>NW_026526710.1:75015749-75749915 GCF_024362965.1 Panthera pardus | reverse complement strand
CCGTGGGCTGACAGCGTGGAGTCTGCTCGGGATTCTCTCTCTCTCCCTCTCGCTCCCTGCCCCTCCCCCGCTCGCACTGTCTCTGTCTGTCGCGAAACAAATGAACAAACTTAAAAACAAAACAAAAACCAGAGCCTGATCTAGGAGTGAAGAAACCGCAGGAGACCCTGGGAGCTGCTGGGCTCACACTGCCTTGTCTTCCAACTGTAAAATGACACTTGTCTTAAAGCCAAATGAGATAAAGCACGCAAGATGCTTTGGAAAGTATAAACATTATGTTATAAGACACCGGATGTTGTCACTGTTTCCAGCCTTGCACGAGCAGAAACTCTGGTGCGCCCTCTGCACTCGACTCGACGGTTGTGAGTTTCTGTGGTTTAGCGGTTCTGCAGATTTGAATCTAGGCCACTTGTGTCGTAAGGGCACGTTACGATTGTTGCAGTCAAGCTACCTCCGAACCATGATATTGCGATTCTATCATTCCACTCAGGAATGACCCAGTCCTGGTTTGGGGCTTTCACAAACACTTACCCTGGCCATCTGGTCTGCAGTGTTGCCCCTGGCACCGAGGTAGACCATGGCCATGGTGGATGAGATACTCCAGGGGGAGAAGAAGAGATTCGGGGTGGAGCTGGTGTTTGCCAGATGCTTGAAAAAATTGAGGGCGAATATCGTGTTTGCCACATAAAGGTCTTCCATTATTTCAGCCTAGAAGGAAAGTGAGGAAGGAAAAAAAAAAAAGCAGCTCTAAAATGTGACTCAATATTTTGGGTGATATCAGCAGAGTAGCACAGGGTGTACCCTGCACGGGACAGGGGCTCCCTCTCTGCTCTTCCTTTATGGAACCACATGAAGTAGAGGCCGGAGGGCGTCATGCTCATGTGACCTGTGCAGCCACAAAGGGCTCCGTGCTTGGTGAGATGCTCTGCTCTCACCAGCTTGAGTAACTTACTCATAAAATAATGAAACTTAGTCATTTTAAACAGGGGGTTCTGCATTTTCTTTTTGCATTGGATCCTGGGGATGATGTGGCCGATCCTGAGATGTAGTGAACAGCTAAAAGATGAGTAGTGATACTCCACACAATAATAATAACAATAAACAGCGTCCATTAGATTCTTACTATACAACCGATGCTGTCCTAAACATTTTACCAACTATTTAATTCTTGCCAAACCCCGTTGAGAAAGGCATTGCTATTCATGTTTTACAATGGAAGAAACTGCTGCCCAGAGCATCAGAGAAGTGACCAGCGTCCCTCACCTGGGAGGGGCAGGACTAGGCATTGAAGCCAGGTGGGGTGGCCTCCACGGTCATGCTCTCAAGCTCTGAGCTGCATCCACAAATATACAGCACGCACAGAAGCAAACACACACATATTCAAACGTGTGCCACATGCACACTTATTCTTGTTGGCCCCGGGTTGAGACTGTCAATCTTCTTTCAGATTCCCTGCTTCTAGAAGCGGCTTAGAGTCATTGTTTGAGGGTTGGTATTTTCACCCAGCTCCTACCTCCCGTCCCCCCGACCCCCACCACACACACACCTTCATCTGCAGCCGGCTATGAAACAGCTCCCTCTGCTAGGGAGTTCAGTATGGGGGTGCTGGAAAGGCCACCTGCTTCTCCCGACACCCTCTAGCAGGAAAAACCATTGTAGGCAAAACCATAGAGATCATCCTGGGAGCATGAAACACGCACGTGCACGCGCGCACACGCACACACACACACACACACCCTATCACCACCTGAAGATAAAGGACAGACACACCTTCCGTGACCCAAGACTCCGTGTGCAGAGGAATGCATGGACACACCCGAGGTGTGTAGGTATCTGTTAGTACTGGCCAGTGATCATTTCTCGACTGTGTATTATGCTCTCACGGTGGCTTAAAACACACCCTATAATTAACCAAAATATATAAATCTACCACATGACGCTGACACTCACGATCCCACAGGAAATCTTCTTGTGACCGTGGCTTCTCAGAGCTGAGGAGGGGCTGAGGGTAGGCCCCAAGGTGAAGGACATCCTGCATCTGTAGGCTTGGCTCACTCAGCAGGCTTCCGAACAAGGGCCAGCACTCACTTTCCTCCCAAACAAGGGCCAGCACTCACCTTCCTCCCCATCCGTGGCTGTCTTAGGTGACCACTTGGGTCATGAACCCTTCTTTTTAAGAAAAGTATTGCCATTTTGTTTCAAGGTTTCTCATTTGTATTTTATCAGGACACAGTTGTAAATTAAGCAAAAGTTGTCCCTGAAACTGTCACCTCTTCTCATTCAATCCTCACAGGATCTGCAAAAGGTAGATACTTTGCCTTATAGGTTACCTCCTGATGCTGAGAGAGGCTAAGAAACTTGCATAAGGTACTTGCAATGGTGCAGGGGTTCAAGCCTAGGTCTGCTTCAGAAACCCACTCGAGCCAATGCCCCCCACTGCCTGTCCTGCTGGTGATGAACTGCACTGTTGTGTGTAAGAGTTTGGGCAAGTTACTAGCTTGAGAAATGCTAGAAAGAGGAAATGAAAATAGGAAAGTAGTGAGTCTGTTATGCTCCTAGAAGGAGTATTAAGTGAAAGAAAGAAAGAAAGAAAGAAAGAAAGAAAAAGAAAGAATAAAGAAAGAAAGAAAGAAAGAAAGAAAGAAGGAAAGAAAAAGAAAAGAAAAACAAAACAAAAAACCTCACTTTTGTTTTTTCTTGCTTCATCACTGAGATTAGATTAATTTGGGTGACTCAGAAATTTGTTTCCTCTTCCTTCTACTGATGTAAAACCATCTGTAAGTTAATTAGGCTTATTGGGCAGATGATTTTTGTAAATTATATCAATAATATTTTGGAAACAAACTGAGAATTAGCATAATAAATAAAATATTTCTCTAACCTCGTATGAAAAATGTAAATAAGGCCCCAGAGCCAGAAAAACGAACTGTAGGCTTCTCCTATATCGAAATCTTCAGAGTCTCCTGTGTAGTAGGTCACTTTGACACTAACAAAACTTAAGTGTAAGTTTAAGTGTCAAGACAAGCTATTGGGGAGGCTTTTAATGCCAAGTTAGATTTCTGGCGACTGTATAAAGAAAAAAAAAGTAAATAAGGACAAAATTCAATTGTCCCATACGCATTTGCTTCTTTTAAAAAGTCTAGCTTGGGGCGCCTGGGTGGCGCAGTCGGTTAAGCGTCCGACTTCAGCCAGGTCACGATCTCGCGGTCTGTGAGTTCGAGCCCCGCGTCAGGCTCTGGGCTGATGGCTCGGAGCCTGGAGCCTGTTTCCGATTCTGTGTCTCCCTCTCTCTCTGCCCCTCCCCCGTTCATGCTCTGTCTCTCTCTGTCCCAAAAATAAAATAAAAAGCGTTGAAAAAAAAAATTTAAAAAAAAAAATTAAAAAAAATAAAAATAAAAAAAAAATAAAAAGTCTAGCTTTTATTTTTTAGATAAAGTGCAATTAACCGCACGTAACATAAAACAGTAATATGTCACGTCTATACTGCCGTTACTAAATTCCTTCAGAAGCGTTGTTTTGTTTAATTTATGTAATCACTTGCCCAGGAGAATCTAGTAATATCTAGTTGCCAAAGGATAAACATGCAGTTTGCCCAGCTAGTGAGCTCCGAAGCCACGAATCTCAGTCTTCTGATTCCGAGCCTGGTGCTTTTCAAATGGGGTTTGAGAAGCTTTTAGCCTTCCGAATCTATCAAGGCTTACGGAGAGTGCGTTTCCTCTCAGACAAGTCCACGGCTCACATTTGGGAGGGAATCTGCCCAAGACAATGTCAAACTGACATCCCAGAATGACATCAAATAGCATAATTGCCCCAAACAGGTAACACCTGTTGGGATTTCTTAACTCCCACAATTTACAGTTTCATTACCTTCCAAATATCATGCCGCTAATTAAGGTTTAATATTATCACGGAGAAGAATAAATGGAGAGCATATGTGGGGCTGGGCTCCGTGACAGCTGTGTCACTTCCTGCAACACACGTTGACAAGTGTGCACTGGGACTCGGCACACTAACCAAGAGGTGGGGAGGGGCCCCCAGGCACACCATCACAGTCCCATGGACACTGGATGCCAGATCTGAGTTTGCTGTGGCCTGTGAAACAGTTTTGCGACTACGGGATGGGAGTACTTAGAAATTGACCACAAACATCAATGCAAACAAAGAGAAAACAGTAACTTTCAGGAAACCTCCCACCCAAACTTATACATTCCCTTCCCAACAAAATCAAAAGCAATTCCTGTTGTTCGGTGACTTTCATAATGAATGTCTGTTTATGGTTATTAAATTATTTATGAAACTATTACTTCCACCAATCCAACAACTAGTTTGGCTAATTCTTCTCTTTCACTAAATTGACCAATTATAAACTAAACTTCAATAGATAACACTCTGGTGTTAAACTGACCCAACCCAGTTTGCTTCATTTCTGGTTTCTGATCGTTATAAAGACCGTCATCTTTTTAAAAAAATTTTTTATGATATTGATATACAATTTATAGTTTACCTTCCCTGCCTAAATGAATATATGTTAATCAACCTAACTCTTTCCATCAAATTCAGTGCCAAAACCCTACTTAGTAAAGAACATCCATATTCTAACCTGTTCGATGAATTTGGCATCATCACCTGTGTGTGCACTTTGGTTCGGTTAATGCTACACAGGCATTTGCTGGCTCCTGAGATTCAAGATTAAGTCTTAATTTAGTGCCATATTAAATGTCAATTTGGTTCAATATTAAATGTAAATTTAGTTCAAATCTTAAGTGACAATATTTTCACTTAAAAAAATCTAAACGAGAGACATGCCCCTACATTTTTACTCTTTTTCTAAAGACATCCCACACTTTAATTTTCATTATATTAGTAATAGCAGCAGGAAAGAAGAAGAAATGAAACCATATTTCATGGAGATGGCCATGAAAATCAGTGAGATACCTGGTTATTCCCGGAGGCACTCCCGACAGGAAACAGTCCTCAGCGAGCTGTCTGAGTACACACATGGAGAAGGCTGGTTTTATAAAGCTCTGCCCCTCCCACGGAACATTTTTTTTTCCCTCTCTCTCCCTTTCTAATCTGTATCCTTTGAGTGATTCAACATTTTACTCAGAAAGACATCACTATTATAAAAATGCTTGTTTGCTAAGGCACCCTTTAAGAAATTTGTTCTAGAGGATGACGTCATTCAGAAACTTAAGAATTTTGCAATACCTACACATGCCTGTTAAAATTAGCTGAAGTCTGTCAGCCTCAGGTTCAAGTGTCCCCCTCTACACATGCGCCCAAGGACAGTGCCGAATTCTACAACGTCCCTCTTATCTTTGTGCAGGAAAGGCTGGTGGGTCTTTGCAATATTTAAAGACAATGCAATCCTTTTTCTCTCTCGAGTGTAAGCAGCCCCCAAGCGACTCCTGGGCATGGAAAGGAAAAGAAAAACCACTATTTTTCCTCCTTGGAGCTTATTTTAAACTGTCTTAAATTTCTCCAACTGTAATTTCCTAAATGATTCTGGTTCCAGCCTAGTCCCCTGTCACCAGCCACACCCAAAGAACTTTCTATTTGCCCATCTTTCCAACGCAGATCTTATCTTCTATTATACAGATAAAATCCACTGTGTACTTGAAATTGACTTTTAACTGTAGAATCACGATGTTGAAAACTTGATTGAAGAAAATCACTAGGTGTTTCGATACAGCCAAAGGAATTTGAGGAACAGAAACAGATAAAAGACACAGTGAAAGATAATTTGGGTCTAAAACTGTTCGTAGTGCTGTAGCTTTTTGAAAAGTGCAACACACTGTGAAGGTGGCTTCTCTTCTCTTTGCTTTCCTGTTACATATGGAAATCCCCAAGAAGGGATGAGTGGAAGTAAAATCATATCTCTTCTCCGCTGCTATGGGGAGCTCCATGGCCATGCGTGGGAGCTGGGTTGACAACCTGCATGCCGATGAAACCAAGACTATGGATTTGAGCCCCGTGTGAGCTGCTTATCTTGGCTGTGGTTCACAGAACCAGATCGACCCTCACCTCATCTTGCTCGGTTGAGTCTCTGGCCATAATGAGTGGAGGTGCCTTAACCCAAACCCCTCGTTATTATCAGAGGGACAATGGGATAGGCGTGTTCTTCAGAATCTGTGTCTGGCAGCCAAAAGCCAAATTATGTGATTTTTTTTTTTTTTTAATTGCTGGAAGATCTCAGGTCACATGAAAAAAAAGCTGGAATCCCACACTCAACAATGAGCTTTCAACTCCTAAGTGCTCCCATTACATCAAATGAAATTTTCAGGTAGCCGTTGACACTTTTCCAAGTTATTCTTCTCAACAGGAATGCCTCCTCCCTTCTCCCCACTGACCCACATCTGTGAGGTTCTACTCGCATCCCAGAGATTCCATGAAATCCAGTTTGATTTCTACAATCTTCAGTGAACTCATGCTATGCAGAACTGTACCTCTCAGAGCTACAACATGAAAATGTATTATTCATTGATTCACCATCTAATCGTGTGTGTTCTAAGTATTTTATTTGAGTGAACTTCTATTCCTCAGTAGATTCCACACTGGATTCCCCTTTAGCAGCAAGAACAGTGCTGAGCATCAAGTCGGTACTTACAAAATATCTTTTGACTGAGTGAAATGTCAAAATTTTCGAGAAAAGCCCTTTAGTGTGGTGAACAATGATAGGGATCCTGAGAGACTCAGAAAGCTCTAATTTGAATGTTCTTTCTGCCACTTATTAGTTGTATAATCTTGCACAAATTTCTTTCTCAACCTCTGTGAGCTTCAATTTCCTAATAATGCTGGTACTGTTCATTGCCTACACAGAAGCAATCCTCTTTGCTATTCTTCTCCCTGATTTTGTTTAGGTGTCAAGGGATTCCTTTATCTCGGGGCCTAGTTGTTGGCCAAGGGGGGTAGATATATAACCACATTCTGGTCAGTGAGGCTTGGGAGAAATCTGCTGGGGAATGTCTAGGCACATTTTTCCTTCCTGATAAGAAGGAGGCACGCAAAGAGATTTTCCCTATCCTATCCCATCCCCTTCTACCTGACTTTGAGCCTGACTGTACGAGGATGTGATGCCAGGAGATGCTCCTGCCATACATCAGCTACACAGGAAGGCCAAGAGGTTTGCAGAGATGCCAAAGCAGGGTCTTAACACCAGAGCACTCCCAAGTCAGTTCTGGAAATGACCTACCTCTAGTCTTCATTCTTGTTGTTATTGTTACACGAGATGATAAATAATAAGTCTATATTATTTAAGCATTCCTAAATGGCATAGACTTTTGTAAAGAATCAACGAGATCATGTTTGCCAGATGCTTAGCGTATTATCTTTCACACAGTAAGTGTCCCACAGGGTTAGCTAGTACAATGGAGTGATTGTTGGTGGCCAGATTTGGAAGTTGCCTTCCTGCCTAGATTAGAGAAATTTTATGAGCTCAGTATAAACAGAAACTATGGCCACACATCAAACCGCTGGAGGAAGCATAAAAGGCAATTTGTGATAAAAAGCCAAACTGAGTGGCGGAAGGATTGATAAATGTGTGTGAGGGCCTCAAGGAAACAATAAAGAGAAATGAAAAAAAAAAAATGAAGATTGAAAGGGGAAGGCACTAGAATTGCAGAAGTGGGAAGCGAAGACCGTTGAGCAGTTGTCTGAGATCTGCTTGGTGCAGCCGGTGTTGTAGGGGAAGGAGAGAGAGGAGAGGGGACCTGATATCAGACTGAGCTGAGATCTAATCTAAAGACATCCCGCGTAAACTCTGGGGAAGGGAAGTTGCTTGTAAAAAGTGGAAGAAGAAGAAGAAGAAGAAGAAGAAGAAGAAGAAGAAGAAGGAGGAGGAGAAGGAGAAAAAGAATCTGAAAAGTCTAGAAGAGGGAGAACCAGAAGGCTGAGACCCCTACCAGGAGACCACTGAAATACTCCAATCAGTAAGTGGTTTAGAAGACCAGAGCTACGACACAGTGACTCTTACCATCATAAAATCAACAAGGTGAAGTCTCTCGAACCTGAAATAGTACTTGCAGCAGCTGTATGTCAGCTCACTTCTGTGGAAGTTGGGAATAAGGAAACAGCAGATTCCTTATCTTATCCTCCAGGAAAATGTGTGAGATCATCATATGGGGAAAATAGGATGCAACATTATACATGCAGTACAACCTCAACTATAGAAATAAAATATGTGCAGAAAGAGGACCTGAAGGGAGTGTGCCAAAATATAAAGTGACTCTAGTAAGTTTAGAGATGTTTGTCAATTTCTTTTTTTACTTTAAACAATTCCCCCCATTTTCCACAATAGGCGTGCATTACTTTGACAACCAGAAATACGTGATCAAAGTGTCTATATCAAGGTGTATCTTTTCTTCCCGGGAGCACTACAGTGAAACATGCAGAAAGGACAAATAAGATCCAAAATAAGAAAACAACTGTTTAATAAAGTTCTAATGTTCTACTTTGGAGATTACAGGCACTGTGTTTTTTGCTCGGAAACACCTGTCCAACTGTGACTGAGGGAGCTGCCCTTAACCACCACTCAGTGTCTGTCTCCCCGTACGTGGTAAGTACCATGACTCTATATCCACGACCGTCTTCCCCAGTGACGGAGATAGGCACTTGGCTCAAATTAGAGTGCTCACTAGGTGTTTGCTGAATGACTTCTTCATGCCCAGCGCCTTGCAATGTTACTTCTTTTCTCTTTTCCACTTTGAATGAACAACCACTGGTGCTTCCACAGTCACCCTTCCCGTGTGATTTGCCCGTTGCTGGGAACTATCTCTCCACGAGCAGCAATGTCACCACTGAAATGATCCAAGGCGTGATACGATTGCAGGCCAAAAGGGAAGTCCCATTCTGACATAAAATTCCATCTAAGAATCTTATCTTACCAGTGACTTTCCATGAAATATCTTGAAACACTGTTTTTACAACGAAGATCGTTAACATTAATCAGCCCTAGTATTTCTTTTTTTTTTTTAATTTTTTTTTAACGTTTATTTATTTTTCAGACAGAGAGAGACAGAGCATGAACGGGGGAGGGGCAGAGAGAGAGGGAGACACAGAATCGGAAGCAGGCTCCAGGCTCTGAACCATCGGCCCAGAGCCCGACGCGGGGCTCGAACTCACGGACTGCGAGATCCTGACCTGAGCTGAAGTCGGACGCTTAACCGACTAAGCCACCCAGGCGCCCCAGCCCTAGTATTTCAATAGCATGGTGCACCCTAGAAACTTCAGTAGCTGTCACCGTAAGCAGGAGCAAATGAACGTGAAAGTAGCCACTTCTTTGGTGTTACTTTGGGGCCACCTTGACTAAGACATCGTGTGGTATATACTTTTTGAAATACCTCTGTCAGAGAATGAACACCTCCTTCTACAATTAGCAATAAAATTCATCTTGGCTCTAGGAGAAATAATACATGTTTCTAAATTCCTGCAGAAAGCGTTTTGACAGAGTGGGGAGAGGTGGCCAGGAAAAGGAGTTTCGGGCTGTGTGAGGAAGAGAAGCAAAAGACCGAGGTGGCTTTGAATGAGTGAGCCAAAGCCACAGAAAGGGACAGTATCCTCATCCAGGGCAACAGAAAGCAAACCTTGCCTATTTTAAGGTATTGCCCTGGGCTAGCCACGAGTGTGAGAAAGTCTGCACGCGAGACAAGTTCTGTTAGGGAGTGTAACACTTCAGTCAGGGTATTTATCTTGTTGCCAAGTGATAACCCCAACATAGATGCCACGGCTGGCAGGCTGTGGGAACAAATATCCAGTGTTCTGTGATTCAGCTACTTGAGAAAAGCAATAACCTTCCTACAACCTGTCATGCCAAAAGCATGCAGAGAGAGATCAAATTTCCAGAGCAGCCCCCGAATGCATTGTGAGTCATGAATTCACTCATTCTACACACCAGATGAAACTCTGTGCTTGTGGTGATGCATTTCCGTCAAGGATCTAATGATACAATACTGGATCCGTGTAACCTGTTACCCTTGTGGATTATTTTTGGATAAGTGGATTATTTATATTACCTAACAAGTCTTAATTTAGTCTCTTTTATCTAGTGTGTGCTGAGTACATCTAGGCCAGTACTGTATGCCTAGGAAAAGTAACACATTGTTTTTTAAAGATACCTTAAAGTTTATTTATTTTTGACAGAGAGAGAGAGAGAGAGACAGAGCATGAGTGGGGGAGGGGCAGAGAGAGGGAGACACAGAATCTGAGGCAGGCTCCAGGCTCTGAGCGGTCAGCACAGAGCCGGATGCAGGGTTCGAACTCTAGGACTGGGAGATCATGACCTGAGCGGAAGTTGGATGCTCAACCGACTGAGCCACCCAGGCGCCCTGGAAAAGTAAGACATTTTAATGGTAATTTTCATAAAACATACTTAGAAGGTAAAATAATAATAATAATAATAAGGACATAATCAGAAAATGCATTCCAAATCCAGATGTCGATTACTTTTGTTTTACCCTCTTTACCAATTTGCGTATCTTGTTTTTTCCCCCATTAAGAGTACATAAAAAGACCAGAGACCAATTGACACTTACTACTAAAATACATAAATGATTTAGACACAGATTTCAGATTTGGTCCCATATAAAATGACTGGGAGAATCCCTGATTTCTAGAAAGGAACTGCCAAAAAAAAAAAAAAAAAAAGTAGATATACGGGGGCACAGTGATGCATCTTATCACAGGGTGGGGTCAGAGTACCTACGTCGCCTTCAAATGAAGACAGCCTTATTTAGACTTGTGTCAAAGTGAGGAGAAGGAGGGGAAATGATTGCTCAGTTCTCCCTCTGTTAATTAGTCATAATTCACGGAACGCGTGGACAGGAATACGGGAATGTAAGTGGGATGCATGGGTGACGAGAGCAGAAGGGGTGGAAAGGAGACAGCAAAGGCTCCTGCAACTCTGTCTTCAACCTCGACCTCTCCCGGGATCCCGAGATGGCCGGATGAAGACTCCTAGTGGACACCCTCCCTTGAACGCCTGTCTTTGTCCATCCATCCCTGACCTCTGTCCCCCTGTTCCTCCTCACCTGCTTCCCATCTGCCTATCAGACACCCAAGCCAAAACTGAAGCAACATCCTTGATTCTTTTCTTTACATCCACTTTCACATCTATCATTTAACTAGCCCACTAACTTTAGTTTTGAATATTTCCTGAGTGGATGTGCTCTTCTTTTTTCTCTGAAACTATTACTCTTTGGTCTCCGTCATCTCCGCGTCTCTAGTGTCTTGTCGCTTAAGCCGTAAGCCGCATCTATTTAATGTAAATCCGACCTAGCTATGACTCTTCTGAAAATTCTTCATTGGGTCCTCAGTAAACACAAGACAAAGTCCAGTCGGAGTCCAAGTCCATCTGTGATCTGGCCTCTGCCTTCTTTTCCAATAACATTAATTTAAATACTGTGAAATAAGTCTTTAATACCTGGCACTTAACGCTCAAATTTGTTAGCATTAGTGGTCCGCTTTATTGCTGTACTTAGAAAACTCTTAAGTTCTATTTTTACACATTTGTCTCCCTGGTAAGGCTCTTACGAACAGAAACTGTGTATGTCAGTTTCTATTCCCACAATTTTAATATAATATGTGCTCACTTAATGTTTTTGGACTGAATTGAAGACAAACTTGTATTCTAAGTTTGATCCTCCTTAGCACTACTGAGATAGCCTCAAAGTGTGGCCTTCCTTCTCTTCCTTCCTCCTTTGCTATGAAGATAGAAAACTTTATCTTCTGGGACAGGGAGCCATTAAGGGTGAATCCCATCAAACGATATGAGTTGAATGTGAGGATCCTGGGTCAGGAGTTTGGAGAACTTCAGCGGCAGGTGCTGAGATAGGTCTCCATCAGCAAAAGAATAGAGACCTTGATCGTGACTAGCTACAGTAGACACAGAGAGGGTCAGGCCTGTGGCAGGGAAAGTACCTCATCTACTCCAGGGTTCAAGTGAAGGCATCTTAGGAGTTGGGGCCCCAGGAGCTGTAAGCAGTGCTCAAGTATCAAGCACTAGGAAAGGAGACTAAAAGCTAAGAGAAAATGAGGGTGGGGGTGGGGGTGGTTAAGGACACAAGGGAAGAAGGCTACTTCATTTGCCTCAGTTTTCTAAGTTTTGGACATTTGACTACAAACAGAAATATATAAACTTTCAATGGGAAAAAATTTTTTGAAGATGCTGCTAATCACCATGCTACTAATAGAATTGCAAGAGTATTAACTTCAGGGAAAGAAATGATTTAAATGATTTATGTATTTGACATTGAAGTGAGTAGGCTAATGAGATCATACAAAGATCAGAACATCTCAGATTTCCATCAGGTCAGGGCTTGTGATGGCTGTGTGTGCGTGTGTGTGTGTGTGAGAGAGAGAGAGAGAGAGACAGACAGAGAGAGACAGAGAGAGAGACAGAGAGACAGAGAGAGAGGGAGAGAAAGAGAGAGAGAGAGAGAGAGAGAGAGATTTCATTCCAGACTTAATCTATCCTTTTACAGTGTTTGTTTTTTATCTGAAGTCTGAGTCAGATGAATTATCTGAATGAATTATCTCCCAAAGTATATCATTTCTCGGTGAGTTTTGCCCTTACCATGCTTCCAGCACTGTTTCAATCATACTTCTTAGTCATTTCAATATTTTTACCCATATGCTTGTTGCCTTAATATGAAAGTGCTTCTGTCTCTTTTCATACACAGGCAAGGTGTAGTGCTGTGTTCCAATTTAACTTTTCTATAGTAATGACTTCTTAGAGTGCAGAGGCTCTTTGATTTATCAGAACTGGCTATAGACTGTATCAGTCTCATATTTCATCAAGTGATGCTAAGAAACCCAAATATGTGGAGGGATAAAGAATCAATCCATACCATTTATTCAAGGAAAGTTCTAGACTTTTCCACAACACTCAAGGACGCATATCTTTGTGGCCAATTCCTAGGGTTACAAATGCTTAACAACTCTTACTCCATAACAAGTTCCTGTTTTCCTGGACATGAGCACATAAAACCCATTTCAAAATTTTTTGGAAAACTTTACCATCAAGGAGGAATCTTTGGTCATCACACTTTTTTAATGAAGAGTCATGAGCATTTAGCCTGACTCAAATTGAAATTATGTTGCATGATATTCAAATATAGCATCATGATCTTGAAGCATAAGATCCTCTTTCTTATATTAATGTAGAGAGTTAAGCACATATCCTGCATTTCCAAAATTTCTGCTATAGTCATATAAAATATAATAATGTTCACGAATTCCGTCAGCTCTGGATAAAACTGAGAGATATAAAAGGAGCCTCGCCTTCTACGTGAAAGACTAAAATATTTTTTGTTATATATGAAATAATGTAGAAAAAGTGAAAGGCAGAATGTCTACTCATAATAAGCAATTGATATTATTATTATTATCATTATTTTTACTGCTGAAGTGCTGTTGGTAATTATCTCCACTTGAATGTTATACTGACATCTGATAATACCCAGTATGATCTTGGGTAGGTCATTTCACTTTGGGGGGCTTCCTTTCCTTTTGGGCTCCCCACATTATGATGGTCCCATACAGCTTACAAAATATTTCAATGCACATGATCTTATTTAATATTTTCAGCGATTGTTTAAGTAGGATAAGTCATTGTCTCACAGGTAAGAAAACAGAACAGTAGTCAAGTGATTCGCCTCAGTGTTAATAAATGGTAAGAATTAAATTAAACCCAAATGTTGTAGGTCGATGTCTGTTCCACTGACAATAACTTTGATGTTCTTTCCAGTTTTGAAATGTATTATTCTATGTTCCTGTGGGTAAGAAGCTATTAGAAACTCAAGGACAGAGACAATGTCATATTCACTCTTGAGTTGCCCAGTGTTTCACAATGTAAAACTGGATCCTCCTTTGTCCATGCTGCCTATGACAAGGCATCATCCAGCATCCCACCGTTCTAATGGCTGGGCTTTGCTCTGCATTGGTTGCTGTCAGAAAAGGGAGGAGGTGTAATTCCTTGATTGGTATCTCCATAAATCTTATTTATAGGGAAGATAAAACTGTAAATGGTAAAGAAGTAGCAATCAATCATTTTTGGGTGAGAGCCAGGTGTGTTTGCTATTTAATGGACAGCCGAGTGAACTTGCTTTTGCCTGTACTTGAACAAAATTATGACATGGGCTTATGTTGTCTCATTTTTGCGTGGTCTCAGAGTAACTTGTCTGAGGCTGGGATTCTGTGACAAGGTTTATGTCTAATAGAATGACATGACCTGGCTGCTGTGTCAGACCAGTTTCTGAGTGTCAGAGCAGAGGATGCTTCCCCCCCCCCCCCCCACTTTCTGACTGCCAAACAACACTTGTTTCTGGAAGAACAGCTTCACATGAATGGAAAGATTATGTAATGTGCTGAAGACGTTACAAAAAAAAAAAAAAAAAAAAGCATCTCATCCTCGTAGATTCAAGCTGACTTGTTTAATTAATTTCTTTTAAGGGAGAGGCCAATTCCAGATATCGCTGTATTTTCTTGGTTAGTTGGTTAAACCGGGAAGGGATGATCCTATTTAATACATCAGATTTTGGTCTATGGTGTCATTTTTGTAACTTATTTTTAAAATTTTAATTAAAAGCATACAGAATTTTTCTTCTCGGATTTCTCACTCCGGAAAGGAATTCTTTTTAACTCCTTTAGCTAATTCTTTTGGTATTTTCCTCCATATCTCTCCTAAAACTGTTTAAGAAGTAGCCATATAACCATGGTCTTTAGAGATACACATGTGCACACCTCCCATCCTGCCGTATATAATAATATCTAAATTTTTGTTACATTAATATTTGCTTTTTAATTATTATGACTAAGTGCATGGAATTCAAGTTGGGCCATATTCTATAATTGTACTTTTTGCACGTTTTGTTTTTCTAGAGTTCTTAATTATCTTGTCTTTTAAATGTATCTAGGGGCGGCTGGGTAGCTCAGTTGGTTAAGTGTCTGACTCTCGATTTGGACTCAGGTTATGATCTCACAATGCTGAGATTGAGCCCCATGTAGGGCTCCATACTGAGTGTGGAGCCTTCTTGGGATTCTCTCTCTCTCTCTCTCTGCCCCTCCCCCACTCACACACTCTCTCTCTCTCCCTCTTGCTCTCAAAATAAATAAATAAACATTTTTAATGTATTTAGTTTATATATACTTATTATTAACTCAACCACAAATCTCTCCCAGCAAGATAAATCTTATTTTATACATTTAATGAGACAAGAAAAAAAAAAAGCAGGAGATATCACACTCCCAATTACAAGCTATACTATAAAACTGTAGCCATCAAAACACTTTGACACTAGCATAAAAACAGACAAACATATCAATGGAACAGAATCAAGAGCCCAGAAATAAACACAATAATACATGGTCAACTAATATTTGACAAGGGAGCCAAGAATACTCAATGGAGAAGAGACAGTCCCTTCGATAAACGGAAAATTGGACAGTCACGTGTAAAAGACTGAAATGAGCCACAGCTTATACCACTCACAAAAATTAACTCAAAATTGATTAAAGACTTAAATAGAAGACCTAAAACCATGAAACCTCTAGAAAAAAAACATAGGAACAAAGTTCCTTGACAAGGATCTTGGTAATGATTTTCTGGATATGACACCTAAAGTACAGGCAGCAAAATAAAAAATAAAAAATTGGACTACATCAAACTCAAAAGCTTCTGTACAGCAAAAGAAACCATCAAGAAAGTAGAAACACAACCTACATAATGGGAAAAAGTATTTGCAAACCATATATCTGATAAGAGTTAATATCCAAAATATGTAAAGAACTAATGACACTCAATAGCAAAAAAACAAATAAATAAATAAAAATAAATAACCCAATTTAAAATGGGCAAAGGACATGAACAGACATCACTCCAAAGATATATGAAAGATATATGAAAGGCAGATACATGGACAGATGTTCAACATCCCTAGTCATTAGCTGTGCGCAAATTAAAACTGCAGTGGATACTACCTCATGCCTGTTACATGGCCATCAAAAGACAAGAGATAACAAATGTTGGTGTAGATGTGAAGATAAGGGAGCCCTTGTCCACTGCTGGTGGGACTGTAAATTGGTGAAGCCACCATGGATAATAGTATCAAGTCCCTCAAACAATTAAATATAGAACTACCATATGATCCAGTAAATCCACTTCTGGGAATATATCCAAAGGTAATGAAAACACTAAATCGAAAAGACATCTGTACCCCCATGTTCATAGCAACATTATTTACAACAGCCAAGACATGGAAACCACTTAAATGCCCACTGATGGATAACTGGATAAAGAAGTTGGGTATGTATATAATGAAATATCATTTAGCCATAAAATAGGAGGAATGGCAGGAGTATTGCAATATGGATGGACCCACGGGGCATTAGGCTAAGTGAAATGAGTTAGATAGAAAAAGGGAAATACTATATCATCTCACTTATACATGGAATCTTTAAAAAAGAAAGAAAAAACTCATAGGAAAGGATATCAGACTTGGGTTTACCAGAGACAAGGGTTGGGGAGAAGAAGGACTTGAAGAACATGGTCAAAAGGCACACACTTCCAGTTGTAAGACAAACGAGTACTATATGTAATGCACGTGAAGTATCTAATCAATTTCATTTTCTTAAAATAACGATGCTCAGAGCCTCTGATCTGGTTCAGACCAAATAGTTGGTCTCAAGGCTCCTGAAAGTCTGTCCTCTTGTGATGACTTAGAATCTGAGGATTGTGGGTTTTTCTGTTGTTCTTTTTTTTTTTTTTTTTTTTTTTTTTTTTATGTCTCTCTGGGATTGGATTCTCTTTATCCTACATTCTTCATCATCTTTCTCTTGGTTCACTAACCCAATGTTGTCGAGCACATGCTCCATTAGCAACTTGAAAAAAGTGGCACAGGGAGTAACTTTTTAGATCTCGAATACTTCAAAATGCCTTTCCCTTCCCCTTTGCTAAATTATTAGTTTGGTGTTGTATAGGATTCTAGGCTAAAAAATATTTTCCTTCTGAAATACCAATAGGCATTTTCTGTCATAGTCTAGTATTTAGCCTTGCTAGTAAAAACTCAAAAGTTGTTCTAATTTCTGATCTTTTGTCTATGACGTTAACTTTGATCTCTGGAAGCTTACGGAATTTCTGTCTGCAATGTCCTGAAATTTCATAATGGTGGACTTACTCTTGTACAATTCTACTGGTACTCAGCCTCTTTTAATCTGGAAGCTTATGTCATTCTGTCCTGAGAAATTTTTCTGGAATTATTTATTTTGGTTTTTTAAATTTACTTTTTGTTATATTTCTAGTACAATATTTAATGCATAGAAGGAATAGTGCCATTAACTTCTATTTACTATGTATGTCTCCCCATTCCATCCTCTACCTTCTGATTCCTACGTGAAGAAAACACTATTCTGAATTTTTATTCATCATTCCCTGGTTTTATTTGTATATCCTTATCATGAAAATATGAGAAAACAATAGGTTGTTTATTTTCGCTTCTTTGTGAGCTTTGGTAACATTTGGCAGTATCTAGGGGAGGCTGGGTGGCTCAGTCGGTTAAGCGTCAGGCTTTGGCTCACGTCATGATCTAGCGGTTTGTGAGTTTGAGCCCTGTGTCAGGCTCTGTGCTGACAGCTCAGAGTCTGGAGCCTGCTTCAGATTCTGTGTCTCCCCCATTCTCTGCCCCTTCCCTGCTCACGCTGTGTCTCTCTGTCCCTCAGTAATAAATAAATGTTAAAAAAAAATTGGCACTATCTTACACGTACTGTAGCATAGTAGGGGGCAGCAAATGTGTTTGGTAAAGGGCCAGATAGTAAATATGTTAGTCTTTGTGGGCCATCTGGTCTCTATTACCATTACTCTGTCACTGTGGTGGGGAAACAGAAATGAACAAATGGGTGTGGCTGTATTCAAATACAATTTTACTTGCAAAAGCATGTGGTAGGCCATATGCTGTAATTCACTGACCCCCGCCCTAGAGAGACTCTGCATAGGTACACAGATAATGCAAGAGTTTCTCCAGGGTATGTACAATACAATGCCAAATTGTTTATTAAAATTCTACATATTCCGTAGTCTTCTGGATCTTGGTTGTTCCATTCTACATTATGTTTCTAAAACTCAGGTTGTTTCTAGGTATAGTTCTTTTCTTTTTTAATGTTTATTTATTTTTGGAAGAGAGAGAGAGAGAGAGAGTGTGAGCTGGGGAGAGGCAGAGAGAGGCGGACAGAAGATCCAAATCGGGCTCTGTGCTGACAGCAGACAGCTTGATGCAGGGCTTGAACTCATGAACCGCGAGATCATGCCCTGAGCTGAAGTCCAACGCTTAATCAACTGAGCCACGCAGGCATCCCAGTATAGTTCATTTTTTCCATGGAATAGCAATGAGTTGAATGAATTAAAATATTACAAATTATTTACGCATTCGCCAATTTCCTAATACATATTCTCAACAGCACTATACAAAGACATCCCCGTCACGCACCTCTCCAGAGCTTGATATTGTCAGATTTCTTGATTTTTGACCATTGAGCACGGTTAAAATGGTATGTCATAATTTGCATTTCCCTGATTGCCAAAGAGATTGAACATTCTTTCATAAGACTGTGACGATGTGGATTTCCTCTCTTGTGAATGTGAAATCCTTATTTGAAATTTATTTTGGTCAAGGAAAGTTTGGAGAAACATTTTTTTTTTTCTAATTGATTTATTGGAGTTCCTTCTATATACTGTTGATTATATACGTTGCCAAAATACTCTAATTTGGCGTTTGAAAGTGTTTAAGATATGTCTTGATACTGTTAAATATATCTGTATTCTCCTTATGTGCTTAACATTTTGTATCTCTTTAAGGAAATTTTTTCCATCTCATAGTCGGGAAGATGTTCTCCTGTAGTAACTTCTAAAACTTTTGTTGCTAGAGACAACTAGGGCTACTTAAAAAAATACAGTAAAACCTTGGATTCCGAGTAACTTGTTATGCGAGTATTCCTCAAGATGAGCAAACGTTTCTATAAATTTCAACTTAATAAGTGAGCCATGTCTTGCAATATAAGGAAGACACGGTGCTCAACAGCACGTGGTCGCAACGGAGCCAACGGTTCTTGAAACCAACCCGTGTTGATATACAAGTGCTTTGGATTACAAGGCATGTTTCCAGAATGAATTATGCTCGCAAACCAAGGTTTTACTGTAACTGATTCTAGGCCCGGGGCCGGAAATACAGGATGAATATGAGTATCTTGTTATGGCAGAAAGCAAAGAGGCCATTAAAGACTACTGGGGTCATGTCAAAAGGACCCAGAAGCCAACGTGAAAAAGTTCCCACTGACCAAAAATAAGGCAATTTGAGCATGAAAGAAAAATTAAAATGGAAATGAATTTAAACATTTCAAATACATTAAAATTTATGAGTTAAAATGATACTTAGAGGAATTATATATATGTATATATACATATGTATATATATGGTGGACTTAATTTGAATTAACCAACTACAAAAGGAGAAAATTCTAAATCAAGTCGAGAAATTTAAAGAATGTTGGGTTTTTTTAAATGATATGGAGAAGTTATTTTTTTAGTTATGATAAAAGGTATTGTGTTATGATTTTAAAGACCCATCACCTTTAGTAAGAGACACTTAAGTATTTGTGGGTAACATGAGATGATGCCTAGAATTTGCTTCAAAGCCATCAAAGTTGAGGGAGAAAGAGAGTAGAAGAATGGGTGAGCCAAGAGAGGCCATGGGTGACAATAACCAAAGCTACCTGGTGAGTATATGGAGGCTCATTAAACTGTTCTCTCTGCTTTTGTATACATTTGGCATTTTCTGTAATCACAGGAAAATAAAAATCAATAGCTTCATGCCCTAAAAGGCTGCTTTCAAATCCTCCAGAGGCCCATGTGAACCAGTGGGTAGAGAGTGAACCATCTGCTCTGTGTGGTCATTCTCAGGCCTGGGTGTAGTATCTTGTGTTATCTGGCAAAAGAGCCTAAGGAAAAGCTCGCATGTTCATGGGTCTTGTACGGTGCAATTCTGGGGCATCCAGGGGGAAAGAGAAGGAAAGTGATACAGAGGAAGAAGGGAAGCTAACTTCCTCGTTGGCCAGAGCTTACAAACCCAACCAGGTACTCATCCACCCAGCGTATTCATCGCAGAGAAGCCGTACGGAAATAGCATACCTTGGGACAGTCCTTCAAAGTGAACAGAGAGGGATTCCTCTATGGGTTTATCTCTTCTCCTGTCCTGTCTCTGGTCCAAGTTGTTCTGTGGAACGTTAACTCTTTTAGCTTCTGAACTGTTTTCCAGCCCCTCTGGACAGCTGCTGGGAGAAGCATCTGAAGCGTGGAAAATGCTTTGATGTTCTTTCATTATTAGATACCGCGGGAAGGGGCTTGATCTTACCCTGCTTAGCTCCCTTGATTGTATGGTCTGTCTCCAGTCTCACCGAGGCTACGGTTGAGAGAAAAACGGCCACCCATGTAATGATGTTATGGAAATATAGACCTCTAAACGAACATGATGCACTTTGACCCAAAATAGAGGGGTCCGAGCATCAAAGCGGGGGGAGGTGGTAGGGTCCCCTCCCTAAGGAGAGAGGAAAAAAGGGAGAGAAAACTTCAAGATAACCTGGCTGTGCGCCTAGGTGACAACATCCCTCATGACCTTGTAAACTGAGACCACTTAATCAGACTGCATGTTTATGTGTGTTACCATTTACGGGAGACAAAGAAATAGAAAATGTATACAAAAAACTATGCCACGTGACGTTCGGTGCTCAGTTCTTTGGGTATGAACCCAACTGAGCAGTGCCGGCACGAATAAAAGTTTCTTGCTGGAAATTAAAAAGCCTCAGTGTCACGACCATCTGTGCGAGAATCCCGCTACATCACTTGTAGATACCTGCTAGTCTGCTCCTGGTTCAGAATGGAACATCAAAAAGCTAACCGGAAACTCTGCTCGGAAGGGAGCCTGGCCAAAAGGGAGAAAAGTGTGGAATGTAGGGTGATCAATCTGGGCTGTGTCTTTGGGAGATCCCCAATATTACTATCTTTCAATGCCTGGAGAAAACTGTTCTGATCTAATGGCTGTGGGATTTCTGGGTCCTATGGAGACCTATCCAATTCAAAATTTAAACTTTTCCTTACTCTTCTCTTTTCATTATGGCAGCCTTGAGCTTAGCTGTGTCTGGCGTTCGGCTGTCTACAGGCTACCACCATCTGTTTTGCTGTCTCTGGAGAATCAACTCCCAGTCACCTGCCTTCCTTACTAGAGGGGGAGGGGCGGCATGCTGATGCACGGACCGTGGGAGAGGATCGGAATGCCAGACTGAATCTTCAGCAGACTACCAATCGGTCCGCTGGTCTATTTTTGGCTCAAGCTTCCATCCTTAAGGTACCTGGTGCTGCTAATTCTTCAGCCTTTAGAGACATGCTGTGGATACATTACATTTATTATCAGTCTTCCTGATTGCTCACTTTCTAGGATTCAGGTTTCTTGGTTCTCCTAAGTCAACCACCACCCACAATAAGCAACCTACTTTTTGCCTCCTAAAAGTTATTGCTGTTACATTCTCTTCAATTCCCTTTGCCTTCCTAGCTCACTGCTCTAAATCAACAGCGGTCAAAACTACGATGTTCGTGTGTCATTTTAGAAATATCCTGAGGTTAAACGACTGTGTGTCATCTGAGTCTTTAGCCAGATGGCCCTCAAACTGTGCTGCAAGCAGCCCTCCAGAGATGGTGTCCCCTCGGAGATGGTGTCAGCTGACTGACTACAGTGTGACTTTAATGGCAGGAAGTTTCAATGTTGCGGAAGAGACATTTTTGTCCTGTTGGGGGCCTCCTGGTGACCAACATATTTTACCCCAGAGTATTCTCCTCATGCATGACTTGTGCCATGACTCCTTTAATGATGCATAACTGAGTCAAGTGATTTACCTGCTGTGACTTTTCAATATGCTTTTCAAGCTTAGATTGTGGAGTCAACTCTAAATCTTGCATTATTTTATATTTTGCTCTTTCCTCTGTCAGTGCCCAAACTTTTCCTCCTCATCCTCTCCCCACTTCCCTCCCCAAAAGATCCTAGTTCTTGCTGAAATAATGGAGACTGAACAGTCTGGAAATTTGGGACCTGCAAGCCTGGTGTGATAGAGCTCCAGGTAGGGAAGCGAGCACTGCCCTGCCCGCAGTCAGGAACGCATTCTCTTGCCCCTGGTTTCAGCTGCTAGGCCAGAGGGCCTTCAGACTAAGAACTTTCTAAGCCCACCATGTTGCAGCCCAGATCGTGATGCTTATTCCTGCCAGTTTAGGAGGTCTGTAGATCATCTTTTCTAACATTCTGGAGCCAAGACCATTGGAAGTTAATGTGCATACCTATCTCCCGGAGATCTTATTAATATTTGGTTTCTGATTAACTAGTCTTCCATTGGGCCTAAGTCTCCACGTTTCTAACAAGTTCCTTGTTGGTGGATCCCATTAGGCCAGATGCTGTTGGTCTGAGGCCACAGTTTGAGTAGCAAGGTTCGGGGTGCTCTTTTCTTCTTTATGACCTGTCTACCACCTCCCCCGCTGGTGGGTGGGGGACACTGTTGGTACCTTGCCCGCCTGCTCACCCTCTAGCTCTGTCCACTTGCTGATACAGGCTTGCAACGGAACATTCAGAAAATTTCCAGTGGGTGGTAAAGCCATGTCTCCAGTAATGAGAGCTGGAAGTGCCTGTGAGTTTTACATCTCCCATGGGAGGCCCTAGCCAATAGCTGCCGGATGTGAGAATACAGAAGCCCAGCTCCTGTGTCCTGAGTGTTATGTTCTAGAGCTCCCCGCGGGATCAGGTGAGTCTGGGACTTCCCCTGAAACTCCACCCTGGTGTGGCTTCTTCTCCTTCCTCATCCTGCCTCCCCTGAGCCCTTCCTGGTTTCCCCTGGAGGTCTCTCCTTAAATAAATCAGCTCTCCAGGAATCCTAGGCTTGAGGTCTCCTTCTGAGAGAATGCAACCTAAAACAGGTGGCCTCCTCCAAGAGAGAGATTAATAAGAGAAAAACTCCACGTTAAGAAACTGTGTGCTGCTCTGTCCCAGCACCCAGCCTAGCACCCAGCATGTAGGAAATGCTTCATCCATTTTCGTTTGATAAAGTTCATTTATATATCTGGACCCACAAGATGGGAGTCCCTAGCCACTGGCCTGGCCCACATCTCAAGGTAAACCAAAGTCAACCTGCACTTACAGGAAATGCCTATCAAGGAAACCTAACCCAGACCAATCACGATGCTGCCATTCAGCTCTAGGTAGCTTACTTTACCCTAGAAAATCCCTTATAAGGAAATCCCCAGCTTCCTAGCCAATCATGTCCTGTTTCCACATTGCCTCTCCTAATGCTCCATAAAACTCACTCTTGCCCCCACTCCAGAATGGCCCCCCACTGCCTGTGATCCATACACTGGTTCCCTTGAATGAAGGACATCAAAGTCTTTCCTCAATCGTTTTCGTGTTGCTTTTGGTAAGCTGAATGATTTGCATGATTGAGTCAACTTTCTCAATAAAATTGATTTAAAACCTTACGTGACTTTCTGATCCTGTGGTCATGGCAGAGCCTGAGCCCTCCTCCTACAGGAATACCTGCCCAGACAGGGTTGGCCCATTTACTCCCACACCTCTAAACCTCTCAAACACTACTGGGATCTCCAGCGGTATAGAAGCTTCAGCCACAAATGTCCCCAGATCCCACTCTTTTTACATAGACCTGTACTGAAGACCTTGGTCGTTGGCAGGCCTGCCTCAACCATTTCGCTCCAGCCTTCACGCCCGCTCCAGAAAAGAACCCCAGGATATCTAGTAAGTTGCCACATCAACGCAGAGCTGCTGACCCAGCACTCCTCCTTGATAATATGGCTTTCTAATCATGAGGAAACACAGGAAGATCGCTCCACACGCAAACCCATTTCCTGCATGTTGGTCATGGCAGCACATCATGCAGCTGCTGAATCGTGTGGCAACCCCACGGTGCACGTATTCTTGCAACATGTTTGGAATGCAGACCCAGCAAACACGCACGTGGAAGGAAACATCGTCATTCTAAAGACAATGAATCTACATGGAAAGTTTTCAAGCAGATGTTCACAAAATCTTCTATTTTTTATGGTCCCTTCAAGTTCCTGCCTAGCTTAAGAAATGAAGCCGAAAGTCAACGCGTATCACGGCCCATGTGGACACAATGCGAAAAATACAATTATAGAGGTAGTTGGCCACAGAAACACCCAAACATAAAAAGACAGAACAAATGGTTTCTCAAGTAACAATCTCCATCTCCGAGGAGAGGTTTGAAGCATTTTATTTTGGCTTACAAACGAGTGAAATCTGGGCGCCTGGGTGGCTCAGTTCGTTAAGCGTCCAACTTTGGCTCAGGTCACGATCTCGCGGTCTGTGAGTTCGAGCCCAGCATGGAGCTCTCTGCTGTCAGCTCAGAACCTGCAGCCTGTTTCGGATTCTGTATCTCCCTCTCTCTCTGCCCCTCCCCTGCTCATGCTCTGTCTCTCTATCACACACACACGCAAATAAATAAACATTAAAAAAATTTTTTTTTTAATGAGTGAAATCAGTGTCAAAGGATGTTTGCCTAAAACACTCTCCCACACACCTGTGTGGCAAGTGATTCTCTCTGTCTCACATTTTGCATTACTGTTCTTTCTTGGCTCTTCATGCAGTTTTCTCATTTAATGTTTTTTGGGTTTTGGTGGTGTTTATTTTTTTTTTTGTTTTATTTGTTTTTTTGTTTTTTTGGGTTTTTTTTGGTAGCCTTGGCCCACATTAGTTCATTTCTAATTATTCTTTCACGCTTTTATAATAGACTATGAAACCTCGTTAGTGTGGAAACAAACAAACAAAAAAAAACCTGACACTGTTCCTTGCTTCCAGTGGGATTCAACACCTTGCATACAAGGACAAACAGATGGCATCCTGAGATCATTAATAACACGCTCAGATCTGGTGATGGTCCCTCAAAGAATAAAACCCTGAATAAGCCTGGACCCCCGTAAGAGAACTTTGCTATGTTGACACTTGAAGCCCTGCTCGTGAATAGGACAGGTGTATGAATGTGGTTTCCTCACCATGAGTGGATTCACGTAAATTCAGAAAACGTGGTGAGTTTGCACATTATTTCCTTGGGAAGCTTAAAGCTAACTTTTTCTCTCCCTTTCTGAATGTCTGTGCTCTGGTCATTTCCTGAGGTTCCACCCAGACAAAGCTGACCTGAGTTAAACACTTAACGCCAGGAACATGTGGTTCACGGCACGCCTTGTGCCGACAGTGTAGAGACCAGAAATAACCAATTCCACCCTTTACTTCCATCTCCTGGGAGAATATTAAAGGGTTTCCAGTTGGGAACCCAGAACATGACCTGGTAAGTCCCTTTGCCACTCTTTTTTTTTTTTATGTTCATTTATTTTTGGGTGGGCAGAAGGGGCAGAGAGAGAGGGGGACAGACAGAGGTTCTGAAGTAGGCTCTGTGCCAACAGGAGAGAGCCTGAGCCCCATGTGGGGCTCGAACTCACTAACAGAACAGTGAGATCATGACCCGAGCAGAAGTCAGATGCTTAACCAACTGAGCCACTCAGGCACCCCTGCCATGATTCTCCCAGCCCAGTCCCCTCTTCGCCCAAGCTCCCCGCTCTGCTGTCCTTCTTTCAGCCCGGACCTCTCACTGGACAACAATTCATTCGGCCCCTGTCCTCACCTCTCTTTGGTCAGCCCTAAAGGACTGTATAGGTTCATTTACCCTCTGGCCTCTTTTCATTTCCTCTTTGTGATATGCATTACTCAGCTTCTCCTGCCTGGAAGCGAATCTGTGAGGCAAGAAAGCTCCCCACCTGACAGAAACAGAGAGAATAGAGGGAAACAGGGGTGGAGGGAAGTTGTGAACACTCATTCATTGACAATTTATTGTTGTAATTAGTATTAAATTTTTGTTGCTTTATTTATTATTTAATTTATGCATTTGATTCAATAAGTCAAAAGTTTTTAATCCGATTTACAATGAGGGTTTACATTATCTTTATTGGAGAGTGTTTTATTACTGTCTTAAAACTCAGCCAAGGGCACACACAGCTGTGTAAAGTATCCGCCACTCCCGACTCCCCACCTCACCCCACCCAGCTACTCTCACTCGTTCAAACATGTTGATTCCTTCCTGACTCTCAGTTTCTGCCTCCATATCCCAGTTTTTTTATCATTGCTTTCGGCCTCCTTTGGCTTTGGCAATCCTTAAAGTTCCTTTTTTGGCTTTTTTGGGTGGGGAGGGGTGTAAAAAGTTGCACATCTGACTTCTAGTGCGTCTTGCTCCTTGTTCTTGCTATAACCATTTCCGGGGCTGAGAACTTCCCCTAACCCTTCAGCACATACCTGGTTCCTTCCCCCCCAAATTCCAACAGGCAATGGTTTACTTGTCTGTCTTGCCCTCTTGGCCATGATTTTACAGTGTATCATATTTATCTTTGCTTTGAGTAAAGCAAGCATTCGGTGACTGTTGAGTGAATTTAATTCAACTGAGCTATTTTTTGTGGTGCTCCCTCAAGCCCCCCCAGCCACCCAAAGCCACCCTCCACATCCTTTGCACCGCCATTCCGGCACCTTCTCTGTGAGCCCTCCAGGAACCACTGCTTCCTCCTTCCCACCTCCACCCACAACCCCCTTCCATCAATGCTGTGCTGAAGGACCCACCTCATTTCTGCTTCCCCTACTTTTGTACTTATATACAGACAATATGTTTTTCCAGTGAAAAGAGCACCAGCTTCGATGTAATTAATAACAATAACAATAATACCACAGTGACAAATAACAGTTGTAGAGTAGCTACCGTATGCGTTCACTGTACTGAGTGATTTACATGTGATCTAATTTAATTTATACAGTAATCAATGCATTTAGTACTATTGTTACTCTGTTTCAGAGGAGAAAACAAGTTCAAAAGACATTAAGGCTACACAGATAGTAAGGATCAGAGCTGGAACTCTAATACTCTCTGGGCACGAAGTTAAAGGTGTTCAGATGCCTGGATTTGGGTTTCGGGGGGTGGTAGGTGTTAGGAGACACCCCTGAGAGCCCAAGATCAGCAGAGGATGTGCCTCCAAGCCCCAAGAGCATAACACACCATCTAGTTCCACACTGCTCTACTCTGTTGACTACACCACCTTTAGTTAAGTCTCATTAACTCCACTGAAAATCCACCATCAACGCAATGATAAAAGAACAGCGTGATAGCTAAACCCACAGGCTACAGAGGTAGGTAGTGGATTCCAAGCCTGGTTTTGCCACTTACTAGCTGTGTGACTTTGGGCAAGCTACTTAAACTTTGGGGTACCTGGATGGCCCAGACAGTGAAGTAACCGATTCTCGATTTCAGCTCAGGTCATGATCTCATAGTTTGTAGGATCGAGCCCCACACTGGGCTCTGCACTGACAGTGCAGAGTCTGCTTGGGATTCAGTTAGGTCTTGAACCCAGTTGGAATTTATTTTTGCGTACAGTTTAAGAAAGTGGCCCGGTTTCATTCTTTTGCGTGTTACTGTCCAGTTTTCTCAACACCATTTGTTGAAAAGACTGTCTTTTTCCAATTGGATATTCTTTCCTGCTTTGTTGGACATTAATTGACTTTATAGTTGTGGGTTCATTTCAGTTTCATTGATCTATGTGTCTATCTTTGTGCTAGTACCATACTGTTTTGATTACTATAGCTTTGTAATATACCTTGAAGTCCAGAACTGTGATGCCTCCAGCTTTGCTTTTCTTTTTCAAGGATGCTTTGGCTATTTAGGGTTTTTGTGGTTCCATACAAATTTAGTGTTATTTGTTCTAGCTCTGTGAAAAATGCTGCTGGCATTTTGATAGGAGTTACATTAAATGTGTAGATTGCTTTGGATAGTACAGACATTTTAACAATATTTATTCTTCTAATCCATGGGCATGGGATGTCTAAAGGAGTTCATGACCACTAAACCATCCCTACAAGAAATATTAAAGGGGCCTCTTAGAGTGGAAAGGAGAAACTGAAAGTGACAGAGACAAGAAAGGATCAGAGAAAATCTCCAAAAACGGTGACAAAACAAGTAACAAAATGGCAATAAATACATATTAATTATTACTCCAAATTACTCTATTAATAATTACTCCAAATGTAAATGGACTAAATGCTCCGGTCAAAAGACATAAGGTGTCAGAATGAATAAAAAATCAAGACCCATCTACATTCTGCCTACAAGAGGCTCATTTTAGACCTAAAGACACCTGAAGATTGAAAGTGTGGGGACAGAGTAATATTTATCAGGTAAATGGATGTCGAAAAAAGTTGGAAGAGCAATATACATATCAGACAAGCTAGATTTTAAAACAAAAACTGTAAGAGATAAAGAAGGGCACTATATCATAATAAAGGGGACAATCCAACAAGAAGATCTAACAATTGGAAATATTTATGCACCCAAAATGAAAGCACCCAAATATATAAAACAAATAATAACAGACATAAAGGAACTAATTGGTAATAATACAATAATAGTAGAGGACTTTAACATCCCACTGACATCAATGGACAGATTATCTAATAGAAAATCAACAAAGAAACAATGGCTTTGAATGACATACTGGACCAGATGGACTTAACAGCCATATACAGAACATTCCATCCTAAAACAACAGAATACACATTCTTTTCAAGTGCACGTGGGACATTCTCTAGAATAGACCAATACTAGCTCACAAATCAGGCCTCAACAAATACAGAAAGATTGAAATCGTACCATGCATCTTTTCTGAACACAACATTATGAAACTTGAAGTCAACCACAAGAAAATTTGGAAAGATCACAAATACATGAAGGTTGAAAAACATGCTACTAAACAACAAATAGGTCAACCAGGAAATCAAAGAAGACATTTTAAAAATACATGGAAACAAATGAAAATGAAAACACAATGGTCTAAAACCTTTGGGATGCAGCAAAAGGAGTCTTAAGAGAGAAGTATAGAGCAATACAGACCCACCTTAAGAAGCGAGAAAATTTCAATAAAAAGCCTAAGCTTACACCTAATGGAACTAGATGAGGAACAACAAATTAAGCCTAAATCCAGAAGGAGGGAGGAAATAATGAATATTAAAGCAAAAATAAATGATATATAAACTAAAAAATAAAATAAAATAAAATAAAATAAAATAAAATAAAATAAAATAAAACAAAACAAAGCAAAAACCCCAGTAGAACAGATCAATAAAACCAGGAGCTGGTGCTTTGAAAAAGTTAATAAAATTGATAAACTTCTAGCCAGACTTATTAAAAATAAAAGAGAAAGGATGCACACAAAACCACAAATGAGAAAGGAGAAATAACAATCAACACCACAGAAATACAATTATAAGAGAACATTATGAAAAACTATATGCCAACAAATTGGACAATCTGAAAGAAATGAATAAATCCCCAAAACTATAAACTACCAAAACTGAAACAGGAAGAAATAGAAAACTTGAACAGATCAATAACCAGCAAAAAAATTGAATCACAATTCAAAAAACTCCTAACAGACAAGAGTCCAGGGCCAGATGGCTTCAAAGGTGAATTCTACCAAACATTTAAAGAAGAGTTAATACCTATTGTTCTCAAACTATTCTAAAAAACGGAAAAGGAAGAAAAATTTCCAAACTTATTCCACAAAGCCAACATTACCCTGATACAAAAACTAGATGAAGATTCCACTAAAAAATAGAACTACAGGCCAATCTCCCTGATGAACATGGATGTACAACTCTCAATAAAATACTAACAAACTGAATCCAACAATATATTTTAAAAAATCACTCACCACAATGAAGTGGGATTTATTCCTGGGTTGCAAGTGTGGTTCAATTATTTTAAATCAGCAACATGATACACAACATTAATAAAAGAAACGATAAGAACGATATGATCATTTCCGGAGATGGAGAAAAAGCATTTAACAAAGTAAAACATCCATTCATGATTAAAAAAAAAAAACAACACCTCAACAAAGTAGGTTTAGGTTTACAGGGAACATACCTCAACATAAAAAGTCATAGATGAAAAGCCCGCAGCTAATATCATCCTCAGTGGGGACAAACGGAGAGTTTTTCCTCTACAGTCAGGAACAAGACAGGGATGTCCGCTCTCACAACTGTTATTTTTTTTTTTTTACGTTTATTTATTTTTGAGACACAGAGAGACAAAGCATGAACGGGGGAGGGTCAGAGAGAGAGGGAGACACAGAATCTGAAACAGGCTCCAGGCTCTGAGCTGTCAGCACAGAGCCCGACACGGAGCTCGAACTCACGGACCGCGAGATTATGACCTGAGCTGAAGTCGGCCGCCCAACCAACTGAGCCACCCAGGCGCCCCTCCCAACTGTTATTTAACATAGTACTGGAAGTGCTAGCTACAGCGATCAGACAACAAAAAGAAATAAAAGGCATCCAAATCACCAGGGGAGAAGTAAAATTTCACTACTTACAGATGACATGATACTGTATGTAGAGAACCCAAAGACTCTACCAGAAAATTGGCCGAACTGATACTCGAATTCAGGAAAGTCACAGCATACCAAATCAACATACAGAATTCTCATCCATGTCTATACTCCAATAATGAAGCAACAGAAAGAGAAATTACGGAATGGATCCCATTTACAACTGCACCAAAACCAATAAGATACCTAGAAGTAAGACTAACCGAGGTGAAAGACCTGTGCTCTGAAAACTATAAAACAATGGTGAAAGGAATCGAAGATGACACAGAGACATGGAAAGACATTCCATGCTCATGGATTCGAAGAACAAATATTGTTAAAATGCAGCTTATTGTACAGAACATGCCAATAAGTTTGTAAAAAGTATACACTTTTTACAAGGAGATCAAGGAGATATGAAAATTTTCTCATTAGTTAGTGCAGAAGTAAGATCCTCACTCATACCCTGCCAGTTCCAGCATCTGTCTGCCTCCTTCTACCACCTCCATACTCTGTAACTTACTAGTAGCTGACATTGGCTCTTGGTAGTTTAAGTGCAACACCTGTCCTCTAGGGGTCAGTCTTGTTCCAGAAAAATAATTCAAACTAGTAAATGCGCTACCTCACTTTGTGGGAAAGTAGCCTTAAGATGTATTGGAGGGTGTGTGTGTGTGTGTGTGTGTGTGTGTTTAGTTTTGCATCAAATAAAAAGACTGGTGTGTTTTAGTATGATAGCCTCCTGCCCTACCATTCTCAAAACAAAAAAAAAACAAAAAAAAACAAAAAAAAAAGCATTCCCCTAGAGTAAATATGGTGACAGTTAACATTTGATGGGAGAACTCTTTAGAGAAGTCTAAGAAGGATATAAAATTAGGAACTCCTGGTTCTATGCAGGTGTTAAACCAGAAGTACTTTGGAAAAAGCAGGCACACGTAGTTATTCAGGTTATTTTCTGCCAGAAGGGAATGTTGGAACAACTTAGTAAAGAACAAGCATTCATTGAGGGTCAACCGTGTACTGGGACAGTGATAGGTACATTATACGTGCCACCATGTTAATCCTTACAACAGTGCTCCAAAGCTGGCACTAGTCTTTCCTATTTTCACTGGAGAAGCAGAGAGCCAGAGAGGCAAAGTAAGTCTCCAAATTCCCATGGCACTGGAGCCTGGCTTCAATCCCTGGTCCTCTTACCTTCAAAACTTAATTGATTACCACTAAAAGATATTACGTTTTAATTTTAACAAATCTTCTCAGGCATTAACCCAAACGTATTGTTCATTAATATAAATTTCTGGCCATAGCTGAAGTTTTTGGCCACAGGGTTTTTAAGGGCTACTGGTATCCCCCTAAAGGGCAAACAGAGCCATCGGCTATGTTATTTAATGACTACCAAAGGCAGTGATGACCAGTTGTTTGAATTCGTAGATGACACGAATCTAAGAGGAAATATGTTCCTCTTCTGTAGGTAAGATAATACATTCAGAATATATCAAATCCAAAAATGTAAAATTTAATAGGGATAGATTTTTGAAAAACCTGGCAGAGATTTGCAAGAGCAATGTAGAGGGAGGATTTAAGCATTTGAACATGGGGCAATATTTATGAAGGTGTGGGTCTCCAATTCCCACATCCTATAGGAGATCGCCCCAGACTAGAAAGGGGTTTACCCATGACTCCCAATGAAGCTATTTGGAGGAAAAGGGGTAATTCAGAGCAAATATTCTCTATGACTTCCCTCCTACATAGATACCCAGGACAAGTGATGGAATTTGGAACCAACTGAGACCCACATCAACACAGAGGGCCTATCAATAAAGGCATCCAGGATCCTAGAATGCTTATTTCTTAGTTCTTCATGAAGCCAAGATGATGTCAAATTGCCAGTTCACTTAGTTAATCAGCTCCATATACTTTATACAGTGTAGGATCATAATGCTCAGGGAATCTGGTCATAGTATCGAATTCTTCCCAGGTCAATCTACAGGTAGCATGTTCTAGTCAAGAAAAGCCCCTTATTGGATCAGCCTAGCCTCTAAAATCCTCATTCCTGAGTTGAGGGCTTTGCCCTCAATGATCTTAATCTCTTTATTCCTTTTTTTTTTTGAATCCTCAAACTTGGCAGGATTTCCATTCCTTCTCTGAGGCAAAGATAGTATTGCGGTCAACTAGAAAATTAAGAACAGTAGGGGTTGTTAGCAATGTCTGGAGACATTTTTGACTGTCACAACTTGGGAGGAAGTGGTGCTATTCGATTATGTAGAGGCGACAGCTGCTACTAAATCTATGTAGCTCTCAATGTGCAGGACAGTCAACCACAACAAAAATTCATCTGGCAGAAAATGCCATTAATGTTGAGGGTGAAAAAACCGGAGGTACAACCGGCAACCCTTGATGGAGAACCATTTGAGAAACTACAGAAGCAGCAAAGAAAAACACTAGGGGTCAGTAAGAACTCACGAAACGTCCCTTCCTAAGTAACCTTCAGCCTGTTAACAAGAGTTTCAAACTGATTCCAAAATATTTTTGTATGCATTATAGGAAGTAAGTAAATATATCGATGTTTCCGAGAAGCAGGTCTTTCACTGTGGGAGAGCGATTTGCAAATAAAACATGGAGCAGGGTGAAAACAAACCCTGCAGGGCTGGATTTGACACGTGGCTACCGGTGTAAATACACATTATGATATGACATGATACGATACGCTATTAATTATATTTGTTATTACATTTGTTATATATCATATCACTTCATGGTACTTTTCTCTCTCTGCCTACCGAAATGTCTTAGAAATGAAGATACCCATAAAGCAAGGAGCACTTCTGGCACCCAAATCTTGTTTTCTAAATACCATTCTCTAATAAAAGGAACTAGAGCTTCTCAAAGAATTGGCTGATTTGGGAAATTAGACAGGGAAAGTACAGAGTAGTCCTGGGATATCTTGTAGGACCAAGGAGTAAGGAAGTGCTTCAAACATGATGAAAACATGTCGCAATAACTTGGGATCTGCCTTGAGGGGGCTTCAAGTGGCCAGATTTAGGGCAGTTTGTGCCTGATAAAGAAGAACAAGCTAATGTATATAATATCTAAACTAATTTAAATGTGGTACAAATTAATGAAAGAGAGACAATATTATCATAAGGAAAGTAACTCCTTTTAAAAAATATTTGTTGGTGTGCCTGGGTGGCTCAGTCAGTTAAACATCTGACTTTGGCTCAGATCATGATCTCATGGTTCATGGGTTCGAGTCCTGCCTCCATTGGGTGAGCTCTAGCCCTGCTTCAGGTAAACACAAGCCCTGCTTGGAGCAAGCCCCACTTCTCTCTCTCTCTCTCTCTCTCTCTCTCTCTCTTTCTCTTTCTGCCACCTTGCTCATTTGTGCTCTCGAAAAAAAAATTTTTTTTTTGTAGAACAGTCATAGGGGTAGAGGGAGGGCTCTTTTCTAGAAAAGTATATATATTTCAATCAGGAAAAATAAGATATTGTACAAGTTATAGTCCATAGCTTTCATGGTTCTTTGTTTAGAAACATTTCCTAAATAGAACACTTGTTAAATTATATTTCTCAAATATTATTCTCCATATGGAAGTATATGGTTTTCTGCTCTGAAATTTTAATTACTCCCATAAAATTATTTACAAGTGTTTATTCCTGATCCTTTGGCCTAGATGTCTTGGTCTAAGATAGAGCCAGGTGAAGCTTATTTTAAGTGTTCAACTTAATGATTTATTCATCATTTTGACAGATTTTCTCCCTTCATTCCTTGTTCTCAATTTTTCAATGTCAAGACCAAGGAGATTAATTCATAAGACATTTCATTTCAAATTTTATCTTTAATCTCATGCCAAATTTTTCTTAAAACAGCAGTACCTATCTGCTAGAACAGAGTTGCACAGGGAACAGCCCTCAGGCATTCTAGAAGGAGAGCTGTGTGAGGGAGCTGAGGTTTTCTTGTGCAATGGAGTCTCCTTGTTGCTATGTTGAAGGTGGAAGGAGAAATCTTTGGGTGGCGCCATGTTCCCTAATGTTCAAGCTACAGGTGGTGGCTGGCTTATTGACTCAACTTCATGAATATTCTCAATTCATGTATAGATCTAAGTATAGCTTTCCAAGGTGAAGCATAGAAGATATAAATTTTGATGAAGAGAAATGAAATATTTTCATCAAGTATGAAGTAAGGAATTCCTCTGAACCCATTGTTTGTGCTATTATGCATCTCCATGGTCACTTTTGCCTGTCTGTGTATATTCCACACACATTCCAGACTCTTCTGAAACAGACCTTCTTTATTTGATGTAAAGGCATTTTTCTTTAATCCATCTTATCTACCAGAAACCATTGTTGGTTTTTTCAAAGCACTTATTTTCAAAAACAGATGCTTGTCAAAAGTAATTCTAAATAATATTTAGGTTTCTAATTTTAAAAAACTAGTAATTGATTTATGGATGTATTCTTTTTTCTTTTACACAGATATTTTCTCCTCTTAATGGGTACATGATTTTCTGTTTTATTTTGACTTGTCCTCATGAGGCAGCTGGGATTCACATAATTCTATTTACAATTGCCATCTTTGGATGTTAAGAAATTTAGTGTACCCATGGGTGGTAGTTTCTGTATATGATTCTTGGTGTGTCCTATATGCAACATGCTTATCTATTTATATCTCTTTCCAGGAAATAGAAATTGCGATCTAATTTTTAAAACAAATTTAAGTTTATTTATTTTTGAGAGAGATAGCGACAGCCAAGTGGGGGAGGGGCAGAGAGAGAAGGAGACAGAGATTCTCAAGCAGACTCTGCCCTGTCAGCACGGATCCCGATGGGGGGATTGAACTCACAAAACTGTGAGATCATGACCCGAGTGGAAACCAAGAGCCAAACGCTTAACTGACTGAGCCATCCACGCTCCCCGCGATCTGATTTTGATTGCATTGTTTCCTTCTATCAAATGGATGTTATCCTGTTTAAAATAAAATATATTAATCAAAGGTGTCAAACTACTTCTATATTCAGTAATGATTTTATGATTAAAATTAAGCTCTCGCACATGATAGTGGAAAGAAAAACGTCTTATTCTCATATTATGTTTGACATCAATTAGTATCAATTTGGGGAGAGAGTTAAGTCTATAAGGGAATTAGTAATACTCTAGTAAACCCAGAAAAAATTTACTTCCCCAAAAGAAAAACAGAAAGAAACATGCTGACAGAATAAAAATGGAAGAGCAGAAAGTGGCAAAGAATGTCATGAGACAAAGAGTATGGAAATTGTGTGTGAGGGTTGCAGTGACGTAGTTTGGAGGGAGAAGGCAGAGGAATTTGAGGTATAAAATAATGAGGGTACAGAAAAGACACAATTACAGCCCCCCATTATCCAATCAATATCGAAATGCAAGTCTAGTGAAAAAAGTCAAAATGGTTTGAATTTGAAGAGAAAAAATCATCAATGAACCAGGACACCTGGTCAGATAAGTGATGATATAAGCCAATGTAGAATTTAGAAAGTATAATCAATGGAACCATTTGTGGACAAATCCACGCATTCAGCAAATTCATTTATGAGAGATACTAAAATGATTTAGATATCTCTTCTTTTTATCACACTTTTTCATGAGCAGAACCAAAGTCACCATATTAAAAAAAATGGCCAATTAAGCTTCTTGATTCCATTTGTTGGGAGAGGAAGGGTTGGCATTCCATAACCAGAGGGCTCCCTCAGCAGAACTGGCTGCTACACCCTCCAGAAGCATATCCCTGGCAAGAAAAGGCTTCAGGAGGGGGAACTGATTGTCTTGTTTCCATTAGAGATACAATGGCTTAATATTCAGCCTCTGTACATTCTGTTTGAACTAAAGGTTAGGCTCCTAGAATGTTAGAACGTTATGTTCGTAGAAAACAGTTCACAAAACTGTGTGAGTCCCTCTTTCCACTAATTACATTTTTTCTTTTCTTTTTCCTTTTCTTTTTTCTCATCTTTTTTTTTTTCTTCTTTCTTTTCTCTTCTCTTTTCTTTCTTTCCCCTGCATAACTGATTAGGGGCAAGGATATGAAAGTTGAAAAGGAAGAAAACCCCGCAGCATTAAAATGAAAAAACCCCATAGTTAAAATGTTCCAACATACTGTATGCTTTGCTCCCCACCTTTTATTTTTTACTTCCTTGGCTTCTCTGGCATTAATTGTCTTCTTGTACCTCTTTGGCTGCCTCCAACAGCACTTCATATGGAAACTATGAGGACTCAAAGGTCAGCTGAGACAATGGAAGCTATTTACAACAAACTCTGGGAATGTGTTATTAGCGTGAACCAACCCACATGGGTTGTGCAAAGTGATGCACTGGAAAACACTCTACGCAACAGTAAACTTTTAATAGCGCAGCATCACCAATATTTCCTCAGTGGTTATATGTTGCGGAATTTTATTCAGTCCTGTGAAAATATAATTGCTATATCCAACCTAAAGCAATTAAAATCTAAATTGTGAGGTAGTGGAGATTGGGAAACAATCTCATTACAATGAATCCGCATCACTGGAATGACTCACCTGATTCAAAGTTACCCATCAAATGAGTTAAGGGAAGTGGTTAATATTAGATTTATTATATCAGCAAGTTTAAAGGTAAATGGCAAAATGAAAAAAATAATGTTCTGTCATAAACAAAGGGATTGAACTAGTTGTGAGTTGGAATGTGTCCTCAACTCACTTAAAAAGAGAGATACAATTCGAATTTTAAAAATCTGAGAAAAGTGCTCAAAACTGTTTCTCTGAATCATTCCCACCAGACAAAACTAGAAATTCAGAATGACTGCAAAATGACACCACTAGGGTAAGTAAGGAATTGGCATTAGATAATCAAGCCTGCAGACAACATGGAGAAGGAGTAAGCAGAGAGAGAAGTAGGAAGAGACACAACAAAAGAAAGCATGACCCAAAGAGCATTCTTTGGGGCCCTTGTGCAGGGCCCCAGATAGCTGTGCATTTTGGCAGCCTGTAATTTTTTTTTTTTTATTATTTACAATAGAATTATTTATTTATTTATTTATTTATTTATTTATTTATTTATTTTTTAATTTAAATCCAGGTTAGTTATCATATAGTGTAATAATGATTTCAGGAGTAATTTAGTGATTCATCACTTACATATAATACCCAGTGTTCATCCCAAGTGCCCTCCTTAATGCCCATCATCCATTTAGCCCATCCCCCTACCCAACACCCCGCCAGCAATCCTCAGTTTGTTCTCTGGATTTATGGTTTGCCTTCCTCTCTGTTTTAGTCTTATTTTTCCATCCCTTCCCCTATGTTCACTTGTTTTGGTTCTTAAATTCCACATATGAGTAAAATCATATGATACTTGTCTTTCTCTAACTGACTTATTATTGCTTAGCATAATATATTCTAGTGCCATCCACGCTGTTGCAAATGGCAAGATTTCATTCTTTTTGATTGCCTAGTAGTATTCCATTCTGTATAGTATATTTTCTACATATACCACATCTTCTTAATCCACTTATTAGTCAATGGACGTTTGGGCTCTTTCCATAATTTGGCTATTGTTGATAGTGCTGGTATAAACATTGGGGTGCGTGTGCCCCTTCAAATCAGCACTTCTGTATCCTTTGGATAAATACCTACTAGTGCAATTGCTGGGTCATAGGGTAGTTCTGTTTTTAATTTTTTGAGGAACCTCCAAACTGTTTTCCGGAGTGGCTGCACCAGTTTGCATTCCCACCAGCAGTGCAAAAGTGTTCCCATTTCTCTGCATTCTCCCCAACATCTGTTGTTCAACACCTGAGTTGTTCATTTTAGCCATTCTGACGGGTGTGAGGTGGTATCTCATTGTGGTTTTGATTTGCATTTCCCTGATGAGGAGTGATGTTGAGCATCTTTTCATGTGTCTGTTAGCCATCTGGATGTCTTCTTTGGAAAAGTGTCTGTTCATGTCTTTTGCCCACTTCTTGACTGGATTATTTGTTTATTAGGTGTTGAGTTTAAAGTTAACAGCTTATCAAGCCCTTCCTTTAGAATCTCCCAGCAGCCTAGTGAAGGAGGCCATCTTGGAATGTGCATTCTGCACAGGAAGGAGACTGAACTCTGAGAAGCGGATGCCTTCCCCCCAAGCCCGTCAGCTTCTAGGTGCACAGAAACAGGATTTCAACTGAGATCTCCCGACACCAAATCCAGGGCTCTTTCCATTCCATTCTGGAGAGGGACTTGCGACAATGAGCCCCTAAAGGCCAGAAGAAAGAAGAGCGTGACGAAGAGGAAGTGAGAGATAAGAACTGCAGTTACACACAGAAAAAAAGAATGCACATAAAATAAAGCACACTTGCCCATGAAATGATTTCAAGTATGAAACTTCTTTGGAAGCTTGCAAATCTTCCATAAATGTTATTTCTAAACTGTGCCCATTCCTGCATGAAGGAAAGGAGGAATAGACTCTTTTTTTTTTTCCTTTCTGCTTCATTTTGTGCCACAGAGGCCCCGGTTCTGAGTCCCACAACACAAAGCAGTAAATAGGGCAGGGTTTATCATGGTCAAGGGCTGAGGTCTTGTATCAAACTCTCTGGGTCTGAAAATCCAGTCTGTCACTTTTCACTTGTGTGTTAAATTACTAAGCCTAAGCCTCGGTTTCCCATCTGTAAAATGCAGAAAATATGGCTCAGTCGTTTAAGTGTCCGACTTCGACTTGATCTCATGGTTTGTGAATTGGAGCCCTGTATCGGGCTCTCTGCTGTCAGCACAGAGCCTGCTTCGGATCCTCTGTCCCCCTCTGTCTCTGTCTCTCTCTCTCTCTCTCAAAAATAAATAAACGTGTAAAAACATTTTAAGTGGAGAAAATAATAATTCCTTCCTCTCAGAGTTTCGCTCTGTGCCGGGTACGTACCCATGCCCAGCGAAGGTTAGCTCCTCACTGATACCATAGTTCAGCTGCAGATGAGGGAAACAAGTTTTGAAGAACTACCTTGGTAATATAATCACACTGAACAACACTGTTTCTTTGAAAAAAGGCATTCTGAGTTTTAGCAACCTATAAACGAGGTTCTGAGTAAGTTGAAGGCTATCAAAGAAAAGAATGGTGTTGATCATAATTTTTTAGTAAGTACAACTATTGGTGGGGCACCCAGGTGGCTTAGTCGGTTAAGCGACAGACTTCGGCTCAGGTCATGATCTCACGACATGTGAATTCAAGCCCCACATCAGGCTCTGTGCTGACAGCTCAGAGCCTGGAGCCTGCTTCGGATTCTGTGTCTCTCTCTCTCTGCCCCTCCCCTACTTGTGCTCTCACTCTCTCTCTCTCTCTCTCTCTCTCAAAAATGAATAAACTTAAAAAAAATAAGTACAATTAACAGCATGCTGTAATTCGTTTAATCAGTGTAAGCCAAACCAAGGAAGAATGGGTTGGGTATTCTACATGAGATAGCTGAAAGAAAAACATTGCTAAGAAGTATGGTTTATCTGTTTCAGTTGCAACTATGTTAAATGCTTTCTTCCAGTTCGTACAATCCAGCTAATTTAAAGAATCAGTTATTTGAGTATAAATTCATTATCCCTTCCTTAAGCGGTGGAGAGTCTGCCAAAGAAGGGAATCATCTTAGTTTCCTAAAACTAAGGGGAGGAAAGGCCAGTCCACCTTGAAGATTTCAGGATTTTCCACTTTGCATGTTTGGCTGGTAAATGTTCACTCTGAACCACCCTCAGTGACCTCTAGCACGACCTTATCGATGATCTTGGAGGCCACAGGGCCTCCACCTGCAATTATGCCAGACAAGTTAGCCCCTGAGGGGGTCAAAGACATCAGTCATTCCCAAAGCCACCCATGTGCAAGTTACACCCTCGTGACACCCGTCAAGTCTGAGCTGGGGCAGAGGCAGACCACAGCAGTCTCTTTCACGGTCACTGAAACGATTAAGTGTTTCTGTTTCTCCTAAGTGATTTGCGTGGTAACCTATGGGAAAGAATGCAGGAAGCAAAATGTGAAAAATTGTGTTTAGACAAAAACTGTACCCAAATGTGAAGCATTCTAAGGGCTGGATGTGAGGCTATGAATAGGCAAGGCTACTTTCCCTAGCCATTTTGGAAAGCAGGTTCTATAAGAACAAGAGGGAGAAGTGCAGCCGTGTGCACGAGCTGCAACTGAAAGCCCCGGAACCTATGCCTAGACACATCGTCCAAGACTCACTTGGGGAAAAAAACCAAAACAAAACTAAATCATCATAGGGAATTCCTACTTTCTTCCTTTTGTGATCACTCTATAACGAGCACAACATGTATTATAATTGCACACTTTCTGTAAGTGCCTACCGTTTTCCCTCATCCACATTCAGAGACATCTTTGGAAGCTGAGATCTTCCAGTGTTGACAACATCAATTCGAATTCTAGACTGACCGACTTACGTTTCTACCTCAACTCAAACCAACATTCTCATTAGTCAGGCATCCATAGAGACTGAATTTAAATCACAGTAACATCGGTAAAGGATTAGAATCAAATAATCTGAAATTTGAAAAAGGCCATCAAGGAGTGCTTCCCACAGCATTAGTGACACCAGTCAGCACCCACCGGAGAAGCCCTTGTGTTGGTGGTTCGCCTCTTTAGAAAACAGCCAGGATCCATGGTGGCACAGCTCAGCCCTCAAGAAAGACCCTTCCCATTTGGACCATAAACCTTCTTCCTTGTAATTCCCGCCTATTGGTTTTGGTTTTCCCTCGGGAGCCGCACAACTTATCCATTCCTTCTTCCAGAGAGGCAGGAGATATTGTGACACAATGAACACACTCCCGAACAAAGTGCCCCTTTATTCATTCATTCTTAACAGAGCACCTTCTCTGGCTTATCCTCATTCCAGTTGTCCTTACTAGGAGAAGGCTTAAGTGTTCCATGACTCATCTAGACTATGTTGGGGATGGAGTCTATCAGGAAGTAGGCAGACCAGACACTAAACAATGCAATCTCAAGCAGAAAAAAAAATTTTGTTCTGCAACTCACACTCATTTGAGAAACCAGGGCTGACTGTCCATACCCACGAAGATGCATTAATGTTAAGTACCGTAACAGGAAAAAATTGTTTGACTATAAAGACCAACTAATTCCACCCCCATTCCCTCTTTAAGATCATTTTATCCAACTGCCATTGTGCCTCTGAATCTGCTTCCATCTCAGAGCTCTTAACATTATTCTAAAATGTTCCGATGTTACGACCCAGGTCAAGGATACTGAAGTACACCACAAAGCATTGTCAATGTCATTGTGCACCTTATATTAGATGGATGCCATTTCACTGACCTTTCATAAGATTATCAAATTGAAGAGCTCAGAGGAACCACAGGAATAATTTACTGGACTGTCTTCATGGTGTGAATGAATCAAGGTTTGGAGAGGTTAAATGACCATCTCACAGTTCGATAGTGAGTTTGTGGCAAAACTATAGTCAGATTCCAATGTTGCCACCTATAAATTCAGCATTTGTTTTATTTTCAATCCATGAGTTAATCTGCATTCTGGCTTCTACTAAGTTATTTTTGAAATCCAAGATTTCATGTTTCAATTTATATAATTGTTCAATGCAGTCTAAATATTCCTATTAAGTGAGCATAGAAAAAGAAGAGAGGTGGTAAATAAATTATGATTTTAATCCATTTAGACCATACATGGTAGAAATCATATGTAAATAGAGGCAGAACTATACAAAATTCAAGTATGCAGGACTAGGACCAACTAAAAAACAATATACATTTGTCATATTTGAGGCATATTTTGAAGTAAAATGAACAAATTATTATAGGATGTTATGTCAATGACAAAGGACATTTATCTTTCTTTTCAGCCTCTGAGGGTGTACTTTATACCATAACTACATAATTAGGATAATCTGACAGAAGAATTAATGCCATCAGTAATTAGTGTCAGATATCTTGGGTTCCAAGATACCAATTCCTTTTTTATTACCGATATCAAAATTTCATTAGTGTTGTCGCTTTTAATCATAAACTATGTAAAATGTATTCTTTTTATGCTTCAACCAGGCTCATCTGAAACGTGACTGAACATGTCACAAATTAACATTTGAAAATTAGAAGCCTAAACCCTTGTGTATGAAATAAACTCATATATATCTCTTCTCGGCCTTTTGGCTAAGATCAAGTGTGAAATAAACTCATATATAAAATATATTGTATGTTCTCCATATAGCAATATCTATCTCAATGCGTACATTATCTCTTGTTTATTTTCCTACAGTTTTGATAATACAAACAATGCTAGAATAAATTAAATGAAGGAAGGAAGGAAAGGCTTCTCTACCTTCCTTCTGCAAACATGCTTTGTTTTAACTCAGAGGCATGGATGGGCTCCTTCTGCCAATAGTCCACTTGCCATGTGGACTTGACTGGACATGTTGATTTCTGACAGAAGTGTTTGAATGTGTAAATGGACCCCTGTTTCTTGTTCACACTAGGGTGAAATTAGAAAACACTTGAAAACAGGGGCCATATCATCCCCACTTAAGTATCAGCTGAGGTTAGACGAGAGGGTCTTGGGTTTGCATTGGACATGCAATTTCAGAAAAACAAACAAACAAAAAGATTCAAAGACTACTCGTTCCACCATTTGGATAAATTGAATTTTTTGCCTTTCACTGACTCTGACAATGAGACCATGGTCAGAGAGCAGGTGCCACAGCATGTCACAATCACCCTATGGGTGTGAGGGACAATGGCGCAGTCCATGCCCTGGTCGGAGCTTGCCCTGTCTCCTCCACAAGATGGTCCTGAGCACACATTCATACAGACATACTAATTTTAGTATAGTTGGCATCAGAAAAAAATGTGTTTGCTATATTTTGTAATAAATAAGAATTCTGGGCAATGAAGTTGGGTCTTAGTAGCCCACCATAGGTAACAGTGGTCTAGAAGGTCACATCTTCTAGGAAGTTATAGACCCCCTTACATAAATGAAGGAATGTATTACATTGTTTCTGTAGAAATTACCAATAAGAAAAAGGCATTAACAATAAATCTCATAAAGATAAGCCATCTTCAGTTACCTTCTCAAAAAATAGTATATTTACATATTTTGAGCACTGACTATGGTCCAGGCACTTCTGTCTGGGTAGCTTCTGGATTCCATTATGAAGTCAGTCTAATACTAATCTCCCCTCTGTACTTATTGTTCAAGGAAGGAAATAACATTTCTTCTTGAAGACTGTCTCTTTCTCAACTTTTTTTGACAGTGTCCATTTCATCATCTCATTTGTCCAAACCTCAATGTGATCATTTTAAAACAGCATGTGCAGGAGTTTCGCTATCTAGATCTATATTCTAGACTGAAAGGGCATGTGAAATAAATACCCTGTTTTATTGCCTTAAACTTTTAGCCCTCCTCCTCGTGGACTAAACATGAACTGCCATTAAAAAAAAAAAAATGAAAAGAGAAGTAGGAACTATGCATACCTTTGTGTTTAAGGAATTTGCAGTTCTTGTTAATTCATTCAAGCATCTACAGTGGGAAACAAAGAATTATTTACAAAGGCTGTTCAAATGCTGCTCCAACAGACCAGATGGTGATATAGGAAATCAATTTCTTGCCATAAACGTTAAGCTGTTTACATTTTTATGAACTTTCTTTTCTTCATCACCTCTTTCTTTTATCTGTTTCTTAGTCTTGTTCCTCATGGGGGAAAAAAGGTATTATTTCAAAGAAGAAAGGTGAGTTTGGAAAACAAAACCTTTCATGTACTCTGAAACAGGAGTGAATGTTACTGTGTTAGAGACGTGTTGTAGGCACTTACATGTGTGTGTGTGTATCTTTATAATCCCTGTGATAGAATGCAAGATGAAGATTTTTTTAAAAGTTTTAGGAAGGTGCTTAAAAATCATTTCGGCCTTATTCATTTGTGTTGTCACTTAACTGTGTTCATCCCTACATTCCCAGTTGTGAAACATAGTAGAAATCCCATAAGTATTTGCTGAGTGAAGAATGAAATGATTGTGTGAATTAATGAAGGGATCTTAACATCATTTGCAGGCAGTTAATATCATTGGTTACTCACCAAGCATGCAAAGATGATGATTAAATTAATACAATGGATAATTATTGTCAAATTATTTTCACAAACTGTATCTGATTTGATGATCACAGTATTCCTTGGAGATTCCAGTAGCTTGTATCATTTTCCCCACAAAGGTTAAGTTTCTTACAGTCCTACTGACTAACCCAAGGTGTAATTGTAGTTTCCTAAGACCTTTATCAGAAGACAGCTGAAATAAAACATTGGAATGCTCTTCATATATTTAAAAGGTTAGTAGAAATGTGATAAAGAGGCAGTTGATATAGGACAAATATTTCAACTTTCTTAAAATACACACGGAAGAGGATATAATTTTTGTGCATGTCTTTAAGACAGGCAAATGAGCCAGTAAAGGGCCAATGGTAATGGAGAGGTAGACTTTAGCTGAAGGCAAGGAAGAACTTTCTACAATGTGGAATTTTCTGAATGTTCGTTAAAAAGTTACCTCACACTATTAAGCTCTGCCTTGTTGGAGGACTTCAAAGAAAAGAGCCACCTCTTGCCTGCTGGCTTCCAGATGGAAGCGTAGAGTGGAGAGTGGGGGCTGAATGACTCCTGGTTCTGAGCTTGCCTGTCAGTGTCCGACATCATAGGACATAATATTGCATAACTCATGGACTCTGCATGAATGGCGCCCCCTGGTGTAGCTTCAGTGCCCAGCATCCTCCGACTCCTCAAAAGAAAGCACGATTGTTGAACCTGGAACTCTTGAGCGTCCGCCTCTGTCTTTGAATGTTGTAAGAGAGAATCATTAAGAGGATGAAAATATGAGGGATTTTCCTCCATTCTGTATGTGAAGCAGCAAGAAAAAAAAATGTGAATTCTTTAGTTCTCTGCTAACTCAGGCTGCTTGGCAGAAGAGGCAATAAATTATTTCTGCTCCAGACTCTGCCTGACTTGCGCCCTCAGCACAGTGGGCCAGGCCGTCTCCAGTTGCAAAACCTGAAGCAAGAACAAGGGTAGATGAAGCCGCCGGCGAGCAGGCTATCCTTCATGTTGAAGGAAGGGTGACAGGAAGAGATGACTCTGCACATACTCATCCCATGACAACTTGTGAAGAGCCCTCAGCATCCTCAGGCACGACTATTTCTCCCTGTCCACAAACAAGTATTGACTGAACATCTATGGTGGGTAAGACAGTTGGGACCTAGTCTTCCAATGCACAGAAACAGAACAAAATTGAACACGAGAGCTTTTACAGGTAATTTTTCTTGAGTTGAAATGTCATTAAATTCAGAATTTGACTCCAGCTTTTCAAATCCATTTCCACTTGAAATCCTGACTGGGGAGAAGCTTTGTTAATCATTTGAGGTAAGCATTCCCTCTGTAATAAGCAGAGAGATGATTAAGGCATGTTGACTGAGGCCTACTAAGAAATGTTTCTTCCAGTCACCCCAAACTATTGGTTGAATTAAGGCGCTCGTGATCGCTCTGAAAATTTCATGGCATAGATTATAAATCCTTGAAAATATTCTTTATGAGAACCTCAACAGGAAGGGCCTGTTGGGTGGGTGGGGGTGGAGGTGGGGACTCTCGGTTCTGTAATGGCTAAAGCTTACCTGGCTCAGTGTGCCTGTTTGGCCTCAGCTGCGTTCCCTTACCCCTGGCCCCTCAGAACAGAGCTGTGGAAAACCTTACCTTCTGAACCCTTTTTGAAAGAGCCAATTTGATAGATAACCTGAAATGAAGGTGGACATTCTCCTATGTTTACAGAGTGGGGCAGCTATGAAATCTCCTGACAAGTGCTTGATATCCTCCCATGATTTTCTTCTAGACATGGCTGAACGTGCCTTTGTGACATAACCTCTTCCATCTGCCATGCATCATGGCCTCCGGCCCCAAAGAGCACTGCAGCCAGGATGGAGAGGAGACTCAAGGGAGAAAAGAAGACGATTGCATGGTGAGGTCATAGCTCATCTCGTTAAAGACATCAAAGCAGAAGGGGGGGCCCGGGTGGCTCAGTCGGTTAAGTGTCCAACTCTCGATTTTAGCTCAGGTCATGATCTCACAGTTCATGAGTTCGAGCCCTGCATCGGGTTCTGCACTGGCCGCACAGAGCCTGCTGGAATTCTCTCTCTGTGTGTGTCCGTCCCCTGCTCTCTCTCACACACTCTCTCTCTCTCAAGATAAATAAATAAACCTTAAAAAAAAGACATCAAAGCAGAACCGATCATTCCTTCACTGAGTTCTGGAATACAAGTGCACACACAACAAAAATGCACATGCAACCGGCACTATTTAGCAGTTTATTTCACGTTAGGCAAAGAGTTACTTCTATCTCGTGAAATCAAAATGCTCTAAGAGGGGCTTTATGGAAGCAAAAAGAACACAGATTTGGAACAAAATGCCTTTCCATCTCTGCCACAATCTAGCTTCATGACCCTAGGAGAGTTACTTCAGTTCTCCTGGTCTCTCCTTTCTCTCTGGCAGTGGCTAAGCGACCGCTTTCTCGCAGGATTCTTGTGAGGATTAAATTATGTAATAGCTGTAAAGTAGCCAGGACTGTGCCTGCAGATAGTGGGTGGTCAGATAGGTCAGTGACTATTGTCATTATTGTTGTTGCCCTTAGTTTAGTGTAGTTCATTTGGTTAGGGTAATGACAAACAGGACAAGGTTATAGCTTTGATCCCAGTAGACACATGACCTCACTGAGTCTTTCAAAAGTGCACAAAAGGGACTGACTGAGTGAGAGGGTAAGGACACATGACCAAAAACCCATTTGCCTCACTGGAAAAACATCTCAAAGTGCATACCTCCCACAGTGGGATTTCAGCTCAGGTCCTGATCCCAGGGTCATGGGATCAAGCCCCACGTTGGGCTCTGTGGTGAGTGTGGAGCCTGCTTGGGATTCTGTCTCTTTCTCATTCTCTCTCTCTCTCTCTCTTTGACCCTCTCCCCTGCTCGTGTGCTCTCTCTAAAATAAAAAATAATAATAAAATTTGTTTTTTCAATCCTCAAATATTTGAGAAAGACAGAGCTCCCTGCTCTAGGCTGTCGGGCTGGAAGACCTTACTTTGACTTGACGCTTTCATGTGGCCACTCACAACCACAGCAGGGCTTCAAAGCTCTGAATCTCTCCAAGGGAGTTATGCAAAGTCAAGTAAGTGGAGCATTCTTAGATGAAGGACAGTCTGTCATTCCTTCTTCATTCACTAAATTCTCCCTTCCCCTGGGCAATGTCTAGAGAAATGAGGTTAAAGAACAATGGGGAGGCTCAGGAGTTTTGCTCCTATTGGTGCTTGGTGGAATCAGATAATGGGACCCCATGTACTGTGTAGGGCTATTCTGAAGAACCACTTGGAGTCTGGGCCCCCTGGGATCAGTGTTGGGACAAGGATGAATGAAGACCCGAGGGTGCAAAATTTTGGGAAGCACTCACTTTACTGTGATGACCCTCTGCTTGTGTGGCCCTGTCCCTGGCAGTGAGTACGTCCTTAAGAAGGAGCCACCCACTGAGCAAAATTTCAGGAGGCACGGGCACTCAGGGTCATAAAGTCGTAGGGCCTGCACCTAAGAATGAGTGCTTCCTTAAATTTTGCTCCTTTGGGAACCTTGCTTGCCTGTCCTTGCTCCTGGCCCTGCTTGGGACACCAGGTCAGGGTTTTGGATACAGGAGGCTGCAGGTCTGTGTTTCTGGTGGCTGTACTGTTCTATTATACTACAGACACCTTAAAGGGTTTCCATTAAGATATCGGAATCAGAGTGAAATTCTCCCGTTGTCTGCTGTTGATGTCAATGGAGTATCTTACCCTTAGGAAAGTCAAAGTGTTTTAGGAAAATGCTTTCTTTTTCCTGCACATTTTAAAGGGGAAAAAACTCAACGTGGTACATTTCCTTAAAAAACATCTGAAAAAGAAAAATATAGTTGCTGAGTTTGAGTAAAGATATAAATATCTTTATATTTTCCACCGAAGTATTTAACTTATACAACATCGTCTTGCCAATATCCGGGGGCCCAGAAGCAATTTTCCCAACCCAGGGGTGTGGTTCCAATAAAACAGCCTTAAGAGTTCCTACACAGAGAGGATCAAGTTTAAACAATTTGGCTAGCTAGGAAGCTGACGTTTCATAGGGACCAGAAATGTTCTGACTTGCTTAAAAGCTACCACTCTCTTCCCATCAACAGGGATGTAAAATTCTCTAAGACACCAGTATATTTCTGTATATTCTGGGGATCGAGTTGGGGGAGAAAAATATGGGTCAGATGGGGTTCAAGTTTACAAGAAAATAGAAACAGATGTACAGGCTAAGATCTGTTTCTCAGAGTTTGTGAGACACTGACCCATTGGGTTTTTTTCCTCCCTCATTCAACTGTTTGAGAAATCTACCTCCTGGTAACCTTTCATGGCCACCCTACAAGCAAAAACAGTCCTCTGGCTATACCAGTTAATTCTAACTGGATCCACAGAATCTGAGAAATATGATTGCTGAAAGGATAATTAGCTGAAATGGCCAATCACGGGTCTTGATAACAGAGAGCCTTTAAATCTGACAAACTTGAGTTCTAATATGAACTTTGCCTTCTGCTACACGTGTGAGTAACTTCCTTAACTTCTCTGAACCTACCCATAAAATAAATCTCTGAGTGCAAAATAGGAGTCACCCGACCAGGTTGTGGTGAGTGTGAAATGTAGATAAAGCCTCTGAATAGAAACATTATTCAATACTCTTATCTCCCTCCCCCCTTCTAAGGATTATGGATTTAACTCAAGGAAGAGTCATAGATTTGAGAAGGAAAGTATCAGGTCCCCAAATTAATTCTACAAATGGGGAAACTGAAGTGAGCCTAGCAGGGCTGCATAATTTACTCAAGTCCACACAGCTAGAAAACATCCAATTCACCAGGAACACCCAGTTTTCCTGACACACTGGCCAGCATCTTACCCTCTAATTTACCAGATAGATACACAACGTAGAAAAAGAAGATCTAACGTTGGCACCACAGAGCACAGTTTCTTCGTACATGTTGTAGCCATCTACGAGCAAATTTCTCACTCAGCCTGAGTTCAGTCACCATGAAAGTCCTTACCTTAACCTGGGAATAAAGATGGGTGACAGCAATGGCTCTCTCCGGTGTTGGAAAACATGACATCAAAAAGCTCCCTCAGTGAGTGTGAATAGTGGAAAACAGAACCACAATGCCTTGTTTTACATTTGTGCCTCCCTTCCACCCGCCCCCCCCCCTCAAACCATGGTGCTTCTCACTGTCCTTTGATTACAACCAAATACATTCTCCTGTAGTTTCTCAGACGACTCATCAGCAGTTATAAACATCGTGTCAAAGAAGCTACGGTTTACTTTGCATTTATACCTTGTCTTCAGATGGGCTGAAATTCTGTTCTGTGCGCCCACAGCTGTGTCTACAACACAGAGACAAACACAGTACTCCAGTACTCACCACCCAAAGTCTTCTCAGAATTTGGTTGCACAAGTCATTTTTCTTTGCATTGTGAAGTGATTTAAAGTATTTATGCAAAGGAGTAGAGAATAAGCCAGCTGATGTATGCAATGTAAAACACACTGCTTCTCTGGTCAACGTAGTGACTCAAGAGATATGGAAAATCTTTTTTTATTATTTAAAAAAACATTTTTAATGTTTATTTATTTTTGAGAGAGGGGGAGAGAGAGAGAGAGAGAGAAGAAGAAGAAGAAGAAGAAGAAGAAGAAGAAGGAGGAGGAGGAGGAGGAGGAGGAGGAGGAGGAGGAGGAGGAGGAGGGGAAGAGAGAGAAGGAGACACAGAATCCCAAGTAGGCTCCAGGCTCTGAGCTGTCAGCACGGAGCCCAATGTGGGGCTTGAACTCACGAACCATGAGATCATGACCTGAGCTGAAGTCAAATGTTCAACTGACTGAGTCACCCAGGTGCCCCAAGATGTGGAAAATCTTAATGAAACATTTAATGCCATGGATTTTATACAATAAATTGGGTGCTACTTTATAATTACAGAATATATTAGATGTTCAAAAATTAAATGTAATGTGCGTATATTTATTACATAGCACCCTCTGGCTATGACAATAAATTACTGATGTTTAAAAGGCAGAGTGGAGGCATTTTTGTCTTGGGAACTGGAAACACATTTCTTTCCTTGACTCCTAAGATGAGACATGATGAAGGAAATGTTGTTCTCTCTGAAACAGAGGCATCCAAGGATGAAGTAACCCTTGTTGAGTATTTCAGACTTCTCATGGCAAATGTAGCCAGGATTCCCACAGGGAGAAAGTTACAGATCAACTATAGCTCCAACTCAGAGGAAGACCAATGTGGTATAAAATCAGAATGTGAGACATGAAGGGAACTTAAACAGGGTTTCTTCAGAGACTTTTAAACCCCAATGAAGAAATACTCCTTACACTGTGATCCAGAATAGGTATTCAAAATGGAAACAAGAGTTGCGCAAAAAATACTTCCCCTTAGGACTAATGACTCATTCTGATATTTTCTTTTCTATCCTCTCCTTTTTGATGTTTTAAACACTGGTAGCAATTCACTAAATTGTTTTTGCAACCCACTAATTGGTCCCATCCCACAGTTGGAAAATGCTGATCTAGCCCAACTGTCTCATCTTACACAAGAGGAAATAAAGCCCTAGATAAGTTTAATATAACTAAGTATGCATTTAATACAGTGCTTAGACTAGAATGGATTCATGTTTTCAAATTGTTTAGTAGAGGGAAGTAACTTAAATAAAAGATGATAATTCTGGGTGTTTGCGTTCAACTGCAGATTTTACCTATATATTGGTACTAGGCTTCCCGGTTGAGTTCATTCATTTCATCTAAATTCCCTAACACCTTTTGGCTTTGATTTTACCCCTACAAATTAAACCACTATAGTATAAATGCATTCCTTGCTAAAAATAAGGCATACATTTTTGCCTTTTTCATAAAGAATCACCGCAATAAATTATTATCTCACACTAATTAGGTGCAATTAGAGTCAGATCCAGCCATTTGTACCAACTCCTTTCATACATAGAAAAGCTTCTGCTTTTTAAAAATGATATCCAAACTACAAATATGTCCAGAGGAAGAAGAATATAACTCATGGAAGAAAAAGATTCAAGTTCAAGGCAATGAAAAAGAAAAAGTAAAAGAAAAAAAAAAAGAAAAAGAAAAAGAAAAAAAGTGGGGGGATGGGGAGCAGGATTTAGGTCCTTTGTATTTCCATCATATGACCCCTGATTTGTGCAGGTAACATAAAAATAGACACAAATTAGAGTTGTAACAGGAAACAAATCCAATAGTTCCCTTTATACAACTTTATAGTGAACTGATAGAAAATTTTATAAAATTATGGCACATCCAGGAATAAAAACTTGGATTAGTGTCTTCACAAAACCGAATTGTCAAACACCCATCATATTAGATTAGTGTCAGTGTTTGGCTTCACCCTAATGAGTGGGAAAAGAAAATGGCACACAAGCCAGTAGGAAACACCCCTTTGTTCCCTTGGGTTCTCAGATTCTCAGAAGGTAAAGGGAAGAAATGAAGCAACTTAATGACTTATGACAGATGAGGCATCCTGGATGCTCAGACTGTATTCTCAAGAGTCCACTCACCTCCCCGAAGCACTCCAGGCTGCAATCCTCCCTTCGGGGTAAAGACTCATTTAAAAGGGATGCAGGAGACGTGGTGTCCCTTGTTGAGGAGTGGAGAAGGGCACAGGGACTCTTGAGAAAGAGAAAAGGGTCAATATTCATGCTCTGGAGAGAAATGAACTTCCAAATGACTGTTAAAATCTTCTTCAGTCTCTCAAAGAAATACATCTTGAAATATTTTGTCTGCCAATACAGACAACTTGACTTCTCTCATGTAGAAGGATTTGGATTCAAGGAGGAGAAGGGGTCCCAGTGAATAAAGAAGTCTATCAACTTCACAAGACTTTCATCATCTATAGATGATGTTCAGATAAAGTATCTGCTGAACAGATATTTTAAAAGAAAAAGTAAATTATTCACTGGTTGGCTAGTCACAGAACCATGGGGCTTTTTGCAAAGAGTTGGCTGGGTGTGTTCAATGACTTCCTGTGCTGTTGTTAGCTGTAAACACTACTAACAAAAGGGCATGTACTGGTTTATCTTGCATATAAAGCCTCTTCTCTATAAAGACTCTGATTAACAGATAGGAGTGAGGCTGTGTGTTCCTGCCTATTGTCCTAGATGGTTAAATGGACAGATAATTGTATACAGTCACCCCTGGAGCCCTAATTTCATAGAAACAGTACGCATTTAGTGGATCATGGCTCTTGCATTTAATTTTCTCTGTGTTACGATGGATGGCTTCCACCCAGAATTCATTAACTGACGTATATATATAACAGCGATTTTCCTTAAATTTTTTTTTAACATTTATTCATTTTTGAGAGACATACAGCATGAGCAAGGGAGGGGCAGAGAGAGAGAGGGAGACGCAGAATCTGAAGCAGGCTCCAGGCTCTGAGCTGTCAGCACAGAGCCCAATGCAGGGTACAAACCCATGAACCATGAGATTGTGACCTGAGCCGAAGTTGGACGCTTAACCACGTAAGCCACCCAGGCACCCCTGAGGTATACGTAACAATGATTTTTAATCCAGCCGATGAGAGTCAAGCAGTCTTTGAACTTAAATTTGTACATGTAAATTCTTATATATGTGCTTGTTTTGGTATTTTAATCTGATTCTTAAAGGGAGCATTTATTTCAAAAATAAAGGAGCACGACAATCAAAGCTCCTAGTGGCCTCACACTGGTGCCCCTGTGCTTCAGCCTTCCCCGTCTCTGGTGTCCACCCTCTGTGCTCTGGCTGCCTGATGTCACCGTCATTTAAAGAGTGCTAAATTGAATCTTGAGAAGTCCTTATCTTTTGCCCCCAAATTCGCTCAGTCATGAAGTCCTGACCCCATATTCATTCAACCAAAGGCTATGTACGACACCTGTCACCTGACTACCCTTAAGACCTGCATTCTGGTCCAGACCATCATTGCCTCCCAGCTGGACCACTTCCCACTTCTCCCTGCTAACAGTCTTGTAGCACCATATCAGCGTCCACGCAGCAAACACAATCATTCAAAATGCAGACTTGACAGCCGTCGCTCTCCTCCTTGAAGCCCTTCCTGCCTTTGCACCAAACTTTGAATAAGGCAAACCCCACATAGTAGTGCCCGGGGCCCTGCTCCAGCTCCTACCAGTCTACTTTTCACAGCCCTCTGCCCTCACATTCCGCGGTCACCCCTGCAGTGATCAGAGGAGCCCAGGGTCTTTCGCTGGTGGGCCTTAAACATTCTGGCGCCTCTACTGGACCCCTCCTCCCCTCTCCTCCTTGTCCCTTTACCTACTCCTCCTTCTGGTTTGAGCTACAAGGTTCCTTCCTCCAGGAAGCCCTCCTGTTCTACAAAGGCTGGTTGAGAAGCCCCTGCCGCACACTTTCACAGCATCTCTGCCTCATTCACAGAACTCATCACACTGCTATGGTTTGCAAAAATTGTGATAGTTCTGTCCAGCCTAAGACTCAAACTCATAGCAGCGTCGACAAGTCCTTTCTGAAGAGACACACTTGGAGAGAAATTTTACATTTAAAAATGAAATGTTTTAAAAATATCTAGAAAGTATTTCTGTCTTCTCTTCCCTCCACACTCTCTTTCCATTCTGCTCCCTTTTCTCTCCCTCCTAACACACTGAGTATACCCAAGCACATTATTTTTCATCATTCAAATTACAAGCCAATCATAAAACTTAATATTTAGAAAAGATTAGTCACCTTAGTTTCACTAAATGACTTTCAAGTTTCAAGTACAATGGCATTCTTGTTTTTGGTTTGCCGTGCCACAGGCAAGAAAGAAGAAGTACAGAGAATATCAGAGAAATGTCTCATAACACAATTAAGTTCTAACAGCCGACATTTACCACTTGGAGGTAAACTCACTGTGGCTTTCTCTTCTTCAAGGTGCTGCTGGCATCTATAGGGAAGATTAAGCTTATGAAGGCTGTTCTAGTCATGGCTCTTTACAAATTCTAGGTTTGTCGGTCAGGACAGAAATGCAATGTTAGTGTCAAATGATAACCAGATTACAGACACATATGCTGGCTTTGTTTGTTGATGACTAGAACCTGTCAGTCAGTGAAGGGGTGTTGAACGTGCAGAAGAGAAATTACAAAGCAAGCAGAAGATAATTGTCTCTTGTCTCAGAGAGTTAATACTTAGGAGGGTTTACGATTGGAAGAGTCTGTAATATCATTATAATTCCTATATAGACTCTCAAAAAGTGTATTACTAAGACAAATGATACAGAGTCAAGTTAATCACCTAAATCATAAAAGTGTAAATGGCCCAAATATAAGAACACAGAGTCATGTAATTTTGGATTTGCCCAAATTTATAAGAGGTGCGGTGTTTTAGGAAAGCCTGAGGTCATCCGAGACACGTGGTGTCAGTCGGTAGGCATGCCAAAGAAGGAGTGAGCCATGTGAGGTGTTGGAGCATGAGATGGGAGGATCCTGAGCAGAACCAAGGTGCAAGTGAGATTCGGAAGGACGTCCGAGGCAGCGTGTTACGATGGAAAGAGCACACGTGATGTCAGGCAATTGCCCAGCTTCTCTGACCCCAATTTTCCTGATGAAATAAAAATAAATAACATTAAGAATCATAATAGGTTCCACCTTACAGGACTGTAAGCAGAATCGAGATGGGGTCCGCGAAAACATTTTGGAAATGATGAAGCAGTGACGGTGGGTAAGGACGACGACAATGTTGCTCTTCCTCTTCATTGAAGAATGGGTGGAAAACAGCTTCTTCCCGTTCCTGCAAACATAGAAGATCCAACAGTGCTCTCACCCACCTTTGAGAGCTTGCCTTTAGATTGGCTTTGGCACCTGACTCGCGCAGCACGCCCTCAAGGAGGCACTGACAAGGTGCTGGCAAGGGTCCCCACTATCTGGCCAGAGCCTCCATCTATACCACACTGTCCGAGTTTTTTTTCTTGGGTCCTTTAGAGGACCTATTGATTTGAGATGAGGAAGGGACACTCACCATACCAACCATATGCCATACCCTGCCTTTAAAGAGCTTATAACCTAGCCACATGCGCACACACACACCCACTAACAGAACATAGCAAGAAATGTGAGCGTAGCTCTCGTAAAAGGAGGCACGATGTGTTTTGTGGGTCTACTCGAATAGAGATCTCCCCAGGGAATATGAACATGGTCAGATGTTTGAACAATTGGATGGATATTAAGCGAAGATGGGGAGAGTATGTCACTCAGAAGGGACAGGTTGAACAATATGAAATATTGGATTTGGTTTTCAATTAGTCCAAGGTGTGTTGAGTTCAGAGTCTTGTCGGAGAGTGGCTAAGTGGCTAAACGAGGTAAAGAGGAGGATAAGGAAAATTGGGGAAGGCCTGCAGTGCCATGCAGGAGTTTAGACTCTGTCTTTAGGTGGTAAAGAGGAATCAAGTCTTTTATAAGACACTGGCTTCTTCCCATCTGTGTTTCAGGAAGATAACTGGCATCTCCGGATGAAAACAGAAATCTCTGGGGCACCTGGGTGGCTCAGTCAGTTAAGGGTCCAACTTTGGCTCAGGTCATGATCTTGAGGTTCATGGGTTTGAGCCCTGCATTGGGCTCTGTGCTGACAGGTCAGAGTCTGGAGCCTGCTTTGGATTCTGTGACTCCCTGTCTCTCTGCCCCTCCCCCGCTCATTCTCTCTCTCTCTCTCTCTCTCTCTCTCTCTCTCTCTCTCAAAAATAAATAAACATTAAAATTTTGTTCTTAAGAAGGAAACAGAAATCTTCACAACTTTGGGCTTAAGAGTGAAAGGGAAATACAACTCACAAGAAGCAGGAAGAAAAGATAAGCAACAAACTACAGAAGTAGTTTGAATTTGCCTAAACTCAAGCAGTGCTCATGGGAAGGAAGAAGAAGAGATAAATTCAAGAGACATTTTAGTAGTAAGACCAGCGAACAGTTCCAGTGTGAAAAAGAAGGAATACACAAAGATAATCTTGATGTTTTGAGCTTGGAGTTTTAGAAAACATTTGTCCTTAACTAAATGTGGGCCCCCAAGAAGATCATGTGGAGAATGGTGATGTGTTTTAGCTGAGACATGTTTAGTTTTACTCTAGGAAATTCAGGTGGACATTTCAGGAGGCAGTAGTGAATTTGGATGAAGTTACACATAGAGACAGGTGTCATCAGCTATTACGGAAGCCACGTGTTTAGATGGGATCATACAGAGAGAGAATTTTGAGTAAGTGAAGAAGAGATTTGGAAATACTTATGGTTAAATAAGCAGACTGAAAAAAAAATATGACCCTAAAAGATAAAAAGTAGTCTTTGTATAAAAAGAAATCAATTACAAGATCAATGACTTGATCTTAGACCAAAGTGGTCCCTGAGGTCTCATTTCCGTCTCAAATCACACCCTTGGGACTCACAACTACACTTATTTTAAAGACACAATGAGTGCCTGTTATACATTAAGCATTGTTCTAGAGGTGTTGGTTATAGAAACAAATCAGGCATGGCTCCTGCCTCAAGAAGCATGAAGTTCAATGCTAACACAAAATTCAACAGCTGTTACCTTTGCTGTCACTGAGCCAGGGGTGTACTGACAACAGTTACAGACTTGTGAAAGTAACACCAAACTAAGCCTAGATCATGACTAGACAAGGTAGACCTTCTCTGCGTGAGCTAGGGTCCTTAACCATGAGGTGGCCATGTGGGCAGGACCAACCAACCGAAATTGTAGGGCAAGCTTCTACGAGTTTTTCCAAACTATCTCCTTACAGACCTGACCAAAGTCTTCCTGATGCTTGCTTCAAACCTCAGTAGCTGTGAGTCCCACAGAAAATGCTATCCGCAGAGAGGAGCGTCCATGCTTCTGAACATTATGGCTGCCGTCACCACTCATGCTCCTGTACCCTCATCCTGTATCTTTATCATCTAAGAGCAGAATCTAGAAGTATGTCATTTTTGAATGGCAATAGGTGGGAATGGGGTTAATCAGAAAAATTAGTTCCTGAAAAAAAAAGATACCGATGCATACCAGTTAATTTCACTCCCCCCACCCCCCACCATAAATATCTCTTAAAGACACAATAGTTATTTCAGGTGTGGCAGGTTAGTGATTATTCGGTCGGAGGTTTTTCTACATCTGTCAAATCATGTCACATTAACTCATTCGTGCTGTATTCACGGACTCCAAAATAATGGTTGAAAATCAAATAGCTGCCAGGGCTAGTTTTATGCACCACAATGCCATGCTATAGACTATCCAGATTTATTTAGTTTCTATTCAGGTGAAAGTCTTCTGTGATAAAAACATAAGTCAATAGGCTGTTCCTGTTTATAAAATTCTAAATGAGTTCAGCTTGGTCTACTCATTCTCAACTTATTTTTGATCTGTTTTGTAAAGTTACTTATGTCTTATTATAAATATTCACATACGCAAATCCTTTTCCTAATGAACTTAAATCTTAGTATTTAAAATACCTTATCAGCCTATGTGTCTGTAAAAGTAACTTTCATGTGTAATAAATTAGCAACATTGAACCAAATCAGATTTATACTTAAAAAGCATTCTTTCCGCTTGTTGCTTGTTTGCTTGGCCTACCAGATAAAGAAAGTGCTGGTAGTCTCACCATTGGTTAGAGGAGAACAATCACACTGTCCAGCTCTGTTGTATTTATTTATTCTGATAAATAAGAGGAAAAACTTGTAAACTACACAGCACATGAGATATCTACTGTAAATAACAAATGGCAGTGGTGAAAAGATATTTAATATTTGAAAAACTATGTACATATTAAGTCTCTATCAAGGAAAAAAAAAGTCTGTATCAAGGAAAGACCGAAAGACATCAACTTGAAGTTATTGACGAAATATTTTCGTTGTCCCCTAATCCCAAATCTATAGTTTTTAGCATCTAAATTAGACACTGATTTCAAATCAGATGTGTGAAAGTAAGCTCTACTGTCTTCTTAGGTCGGCAAGGAAAGGTTATCCCTCACACCCAGGTTCAGTAGCCGGGCTTCCTTCCGAGCTCGTTAACCATGAAACCGGAGTAGCTGGGATATCCATATCCAGTAACTGGGATAACTACAGAGTTTCAGACAAGATCCGAGGGCCGCTTCTGCATCGTCACTGCCAGCAGAGCAACTCCACAATTCCCAGACGGGGCCCAGCTCTGGGTGCAAGGGGCTGCAGGGGAGAATGGCGGGAATGAGTGGGGGTAAAAAGAGAGTGAACTTAGAAATGGGCGAGGCACACGGTAGTAGAAAGGCTAAAGTGGGATCAGGACAAGCAACCAGGTGTCTGCGAAGGGTCAAGACACCCAAATCATCTGCCTGACCAATATTAGAAGGAAGCAAATGCAAGGGAAACACCATGTGCTTCCGTCACACTCAAATCTATTCCCTTGTGGTGGTTCCTTGATGTTGCAGGAAACTACTGTCATAGAAACCAACTGGATTTTCAAGGGCAAGAGACTTTGCCGCTAAACAAGATGATGTCATCCTTCCTGATGACAAAGAGGAACGGGTGATCAGCTCTGAACACCCTGGACTCAGGGAGCTGCTTTTCTACTATGTTATTCCCTGTGGCGGCGGCCGCCTCCGTGCCCTCCTCAGCAACCTCTATGTATGACTTGTGCATCATTTTGGACACATACAGACGACCTCCAGCAGCTACACCGGAGAGATCAGCTCTGGATTCATCAAAGATGTCCTTCAGCCCCAGGGCTCTTAAATGATGCTTGATTTCATAATTCTTCTCTATCTTGAACCGAGGGAGAAACACCTCGACATGCTGAGAGCTCATTTTTCTCGGATCGGTCCACTGCATTAGATTCCGAAAGGTCAGCTTGTTTTCAATCTGTAGGAATGTTGAAAAGGCAATTTAGAATCATATGCTTAAGGCACATCTGGGTGGCCCAGCTGGCTGAGCATGGGAATCTTGATTTTGACTCAGGTCATGATCCCAGGGTTGTGGGATCGAGCCCGACATCAGGCTCTGCACTGAGCATGGAGCCTGCTTGATATTCATTCTCTCTCTCTCTCTCTCGCTCTCCCTCTGCCCCTCTCTCCTGCTAGTGCTCTCCCCCTCTCTCTGCCCCTCCCCTGCTCTCCCACACACTGTCTCTCTCAAAAAAAAATATATGCTTAAGAGAGAAATGAAATATCATCAACTACAAAGACAGTTTTCCATAATTATCCTCTCCTAGATATTTGCATGTAAGTATGTGAATGGATTTTGGAGAGTCTGAAAATGGGAAACTATTAACACAAACGGTTCAAGCACTCTATTAAATCACTTGTTTAATTTGCTCTGCTGTGACAAGGTATGACTTGTATTTCCAGGCATTTCTGTTCTCTGCCCCCATACAAACAAATATAGCCACAAATATAGCCAAAGTGGAACAACGGGCAAGTGAAGGAATTAGGGTATCAGAGATCATCAGAGGGAGAAAGGAAGTTAGTGGTCATTTAAGTCAGCATTTCTCAACCATTTCCCATCACTAAAGACATAGAAAACGGTAATGTTTGCACAGCTTGCGGGAAGAACCAATGGACCCCAGGTGGCCCAAGGCAAGGAGCCCAGAGCTCTAGCTTCGAGGGTTTAGGTGATCACTACCTTCCAGCACCGTCACCTACACCATCTGGGCGGCTTGGATCCAAACACGCTCTCCTACCCAACTTGACAACTGAAGTTCAAGACATTGTAAGGAAATGTGCTGAACTGCATAGGTGGGCACCTCGGTTACACAGCTAGGAGCCCACGGCTCTCTCTCCAGCACCACTGTTGCCCCAGATGATTCATGAGTGGAATTCACTAACTCCTGAATACTGAGAACTGATCAGAGACTAGTCACACGCACACTGATTACAAATCTTATATATAGACATTTGTTCTCAAATTCAGGCTCACTAGAATCCTAAACAGCCTTTCACAGCTATCCTTATCAAGAACCTAAACTTATATAATCAAATTTGGCCTAATTTAAATTTTATGTGTGTAAATTATCCAGTTCATGGTTAGTCGGTAATAACGTCTCATTCTGACTTAGAATTTTTTCCTCATTTGATGGCTCACTGTAAAGCCAACTTCCTCATTATTCCATTATGTAGGATAATGTAGGTATATAGTGGATTTATATTAATCTGATTGAAACATCATTAGGAAAATCCATGACAGAAAAGAAAAACTCAGACAATAAGTGTAAGAACAAATCTATCTTTCGAGTTATCTACTTTTTGTTTTATATGGGCTACTTTCTCTATTACTGTAGATTATTTGAAGTTAAAATAATTGATGTGTGCTAAAATGTTGATAAAGATGATCGAGTGAATTATTGATTTCATAGGAATACCAATATTTTATATTGTCAACTTTAGATTTAATAGTAGCAACTTTATGACATTCTTCTTGCTGTCCATGTCCAAAAAGGTAATTAAAATGAAGCTAAATGAAAATCATTATAATGATTGGGTGGTTTTGTCCCTGTAGAAATTACATGTCCCAAGTTTTAAAGTCCAAAGTTTCTAAATCATAGGAAAAAGATGGAATGGAAAATAATGCCTCTGGGTAGGAGGAGCATTTCTTCATATTCTTTTTACTTCCCAGTTATTTTACAAGCAACATTCATTATTTTACAAATCAAAACACAAAAATATTTTAAACTTTAGATGTAACTTTTTAGGGTAGTTGATATATGTGCACACACACACACACATTTGTACATAGGTATTTATCAGACAAATTGACCAAATCCCATGAGCCTCCTTTCCCTATCCCACATGGTTGCTGTGTGGACCAAATAAGACAACATGAATGAGGCTCAGAGCACACGGCCCGGCACACAGTAGGTGCTCACTGAATGGCGTCTATTATTCCTTCTGATTGGAAGTACAGAGAGCAACCAAAGATCCAGGCTTCTGGGATTTCAGGTCACAGGCTCAGGAGGCCAAATTCACAGGGAGGAAACGAGAAAGAAGGACTGGAAGAAAATCAGGATCTGAGACATGGTGATGCCATGTGGCCTTGTGGGGCCCCTGGGATGCCTCTTTTTGTCCCTTGCGCTGTGCTGGTCTGTTGCCCTGGCTACATCAGTCACAGGGCAGTCCCTAACCTACGCTTTTCGCAGAGACACAGAAACTCGGTGAGACCGTACATTTTGATGCTCAAAGGCCCAAAACCCCACTGTATCATTCCTGCCTAAAATGGTCTATCAAAGTTCTAATAACACATGCAAGACTGTTTTGATGGTCAAGTGCAAAGACCTAAACTCATACCCTTTTCCCTCCAACGCTGAGGTTTGAGAGGGTGCCAATTTCATAGCTATTCAACTAAAATTTAGGCTAAACTGAAGTAAGTCAATCTCAGCATCTATCTATAATGGTGTCAGGCACAGAGTAGGTACTCCTTAAATATTTGTCCAATAAAGGAATCAGCAGGCAAATCTCTGATTCTTACAGCCTGAAATCATCAAGTGGATGCATAAAAACACAATCAATAATATCTTAAAAATCTTCTAAATCCCCAGTAGTGAAAGTGGCAGTATTAACTTACTTGGGACAGGTCATTTTCGGGCAGCATTATGTACATGCTTATGCCACCATGATACTTGAGCTCAACAACCTGCATGGGCGGGTCCCTAATGACAGACAAATTGAACTTCCGTTCTTGGTGCATCATGGTGATTGCTTTCCCAGGACACTGAAAGTCAAGTCACAAAAAACATTTTATAAGCCCACCTTATTTCACAATAAAATAAGAATAGTCTTTAGCCTTTGTCCAGTCGATTCAGTAGATTCTTCCTGACCTGTTGCCAATAGTGATTGCATTGCATTGGTTCCCAGCTTTGGGATTAACTGCCTGGGTTTAAAACTCCCAGATGTATAGCTTTGGGCTAGCACCTCTCTGTGCTTCCATTTCCTCATCCATATAATGCGGGTAAAAATAGTCTCTACTGCATAGGACCATTGTAGAGATGATGTGACTTAATATACCTAGAACTTGGTACATGGCCTTGCACCTAGTGTTTTACCTGAAAATGTCTATATAAGTAATGAATAATTATTAAATAGAATTATAATTTAAAATGAATGCTATAGATTTTTTAATAAGACCTCATCTAAAATTGTGTGATTTTGATAGTACTGGTCTGTATTTTACCTCCAATGAAAGAAAACATCTTCAGTATTCATAGCAATATTTATCAAGTTTAGTCTTCTCTGCATGAACATAAAAGGCTGAATGATTGAAAGAAACTTTACAGGTCAGTTAGCGGAATCGCCTTATTTGTGAGGGTAGGAAGGTCTACGGTGGTTAAGCTGACTTGCCTAGGACAACGCAGATTCTGTGACACGAGGCAGGGACCCCGACACAGTACTTCCGACTCCAAAGCCTTGATGCTACTACTATACTCTAAGATTATTGTGTACAAATTGGTAAAAACAAAAAACAAACAAAAAACACAAGAATATATATTTTACAAAAGTTGATTAGGACTGACACTTGGAAATGCATAATGTTACTAAACATAACTTCTTCCTCTGTAAAAGGAAACAAATGCACCCTCACTTTGACTCGGGAAAACTCATCGGTATTAAATGACTAGAACCGTACACCCCACCCACAGTTAGAATCAGAAGAAAAATACAGGACACGCTTTTGTCCCATTTTCTTCTTACAGGCATCCAACTAGAATATCTTAAAAATGAATTCGTACTTTATTACCTTTCTCAATTTTGAATATATTTTAAGAAATGTCAATTTCTGGGATACCTCCAATTGTGATCCATAACCTGCATTATCAGGAGAATAGAAAGTGTGTTTTATAAGCAATCCACCACAAAGCATTGGTGAGCAGTGGAAGAAAGGAGCAAAGAAATGATGAGTCCATCCTTTGTCTATGTAAATATCATAATTTCTGCAAAGGAATACTATTGGCAATCGCTTCTCGGCCTTTTGGCTAAGATCAAGTGTGGGAATACTCTTGGCAAAAGAACCTTAATTGAATAGATTTCCATACCTTGGGAGATCTGAAACGGCAGTTTAGGGTTTCGTTCTTGGAGAAGGCCGACTCCCACTTGCCCTTGAAGTACACAGCGTTCACCAGCACCATGACAGCGGAAGAACTTATGCTACCTTCTTGAAAGATGTTCTTGATTTTGCCTTTTGAAAAACAAGTGGAGGAAAAAAATGTTAAGTTTTAATGTAATTTTTCTAAAAAGACAAGATGAACATGATATTCTTCCTTATGACATAATTAGAATAATAACAATGATATTTGTCATAGCCTATGAGCAATCAATCACTCTGTCCAGTACTCTCTAAATACTTTGTGTGCAAGATTTGGTTTAATCCTCACAAAAGTCTCTGTGGGGTAGGCACTATGATTGTTTCCATTTCCTGTTGAGGATGCTGGAGCACAGAGAGAGTAAGTAATTTTTACATCACACAACAAGAAGTTACGGCAACAGGATTCCAACCCAGAAAGAGGACTCCCGAAGCCCCTCCTTGCTGGTAAGCCCAAACTACCTTTACCACCTGGACGAGGCCACAGCATCCCAGATATAACTTAACTCCATTCTGTTGAGAGGGCTAATTACTTCCTTCATTCCACATAACAAGATTTTTGCTCGACGTCAACCCTATTCTTGATGCTTGAATCACAACCATGAAAGACATAGTCTTTGCCAACATTGGACTCACAGTCCAGTTCAGGGAGCTGCCCACACTGGTACCATAGTCATGTGCTCAGTGTGCTGTGGGAGCACAGACAAGGGCTGCCCTCTCTGGCTCGGCCCTCTGCTTGAGCTGAGGGTGAGGCGCGAGGTGGAGAGAAATTGCGTATAGCAGAAGCTCTTTATTCGAAGACATGGAAGCCTGGAAAAGCACGGTGTGTTTGGGGAAAGCCTAGCACATTCTGATGCATTAGGGAAAGGAGGGTTGGAAAGGTTAGAGGGAGGGGCCAACTAATGAAGAGTCTTGAATGTCTGGCAGTAATTTTGGATTATCCTGAAGGCAATGGAAAATGATTGCTGAGGATCCATTGGAAGATAAGAAAGGACAAGGTCATGATGGGTCAGATTTACCTTCCAAAAGGGGTGCTCTGGTAGTGTGCGGAGGATGGGCAAGGGGCAACAAGACTTGGGTGAGTTTGGTGAAATGTTGGCAGCATTCTGAAGTATTCAGCATTAAGAACCAATGCTTACCAAAATGAGAATAATTTTCGGATAGATTTGAATAAAAAAGGAAGAGAAATTAATCATTGGTCCAGATGGAAAAACGTATTAGCAATCTGATACCCTTAAACACTAAACACTAAATAGAGTCCCACTCAGTTATTAGAAAAAGCAATTGCAGGGGCGCCTGGGTGGCCCAGTCAGTTAAGCTTCTGACTTCAGCTCAGGTCATGGTCTTATGGTTCGTGAGTTTGAGCTCGCATCAGGCTCTCTGCTGTCAGCACAGAGACACTTCAGATCCTCTGTCTCCCTCTCTCTCTCTCAAAAATAAAGAAATAAACTTAAAAGAAAGAAAAAGCAATTGCATATTTTTTCTTGGTTTGAGAGTAGTATATTTGAAACATGTGATGGCTAATGGTCAAAGTAACCCTCTACTGAGGTAATGACCAATGAACAAAAAGCAAATTGAGACACCGCACTCTTATTCCCAGGGCTAATTATAGTATGTTTGCATTGAAGAATGCAAGTCATGTCTCATATTTTTGAAACAGAACCAGACTCAGCAAATACATGTGTGTTTTTCAGAGTATAAACCAAGGTCAGCCTTTGGTAAAGAAATGACTCGGTTTGGAATCGACCGATTAGCAAAATAGCAGTGAATACATTTTCTTATTTGTTTTGAACTAAACCAGAACATTTGCGAGAATTCAGTTTTTAGCTGTGCAAGACACTTACCAACCAATTAAGCAATGTACTTTTTCGGGAAGATACTACCTTTGACACATATATTATTTTGATAAATGAAGAGAATTTTAAAGTGAAAGATAAACTACGCATCTTGTAAGAGAAGCAATCATATAAAAATACATTTCACAGTAGGATGTCATAATTTTAATGCGATTCTTCAACCCAAGAAGAAAACAGAAAGATATTGGATTAATCATTAGAATGAAATATAATGCTGTGGTCATTGAAAATAATATCCTATAAACCACTTTTAGTCTTTGTTCACTAACCAGGTGTAAGATAATGAGGATAATTGAGTATATTAATTCAGCTTGTCACTAATTTATGAAATGGTCATAATAAAATCAGTATTTGTCTCACAGGATTCTTTCTCAATCCAATGAGATAATAGATAAGATTATTAGATAATAGAATATTAGATAATAATAATAGATAAGATTTCTGAAAAGTATAAAGCATTCCCATTATTAAAATTACTCAAAACCACATTGTGGACAAATACTAAAGCAATTTTCTTTCTTTTTTATTTAATAATATATTTTATTTAAGCAGTATGTCTCAAATATTATCATTCCACCATATAAGAAGTAGAAAAATTATTAAGGGTTATGTTTACATTCTTTATTTCATACTTGGTCTATGCAATTAAATGGTTATGAAAAATTGCAAAGTCGCCTGTAAAAATGTCAGAGATAGAATGTGAAGAAGAAAATCTAGACACAGATGTGAACATAAACTATGAACATAACTAGGTCAACTTATTCCTTATGTATGAGGCCAAGAACTAGAATAGAACATGGGAAAATGAAGCCAGTGATTTGTTGAGGTGCTAGGATTGTGAGAAATTTTTGCTCCCCATTTTTTAATGTGAGTGAAAAAACATAAAATTTATCATCTAACAGGTCAGTGGCATTAATGGTGAACATTTTGTTGTATATCACATATTCAGAACTCATCTCACAAAACTGAAACTCTAAATGCACCGAACAACTCCCCTTTAAGCACCAACCCCCAGCCCTTGGTAACCGCCATTCTATTTTTTTTTTAATTGAAGTATAACTAACATACAGTGTTATATTCCTTTCAGGTATACAATATAATCATTCAACAAGTCTACGCATTACTCAGTGCTCATCAAGATAAGTGTATCTTAACTCCCTTCACCTATTTCATACTCACACCTGCCTCCCCTCTGGCAACCATTAGTTTGTTCTCTGTATTTAAAAGTCTGGTCGTTTGTTTGTATCTTTTTTCTTTATTTGTTTTGTTTTTTAAATTCAACATATGAGTGAAATCATAATATTTGTCTTTCTCTGTCTCACTTATTTCAGTTAGCATAATACCCACTAGGTCCAGCCACATTGGTGCAAATGGTAAGATCTCATTCTTTTTTATAGCTTAGTAATACTCTTATCTATCTATCTATCTATCTATCTATCTATCTATTTATCTCTCTATCTAGATATAGATACATATACCACATTTTCTTTATTAATCTCCTGATGGGCACATGGGCTGCTTCCATAACTTGGCTACTGTTAATAATGCTGCAGTAACCACAGGCATGCATATATCTTTTCAAATTAGTGTTTTTGTTTTCTTTGGGTAAATACCCAGGAGTGGAATTACTGGGTCATATTGATAATTCTGTTTTTAACTTTTTGAAGAACCTCCATGCTGTTTTCCACAGTGGCTGCACCAATTTGCTTCCCACCAACAGTGCACGAGCAATTTTCAATAACAGCAATCATTACATTGGATTAGGAGGAACTGTTTCCTTTCACGTCTTACAAAAGACTTCCAGCTCTAAAGTTGACCATTCTCAGGATTCACATATCACTGACAAATCTTTTAGAAAAATAGGGTTGCACTCACCATGTGTCTCATTTTCAATCCATTTATTAATTTTATATCTGGTATCTTCTACATCATTTGTAAAGTCAACTCGTTCCACTTTGGCATTGTATAATTTTTCAGCACACTCAATATAGTTCTAAAAAACATAAATAATTACAGTAATAAGTAAGTCTATAAGCAATACACAGTTCTTGTATTTACACCATTAACTAAGCATATAACAAATCTGTTTTTGAACTTGTCTCTTTATTTCCACCATCTTACTCGAGGACTCATTCCTCACTCAAAGATGGGGAAATATGGCTAGAAATATGAAAATATGGCTGGAAGGGGAGCTGGAAAGCCTGCAACTGAATTTGCACAGCAAGCACGCTATTTGTACTTAAGTTTATCTGAAATGGATTAGGGGAGGCTAACAGCGACTATGACTAAAGCCCATTCCCTTGGCTTTACCACTGCTTTCTCATCACAAACACGTCAACAGCCTCCTAGCTTGCCTCCCTTGCTTACATCACCCCCTTCATACTGAAAGCAGTAGGAAGGCTTCCGGGCTACTTCCTGCACTTAAGATACAGCCCAAGCCCCTAGACTTGCCTGTACTTGAAAGAAATGAAGTTGGGGCGCCTGGCTGGCTTAGTCAGAGGAGCATGTGACTCGAGCCCCACATTGGGTATAGAGCTTATTTAAATACATAAAACTGAAAGAAAGAAAGAAAGAAAGAAAGAAAGAAAGAAAGAAAGAAAGAAAGGAAGGAAGGAAGGAAGACGTGAAGTTGAGGAGGAAGAAGCAGAAAAGGCGAGCCCTACAGGCAGCAGTACCCTCAGGGGAGTAAGAGGATCTTTGCACACTCAGGAGCCCAGCAGGAGTTTGTGATGCCTGAAGCCTATGGTGAATGGGGCAGGTGGAGGCACAAGCCAGGACAGAGGAAGAGCATGTCTTGTCTCCTTGGATAAGGAGCTTTGGTTTCATTTTAGGGAGAGTTATTGAAAGGATGTGAAGAGGAGAGTAATGTAATTAAATGTGCATTTTGTAAAGGTGACTCTGAAATCAGCCTAGGAAAAACAATGGATTGGAGATAAAGGAACTTGTTAAAATGTCCTTAGAGTTTATCCCGAGGGATATAGAAAGGTCCTGAATTGAGGCAGCGAGTAGACTCAAATTGGAAGTTGCCTGAGGGCAAAACTCTAAAGAATACTCCTATTTCAGAGATGAGTAGACGAATAAAGATAAACAAAGGAAATGGAGATAAAGGAGAAGATAGAAAAACAGGAGAAATCAATGCCACAGAAACCAAGAAAGGGGAAAGTTTTCAGGGTTGCTACAGTAGTATGAACACTAAGGAGGCAGATAAGATCAAAACTTTGCCAAGAGCCCACAGCCTGGTGTCCATTGGAAGCCATTAGTCACCTTGGTAAGAGAAGCTTCAGGAGAAGTAGAAGGTAGAAGGTGTATTGCAATAGAGAGAGCAGTGAGAGAGGGTGGAAAACGGATTCTGCCTATACAGAAGCTTGATTGGACAAGCTTGACTTTTCAAGCTTAGATTGACAGAGTGAGATGCCCAGAAAAGGGAAGAGAATCATGGGGTAGCTTTAAAAAAAAAAAAAAAAAAGGAGAGAAAAATTTAGAAGATGTGTACCTGGAGCACATTTATATGCTATGAGGAAGAAGACGGTAGAGTGAGAGAGATTCCAGAAAAATACTGCTAGAAACATGTCACCAAGCAACTGGGGGTGAAGAGGCAAAAAGAAATGGATGAATTATCCATTAAACAAAGTATCCCCTCTGAAAATGAAGGGAAGGGGAAAGGGGGCAGGGTGTGAGGTAGATGTGGATCCCCCCCATGGCCTCTATTGTCTTTGTCAAGTAAAAGACAAGTGGAGATGGGAATTTATTGCTTAAAAATGAAAACACATTATTCTGAGGTGGATGTGCTTCTACCTGTAGAAGAGAAGCTGAAACGTAAGACAACTCATGTCCAATCCTTTGTCTCCATATACAGTTTGTTCCATGAACGTATATAATGTGTTCATCTTTAAGAAAGAGTCATACTGTTGCTTTGTCTCTTGAAAATTCCTCCATTAACTTTAAGATCAAATTGCCTATCTAGGACAAAATATTCATCCTGTGTATATTACAACATATATTTCATTTCAGTATTAAATTAATTTTCTCTTAAAGAAAAAGACATTTGAAAGTTGAAAGTGCTTGTGCCAGGGATGGAAACTATTTTGGGGTACATGGCAAACGATTGGAAGATTTAGGATCAAGTCCCAGTCTGTGGTCATGACCAGGTGGAGAGCAGTGGGGTGGTGGGGGTGGGGGGGGGGCGAGCAGAGCCATCCCTTCCCTCTGGCTGGTCATTCCAGGAGCCCAGAGCGGCAGCTCTAAGGAGCAAAGGGGTGTCACCCTGAGGTCTCGGGCAACCCCTCATGATCCAGACATCCACCCACCCAAAGGCAGTGGTTGAAATCCTGTTACTGTGGTGATTCTCTGACCAGGGGAGGCAGCAAGTATACTGAAGAAAGCCCAGGCTTTTTTCCACTAAATCCCACGACTTCCTGTCCTCACATGGGCTCCCACAGCACTGGGCCCTTCTCCTGCTCCAGGGCCAACTAGAAAAATCTAAGGCATCAGAGACCTGGAGCTCCTGGCACAGACCCAGTTGAAACTGATGGTGGCAATAAGAGGTTGTTGGGAAATTGAGAGAAGCAGAAGAGATTTCAATAACTGTTGTGAGGAATGGGAGAAAGAAATGACCATGAGCACACAGCTGACTGTCGGTCAGCACTGAGAACACCTAGCTAGGCTGGGAGCCCAGGGTGTTGCGGTGGTGACCACATATCCAGGCGTGGCACAAGCGTCACGTAGGAGCTGAGGTGCACCTGTGGAGAGAAGTCATGGGGTTGATCCAGGTGGGGTTCTGTTGGGGGAAAGAGACAGCTGATACGTTGAGAGCCGATGCAGAGAGGGAAAGATTGCAGAACTCAGTCAGTGCAAGTTGAGGAACAGGTAGAGTGGGCATGAAATAATGAGAGACTGAGAAGTATGGGATGATGTGGCCACTAAGGGGAAACTCAAGTTGTAGATTTCAGGAGTGCAACATTCTGGGCGTTGATGAGTTTCAGGGTGTGGCTTGAGCATTTGTTACTGTAATGGTAGAGAGAGAGGGTCAGGAGACTATAAGGAGGGAAGGTGACCTACAGCTGGGTGTCGCAGGACACTGAACTTACCCAAAATGATAGCAGAGCTTGGGGGAGTAATGGAATGACATCCTCAGAGGTCTGACCAAGAGAGATTTAGCACGGATTTGGGGAGGAGGGAGAAAGTATCAGAGATGGTGGTTAGGTCTTCTATGCTACCTTACTTTTTGTAAAGACAATTTATACGTTATTATTATCCTCATCAGTTCTCATAGACTCATCCATATTCAGATATGAGTAAAAAAAAAACTGTTGTAAAACAAAATGTAAAAAAATTGGAGATGATCTATCTTTGTACTGATCGGACAACTGAAAGTTAACAATAGTTACATCTTTAATCAAAACTAGTTTTTATGGGGCGCCTGGATGGCTCAGTCGATTAAGCATCCGATTCTTGATGTCGGCTCAGGTCATCTCATGCATGGTTTGTGAGTTCAAGCCCTGCATTGGGCTCTGTGCTGACAGCATCGAGCCTTCTTGGAATTCTCTCTCTCCCTCTCTCTCTGCCCCTCCCCTACTCATGCTCTGTCCCTCTCTCAAAATAGAGAAACTTTTTAAAAGTTCTCATTTTATTTTATTTTTTATTGTTGAGAGAGAGCGTGAACACAAGCAGGGGAAGGTCAGAGGGAGAGAGGGAGAGAGGGAGAGAGAGAGAGAGGGAGAGAGAGAGAATCTTAAGCAGGCTCCACACTCTGCGAGGAGCCCAGTTTGAGACTCAGTCTCCTGAACCGTGAGATCATGACCTGAGCCGAAATCAAGAGCCGGACACTTAACCAACTAAGCCATCCAGGCACCCCCAAAAAGGACTCTTTAGAATAACTACCTCTACTTGTAAATGTCTGGGAGGGAAAAGACGGCAGTGTCTCTATTTTCCATGTTCGTGGTCAGATCTCACGTTCACAGTGCTTCTGGGTGCCCTGCTCCCCACACACACTAAGTGCTGGATACGGGAACCCGGATGTGTGCTGTGAACAGTAACATGATATACACCTCGACTTCCTGTTCAACAGAGTTGGCAGTCCCTCAGGAACTCGGCAGTGTGTGGGAAAAGAGACACAAAATGTGGATCTGAACATACAGGGTGGCCCCTGTAAAGCTTGTGTGGGATTCTTCTTGGAAACATTAAAAAACAAAGTGGCTTCATGCCTCATAATTGGCAGGCTGCCAAAGGGTTGGGAGTGGCGTCAGAAGGGGGCAAAGAATCCGTGTGGGTGACAGACAGAGGAGACGATGATGGTTGGGTGGAACACAGAATGCTGGCAAAGATACAAGTGGAGATTAGCCCGGAGAGGGCATGGAAGCAAAGCTTTACGGTTGTCTGACAAGTGGAGAATTAAAAGGGAGAACACACACGCCCTGAAAATCACGGGCACTGCATCCGCTTGAATGCATCTACTAACCAGCTTCCGGTTGTCACAGCAGCGATGGCTCGAACGCATGGATCGAGCACAGTGGCACGGAGAACACAGTGTGGGTCTCCCTGGTCCTTGGGTGAGTGGGATGCCACAGCAAATGCTCAGACTTCACGAGCAGTATGAGCCACTCACCTGCTGACCTCGAGTGAACCATATCCCTGCCTCTATCCAGCCCGATCTGCCCCCCTGCCAGGGTCCTTACCTGCCTACGTCCCCCACAAGAGGCTCTTGTAAGTGATCGCCCTGCAAAGTTACTGCTGGCAGGAGAGATCACGGGGCACAGCTGAGAACAGAGAAGGTGAACTCAGCTCTGGGGATGCACAGCGATCCCAGGATCACAGAGCTTAGAGGAAAAGTGGGTAGACTTTTTCTGCTGCCCACGGACAACCCTAAATGAGCTGCCTTCTCCTCCCACCCGATTATAGCTCTGCCTCACTGCCAGAGAGCACTGTCTCTTCTGGTTTTGGAGCCTCTCAGTCTGGTGACCCTGAACGTGGGGATCCCTCAGCTAAAGACGTAAAGCTATACTCTGGAAACACAGTGATGATATTTCAAAGATATCTGGGAACATGATTAGCAGCAATAAGAAACAAAAAAATCACCATTGTCTGGCTCTGTAGAAAGACACAAGCCCTTTTACAGACGATGGATCGAACAAGACTAGGATCCAGAGTGGAAATAACCTTGTGACATGGGAGGCCGCACTTACCTTGTGAAAGTCAAACACTTTTTCTGCAAAAAGACCATTGGCAATGCTGAGCTCATAGTCCCTATGGGATGTGTTTATGTCGGAGAGAACTCTCTTCAGTTGAGACTGAAGTCCTGGCTGTTATTGAAAAGATTATAAAAAAATGTGTTATGGGATGGCAAATATATCCACGTTCTCATTTACACATGAAATAAAACATGTATATTGTGCTATAAAAGAACTGAAAAAGAATGATGCTCATAAAAGCAGCAATGCCACAGAAATTTACGATTTCTTGCCCTTCTCAGAATAGTATCTGTGATCAAAGTTAATTAAAAGTTTTACTAAAATAATTAACCTCAGAATAAAATTCTTAACAGCAGATAATGAATCTGCCTCATATGTGTGCTAAATAATTCATTTTACCTCTCTAAGTTGGCCATGGATATCAAAGGATAAAAGCAAAACATTTAGTTCCATACTGTCTTGCCAAAATCCAGCCAACACATGGTGAAATATTGGGAAATTAACAATTAACAAGTAAATTATCAAAACTTGTTCCTGAGATACCACAATATGGCAATCCGAGTGAGACATACTCTTCTGCTTTGAGGAGACAGCGAGCATAATTAAATACATCGGCGAGACAGTAATTTCTCGAATTTTAGCCCCACATTCCCCTTCCCTAGAAGAACGTATTGTCTTTACCTGAGTGTTAGAAGAGTTTCCCCATCCTGAGACCCTGTGGAAGTGAAGTATCTGCAGACAGGAAAGGAGAAAAGCAGTTACCAGGTCCTGATGAATGAGAAGAGACCCCACAGAACCAAGCAAGGAAGATACTTCATTGTTAATGGCTGTATCTGTGTGTGTGCTTATTAGCACACCGGGCAGCAGGAACAGGTGCAGCCACCCTACTGACATGGTTAGAACACAGATTACTCGGGGCAAGTGCCACCAGCCGGCAGAGTTAATAAATTGATGGCTACAAAATGAAATGTGTTTGATAACTATTTTGGTTTGCTCATTCCGGTGGAACAATCTTACAATTACTCACTGACTAAACATAGACAAGGATCAAAACGAATCACATAAAAAACTGAAATCAAATAAAAAACTTTGGGGCGCCTGGGTGGCTCAGTGGGTTAACTGTCTGACTTCGGCTCAGGTCACGATCTCGTGGTTCACGACTTTGAGCCCCGCGTCCGGCTCTGTGCCTTCAACTCAAAGTCTGAAGCCTGCTTCGGATTCTGTGTCTCCCTCTCTCTCTCTCTGCCCTTAGCCTGCTCATGCTCTCCTTCTCCCTCCCTCTCTCTCTCTCTCAAAAATAAATAAACATTAAAAAAAATGGAAACTTTATTTACCTACGTGGCGGCCAAGATTAGGGCTAATTACGTAGGCACCAAGATGGAAAAGGGAGAAGTAGTTACTGAACATCTAGGAAATCCTAAATGTGAAGCGAAATTGGGACTTGAGAGATGTAATTTCAGCTTCTTCAATTATTTGGAATTAAATCATTTTAGGTGTTTGCTTTTCCTGTGTGGCTCTTATATTATAATCCCATTGCTCTCATAATTGCTATTCTGCCCAAACTTTAATGTTCTGTTGCACTTTATCTGAATTTCCCCAGGCCCTGATGTCCACAGGATCTGAAATGCAAAACAGCTTCTCATAGAGTGTTCTACGCATATGATACTCATTTATGCAACTGTCGGGAGCAAACCGAATGTGTTCTGACTCCCAGGCGTGGGTGGATGATACACAGAAACAGCTAAGATTTTCTGTAAGAAAGATGTAGGTTTTCCTGAAGGGCTCGTATGTGCTACATTTGAACAATATCCCTAGTGGGAGGTGGAGGGAGGGAGAAGGGGTGAAGTCCATTAGAAATTACGCATGGGAATTTAATTAAGTCAGTGCTGCTATCCGTGCCTCTATGCAGGCTTTCAACTTCAAGGCTTCAGAACCCTAATCAATAGCACCATCTTACTGGGTAGGAGAAAATGGAACAGCTCAGTAAAATATATGAAAATGTATGAAGGCTATGAGTGTCACTGTTAGTCTCAACAGGTCACGGAGAATTGGAGCCTACCTCAATTTCTACATCCTCTTAATCTGGAATAATAATTAATGAGATGGAGTGAGAGATAAGGCACAGGTAACAAGGCACGTTCAATACACAAATTGGTAGTCAGTTTAAAATTCACCATGCCTGGCAACGAGGGGGTCATCCCGCCGTCCCCCACCCCCCAGGACTGTGCCATTGTGGAGCATGAAAACTATCAGCCTCCTTTCTCATTTTGCCTTGACATTGGATAGATGGGCATTTGGGAATATATGGATGTACCAGAAACATAAAGTATCGTGGGACAGGGTCAGGACTCAAAAATGCAAACATCTTTCCTGAACTAACTTTTGTGGAACCCAAGCAATATTATAAAAGGTGTCTGAATCCCTAGAAATCATCCTTGTTAAGTTTTTGAATAAAGTTTTAACAAGCACAAACATTTAACATCATTCTTTGATCATTTCTAATTTTAATCTATTTTGATAATGATCTGGCCATCTCTTCTGATATTCCCAATTGGCTTTTAGTAAACCTGACTGGTACAATATTGAGGTGATACATACATGTTTTTACATTTTCAAAAACTCTAAGAAATTGTACATTCAACAATAAAACTACCATGACTAAAGATGAACAGGGACACTAGTAAATAGTCAAATGTAATAAATATGAAATAAAATATCAAAGGGCATAGATAACACAATCCAAAATGCTAGCAGTCCTGTGGTCTCATATTCCCTGATTGACCCATGTAGGAAAATCAGAATTTCTTTTTCTTGTTCATAACTGGTAACATATTCAGATAACGACAAACAAGGAAAATCCTGGATCTACACAATGTAAGATATTTCAGGATCTTTGGATTGAGGGTAAAAAAAAAAAAAAAAAGACTGGGGCACCTCGGTGGCTCAGTCAGATAAGCATCTGACTTCAGCTCAGGTCCTTATCTCGCAGTTCGGGAGTTCGGCCCCGAGTCGGGCTCTGTGTTGACAGCTCAGAGCCTGAAGGCTGCTTCAGGTTCTGTGTCTCCTTCTCTCTCTGCCCTTCCCTCACCTCACACTCTGTCTCTCAAAAATAAATAAACATTAAAAAAATTTTTTTTCCAAAAAAAAAAAAAAAAAAAAAAGACTATGAATTATCTGCATCCCAATGGACTTCTTTCTACCTGTGTATTCTTGCCAAATGATAAAAGTATTATGTCTTCGCACAGAAGTGGTAGAATAAGTAACATATTACAGTGATTATTTTTGAAATGTTTTTGGTAAAACCCAATTGTTTTAGAAAATTCAAATTTGCCTAACTTTGAAAAAACACTGTGATATAAAGACATGATTTAAGACAAAAATTTATGACATACTTTATTTCAATGAAACGTTATGTGAGAGAAAAGAGAGGAAGTAGGCATCTCAAAGAAAACAAAACTAAATTTTAAAAACCATTGTATTTAAAAAGCACAGTAATATTAAAGCTAAATGAAAAAATATGAACCTGAACACATGATCTTGTAAATAAATGTACTTTTCTGCTTTTTCACTCAAATGGGAATCAGCCTGCTATGTCACCTGAACTCCACTGAATTGATTGCAGATTTCATGCCGATTCTGGATTTCAGTACTGTTATCCAGTAAAGGAATCACATCTTTGCTGAGAGTAGCTGACCTATCTTGAACCAAGAAAATTCAGGACAGGCCCAGAACACCGGGTCGGGTAGCAAAGATTTAGAGCCATCTGAAAGGACTGTTTAAAAAGGACAAGTTTAGGGGGCACCTGGGTGGCTCAGTCGGTTTAGTGTCTGACTCTTGATTTTGGCTCGGGTCATGATCTCACAGTTCCCAGGATTGAGTCCCATGTTGGGCTCTGTGCTGACAGTGAGGAGCGTGCTTGGCATTCTCTCTCTCTCTCTCTCTCTCTCTCTGCCCCTCCCCTGCTCGCTCGCTGTCTCTCAAATAAAAATAAATTTTAAAACAAAAAAAAGGGACAAGTTTAAAGGGATTTCTCCTGGCCCAACTGTGACCATCCGAGCATCAAAAATAAAAAATAAGAATGACCACTGGTCCATGGCAATGCTTAAGAGAGACAGATAGATGGATGCCACAGAGACTAAACTGATCAAATATACATATGTGACACACAGAATCAAGTGTTGGGCACTGCGACAAGAAACTAACTGGGCCAGGGTTGTGGGGGCGAGAGGGGGAAGCTAAACAATCGATTTCCAAGGAGGTATACTGCAGAGGACTAAATATTTGTACAAATGAGTTATGTGAATGGTTTTGTGCCTACAGTTGTCATTTTTTTCCTGTTACATACTTCTTTTTTTTTTTTTTTAAACTTATTTTGACAGAGAGAGAGAGCAGGGGAAGGGCAGAGAGGGAGAGAGGGTCCTCTTACCTGTTTCTTATAAGAGGTTGTAAGAGCAGGGGCTATAAAAAGTAATTCAGGAAAGGCACTGATCCCGTCAGTGACTATAAAAGAGCAGACCCCAGCAATACAGGCTCTTTGAATTCACTGTGACCCACCTCCCAAGGGTTGACTGGTCCCGCCAGGCAGCTTGGGAGGGGGGCAGGAGAGGGGCTCGCAAAGAGACCTCAGGAAATGAATCAGGCAATAGCCCAAGAAAGTTCCTAACCTGACATCATACAATAACAAGTAACTGTGTCTTCTGTCGTGTTAAAGGCATGGTGTTTCATCATAGGTGTGAAGTCTCCACGTCTTTGGAATAGAAACACCTTTTAAGCTATTTTTTAAGTGGGTACCAACAAGTCCCCTCTCCGCCCCACCACCCTATAGTTTACAGGTAAGGATACTGAGGCTAACACAGATGAACTAATTTTCCCAAACCAGAATTTGGATCTAATTTTCTAACTCCAAGACCAAGTTGCCTTCCTTGGTTCTAAAGCATTATGTACTTATACTAATGAATGAATACATTTTTATTAGTGGCTACATCCCCCCCCCCCCCGCCAAAGGCTATATATTTATCAAAGCACTAACTTCATAAAAACTGAGGCTTTGTAATAATGTACTTCGGGCTGCATTTCAGTTCGGTGGCTTTAGGGAGAATGGTTCTCGACTCTTTTGATTCTGCCTCCTGGGGGATATCTGGCAATATCTGGAGGCATTTTTGCTTCTCACTACTGGAAAGAGGTACCCGAATGGTATCTAGTGGGGAAAAGCCCCTCACAATGAAGAACTATCTGGCCCAAAATGTCCAAGGTTTTGAAACCCTGATTTAGAAGGTCACCCTGAATTTGAATCATAGCTCTGCCACTTGCTAGTCAAGGTGGCACGGGAACACACGAAATCAAGGTAATACCACCTACTCTGATGTCACTGCGAGCAGCAAATAAGATATCTGTAAAGCTTAGCCCAGAGCCTGACACTGACGAAGTTCCCAGCAGTTATAGCTGCTGTCATCACATTAAAGGTGCTCAGTGTACTTGGCTGGGACTCACTCCGGCTCTTGGAAACAAATGGCATCCTGAGGCCATCCTGGTTATTCCCTAGCAGCAGATATTCACTGAGCTATCGGGAGAGAGAAATGAATTATTCTAATAATATTCTAATGAGTAATTCTAAATTACCTGCACAAACACTCTTTAACAAGTGCTTAGTTGCGAAAGGTTACAACACGGACCAGCTTCCTCTAGCTCCAATTTATGAACGAAAATAATGGGGGGAACGAGGGGGCAGAAAGGGATGACGAAGACCTCCACGTGCAGCGTGGACCTGCTGTCTCACCTGCCATCGAGCTCCTACAACTCCCAAGAGGAGAGGGAAACCATGATCGTTTCACTTCCCCGTCCAGCCTGGTTCGGGGTAGTGTACGAAGGGTAACGTAAAAAGCGCTTTCTACGGCTGTTGGTGACAATGTGAAAACCACTCAGGTAGGCTGCTGTTACCTGGAATGTACTATTGCATCATTTGTGCCCAGGTCATTCATGTTTAAGTTGGGACCCTGGCATCTTCTGCTTGTGCTTCTTTCTTATCTACTTCTACTGAGGCACTGGCTCCCAAGCCTTCGCGTGCACCTGCAGAGTTTATGAAACCACAGATTGCTGGGCTCCATCCCCATAATCTCTGATTCACTAGGTCTCAGGTGGGGTCCAAGCATTTGCATTCCTAACAAATTCTCCAGGGGGCACCTGGGCGGCTCAGTCGGTTAGGCGTCCGACTTCGGCTCAGGTCATGATCTCGCGGTCCGTGAGTTCGAGCCCCGCGTCGGGCTCCGTGCTGACAGCTCAGAGCCTAAAGCCTGCTTTGGATTCTGTGTCTCCCTCTCTCTCTGCCCCTCCCCTGCTTGCGCTCTGTCTCTGTCTCTCTCTCTCTCAAAAATAAATAAACACTAACAAGTTCTCCAGGTGATGCTGATGCAGCTGGTCTAGGAAACACACTTCGAGAACCACTTGACCAAGGTAAAGAATCAAAGCGACAGTTCTGAGAAAATTCCTGTTGTCTCTCATCTCAAACCCAAGCGCTAGGAGCAGCGTGTGTCCTTCGCCTCCTTGAGATGGCCTCATTTACATGGGACCATTGCAGTAGAATATGCTCTTGCAGAAAACAATCTGCCCTAAAAGATTCATTGCCGGAACCATGGGCAGTGGCACAACCCGAGACTGACCTTATCAATCTGAGAAGCACAGTCACCTCGTGCACCCAAACGGACCAGGGCCAGGGCAGTGAAGATGCTCAGAGAAGAAAAGAACACATTTCCATTTCCTTGACTGTTATCCATCTCTCCGAACAGGTTGATGCAAAACTCTGCATTTGTTGCAGCAAGGGAGGCCATTGCGGAACGGTGCGCAGCCTAGAGAACGCAGAGAAACGGGATGAGTTCCAAGTACACCCTCTGGACGTAAGAAGGTTTTTATATTCATCTGTTGTTTCAGATCTGAAGCTTCATTTCTTCAGCCTTGGAGGTAACCATCAAATAACTTAGAACAAAAAGAAAACAACTTCCTCTGATCCAGTGTCCTTGTTACCAACAACTCTAAAACGATCTCTCCTGGCAACATCATGATACATGCATCTTTTTTACACGGACACACATTAGTGCAAAGTCTCTATGTCTCTGCCTCTGCTCTCCTACTCACATCCAGGACGGATTCCCATTTGTCCTTCATAGGGCATTTCTAGCATCGGTGGCCTCAGACAGTTCTGTTCTCACCTCCTAAGCAGACCCCCTCCTGGGGCCGTTTAGTGAATCACCTCAACTTCCTAAGCTGAAATAGAGCAAAAGTGCTCTTTGCAGTAAAACAAATATTAGGACATTAGACAGTCTATTAAAGAAGCTATAGTCCTTGCTTTCTAAATCTGTAGTTTTAAAAAAGGTTAACATTTGGAGATTGAACACATAATTTTCTACTCTCCAGTATAGCCACCATACATGTGCTTAGAGTGATCCTATATCCTAACTCTTTTCAGGACTTCCCCAATTTCAAATATTATACATCCTTAATCCTGTAGTTGTTATTGTCACACCTTTTTCTAATTTAGGGGGAATGGAAATGCTATTAACCATATTATGAATCACAAACACGCACATGAACTTCCAACACAGAGGTCTATCTCTTACCGGAGAACCTAAGGTATAACAGCTAATTTAGAATCTAGGATGAAAATGAGGCTGTCTTCAAATTCTTGATAATGTTTCCGAAATATAGAAGGCTGCCACCGGCATGGAATTCTTCAGGTATCTGCTCTGGTATTTCTTTGCAGACTTTTTCCACAATGCTCAAACTGATCCCCAGTCCCACAGGTGGGGTTGCCCTGACTAAATGGATTAACATGGATCCTCCAAATTATTCTCCTTGAATATTCTGTGACATTACACCTAATGGTGTGGCAGGTTCCAAGAGTTCCTTAAGGGACCCACTGCTAATCCCAAACTTGTTACTAACAGTTGTATGACCTGGGTCAAGTCTTTCACTTCCGTAACCTTCTAAATTTCATCTTATTCAGGGTTGCCTGGGTGGCTCCGTCGGTTAAGTGTCCAACTTCGGCTCAGGTCATGATCTCACGGTCCGTGAGTTCGAGCCCCGTGTTGGGCTCTGTGCTGACAGCTCAGAGCCTGGAGCCTGCTTTGGATTCTGTGTCTCCCTCTCTTTCTGCCCTTACCCCACTCATTCTCTCTCCCTCTCTCTCTCAAATATATATAAACTTCAAAATTAATTAATTAATTAATGGTACCAGATCACTTATCCTTAAACGTTCCTGTACAGACATGTTTATGCATTTTGAAAATAAATGCCAATAGTATGTTTCCACTTCACATACTTGTTTTTATCTTTCTCTACGCAGGTGCACAGTTAGTTTCCAGGAATGAAAGCAAGATTCTTTCCTTCTCTTTTGATATAAAGTCTAAATCCCATTGGCAAATAGATAACTATATTTAAGGTCAAATTACTTTTTATACACTCCCCAGATTCCATCTGGTGACATGAATAAATACTAGCATTAGTATTTATTGGAGTATTATTTCCTTATTATTATAAGGAAAAGTGTGATTTTCCTTTCTCCTATAATTACTTTGCATAGCATCTTTTAAAGAGATAAACAAGCACCAACAGAAATAAGTTAATACGCACAAGTATCCAGTGATTTGGGTCCCAGTTAAATAACTGAAGGAAGTTGAAGAAGAAAATAAGTTACGTGAAGCCACAGAAAATGTCAGCATGACTCTACCCATTAGGCCATGGTCCAGACATAGCAACCAAGGAATATTCTTTCCAAATCATGACAGAATCTGGCTTCAGATTAATTTTTCATTCCACTAAAGATATACTGTATTCTTACATTCTTTACACAAACATTTTAGTTTAATGTACAGACATGAAATTTACAATTTACAGGTTAACACAAACTAACAAAGACTCATGATGGTTTTTAAATCCCAAACATCCAACTTAAGGATCTAAAAGTCCACAGGAGCCCAAAGCCCATTTGCTTACTTAATGGTATATTTCAATGCAAGAAATGTGCTATCCTTCTTAACTACATTTTTCATGTCAAAACAAAAGGATACGTATGTTCTCACTGAAGTTTTTTAAGTCTAATAAAAGGCAAGAAAAATAATTTTTAAATAAAGCATAGGAAAAACTAGGGACAAAACACACTAAAAAACCCCATGAAATTATAGTGATATTTTATGGACCCAAACTTACTATACTTGATTGATAAATAATGTGCCTTAAATGATTGATCAAAATATTACCTAATCTCAGGATAATTTGTTTATACAAGGAAAAGCAATCTTACTTCATGGTACATTGTTGAAGAAAATAAAAACTCCTATAGTTACTGAATTAGAATACACATACTGGAGGGGGAAAGCAGTAGGTAAAAACTACTATTGAGCATGCTTAATTTTTATTCCTATCATATAAATCAGATGTAAGGCTATCAGTAGTTACTTTTCTACCCAAGTATTTTCAAATCTATTTCTTTCAGAATATGGTTTCAAATTTTGATAACTCTGTCATCAAAAATCTTGCTGAGTGATTTTTAAAGTTCAGTTCTCATCTCAAAACTTAGTATATTCCAACCCATAATGCCTTGGAGAAAAACACTGGAAATACAGAATCTAGATTTGTACAGAATTCCCCACCTGCTATTTGTTTCTCTATTCCAAAATGGAATATGAGGTATTCAACTTGTCGCTGATCCCCTGCATGATGGTGCCTGCCATCCTCCCCACGACACCACATACACTCAGCCATAGACAAGCCAGAAGACAGAGAAGCTGACGACAGGACTAGACAATGACTTTGATGTTGTTTGATGAGTTCAGACCCTCAGGTACAGTGAAACAGCCACTGTTCTCTCTCGCACTCTCTCTCTCTCTACCTTTCTCTCTTAACCTCTTTGACTCTCATTCAAAGTGTCTGCCAGACTTTAAGTTGTGGGCTTCAGAAATATTTACCTTACTCTCTTCATAGAGGAAGTTAGCAGCTGGTTGGGTGAGTCTGAAAGAGTTCCTTGCATTACTCTGAAATATAAAGCCTCTGACTCAGACACTCCCTGCTTCCTTTTGTGATGACCATGGAAATTTTAAATAATGGCATTAAAATGCAATTATGTTAAGGCCCTTTATAAAGCAAATGAAGAGAAATGTGTCACATACGTCCTACAGATCCAATTCAAAGTAGTCAAAACAGATAGGTTTTAATAGTCAAATTTTAGCATGGAATTTTATCTAATTTGATATTAACATCACATCGTATTTTTATGTAGTATATGTAAATATTCATGTATCGTGGGACACGTGGTATTTTTCCATATGGAAAGGCTTCCTCCTTAGAGGAGGGCAGAGAGCAAAGAGCTGGAGGACAGAGTGCTGGGAGGCACTGCTCTGGCCCCAAGACTGGGGATTTCTGTTTTTGGGAGAGCAGGGGAGCTCAGTCTTTCAGGAGTCGTCAGGTTTTACTTCACATAGATAGTGTTTCTCATTTTGCCTTACATGCTATTCCTACAAGCGTTCGCCCACCCTGCCTTCATTTAGTTGTATGTTTTAATGCTAAAAGGGAATATCCTGATCTCCTGATCATTGAAAGTTGAAAGTTCTCTAAGGTGAATATCCCATCAGAGGGATAGATGTGTTAGAACGTATATAAAACATGGCGTAATACCTATCTCCACCAGAGAGGAATGAGCTGGTGATAGGAACCCTGGAAACTAAACAAATAACGAAAAAGGGTGGGGGGGAATATAATTGTTAATTAGTGAGAAAGCACAGATTCCACAATGAAACATATATCCCACTACACTTTTTTTTTTAATGTTTATTTATTTTTTAGAGAGAGAGAGAGAGACAGAGTGAGTGGGGGAGAGGCAGAGAGAGAGGGAGACACAGAATCTGAAGCAGGCTCAAGGCCCTGAGCTGTCAGCACAGAGCCTGACATGGGGTTCGAACTCACAGTGAGATCATGACCTGAGCTGAAGTCAGATGCTTAACCAACTGAGCCACCCAGGCACCCCCCCACTGCATTTTATAGTTCAGCTGTGGATAATATTCTCTTAGTTGTAATGATTTAAACAACCAAGTACTGATCTAAACAAGACTCATGATTTCTAAGGATGCTGGGAGGAAATTGTAGGGGGTGGGTGGGGAATGGGGAATCCAGGAAGCATATCTTCCTTCCATGAAACGAAGTCTACAAATAATCCATAAGAGTAAAATGTAAAACAAAACAACAACAACAACAACAACAAACCCAAAAACCCAAAAACAAAAAACCAAGCAACATTAGCATGGTATTGAGATGTCTGGAGAAAGATCCAAGCACTTGAGATTGGAGATAAGTATACACCCATGAAATCACCACCACAATCAATCATACTTTAATGAAGTGGTTTTAAAAACAGAAGCATTGAGAGTTGTTTTTCCTGTTATGGGAGAAGCAGGGTGAGAGGGGGAGGGAGGAGGGCACTGCTGGTCTACTCCATCAGCTCTGAGGTCTCCTTGGTCTCCTTTAGAGACCGTTCACTGCTTAGATCCTATATGAACTTGGCAAATAGATGGATAAAATACTAGATCTAGGAATACATTCCAGCCAGGCAACTCAACTAGCTGTGTGACCTTGAGCAAATAACTTCATTTCTCTGAGCCTCCCATTCTCCCATCTGTAAAATAAGAATTCAGATCAGTACTATTTTTATTGTTATTTGAAAACATATGAATGCATGTGCACATACGTAGATACTATATACACCAGCACAGCGTTGGCTGCAGGATGGGCCCTCGAAAATGTTAATCCTCCTCAATGCTCACTTTGCCTTTGCTATATCGTATTACCTGTGATTACACACAGTATAAGAAGTTGGATCACTTCAACTGTTTTTATGTAGCATTCTGCCTTCCAGAATCTGGAGTTTTATTGCTACTATCCCTCTAGTGTGATAGTTCCATCCCTCTGAAATAATACAGTGATACATAACATATGGAGATTTGGGGGGGCACCTGGGTGGCTAAGTCAGTTAAGCATCCGACTCTTGATTTCAGCTCAGGTCATAATTTCATGGTCTTGTGGGAACAAGCCCCAAGTCAGGCTCTGCTGGGCCTGGAGCCTGCTTGGGATTCTCTTTCTCCCTCTCCTTCTGCCCCTCCCCTGCTCTCGCTCTCTCTCTCTCTCAAAATATTTGAGAGATTTTCATCCTCCTTCATAGGAGGAATGGGGAAGACTTTTAGGACTAGTGGGCAGTTGGGAGTGAAAGCTGAGAGTTAAGAGTGGGGGAAGGGACCACTGTTGGCATGGAGCTTGATATGTGGGCAAAAGAACTGAGTATTCTATTGGTTCCAGTTTGCCTGAAAGTCCCACATCCTGGGACCCCCCTCAGTCCTGGTTGGATGCAAGAACAGTTCCCAGACCGTTGCTCATCTAGCACACCCCAAAACTGTGCTCCACAGCAGGTCATGGTCATTCGACTCAAACTATCTTGAGACAGACATGTATTCCAGACGCTAAGAATATGTCCTCATCTGCTCACTGATGCGTGAAATCACCGTGACTGGTGGGGTCCCAAGCCACAGTCAGAAGTAAGGCACAAAAGACTACACACATTACGATTCCCTTTATGAAAAGATCCGGCCAAGAAAAATTGCATTTTTAATGATGCCTACATAGGTGGGCAGACTATGTATGTTAAGGGAATGATTCCCTTTACTTAGCTCTACTTACCTCTTGGGAGAGGGAAGATTTTGTTGGTAAAAGAATGAGGAGGGAGGTGTCAGAGGTTCTGAAAATGTTCTATTTGTTAAACTGTGTACATATACAACTGCATATGTAAATATGCATACATAAAACGTATGTATGTACTTGTATGTATCCAAGTTATATTTCATAATTTTAAAAAGTTGGTCAAAATACATAAGGAAATAAAATACCTCCGAAACAGGAGCAAGTGTGTTGTACGTTAACTGATAATTGGTCTATTCCTGAGTGCAGATTTTGATGGAGGATGGGCTGGGGACCCTGAGCCCAAGATAAACAGAGTGGCAATGAGGTAAAGAGTAGGATGTCAGAGAAGGCCAAGAGGCCAGACCAACACAGTGCATGATGGAGACCAGGGGTCCCCGTGTTCCCTCCAGCAACCCCCAAACCTAGCAATCCCTCCGGAGAAGCGACCTGGAGAGATTTCAGGCCTCTGCATGAAATCATTGGCCATTTTTCTACATCTTTCTGGAGATTCAGCAGGGAGCTTTCCTCTTCCCTACTGCAGCAGAAATGGGAGAAGCCTTTTGAATATGCAAATCAATAATGCATATTCATACCCACATCCCTGGTGCACAATGCAGTGATGAGAATCTGATCTCCTTTCTCAAAGTGATGCATTCTCACAAAGGAAATATTTCCATGCTGCTCTGGACTGTTCAGCCTCCATGTGTTCCCTGCGCAGTTAGGAAGAGGACAAAAGCTGAAAGAGGCAAGCTGAAAGCCTGAGTCACCACCCGCCAATAAAAAGAAACAAGCGTCCCTAAGTAGATTTTTTTCTAAAAACCTTAGGATTAGGTGTTAAAGGCTGTCTGCGGGTGCAGTCTACACCCTCCCTGCCCAAGCACCTGCTTATTGATGTGTAGACTTACCTTCTGGGATGGATTCCCTGTGACTCAGAGCAAGCACTGTCTCTAAAGAAGCTAACAAGCATTTAGACCTTCGCCCCAGGTTTCAGAATAGTCTCTGGATAAAGACGGTCATTATGGGATTCACTCAGTTTGTATGTGAGTCAAATTAAAAAATTGTTTTTAATTTTTATTAGTCTTGGGGGGGGGAGAGAAAGTGTGAGTGGGGGAGGGTGAGGGGCAGAGAGAGAGAGGGAGACACAGAATCTGAAGCAGGCTCCAGGCTCTGAGCTGTCAGCACAGAGCCCAACACAGGGCTTAAACTTACAGACCACGAGATCATGGCCTGAGCTGAAGTCGGACGCCTAACCTACTGAGCCACTCCGGTGCCCCAAAATGTAAAGGTGTAACTTGCCCATCTCTGTTCTTTACAATGCCAATGGTTTTAATGTAAACATGAAAAAAAAATTCAGGATCTACAGTATTTATCAGCCTGTCTCAAAACATATCCTTTGTGAGAAGGATCATCAACAGATTAAAAAAAGACAGCAGAGACTCTGAGTTTTCTACAAAGTTTTATCACACCTTGTCGATGATCTCTAATCCTCTAATTCCTTTCAACCCTATCCTGTGTAAATGTGCTTAGCTTAAGGGCCTAAAATAGAATTTAATACAATATTTTCATCATTCCTCAGACTCAGATGTTCATCTGGACCTCAGACTATTTTCACTGGTTTCTTTTTGTCCTGTCCTCCATCCTTCCCCTACTTTCCCTTTATCCCAGTTTTTTTCTGGCCCGAAATTTTCCAGAAACATATCTGTTGGGTTTGTAATCCCACCTGGCTTCTCTAGATGCACACCTGAATGCAGCAGCCTCAGGTAGAAGCTGAAACTTGGGGTGTTAGTTCATTATTGTCACTCAGCCAGACTCTTCTCCACCCTTCTGATCTGGCAATGGAAAGCCACATCTACAACACCTAGATTCTCCCTCCTAGAATACTGGCTAGAGTTCATCGAAATGGGTTTGCCCCTTGCTTAAGTGGCCACGTGTAGACAAAGGTAGGTTGGGACCAACTGGGTGCTGACACCTTTACCATCAGAACATACCATACTGGGGCATACATTCCAGTGTCTGTGCTAACATCACATGTTTGAGCTCCTTGCTATACCCACCTGCGTCTGCTGTGCACAAAAGGAACTACAAGCCTAGTTCTTCTCGCTGAATGTTTTCCAAAGAGTCGCCAACGCTTACCCAAATTACTGGATCCTCTATTGTAAAGAGCTGTTGGAATCTGAAGGGGCCATAATCTTACAGTGGCTTGTCAATTTTGTCTAGTCTTGTTTCTTTCCCAGGAAGAAGGAAGTGCCTGCTTATCCAAAATCAAATGGATCATTTATTTCCATGATGGTCTATGAGTAATAGAACAGTAGAGAAAAATAAAGTCACAATTAATCTGGGAAACTTGATTTTGACTTAGCAGTTTCAATAAATTTTCTGATGGAGAAGGCTGTTGTTAATACGGAAGACAGGGTTACAGATGGATTTCCTGTTCTCTGTATTCTCATTGCACAGAGCTGAAATACGTTGAATTCCAAATTCTTCCTACCATCTATCTACCTGTTGTAGGCAGAAAGTACTTCCAAGTGGTGAAACAGCCAATAGGTAAAAGGTAAGAGATTCGAGTGACACATAAACTGGCCAATCCTCCTGGAATTACCAAGAGTCAATCATAATTAAAGTTCTCATCATTGTTTCCTTCTCCACTTTAACCCAGGCAACTCTCTTACTACCGTATTTGCAATAGGCTATTTAGAACTAACCAATCCCAAAGTGACGTAAGCCTGGGAAGGAAGTTCAGCCATGGGAACTGGTGTGTCACGTCAATTCTTCTTCTTTGCCACACGTCAACAACCCCAATTTCCAAAGGCCTCACCAGTTCATGAGTACAGATGAGGTTTCATAAATTGTAATAAGCTAAATTTGACTGTCTCTTGCCCTCGCTTATTTACCCAGGACTGAAGCCTGCTATGATGCTTGAGGGTTCCCAAGGAAACAAATTTGCTCATCAGCTGGAACCACTACATAAGCCTTCCATATTTCTTGTCTGTTCTGGTACCTTCATCAACATCCTCAACCTCCAGGATCCTTGAGGCTCCCTCACCCTTGTTACTGCTGCTGGTGCTTAATGAGGGAGCACTGGTGTCCCTACCAGAATACCTTCCTGGTGCCCTCACAACTGTCATGGAGGGGTTTTCAACATCTTCATTTGGCCCCATGAAGAAATGGGAAGAAGGTCCCTTCCCTGCTCATATTATACTGTATTGCCAGGCACCTAGCAGGGATGCATCTCCCAGGATTTGTCATCTTAACAGTTTCTTTGGCTGATGCTTATCCTTAGGACCAGACGAGTAACAGAGGTTCCTCTGTTCTTGTTTTCTCACTCGCCCGTGGTGCCCATAAATGCCTATGCATGAACATCCTTTGGATAGGCTCCTTGCCTCAATTAAACAATAATAAGCAGGCACTTTGGGGGACTACTGAGCCATCATATGACCCAAATATGTCTGCATTTTCTTTAAAGTAACTACTGCACTTTCTATCTTTATTTTTTTTTTAGTTTTTTTTTTTAACGTTTTTATTTTTGAGACAGAGAGAGAGCATGAATGGGGGAGGGTCAGAGAGAGGGAGACACAGAATCTGAAACAGGCTCCAGGCTCCGAGCTGTCAGCACAGAGCCCGACGCGGGGCTCGAACTCACGGACCATGAAATCATGACCTGAGCCAAAGTCGGCCGCTTAACCGACTGAGCCACCCAGGCGCCCCTGCACTTTCTATCTTTAACATTTAATACAAAGGCTTTATCTGAAGCATGTTTTTCTGTTACTGTCCTCAAATGGCCCACTAGGCATATATTCTCTTTAAAGGCGTAATACAAAGTGAATAAAATGCCCACTCTTTCCAACAGAAGTCTGGGGAATAAAACAAAGTAGTCTATCTAGACCCAAAGGCATCTCTCTTTCTTCCCTCATGTATATGACAGCGTCTGGTATTTCATTCCGCCTTAATAAATACTATTGAATTAATGAAAGGGCCTAGGGTAAAATAAACGTTATGACAGAAAAGCAAACAAGTGAGAGCTCTACAGAAGGAATAATTAATTGGAAGTGGGAGTCTTAAGTAGGCCTCAGAAGTGAACAAGCATTTGAGCTGGATCTTGGGAAATGGAGAAAATGAGAGGCATTCCGGGGAGACAGAACAGCAGGAGTGCAAGCCCTTGGGAAGTGCTGTACACAGCGTGCTCTCGGAATAGCCTGGCAAGTACCTAGTGAGGTGGCGTGGAGGGCTGGAGGCCCCGTAGGCTCTGCCGCCTGGGTAGGTGACGGACGATGTCATGAACAGAGACAAAGAACCCAGCAGGAAGAGTATGTGGGACAGGAGAAGAAGAGGTAACAAGGTCTGCTTTTAATATGTTGAATTTGAGATGCCTAGAGGACACCCAGATGGAAAAAAAAAAAGTACTTGGAAATTCAGGTCTATGAAAGAGGCAGTTGGCAATGCAGATGCGAATTTAGGAATCTTTGACACCGGGATGGTAACTAAAACCATGACTGAGATTACCAGACAAAGGGTCCAGAGCAAGAAGACTAAAACCTCATTGGGAAGGATCCCTGAGACATTTCTCCATTTACAAGATAGGCACAGCAAGGATCTAGACCCCTAATGAGACTTACAAAGTCCAGGCAACCAGCTGTGGCTAGAAATTAAATACCCGAAGAGGAGCTAAGTAGCAAGGTCGCGTGACTTGTCCGCAGTAGCAGCAGGAAGTCCAAGAGCAGCGCAGAGAAAAAAAATGGTTGGGTTTTGAATTTTAAATGCAGATGAGGTGGATTCAAAGTTAGTGTTGATGAAAGTGTGGTTGAAATGGTGGAGCACAAAGTTCAGGTTAGACATAGCGTAGTAAAGAGAGAGCATGACCGTCTTCACAATATCCCAGAGCAGAGACTGTTTCAGAACCATGGACATCAACACAGGGCGCTCCCACCCGAAATTCCTGTAACTGCCCTGAGCATGGTGAGCCTTGGCGGGCTACAGAGAAGATGGAATGTGGGGCACCTGGGTGGCTCAGTCAGTTAAGCATCCGACTCTTGGTTAAGGCACTGGTCATGATCTCACGGTTCAGGGGATCAAGCCCTGCGTTGTGCTCTGCAGTGACAGAGTGGAGCCTGCTTAGGATTCTCTCCTTGTCTCTCTGTCCCTCTCTCTCTGTTCTTCCCCCACTCATGGGTGTGCTCTCTCCCTCTCTCAAAATAAACAAATAAATACACAAATAAACATTTTTAAAAATGTTTATTAAAAAAATGATGGAACATAAGATTATGCACATCACTATGCTGGAAGACAAGATGTTACTAAGCATGTTTATTGGGAATGTGGGCCACACAAAGGTCAGTACATGTGACTGGGGTAAAGGGCTCAAAACTTCAGAAGTGGACCCTCTTCAGCAGATAACAAGGTCCACACGTGCTCAGAGAAATGGGCAGCTGAGGAAGACAGGAGGCTAGATATTAGATGGCATACCAACGTGAATGTTCAAGCCAGGAACGCTTGGAAGCAAAATCAAAAACAGTAACTAAGATGCCAAAGTCCTCTAGAGTTCTAAGGGGGTAACTAAGAATCTGGCAGATGGGAGAAAGGAGAAAGGGCAATACAAGAAGATAGAAAAATTCTCTGAAAATGATGGTGGGGAGCCAGAGTAAACCTCCTACCTTCTTCTCCTGGCCTCAGATAAGGAGTTCATAGGGAGTAAACAGCTTCCATTGAGAAGAATTTGTAGCAAGTACTCAGAATAAATTCAGGATTATATGAGGTATGGGTTGAGGAGGCTGTGAACTCTGATTAGAGAGCTCTGTAGTTGGGCTGAGAATACACAGTTTCTGTGGTGAAAGAATACTGACGGGGAGGGCATACTGGAGGGTGCAAATCTAGAAGGGTGCTCTGAAAGGGGGCTGGCCTACGGCTTAGTGCTGACTTTCCCAAGGAACAGAACAAAAACTCTTTATTACGTGCCTTCCATAGTAAGATTCTAAAAGGGGCGTGATAAAAGCACAGACGGGGAGTGAAAAAAGAAGTCCCTGTCCTCACGGACTTTTCAGTATACTTAGGGTGAAAGGACATTAAAATGCATACAAAGAAGGAGAGATACAGAGCGTCATTGACAAATAATACACAGTCTAAGTGTATAGAGTTTAGAGTCTAAGTGGACAGAGGCTGAGATCCTCGCAGTCTGAAGTTGTCACGATTGCGGCATGGACGATGCCGGTTTTGAACTTGTGTGTTTAGAATGAAGAGAAGCAGGAAGGCTACTCCGGGAGAGGATGTTCGCATCGGAAAGACCTGACCTGAGCATTAAAATTGACACCTTATTAAGGATTTGTTTCAAAATAACCCCACGATGTGGCAGAATGACGTGGGGATGAAACAATACTGGCCACGTGTTGAATCTGTTCAATCTGGTTGGTGGATACAGGGTTTGCTTTAGACTACTTTCTCTCTCTCTGTCTCTGGATGTGCTTCAGAAACAATAAAATGTAATTTTAAAATGTCTATTGGAGGGGTGCCTGGGTGGCTCAGTCGGTTGAGCATCCGACTTCGACTCAGGTCGTGATCTCACAGCTTGCGAGTTTGAGCCCCGCGTCGGGCTCCATGCCGACAGCTCGGAGCCTGGAGCCTGCTTCAGATTCTGTGTCTCCCTCTCTCTCTGCCCCTAAACCACTCACATTCTGTCTCTGTCTCTCTTAAATATTAAAAACAACAACAACAACAATTTAAAATGTCTATTGGAATGACAGTCTAGGAAGAGAACAATAGTACACCATTAAATTAAGTTAAAAAAAAAAAAGGATAAAATACACATTTCATGTCCTCACTGCTTGAAGGGGAAAGAGACCAGTTGGGGTCCCTTATAGCATTCATGTGTAGGTCAAGTTTGAGAGCTGGGACAGAGACCTGTAGGAGACCCCTGAGGACTAGGCTGCCGTATTTTGACTGTTTCCTCTACTATAACCATCATCGTCACCCTCTTCAGCACCAAATATTCCTCTGTGAGCTCCTAGAGTTGGCAGGGAACACTCTGAGGTATGCAAATAGTCTAATCAAGATCTACCTGTCATTTCAGGTTGATGTTTTGCAATCCACGGGCTTGCTGAATTCTCATTGGTGGGCTAGGTAGGATTCAGTCCGATCGAATAAGCATCCAAGGCAGAAGCAAGAGGCGAGAGAGTAGGAGGAAAACTGGGAGGAAGTTTGCAGACCTCCAAAATGCTTATTCCTCTCACTACACTAAACTGTTTACTGACGTAATGATGTTTTCACCTTTTCTCCCTGAAGTTTCTCTTTACACAATTTTTAACTGTTACAATACAGTTATGGCCACTTCCTTTGAAAAGCAACGAATTCATACTGCATCGCTTCTGCCTCTTCTTCAGCAGTGCTAGTTTTGGAGGTTATTATTAAAATCCATCAAAAAGCATAGCAATAAAACATTACTTAAGGGAAATTTCCTACACATCTTAAAATAGATTACGACACTCCCTCCCTGGAAGCTGAAGTCATTTGCGTTTTGTTTTGTTTGGTGTTTCGTTCGTTTGTTCTGAATTCCAGACACTGAAATTTTATTATAAACTGTGTGTACCCTATCTAATCCTCTAATCTAAGTTATCTATTTGAGTAAAACCTTGCAGCAGCAAGTTCCATGGCTTAATATCATATTGCGTCATGGTTAATTCATCCTAAATGCTTTGAATGCTAGGTCTATTTTTATTTCTTGTATTCTCTGTTGTTGCGAGATGGGCAGGGCACAAAAGAATTCCATTAGTCTACATCTCTTATTTACATGTATTTACCCAATCTTCCCTTCTCGGTCTTCCTCCTCCACTTTCTTCTTCCCCCTTTTATTTATGAAATGAATGAGCTTAGCTCTCACCTGGCCATAAATACCGTGATGGAGCATTCTCCTCCGACATTTCAATGAATGCAGTCATTGGAACGTCCTACAATCTTTTCCCATGAGAATTTCAAATATCGGAGGCCTTATTGGTTTCCACTTATTTCTGCCATGTCATTTTGCACTGGGGTCATGGTCACAAACAACAGAATAATAAGTGGTAAGTTCCCAAAGAATTGAGTCATCACTGTTGCTTCTTAGTAACCTTTCCTATTTGAACTCTTTTAGTTCTAGCTTAAGAAGCAAATTAGAGTCCACTTTTCCATCGCAGAATGTCAATTTCCCAAATAAATGCAATAATCGGCCCCATTTGGTTTCCTGAATTACATTTTCACCCCAACTGGAATATCACCTATCTTTCGTGAAAAATAAAGATTTTAAATCCGCAGACTCATGAAGCTTTGAACAACTTTGGTGGTCAAGTTGAACATAAGTGATGTACAGACATCCCCCACTTCTCCAAGTTAAGCCACTTGGCTTTTAAGGAAAGACCTGCATCAGTAGGTCTAACCGAAATAATTCCAAAGAGGAGTTTCTCTTTTATGAGAAAAGGTACAAAATGAGTTTTGCAGGAGCCACTGTAGAGGCAGCACTAACCTAGCAGCGAGAGTGGTACTTGCCCAGCTCCTTCCGGGGAACCGCACAAGGCGTCTCAGCAGCAAGCCCCAGACCTTTGAACTGTGTGTGTGAGCATCTGGGCTTTGTCTCCATTTACTGGTGCATCTGTGTCCTAAGGTACCAGGAAAGCCTAACAGGGGTTATTTTGGGGTCAGGGAAGACTCAAATATTTGCCATGTAAATTAATAGTAATCGCTTCTTCTTCTTCTTCGCTTGAGGCCATTTCAGCTTACAAAAGGATAGCAGGGGAAACCTTTGTATTTAGTTTTTCTATAACCTTTTATTTCCTCATCCTTTAACATCATGGTTCTGGGGGCGCCAGGGCGGCTCTGTAGGTTAAGCATCCAACGCTTGATTTTGGCTCAGGTCATGATGTCACGGTTGTGACATTGGGCCCCAATTCTCTCTCTTTCCCTCTCTCCATGCCCTTCCCCTGCTCCTGCTCTCTCTCTCCCTCTCTTTCTCAAAATAAATAAACTCTAAAAAAAAGTCACATTCAAAGAAAACACATATCCCACTCCATTTATTAGCTTCCTTAAAGAGACCATTCTAAGGACTTCACAAAGCCTGCCACACAAAAAGTCCCTCCTCGATCCTTTTTAGATCTCTCTTCCCACCCCCAAACTGTCACTCACAGCAGCAGCTAAATATCCTTCCCTGTATCGCAAATACATATTTCCTCACCACGATTATGCCCCACTTTCCATTCACCCCTTCCTGTTTTACTCAAGATTGCAGTATCCCCGCCCACATAACACCTAACGGCAGGGGACCCACCGCTCCTCCCCACCATGCGAAGTGCATGCACATCTTTTGGAAGTTCAGCTTCTCTCCCACTCTGATTACATTTCATGAGACTATCATCCCCCTTTATTCTGGTGAAGGGTGGTAACATTCTTTGGCGTGTGTGTGTGTGTGTGTGTGTGTGTGTGTGTGAGACAAAGACATGGCAATAAAATAAGGTAAGATGCTAACATATTTACACAGCATTGTCATCAGAGTAAATCTAATGGACCTATATGAATTTTATATCCTGAGAACACAGAATACACTCTTCTCAAATGCCCATGGCTAATTCATAGAACTTGACCATATACTGGCTCACAAAGAAAGCATCCATCAGTGGCTTCAACAAAGGGAGTACTGCCAACAACACCTTCTGATCCCATCGCAGCAAAACTGGAGTTTACGAACAAAACCAGAGCACAAAAAGACCCTTCCACATAGATAGTAAACGTCCTGTTAACTCCTAGGGGAAAGGGAAAATAAAAACTGAAATTACAATAATAATAATAATAATAATAATAATAATGACAATGGTTTCCAGTTCTAGTCAGAATAGGAAAAACATATCCCACCCCATTTTTTCCTATGAATTACAACTAAAATCCCTGGACAAAAGCCATGAGACGACTGTGAATGGTGGGAAAAAAAGGAGGAAGAAAGGCTAGAACCTCAGGACTAGAGGCACAGCTGGGTCTTTATCCTCCTATACATTCCAGCCTGTGTTCCATACTTTGGAAGTACTACCAGGGACAGGAAAGAAATCTTGAAGGAAAGCCTGTTCTCTCCAGCCAGAGGTCTAGGAAGAGGGTAGCCCGGCAGGACAGAGCCCTTTAGACCGCACCCAAACAATTACAGGCAGCTGTCATGAAGGAAGCAACGCCCCAACTCCCCCTCACCTTGGCCTGGTTGCGGCAGAGACAGTGGGGTGAAACCACGGTGAGCGTCCCCACCCTACCTCAAGCAAACAGTGTCACACGTCTGGCCACTGGTGGTAGCTGCAGCCACAGAAAATAGAACCCTACTCCTTCCCATTTACACTGAGAACACAGTCTTTGAGGTGGGATCTTGTCCACTCTGACCACCCTGAAGGAAGGAAAATGAAGAATACAATAACCAACAAACAAGTAGCCCCCTCCTCTCCCAACTAGAGAGTTTGAGAAGGATCACACAAAGGCAAGAGATGGAAAAAAAAGACCCTTCAAATTTGTATATGAAGCCCCAGGCACACCCCTGTTCCACTCATCTGTAAAACCAAACAGAATCAATAAAGCAAACACTGGGAGAAGGGAATTGTGGTGCAGTTTCACACAGGCCTCTGGATAATGCAGAAGTGGGGCAGACCAGAATAGTACTGCAAAGATTGTGGCAACTAAATCGACACTAAAACCACAGCCTACCAAAGGGAGCCAGGATGTGCTTTGTAATAATAAATGTGTTAAATCCTACCAAAGAGAAGATTGAAATGAAACCCGAGTCTCCTTACAAAATACTCAAAATGTTTAGGATACAATTCAAAATTAATCATCATACCAAAATCCATGAAAATCCCAATTCACATGACAGAAGATAATTAACAGATTTCAACATCAAGATGATACAGGTGTTGGAATTATCTAACGAGGATTTTATTTTTATGTATTTTTTTAAATATTTTTTACATTTATTTATTTTTGAGAGACAGAGAGAGAGAGTGTGTGAGTGGGGACAGACAGAGACAAAGGGAGACACAGAATCTGAAGCAGGCTCCAGGCTCTGAGCTGTCAGCACAGAGTCCGACGCGAGGCTCGAACTCACGAGCTGTGAGATCATGACCTGAGTCGAAGTCGGATGCTTGACCAAATGAGCCACCCAGGTGCCCCAAATGAGGATTTTAAAACAGCTATTAGAAAATGCTACAACTAGCAGTTTCAAACACTTTTGTAAGAAATAGAAGACACACAAACAAATAAATGCAGATACACTGGAAAATCCAGCTGAATTGGATAATTCCCTAAAGAAATACAGATTACTAAAACCAGATTAGAGCTGAGAAACTTAAACAGACCAATTTCCATTAGAGAAATAGGGAGCATTATTAAGGAACTACTCCACAAAAAAACATCAGGTACAGATGGTTTGACAGTAGAATTCTACCAAACTTCCAAAGACCAGAGTCCCAGTGCTCATTATTCTAGAACACTGAAAGGAAAGAAAACATCCCAATTCCTTCCCTGAAGCAAGTGTAACATTGCTACCTAAACCAGAGGAAGACAGTAGGGCAGGGAGGGGACACATACCACACATCACAAATATTGATGCAGAAATTCTAAACAAAATATTAGCAAATAGAATCCAATACGACATTAAGAAAACAATACGCCAATACCTTGTGGAATTTATTACAGAAAGGCAAGGTTAGCTCAATATTAGGAACTTTACTGCTATAATATACCATATTAATAAATCTAAGGAAAAAATATTATGATTATCCGGACATATGATGAAAAATCCACTGACAAAACTTAATACCCATTCGTGATTAAAAAAAATAATTTAAATGCTGAAGAAAAAAGATGTCCACTATCTCTGCTACTACTCAGCTTTGCACTGAAGGTAGGAGCAAATTCCCTTAGACAAGAGAACTCAATCAGAAGAATAAGAGTGGATGAAAAAAATAAGTTAAGTCACATGTATTTTCTAGATGCTATAATAGTATAGCTGGACAGCCATAGATAATCAGTAATAAGAGCAAATCAAACAATTAAAGAATTCAATGAAGTAGCAGGCATAGAAGAAACATTAAAGAAAGTCCACAGTTACATCCAAATACTTATGGCAAATTAGAATATGATAAAGGCAGCATCTCAAATCAATGGAATAAAGATGGACATTTAAATAAGCAACTCTGGGACAACTGGGTAGTCAATTGTAGGTAGGACAATTGGGTAGAAAAAGATAAAATTAGATCCATATCTCACCCCATCTATAGGAATCAACTCCAAATGGATAGGGATCTAAATGTAAAAAACTGAATCATGGAAGTACTAGAAAAAAAAAAATACTGGTCAATTCTTCTTTAACTTCTGTGAAGAAAAAGGCTTTGTAAAAATCCAGAGACAATAAAAGAAAAGCTTAATAAATGTGACTAAAAAATTAAAATTAATGCGTGTCAGAAAATACCAAAAACCAAGTCAAGCTATAGGAACATTAACAACATACACCACAGACACAAGGTCTATACTTCGAATATGGAAAGAAGTCTTAAATGTGAAGGGCAAAGGACCAAAAACTTGATGGAAAAAATGTAGAAAAGTCGTGACCAGGCAATTCATACATAAAATAAATTTTTTTAATGGACTTTTTTTTAAGAGAAATTTTAGGTTCACGGCAAAACTGAGTGGCAGGTAACCAGATTTCCCGTATACACCCTACCCCCATTCATAGCTAGCCTCCCACACAATGTCTCCCGCCTAAGTGGTACATTTGTTACATCTGATGAACCTACAATGACACATCATAATCACCCAACATTTATAGTCGATTAAATTAGAGTTCACTCTTATTATATATTCTGTGGGTTGGACAAATGTACAATGACACATAGCCACCAGTATATAGTATTATACGGAGCAGTTTCACTGCCCTAAAAATCCTCTGTGCTCTGCCTACACATCCCTCCCCTCCTCCCCACTCCTCTTTTAAATGTTTATGCAATTAAAAATACGTGATTTCTTCTACTGCTCTTATGTTTAAAAATTCCCTCTGTGCTCTGAGATTCAATATCTACTTGCCCATGTCTTCTGCTAGTTTGTTTTGTTTCTTTCTGTTATTTTTTGGTATGAAATGAAGATCTACATATTTAATAATAATAATAATAATAATAATCAATTATCCTACTAGTATTCCTTTAAACTCTCTTCCCTCCAAATCTGGGTGATTCCCATTCATCACAAGCTAAGTTTTAACTATGTAAGTCTATTTCTGCATTCTATTCCATGCCATTCATCTGTCCATTTCTTTGCAGTGAATTAAAACTGTTTCATGAAAGTGTGTTTCAGTATTTGCTAAGGCAAGTCCCTCCAATTGCTCCTCGCTTTCAAAACAGTCTTGACTATTTTCAACTCACTTCAATTTTCTACAGAATTTTAGATTTATTTTTCAAGAAAAACATCCCATTACAGAGTATAGTGGAATTAATGTCTGTGATTTTAAAAATACATTGAGTCATGTGTTCCTTAAGGAGACTAGCCTTGTTTCTCTGATGACAGCCACTCCTGGAAGACTAGTATGAAGGCTCCTCAGGACACTTCCATCAGCAGCTTGGAAGGAGCAGGAAAGAACATACAAGGGATGCAGAAAGAGATAGAGACAGTCAGAACTCAAACAAGCAGAGACCTGACTTCCTTCAAAGGGCCAGACTATTCAGTCACTCCATGTTTACCTGAATATGAATCAGACAGAAAACAAATTTGGTCTCGTGAAACATCCAAAAACCCCAGTGTCACTGGGGTACAGTCTGCAGAAGAACAGAGGTGGCATCTTCGTAGGTTAGATAACCAAATCCCATCTGCTTTCACATTATTCTACTCCAGATCCTGGGACCAAGGCTGTAAGTGACGGAGAACAATTCACCCAAACGTGTCAGATCATCCATCACTCATAAGAGTCCAAGTCTTGGGAGAATTTTCTTTTACCTTTAAGGTTGGGTAAGTTTCACTGTTGGGCCTGCCTTCAATTCAGTTCATACCACGTAAATGGCATGCAGTTTCTGTTTTCATAACTTGGGAAATACTACACAACTGTAATTGTTTTGTAATGCAATTCTTTATAGTGACCCATTTAGAAACACAGGTCAAACTTGTTCTTTTCTGGGTTCCTTGGCCTGGAATATGTTCCCAAGTCATGGAATTCTCAAAGCATGGCATGGTGAGATGATAGAATTCAAGTTGCCAAAAATTAGTAAAATAACTTAGTGCATGTTAGTAAAATAACTTAGTGCACGTTCCAAGGACACGATCTTTAACAAAGGAAGCTAGTTATAGTCTTCTTTGCCCAATGGCCACTAATTTCTGCCTCACTAAACCCAAATCAAAGCTATCACTAACACCTGCAACTCTCCTAGCTCCAGCCCCTAACCTTTCTCTGACTTTCTGTTATTTAAAGTACTCTACATAAATGCTTTATATTCCCTTAACACCTTAACAACAACTACTTAAAATGTGGACAAGTAATAATCCTTTAGGTCAAGCAGCTGATGAACTGGAACATTACCAAATTTAGTTTTGGCTGTAACTTCCCCAGGATTATTTTAAAATAAAATTATTTATGAGTGGGCCTTTTTTAGACCCACTAATAAATTTGAAGTGGATTAGTTACCAGTTTTTTCAATATTGAAACTAGACTATCTCAAACATAAGCAGCAAGAAAGTTTGTAGCACAAAGCTACATAGAGAAGACATAAAGATTTCAACAATTCCCTGTAGCAGTTCAGAAAAATGATGTCTATATTTTGATAATGAAAAGCAGAGATTTGTGTGATATTGGTTAGGGTGCTCAATCTCTTTCTGGAGTTGGACTTTCATCCATCCTTTTATTCCTTTCCATAATTACAAAGTGAGTCTGTGGCTAACCTCATCCACCCAATTCCCAAGGTTATAGAATATGTTTAACACTAGACTATAGTAGCTGGGCCCCCCTCCCTTTATTTCTGATGGAGTCTGAAAGTAAGGATATGACCTAACCTCAAACATATCTTATCAGCCTCTTAATTCGCAATTATCTGCTAATATTATAGGCATGAGAGTAATTCAATGTTTAATTTTAAATGTTATGATATTTATATAGTTCTTGTTTTATGGTCAAATACATAAAAATAAATCTAGAATGTGCCACTGAATATAGTGAAATGTGTCATTATGTTAAGTGACTCTTCTCTTCCTAAATATTCATACCTGGAGAGGTCACGTTTAATAGAGCCCTTATTTTACCTATCTGTTTTAAAAAGTTAAGTGTTCATAGCAGTTGGTTGTGAAGAGAGAAAATGCTCAAAGCCACAGAACAAGTGAGGGTCAAATGGATCAACAAAACTCAGGCCTCTCGCTCTGTCTCCTGCGTGTGCCCCTGCCCCTCGGACATCTTCAGAGGTGGATGAAAGTCTAGTGGAGCCTCTACCCATCCTCAGTCTCCTCTGTGGGATCCTCCTGTTTGCTTCCTGCTGTAAACGCTGGTCCTCTCTTCCCACCCTCTCTCTGGAAGATCTCAGCCACTCCCATTACTTCCACGGTCACCCACCACCGAAGACTCCCAAAATTGCATCTCCAGACCCTTTAATTCCTATATTCTAATGTCTACTGGACATCTCACAAGCATCATCTTCCCTCATGATCTTTCCCCAAACCTGTTCTTCCTTTTCAGCCCTTCTCTCTATGTAAATGGAACTTCTATTTGTCCAGTTGTTCAGCACACAATTTTGAGGGTAACCTTTGAGTTCTCCATCTCCCCCATACTTATGCAATCCATTGCCAAGTCCTACAGTGAACTCCTACTCCAAAACCTATCCCAGGTCTATCCACTTCTTATCATCTCTTCCTGGACTACCTTAGTCCAAACCACCATCATTGCTTATACGCCTTTAGAGCTGACAACTATAGCTCTTAAGCTATAAGAGCTTACAATTATGTATATGTGTATTTGTTTAATGTCTGTCTCTCCTTTATACTTTAGGCCCCATGAAGGCAATGCCTGTGTCTGTTGTATCACTACAATAACCTCTATCTTAGTAGAAACTAACAACAGTCCTTCCATAAATGAAATTACAGAAAGAAGAGAGGACTAAACAATCTCCTCTTGTTGGTGAGTTTTCCGAGAAGTGGCGTTTCCCATGTTGAATTAGTTGAAAGCCATCAACCATATTAAAGTTAAATTTTAACTAAATATTGATAAAATGAATTATATTCTTATATTCCATAGATATAGGATTAATTCAATTGAATCGATACAAAATTTGAGATGAAAATGCCACTGCAAGGGAAAGTACTTCCTCTTAGATATCTGGTCTGCTGGAGAACAAGCCCAGTTGCTTCCATGCACCAACCCCCATGTGCACTGGCTGAGACAGCCACGATACCCAATCAACAACCATGCCAATGAAAACCATGCAGATCAGATCTTTGGCACATGCAGTCTTTCATGAATGTGCCTGAAGCTAGGATCCTTAATATGCATATAATCTCTTCCCACTTCCCTGCAGCCCATAAACATGTCTAGGAGGCCACTGTGTCTCCTACCATCTGATCCACATACTAATGCACATAACAATCTTTAAGTCAGACTCAGCAGTAGTAGAATGTCTTGGCCAAGGATGACCTGAATGAAGATGCAAAGACTGTACACCAGAGAGAAGAGGGAAAAAACCTCACAGTATTATTTCGGGAGGAAATTCTATGGACATTTTGGCATCATTCACAAAACCAAAGAAGACTATTAACAGAACCAATTTTTTTTTAATGTTTATTTATATTTGAGAGAGAGAGACAGAACATGAGCATGGGCAGGGGAAGGGCAGAGAGACCGAGAGAATCTGAGGCAGGCTCCAGGCTCTGAGCTGTCAGCACAGAGCCAGACGTGGAGATGGAACCTATAAGCCGTGAGATCATGACCTGAGCCACAACCAATGGAGCCACCCAGGCGCCCCATAGAACTTATTTTAATAAGGTTGCCCATTCAAATCCTTCATCTAGTGGTTCTTCCCCCTCCAGTCAGCAGTTCCAAATTATCTACTCATTGATCCAACAAATCTTCATCAGGGGCCAGCCAACTGGATGTTAGGCTTGCGCCACACCGTGGGGATGCCGTGGTAGGTAAATTAAAACACCGTCCCAGGCTTCAATGAGCCCAAAGTTTGGTAAAGGAGACAGTTGATGAACAATTACAAGGCAGCATGAAAAGTGCCACAGGGGGGTGTTGTCTGAACAACCAAGAAATAAGAGTTCATTGAGAACTAGAGGGAGCAGGGAAACCCAGCAGAGACAAGTGGACTTGATCCAGTCTGGAGGGGAAGAAAGGAAGCCAGAGCCACACATGCAAGTCTTCAGGGACAGTAGGGAACATGGCAACCCTTTAAGTGGCCGATGGAACTAGTGGTCAAAGGCAGAAAGAAAAAAGAAAAAAAAAAGACTAGGGGAAATAAGAAAGGAAGAGAAAAAGCTAGATAATGAAATTAAAAAGACAATCAGGACTTTAAATTAACCCATCCAGTTGTAGAAGGAAAAAAGATGTGTATGTCCAGAGAGGCCTGAGTGCTCCATTAGGTCCCTGTGTCATGCTGTGTCGTGTGTGAAAGAAAATATATATTGTTTCCTAGCCATCAATTTTAGTAGGCAAGAGTCAGTAATGTACCTAGAACGTTGCTTTTCAAACTGCAGATTATAATCCACTGGGGAAAATGAAATAAATTTAGTGGATGGACATCAACATTAAAAAAAAAAAAGAAATACATTGGTACATGATAAGACAGAATAGTATAGGACACATGAGAACAAACAAATAGAATAGATCATAAAGCACTGCTCACAGGAAGGGCAAGTATTATTTCATGGGTACCCATGCATGTGATCAATTACAATTGCTTGATAGCCACCCACCAAGAAGTGGGTCCAGTGACGATTCCAATCAAGTCTTGGCATCCCTTTGAAATCTTTCTTAAATATTTAGGGCTTACTAAAGCTCCTGGACCCTGGCCAAAAGGTAAAATTCTTGCTCTTTGCTGTTAAGTGAACTTGGATGCTGGGAGAATGCCTTTGAAGAGCTGGGCTCTGTGCCAAAGGTGGGGAGGAGGGGCCTCATAGTGGTCGTTCACCTTGGAGGGAGGGTCAGGGAGGGAAGCCTATCACACACAGCCACCAGGGTTTCCATGACAGTCTTGTGTATGTCACATATACCAAAAATCCAGATGCTAGGAGGATCGGTTGTTTAAACGGGCCCATGCACTAAAGCATCTTTTCCCTGTAACTGTCCCAGAAACTTCTCTCTACAGTCAACCACTGCCTCTCCAGGGGCCAGACACAGAAGATTTGAGACTGGATGATAAGAGCCAAGTCATTGGTGTTTAGAGCCAGTTTCTAGACAGTGGTTCTATTTCTGAGGGTTTCGGTGAATCAGGTAGCATCTTTAAGAAAGGAGTTCATGACTTTTTGCTTCACTTTATATTAACTAATCCATTCTAGGCAGTGAACATTTGTTTATTATAAAATTTAAGTCCCATGTGCCACTCTTCACCAGCCAGGACATGCACAAATATCTGAGGAAAAAGAATTCATCTCCGCAGATGGTGTCAGGCTCTGGGCACGGGTAGGCAGTTGGGCTAAGTTGTGGTCATGATACTAATAAAGATTTCTGGGGCTTTATATCTGTAAATATTTTAAAGTCACACCAATCGTGCCATTTGTTGCCTGCCACGTAGGCCAAAGTTAGCGATGGCAGTTGTACCAAGTGTGTGCATGACAGGGGCGGGGCCAGGTACTGTGAGAATGTGGCAATGTGACACTGAAGGTTTGAAGAAGTAATTACTAGAATATGTGGGCAACACACCCTCCTGGTAAAGCCACTTGTGGTTGAGGGACAAACAAGCGAACAGGAAAGCACCCCTCAGAAACTAAAACTTACCAGAGAGGCAAACTAGACTGTGAACTCGAAGGGGAGCTCTGTTGATATTTTGCTAAGTGTGGTGTCCAGTGTTGACAATTATATGAAAGACTGAGTACTGCAGTGCAGAAATTTCGAGACCGTTTATTTCATCAGGAACTCCTGGGAGCAGAGGTTGGCAAACTTTTTCTGCGAGCGACCAGACAGTAAATATTTTGGGTCTGTGTACCGTGTGGCCATCTTTCACAGCTCAATGTTTCAGTTGTAGCGTGAAAGCAGACATAGCAAGTAAGTAAACAAATGGACATGACTATGTTCCACTAAAACTTTATTTACAAAATCAGCTTTGGACTGAGAGCTAAAGTCTGCCAACTCCTACCCTAAAGCATTAAATGCCCCTCTGGAAATCAATGAGATTAAAGACTTTGGCAAACCACACAATTGATTCTTGACAGACTTCTATCCAACTTTATAACTTAAAACTATTACACCAACTAAAACTATAAAAAGGCAACAGCAAATTAGCCTCTCTCTTGACCCTCACAAGCATATCCCTCAATATCGTTATTTTATTATTGTCACTATTGTTATTCCTATTTTCAGCTGAAAATTTCAAGCGATTCAATTGCTTTTCTAAGGGTACACATGCTGTAATAAATAGAATTTATGCACAATCATTTGACTCCATAAGAATCAGAAAATCCAGAATCCAAATTTTTGTTTTGTAGCTAACCAAATTTCCTAGACAAGGAAGATAAACTTTCTATGTTTCTAACTCGAAACACGGAACAGAAACTTTCAAAATGGTAATGGTGACTAACTTGGGAAGCAGTAGAGAATTTGAAAAAAGAAAGACTTAATTCACTGTTATGACAACCGCAAACAAATCAGAGTCCTTGTAAGTGTTTCCATTTCCTTACATCTCTCTTTCTCCTCCTTCTCTCTGTCTCTCTCTCTGTCTCTGTCTCTCTCTGTCTCTCTCTGTCTCTCTCTCTCTCTCTCTCACACACACACACACACACACACACACACACACACACACACACTCTGAGTCCACCCAAAACTCTGGAAATAACTGGCAAAATCTAAAATGTAGGACAGGAGTCTTGGAGGAAGCTGCCAGGAAGTCTTGGAGTGCCAGGCCTAACCACCCTAGGTAATTGATGCCTTCTAATCTCACAGAATCTCCTTCACCAGTTCCCCCCAAAATACTGAGCAGCAACCTCTGTTTATCCTCCACCCTGATTTCAACTGTGATGGAGCGGAGGTCCAGACCCACTTTGTCATATGAGATGAATGGCTTGCCTGGCTTTCACAACCTTTAACAAGAGACCGGGCTGGGACTGCTGTTAGATTGTGGTGTTGTCACTGGATCCTTCTGCGGGTCCTGCGGGTGTGGCTGGGAGCAAACCACTCATAAATGGATGCTCTGTGCCCCACGGACAGAAATGGCCAGTCACTGTCCATGTGCAGGAACACACATTCCCAACCACTTTGCTGAAACACTTCATAAACCCACCCCATGTAATGATTTTATGAGACCTGGCACACATCAAAGTTCATAATCTGAGCCTGAAAACAGGTAGCAACAGGTGTGAGAAAACAGCTCTGGTCTTTACTTTGTATCCCCTACGGCATGCTCTCATTACATAACATCATGTGCCCTGAGATGAGTACCTTCCTACTTTTAAACTTCAAAGTCTCATGTATAAATCCCTAATATTTATCTCAATAAATGTTATTGCTATTTGTTTCCACCTTTGGTGACAGGTAATAACATATTGGTCAACCATTACAATGATCTTATATAGAGAACTGTAGGCTTTTTACTGGTGATGTGATACAATTCTTGTCCATAGTTGAATAAAGATTTTTAAAATTCTTCAAGTTTGCCTCACTAACTCACCTTTAAAATGATACTATTGTAAGTGAATTCTGTTCAGTGAACCTGCAAACCTATTGTAAGTGAACCTGCAAACTCCAGTGTCTGCCATTAAAACAGGCTAATTGTAATGCCAAGGGGACCAGTAGAAAGAAATCAGGGTCCTTCTCATCTTATCCCGATTTTTGTCCCTATTCATGCCTCCTCTAACCCCAAAATTTCTCAACTTCTCATAGGAAAAGAAAAAATGGGGGGAAAAAAGGTGGGGGAGAGGAGGGGAAATGAGAAGAAAAGAAGTATAGAAAAATTGTTTTCCTTCATTTCAGAAATAGGAAAAAAAAACAAACAAACAGGAATCCTCTAGCTATGGCCTGAAATGCCACCTCAACTCAACACTTCAGATTGAACACTGTGGGCACTAGGAAATTACTAACATTTTCCCTGCCTCCTTCCAACAGTCCATGCTCTGTGATGGCTGGAGATACTTGGAAAGAGCTTTGGGGCAGGCAGAGCAACTAACTGCAGGAGGCTTTCCAGGAGAGACGATGCGCCAACTCCTTCTGGAACAAGGAAGGAGAGAAGCCAGTGAGGTTGACTGAGCTGGAGGGAAGGGCTTGGGCACAGAGAATCTCATGCACTACAGTCCTTGGGGCTCCAGCTTCTCTCTGGATGGCCCGGACAACCAGCCTTATCCCATCTTTGCGCCTCTGGGGAACATTCTAAGACTAGAGGGCTTGTACCTAGAAAATGTCACAGGTGGAGCTTTTTATCTATTTGCTGGTGTTCCAGGCAGCATCACCTATGGCAACACTACCAAGTTCAGACAGGAAAACATAATCTGATTATTTCTCAAAGAATAAAGGAGGAAATCTGTGTTTGCTTTGGAGCAAACCCAGACCCCATATTCTGTCACGAAACATGAATAGAATAGCACACTTCCCTAGTGTGAAACTGAGGTTTTCAGTCCGCTCTATATGGATCTCCCAGCACTTTTCAGCCAGACAAAAGACTTCACACCTCTTTTCTAAGATAAACTTCCAGAATAGTTTTACTTCATCCCTGTCAAGGAATAAATGCAAATTGATTTATCAATATAAATATAAGCTTCTCTTCAAATATGTTAGCATTGAAAACTCCACCATAGACTTTGGATCAAAATCTTCCAGCTACAACTTTGATTAAATGCGAGGTTTCCTGTTGTAGTTCTGTTCTAACCGCAGAGGTCAGGGCGTCACAAATTAAAAAGTCCTTTTCCTTCCTCTCCTCTTGTGTCATGCCGTTTGGGGGCCCCATGAGAAGCCCACTCCCTAGTCCGTCTGTATCGAATGCAAAAATACTAGCAGAGATATCCAGGCTATAAATTATTATAGAAGACAACATTTACAGTACAGAGACCTTCTAAAGCTCAGCTGTACCCAGCTTTGGCTTTTTTTGGAGAACTTTTGATTCTGAATAAGTTTATCAAGTACTCAAAAGCTCCAAACATTACTAAAAACAACAACAAGCTCAAGCCTCTCACCATTGTTGCTAGAAGTTGCCAAATATCATTGATAATAATGAAAATATCATCAACAGGGAGCGTCTAACACGTAGCAGACTTTTGGGGGGAATGCAACTTGTCATCAGGGTTTTAGATCATTTGCTGTTAAAAAAAAAGTAGAAAACACTAGCTTGTAAATATCCATTCATTCATTCACACATATTTATTCGTGTCGTTACGCCTGGGGGATAGAAAGCCCAGATGCAAGAATTAAGTATATTCATTCAGTGCATAAGTTATCTTTTATAAGCATGGCTTTGTTCTGCAATTGGCAGGCATTTTTCACACACAGTAAAGAACAAAGCTGATTTTCCTATATCCAATATGTCGGCCAGTGGGATAGAGGCTGCCATCCACTGTCATCCTCATTGCAAAATCACTCTACAACGACCCTGAAGAGAATAGAGTAGGACAGGGGAGTTTACAATGCCTTCAGGGAAGCAAGAGAAGGCTACAGTTTTACCAAGCAAGTCATTGTCTGACTTCCAGAAACCCAGATGCCGGAGGCAAAGCTGTTCCTCTGAAGGCAGATAAATGCTCACACAGACAGCCCTCAGGCTCTGGGGGTTGTCATCCATTTTCGGGTGTCTGAGAATACTCTAGAATAACCCAGCATGCATAAGAATGCCACTTACCTCCTCCCACTGCAGTTCTGCCACCTGCACTGATGGGCTCAGGTTCCTCCTGCCTCCTCCCTCCTGACTCCTCACTCCTCCCACCTCACCTCTGCCAAGGTCCAGGGAAAGTTCTCCAGAATTCCCACTGGCTCAACCCCTGAGGGAGAGGCCGGTCACTACAGCAGCAGTAGTGACAGCAATGCACGGAAGTCCCTCCCCCCTCCCAGACTGCACTAGTACGAAAATCATGGAGGGGACACCAAAGAGGCATACCAACTAGGCTTCCCTGTCCAGCTCAGGAAGGCACACGGCAGCCCCCTGCTCAGCAGGAAGCCTAGGGTGGTGCCATAGTGTCTGTTATTCATCCTACTATTTGTTCATGAGCAAGTAAACCACAGAAAGAAAACATCCCCATCTAAACCGTATGTACCTGGATGTTGGGCAGGTTATCAGTCAAGAGCCAAGGATCAGAGCCAGCAGAATAGAACACAAAGAAGGGAGGCACATGGGGTAAGCCAGAGCCAAGAGGGGCCAAGCACCAGGTGCAGGACTCAGACAGTCCTGTCCTCTGCCCAGGACTGAGACCATTCCGAGGGCACTCACTATCTAGAGTTCAAATGGTGTCCCTGGAAGATGAAACGACTCAAGTCCCAGATCTCAAGATAAGCTTGCAACACATGGATCGTTTGTGCCAATGACAGATGGCAATGTGCGACTCTGGAGAAACACTGATGACCCAATACACGGCAGAGACCATATACTCCGAACCAGACGTCAGGATATGTCTTCTGGGAAGCACACTTTTGGTGGCAGAATACAGAAGGGTGTGGTGTACTGGAAATTCCAGCTCCTCACCTTGTACCCATGTGACCTTTGGCAAGCTCTCTAAGTCTTGCTTTGCTTATTTGAAAAATGGGGAGGATTTTGGTAATGGGGAAAAACGGGGAGGATTAATGGTTGAGAGGATTATAGGTAGCATACGCAAAGTACTTAGTATATAGTAGGCATTTAATAAATGTGTTATTAACGTAATAACAGATTGAGGCAGTCCTGGAAAATCTGTATCTATAATGAGAACTTCTATCTACATGTTCTATTCTTCTATCTACTTGTTACCCACTACTCAAGGTCCATGTCAAGTCTCCCCATTTTCACCATCTTCTATATGAGCATGCACCCATATTGATTTCTTTCATTCTTGATAATATGTTTTCAACATATATTTTACTGAATGTTCTACCTTTTAGATACAATTTTACCTTGCCAGTTCTAAGTCCCTCCTATAAGATCTTTTCCTGAGCACAGAAAGCAAGCCATGCTACTTTAAAATCCCAAAGATTTAATATAACGTAAGAGACCTGATAAGCATTTGAAAAATAAGTACTTAATTAATTGTGGCCCAAGCAGTATTTTTGGTTGGCCTATAAACATCCTTCATATCCACCTGCACATTTCCTAAATTATTTTTGAAAGAAGACTTTTCATGTTTGCATTGCACCATGATCTATATGGAAAATAAAAATCCTATCCACCTCGCAAAATTATTGTCGCTTTGCTTTTGTCGTTAAATACAGCTATGGCCCTGTGACAGTGGAACATGGAGATGTCGTGTCTGTGTGCTGAAATAAGGAGACATCCCTGCTTGTGTTAAATAAAGTCAGCCAGCATCACTGATTTATGGAACCACTTCTGTTCTCTATTTCCATTTATTTGGGCTGGGGATACCCAGTCTCCATCTTACCAGGATGCCCTGGTCCATGGGGTGAGTGCCAGGTTAGAAAGGGTAAGCATGGCAAAATACAGTAAGTTATCTGAAGGTCACTAGTCTTTTATAGAAACAACATCCCCTGTACCCCCTCACCCCCTCACCACAAACACACTCACCCCTATGGATACAGGAAGAGTCAGACCCATTGCCAAGGCTAGACTTAGGGTATAAGTATGCATACATCCCTTTTCCTCATTCCCTCCCATTCAAATGCCCAATGCCCTCCAAATCTCCCTTAGGTTTTGACCCCTTCCCCAGTAACAAAACCTGTTCTTACCTCAAAAGCAGTGATATTTGCCATTACTTCTTAATCTGAACCTTTATCAGAATCACTTTCCCAAAGAAACCCGTACTTGGATATCCCTCTAATCTTGGAGGAAAGAGTTTTTCCCTTAAGAGATTTTTTTTTTAACGTTTATTTATTTTTGAGACAGAGAGAGACAAAGCATGAACAGGGGAGGGTCAGAGAGAGGGAGACACAGAATCCGAAACAGGCTCCAGGCTCTGAGCTGTCAGCACAGAGCCCGACGTGGGGCTCGAACTCACGGACCGCGAGATCATGACCTGAGCCGAAGTCAGCCGCTTAACCGACTGAGCCACCCAGGCACCCCGATCCCTTAAGAGATTTCAACATCAGAAGCAGGTGGAAGAGTTTTGAAGATAACACCTCTCCATATTCTAATGTATTAACTGGTACAACGGTTTTAAAGCTGTGGGAAAAGATGAGATTTGAAAACATACATTTAATTCTCACCCCCTCATCCCATCCCCCATATAATGTTAATGGAAATTCTGTAAGAAATTGTAATGATAAAAAGTACATCACTGATGGCAGGGAAGAGAGTTATGTAAGTACCAGAAATGCCAGGGAAAGATAAACAGGGTTGACTTGCAAATCACTATCACAAGGAGCAGTGACTCAGAGGGAGTAAGTGATGGGACCCTGCACTCCCCTCCTGGACATGAAAATAGAAGAAAGAAGTGGAGGAAGAGAATCAGGTGACATGACCAGCGGAGAATGGCTTCACATGGACCCTCTTTTGCTGCTGCAGACTGGTGGAACTGGAAAGCAGAGTTCCAGTGGAACCTAGAAATTCAGATGGATACAAAGGCAGAAAGCCCCTAGAAGGAGATTTCCTGAGATAAGAAGACATGTTAGAGTGAGGAACTTCATGAAAAAAAAGGTCTTAAAAACCAGGGGTACCAGAAGTTCCACCAAGATACCACTGGCAAAGTGTTCGAAGAGTGAATTCCCAGGGTGGCTTATGTTATAAACTGGTGAATAAAACAGGGTTCTTCTACTCAAAAATGGATTGGATACTTGGCCACAGAGGATCCCACACCTACCTCAAGGCATCGAAAAACAACCACCACCACAAGAAAAAAAAGCAAAACAAACAAATCAAAACAGAGACAGGACAGCACAGAAATGAGTCTTCCCTAGCAGGCTTGTTCATGACTCTGAATCTCATCTTCTGCCCTGACATTTTCCTTGCTGAATTAGCAAATATGAAGATTGATGACATTTCTAAAGGGATCCAAAAATCCAAGAATGGTCAAGACCTCCTCACAGAACATTAAAAGAATGTAATTGAGAGACATGAAAGAAAGTCTAAATGGCAGGACTTATTATGCTTATGGATGGAAAACTAAATATTGGAAATATGTCAATTCCTCAAAATTTTTTCATAGATTTTTTTTTGCTATTCAACCAAAATCCAGTAACTTATGTGTATGTATTTGTAAACTGATGGGCTGATTCTTTTTTTTTTTTATTTTTTAGACATTTTTAATCAAGTATAATTAACATACAGTATTGTATTAGTTTCATACGTACAGTATAATGATTCCAACAATTCTGTATATTACTTATTGCTCATTATAAGTGTATTTAGTCCTTTTACCAATTCCACTCATCCCTCCACCTGCCTCCCCTTCAGCAACCAACCACCAGTTTATTCTTTATATTTGAGTCTGGTTTTTTGGTTTCTCTCTCTCTCTCTCTCTCTCTCTTTTATTCATTTGTTTTGTTTTTTAAATTCCACATATGAATGAAAGAAATCATGTGGTATTTGTCTTCCTCTGACTTATTTCACTTAGCATTATATCCTGTAGCTCCATCCATGTTGTTGCAAAGGGCAAGATTTCATTCTTTCTTGTGGCTGAGTAGTTAGTATTCCATAGTATGTATGCATATATATATACCACATCTTTTTATCCATTTATCTATTGATGGACACTTGGATTGCTTCCATAACTTGGTTATTATAAATAATGCTGAAATAAACACAGGGGCACATAATGTCTCTTTTACTTGGGTAAATACCCAGTAGCAGAATTACTGGCCCATATGGTAATTTCATCTTTAATTTTGGGGAGAATGTCCACACTGTTTTCCACAGTGACTGCACCAGCTACCATTCCTACCAACAGTGCATGTGTTTCCTTTTTCTCCACATCCTTGCCAACACTTGTTATTTTTTTGTATTTGATTTCAGCTATTCTGACAGGTGTGAGGTGGTATCTCAATGAGCTTTTGATTTGCATTTCCCTGATGATGAGTGATAAAGAGCATTTTTCCATGTGTCTGTTGACCATCTACATGTCTTCTTTGGAAAAATGTCTATTCATTTCCTCTGCCCATATTTTTTTGTTATTTTTTTAAAATTTATACCCAAGTTAGTTAACATGTAGAGTAATAGTGATTTCAGGAATAGAATTTAGTGATTGCTCACTTACATATAACACCCAGTGCTCATCCCCACAAGTGTCCTCCTTAATTCCCCTTGACTGATGGGCTAATTCTAAAATTTATATACAAATATAAAAATTTATATACATAAAAGAAGACAACCTTGAAATATAAAAACAAAGTTGGAGCCTTCCGTTAGGAGATGCCAAACTTAGAAAGCTATAGAAATTAAGAGTGGTATTAGTGGAAGGACAGACTAACAGGCCAATAGAGCAGAATAGAGAAGCTAGAAACAGATCAACCAATTTGATTTTTATTTAAAACAAAGACACCACTAAGTAGGGGAAGAGGGAGGGAATACGGATAGCCATACTTCTTTTAAACAAATGAAGTCTGACCTATACTTCACAGCCTTCACAAAAATAGATTCCAGATGGATTATAGTTCTTAAGGGAAATGATTCAACACTAAAACTTCTAGAAGATAACAATGGGGAATATCTTCGTTAACTAGGTTTAGACAAAAATTTCTTGAACGGATAACAAAAAGCATTAGCTGTAAAGGAAAAGATTGATAAATTGATTCCATTAAAATTAAGAACTTTCTGGTCATCAAAGGGACACCTTCAAGAGAGTGAAAACATAAGCCAGAAACTGGTAGAAGATGTTTGCAAAAAATATTTATGACAAAGATCTGTTATCCAAATACATGAAGCGTGTTCTACAAATTAGTAAAAGGAAAGAAAACCCAATAGAAAAATGTGCAAAAGATTTGAACAAGAACTTCTCATACATTGCTGGTGGGAGTATAAAGTGCAAACTCTACTTTGGGATACTCTCTGGCAGTATCTCAAACTGATTATAAGTCTGTGTATAAGCTGTTTCAGCCCTATATACGTACTCAGCAGAAATGTACACACACATGTGTCAAATTAACTGCATATTCTGCTTCTCTCATGGTTTGCATCCTGCATTTTTAGTGCCAAAGCTTGGAAATTCAGAAAGCCTAGTCTCTCAAATTCAGGTATATGCAAACAAAACCTTGACTTTCAAGGCTATTAACTAGAAAATCCATTGAGGAACCCTTTCACTACCCAGAGCATGCTCTTGCTTCATGAAGCCAATGTACACAGAAAGCCTAGAGGTGGATCTGAGACATCAAGGGGGCAAGTAGCCCTCAAATATTATCGCAAGCTATCATCTGATACGTTTAAAATTTAAAAAGTAAACCAACTGAAAATATACAATAATAAGGAATTATTTATAGAAATCCTGCTGCATCCTGTAAATGAACACTGTACTGCTCTTAAGAATTATTTAATGTTTTAAGTACACAAATCAAGTTTAACATGATATATGCAATATAAGCCTTCTTAAAACAGAAATTGAAATATATGTGTATATATACATAGGAAAATTATAAAGGATACTGGCATAATCTTAACAAAGGTTAGAGTTCAAGGAAGAATTAATAAGGTTTTTTTTTTCTTTATGATTACCTATGATTTCTAATGTTTACACACTGGGTAAATTTTTGCAAATACAATGTCTCTTTAAATTTTCAATGGATATAAGAGGGTGGATCCTATTCCATTCATTACTGTTGAAATTTGCTTCCAACATTTTTTTCAGAGCATAGTTTCTTACTTTAAAAATATCCAAATTGAGGTCCAGAGAGATCCAGTTGGGGAATTTAATTACACGTCAGTAAAATAATCTTTACCTGAACCAGCAAATAGGTAGTAGGTGTACAATATATGCACACTTCGCTGTCTCTTATCCACACTCCAGTGCAAGTACCTAGAGGGTCACAGAAGAATAAAAACTGAGGCCAACAGTATAGCGATTGGCCAAATGGATCATACGGCAATGTACAGCAGAAAAAGATGCTAAAATTGGTGGGCGAAGCTTGAGGGGAGACTAGATTTGCATCATCTCCAGAAAAAATCTCCTCAAAGGTGTTTAGTAAGACAAAGGGATAAAGAAGTAACTTTATAATGGAGAAACCTAGCAATCGTCACATCATCCAAGCGATCAAGGTAAACATCACCATCAATAAGACATATCAACATCATGAACACCCTGATGTGGTGCACAGATGAAAGCACATCATTCTTCTGGTTTTCTTGCCCCAAATGCAACACCTCACTCCAATTAGCAGAATACATTGGACAAATCCAAACTAATGGACATTCTGTAAAATAATGGATCGATAAAAACTGTCAAGGTCATGACACCAGGAAAAAAATCAAGGAATTTTTACAGAACTGGAGAAGACTAAGAAAACATAATAACTAAATATAATGTGAAACCCTAAGTATGGGCCCAAAACAGAAAGAGAACATTAGCAGGGAAAAAAATGGGCGTAATTCAAGTAAGGTTTGTAGTTTAATTAATAAGACCGTACCAATGTTAATTTTATATTCTTGATATCTGCACTAAGGTAATGTAAGATGTTAACATTACAGGAAATGGAGTGACAGATATAAGGCAACTCTGTATTACGTTTTCAACTTTTCTATAACACATTTGTTCAAAATGAAAAGGGAAAGGAAATCCTTACAACATAAAAAAAAAAAAAAGAAAGAAAACCTCAAATAATTTTGAGTCCTGACTATAGGCCAGATACTGTTCTGGTCATTGTCATGAGCGAGGCAGCCAAATTCCCTGCTATCTGACTTATACTCCTTTTGTAGATACTGTATACATTGAACAAATAGACAGGAAAAGGGGGAACTATTAAATACAAACTGAAAGAAATGTAATGAGTAGAAATGTAATGAATATTTATAATACCAACTGAAATAGCCCATAAACTATTTTACCAGTAGGATAGAGATTTACGAAGTAAATACCATACATACATCTATACCACACCTTCCCCTCCCTCCCGCCACCAACTCTGCCATCTAGTGATAGGAAGGGGAGCTGCCCCAATACATCTAGAGCCTTTAAGCAAGTGTCAATTAGCCCAAAGTGTTTAAGGACTATAGGACTTAAAGGGGAGTGTGGCAGAAGCAGAGTTAGAACACAGGCCTTTAAACTGCCAATCTAACCCCCCGCTCCAACTTTCACAAATGTACCAAGTAGCATTACAGCAATGGCGCAGAGGACAGAACACAGACTCTAAAGTCAAGCTGCCGGGGCTCACATTTTGGCCCTACAACCAACAGTGTGACCTTAGGTAAGTTACTCATTCTTACTCAGCCCAAGTGACCGAGGGACATCCCATACAGTTGTGGGGATCAAATTGGTAAAATCTTAAAATGGTGGCTGGCATGTAGTAACACCTCAATAAACTTAGTTCCCACTGCCATTACTGTCATCACGGTCTCCCATAAGCAGATTATGTTCTTTACACATCTTATACTATGGTCTCACCCAGCAGGAAGAGCCTAAGACACACTGACTGGCAAAGAGGTGGTGACTTAGCATAAAAGCTGAATATGAGATACCACCTCATACGTGTCAGAATGACTAAAACTAACAACACAAGAAACAACAGATGTTGGCCAGGATGTGGAGAAAGGGGAGTCCTCTTACATCGCTGGCGGGAATGCAAACTGGTGCAGCCACTCAGGAGAATGCTGCGGAGCTTCCTCAAAAAGTTAAAAACAGAATTACCCTACAATACAGCAACTGCACTACGAGGTATTTACCCAAAGGATACAAAAGTAGAGATTTGAAGGGGTACATGCACCCCAATATTATAGCAGCATTATCAACAACAGCCAAACTATGGAGAGAGCCCAAATGTCCACCGACTACAAAACGGATAAGGAAGAGATGGCCTCTAAATACCATGGAATGTTACTCAGCGATAAAAAAGAGTGAAATCTTACCATGTGCAACAATGCGGATGGAGCTAGAGTGTATTATGCTGAGCAAAATAAGTCAGTCAGAGAAACACAAATACCGTATGATTTCACTCACAGGTGGAATTTAAGAAAACAAAACAGATGAACATATGGCAGAGGGGAAACGAGAGAGAGAGGGAAACAAATCGTAAGAGACCCTTGAAGACTTAAAGATAGAGAACAAACAGTTAAGGGAGGGAGGTGACTGGGGGATGGGCTAGGTGGGTGATGGGTATTAAGGAGGGCACTTGTGCTGAGCACTGGATGTTGCTTGTAAGTGATGAACCACTAATGTCTACTCCTGAAACCAAAATTGCACTGTATGTCAACGAACTAGAATTTAAATAAAAATCTGGGGGTGGGGAGGAAGCTGAGTAAAATTTAGCCGAAGTAATTTCAAAATCTGGTTACATTATATAACACGATGAAATTTTGTTTTGGAGATGCCAGAAGACTCTTGACTATCCTTAACAATTTGACTTGATTTGAATGATGTCCTAACAAACTAGCAACCGCTAAACTGCTCAGCTCGCTGTTATCAGCACCTTGCACTCAGTTAGACAGTTTGGACGTCCCCTTTCACTTATAAGCATCATTGCAATGGGTCAGCTGACTCCAGTGGTCATGGACTCTCCTCAACTGTGGTTTAGATGTTCTGGGAAACCCAGCTCAACACAAGGTGCATCTTAAACCTATCTTACATGGGAGTATACAGGCTCTTTCACCTTCTTTATCAGAAGAGATTGCGCATGCAGAAATAAAACATTTTTCCACATTGCAGCCTGGGGTCATCTTAATCTCACTATAAGCAATCCTATTAGAATTGTCACATGAGTTCTGCCATGGGCCAAGTTCACTGCATTAGCCCCCATTCAGCATATCTCACTCAGACCAATAAATGCGCTTCATTTCCCAAATCAAGAACATAGTAGACACTCGACGTATTGAAGGATTTAAGGATTTAATTCCTCAACTGATTCAACTGGCATTTATTGAGCATCTGTTATGCTCTATGCATTACTGGCACTGAGACAACAAAAAATATTTTAAAAAACAGCCCTTATGAAGTTCACATACTAGTGGGGAAAGAATGTCACTAAACTAAATAAATAAAATATATAATGAGAGTGACAAGTATTAATGAGAAAAGCAAAACAGAGAAGAGGGACTGTGTGTAGTGAGGCTGCGAATTAGAAGTTTGGAGGCTGATATGTATAAGTGAAAACTGGGAGCATGGCCAGATGGACCTGTGGTCCACGCAGGAATTCAGGTGGCATGGGCACACAGGTGGGAGAGCGCACTGGAGCCCATATGCACGAGGAACCAAGAGGCATCCTGGAAAGAATTCATGTTCGGGAGGAGAGTCAGGGCGTCCATGAACCAAGGACAGTGGCTCAGGTTCAGAGATGAAGGGCAATTGTATAAGCAGCCCACCTGTATGCTCAGGTCATGTCCCTCCCACACTCGAGCCTCAGTCTCAGGGCAAAAAGCTTCGTGGGGCAGTTCAAATAGCCTCTGCGTCATCCTTGAACAAGACTGGGACAGCAATGCAGCCCTGCTTGGGAATGACGGGATGGGATACGGCAAACAGGTAGTGAGAGTTTTCCGACCCCAGCTTCCACTGCAAGCAACGAACTGCCTCCTCACACCAAATCCTTGGGCCCCCTGGACAGGGGCAGCAGGTCCAGGCCTAACCCAGTGCGGTTCTGGACACAGCACCAACAGAGGGTGGCCCCTTCGTGGACCCATTAGTGACATCACAGGTGGCTTCTGTGGCACCAGAGAGAGGGGAGCAGATTCGACACTGAGCCAACCACAGGGAAGGGAAAAGTGGGGAGTCCCAGAGAGGATCTGGGGCACTATGGAAGTAAGGGGTGGGATTCTGAAGGACCCACAGTAACCAGTGGGAACAAGCGCAGGAAGAGTCTGTTGGTTCGGTGTAAGTTCTGTAAGACTTACCAAGATTTAATTAATAGAAAGCAGTATTTTAAAAAATAAATCTGAAGATTGCATACAGAACCTAGAAACCCTGCCAAACCCACGCTGGTAAATGTCAGCCAACAGCCTTATTACCTCTTCACATGAGTCTTTTCTACATTGATGGTCAAAGATGCTTGGGGACTAGACTGGGGGATGCTTGGCATAGATGTATCAGAGCTGCTGTGAGCGACGCCGACTCATGTCCACATTACCGGACACTTCCATCACCCATTTAAGCATCTTAACGGCGCCTTCACTGTCACACCTAAATTGTCAAAGATGCTATCTGCATATAACCAAAACAAACCATGAGCAGGCATGGTTTGCCTGGCATCGTACCTCTAGCCTCTTCGGGTTCTGTCAAAATAATTGTTAACGTGGAAAATACTCCTTATGATGTACTTTATGTGGCTTATACTGCATCTTTCCCGTTACAAAGGTGGCCATGTAGAAGCTCAAGTGATGTTTACAGAATGCAGATCTGATCAAGTCATTTGTCTCGGAAGAAAGTCCTCATTCCCTGAAACGGCTTACAGCGTTCCGCATTAGGAGGTCCCCACCCATCACTCAACGCTTGTCCTTGCCCATCGAAGCCTTCTCACAGCGCCCAGCACCCAAGTGGCGTTACTGTTCTGAAGTCTGTCTTCTCTGTTTATGAAGACAAGGACTGAGGCTCTGAGGTTCTTTGGTATTCATTTTATATATACATAAATTCATATATATATATATATATATATAATGAATAAAATACATAAATAATATGTATAATAATACACACAAGGCTTAGAACTTAGGTGCTCCAGAAATATATCTTCCAAAAATTAATGAATAATGCCACCAATGGAAAGAAACAAAAGGAGAAGGTTCCCCCACAATAAGACATAGAAGGAGCAGCTTCCCCGAGAAAGGCCCCAAAACAAGAAGAGGGATGACACTCTCAGGAAGTGAATCAAAGGAACATGGGACATGAAAGCAAACACCAAGAGCTGGCCGAGCATCAGTGTTATAGCTGCCGAGAGAACTGGAGCCTCCTTCCAGCTGCCCTTTTCTGTTGCCTTAGGTAACTAACAGCCATTTGATAGTTTGACCACAGACCATGACATAATATCCAGTAGGATTAAGGTAGGAAAACCATATAACTTATAATCCAAACCAGGATACTTTTGAGCATGAAATGGGAAGCTGTTGGTTGTTACACAAGGAAAATAGAGGTGAGCCAAGACTGGGCCAGTCACACCAGTATTTTGGTTACCCCATTAATCCAGGCACTCCAAGGACAGCATGGGGAGAAGGATCTAGATTCCTCAATGCAGAAGTCTGAGGGGGATTTCTCCCCAAGAAGTGTCTCCATTAAGTCTTCATTTCTGCCATTCCATTCTACTCCTGAAAAAAAAAAAATTAGAAGTCAAGGGAAAAAGCTGTACTTATCAGTAAACACACAGACAAATCTCTCACTGTACCATATTTTTTTTTCACTTCATCTTTTAATTGTGCAGTAATTTCACATGGAGGAGGTCACTCCGAAAAGAGAGATCCGAGAAAAGTCCAACGTTCTATGCCCCGTTAATGCACAAGGACGCAGAATCTGGTTTGATGCTATTTACTGTCCAGGGGGGCGTCCCAGGCTTCCCTGTACATTATAGTGAGGATGTGAATGCAGTTAGGAAAGCAGCGATTTTGCCTGAGTCACTGTGACATTGTATATACCAAACACTGATCTGGAGGTTCAGTGTTCCTGAAATAGAAAAAAAGACGATTGATAAACTAAGAAGAGTGTTTAAGTATGAAAGGGAGTAAAACTGATAGAAATGAAAACAAAATACTATCAGAAAACACCTAAAAAAAAAAAGTAGAGACTTTTTGGTTTTTGAAATCCATGTAAAGGAGATTTCCTCCCTACTAACTTTTTTTTTCCTTTTAATTATTAGTCTTTAAGTTTTTTGGAGCAGTTTTAGCTTTACAGAAAAATCAAGCAAAAAGACTTCCTATCTACTCCCTTTGCCCATCCCTCTGAATTTCCCCATTATTTAACATCTGGCATTAGTCATACACGTATCCTCCCATATGGTGTCACATTCAACAGTTTCATGGCTCTCGGTGATGGATACTTGGGTTGTTTTCCTGTCTTGGATATTATGAATAGTCCTGCAATGAACCTGGGAGTACAGATGTATCTTCAATACACTTACTTCATTTCCACTGGATATGTATCCAGAGATGGGATTGCTGGATTTTATAGTAGTTCTGTTTTTAACTTTCTGAGGAACCTCTGTACTGTTGCAGTAATGGCTAGACCAATTTACACTGCCACTGACCGTGCATAAGGTTCCCTTTTATTTACATCCTTGCCAACACTGGTTAGTGCTTTTCTTTTTGACACGGCCATCTTAACAAGTGTGAGGTGATATCTCATTGTGGTTTTGATTTGCATTTCCCTGACGATTAGTGATGTTGAGTAATCTTTTCATGTACCTGTTGGCTTTTTGGAGGTCTTCTTTGAAGAAACGTCTTTCCAGGTCCTTTGCCCATTTTTTTTTTTTTTTTTTACTGAGATATAATTGACATATAATGTTAGCTCTTGAAAGAGTGAAAATAGCTGTGTTCTCTGTATCTGGGGGAGATGTAGGAGAAAAAGGTCAAAGGAAAAGACCTCAAAAGGGAAAGGCTGCAGCAGGTGCAAGGCCTTAGGACATGTTTTCACAGCTGCTCTTAAGGAATGCCTTGAGCCATTAGCATTGTCCAGGGCCTTCATGGCTGACCCTTCCTGGTCATAAAGAACAATCATCTAGAAATTCAACCTTGAAAAACAAAACCATTAAGTTGATTAACACACTCGCTTAGCTGACTTTTTGCACGTAGTCTTTAGCAATTTCCCTAATAAAAGGGGGCCTCATTCTGACTTCAGCATGAGGACCTTCACTTAACTGCATTTTGTTTAAGGACTCATCTTTTGCAACTCTGGCCATACTCCCTGCAACGGGTGCCTGGGTGCCCTAAAAAGCTCCCCATCCTACAAACAGACTTCAGAGAATGACTCCAGCACCCCTCCCAGCTTTGCTCTCCCAGGCTGATTTAGTCACTGTCTCTCCAAGTCCTCCTCTCCTATCCCAGCACTCACACTGGTGTTTCTGAAGACCCCTCTCTGAGACTTATTCCTGGCTTTGACTCTAAATGATGACCATCACCAGCTCAGTCCCCATCCCTTCAAGCGGGTTTTGGGGTTCTAGGACTGCAGCCTGTGAGCACTCAGTCTGAGTCTTTTTAACAGACAGAGGCCAAGCCAAGTGATCGCCATGATGCTCTGCTATGGTCAAGCCCACAGCACTTGGCCTATGTGATACCCCTGAGTTCCTATACAGCATATGCCAGGTTCATGTAGAAGGACGCGGCATTCACTGGACAGGTCCTAGTCATCGTTTCATTAGGATGTTTAAAGTGAATAGTAGATGCCAAGATACAACTCTTTTCTCCACCCATCATTGTTGCTTCAGGTATCTCCACTGTAGCACAGTTAAACCCTCTGTGCTTGGGGACCACTGGGTTATTCTGTGAAGTAGGCCAAGGTGGCCTCTTGGCTTTATGCCATGTGACAAATGGGCTTATAAAGGATCATTAGGATAGCCCATCCTTCAGTGCCCTGATGGGGAAAAAAAGCCATCACTGGCTGCCACCACTGTCAGTAGAAAAAGAGGGTGTCCCATCACCTTAGGGGGGAAGCAGTGGCCTGTTATGGACTGCCCCTTCTAAGATTGGGTTACGGAAGAGAGAACTGAAGGGCCCCTATGCTTTGTTCACATCTCTGAGAGAGTTCTGGTAGAAAGCATTTATGAAGAGGGCACTGAAAAGGCAGTAAACGTATCATGGCCATCATTATCTGATTATCACTTCATGTTATCTTGAGTAGAAATTAAGGAGGATTTCTTTTTTTAAAAAGGTTATCTTTTAAATAAAAATCTCCTGATTGATTTCTGTTTTTGCTGTTCTGAATTTTTATTCATTGCATTATTGAAAAAAAAGAGAGAGGGAGGGAAGAAGGTAGGAAGGAAGGAGAGAGAGGAGAGGAGAGAGGGAAAGAGAAAAATGAAGGAAAAATGGAAAGAATAAAGGAAGGGAGGGAGGCAAAAAGAAAAATCAGTTATCCAATTTAGGGCTTGAAAACATTTGGCCAAAAATTCCACGGAAATGTTGATTTAGACTCCTCCTTCTTCAATCTCCTTTGGTAAGTCATTTAATTACTGGAGTATATTAAAAATCTTCACAGAACTGAAGGCATTTTATATATTTATTATAATGAATACAGAATTTTGAACTAAAATTCATGATGTTATGTCTACACATGCAAGGAAAACTATATTTAAAAATCCAACCAAAGCTGAAGCCCTTAATTTAGTTTTCTGAAGGTAGATTGGTCACTTGTTCAAGAGATCACTGATACATACAAGTCAAGTAAATCTAACCCTTGAAAACTGTTCTCGACTTGATCATGTCACCCAGATAGCACTTAAATGAGGCCCCAAAGATAAGAGAACCAGAGAAGCTTTTTTTGTAAATGTATCTTCTTCCATGATTTCCATAATTTTAGGGTTCACCAATTCAAGGTATAAGTTGAGAGAGATCCTAGACCCATTTTGCTGATGAGCAAAGTAAGGCACAGAGGTGTGTAAGGGATGAGCTACTTTTAGTCATGGGTTTGTCCCTGTACCTCTTCTGTGACCCTGAGCCCCCCTCAGCCCCACTTGTTTAGGGAGAGGCGAGCTTGCCACAGAAGACGATCATGTTGGTAGGGATGTGCCTTATGAAAAACAGGAAAGGGTGGTTCGCCATGAACTGAGCTCGGATGGGGAGTCTTTTTACAACGAAGCTGTCCCCAGTAGCTGCTGCTGCCTCGGTGCCCTCTTCATTGACATCCACATATGACTTGTGGATGACCTTTGATAAATGCAGGCCTTTGGCTGGTGATATTCCAGAGAGATCAGCTTTGATTTCGTTGAAGATATCTGTCATCCCAAGGGAGTTTAGCAAAGCATTTAGCTCATACTTCATTTCAAGTTTGAACCTGGGGATATGGACTTCAACTTCCCTCTCTATCATGTTAGCAGAGCTGGTCCACTCGTAAAACGTCTTCATGTTCAGCTGTTTCTCTATCTAAGAGACAAAACACAGATGAGCCCATGTAAGCCAAACACGTGCCTGTGGCATTAAATGCCATTCGTTTTATAATTCTCAGTGTGAATGATTTCATGTATTGCTTTCTTTTGTACTTTGAAAATATGCTCAAGTCCTATCTGGGAAAAAACAAAAAAACAAAAAACACAAAGAATGTTGCATTCAGCCACATCTTCCCCATTCTATTGTCTACTTTTCATCGATGTTTCATAAGTAAACGCCCCAAACGTGTATCCTACAGTCTTCTGCCTTAACTCCCTCAGATGCAGACTTCATCTAAACTCCCTCTCTTGCCTCTGAAGTCCTTGTGTTTCCTGGATGTAGTCACCATTTCTTGATTTGGTCCTCAACTCCGAAACATTAAATCACACCCTCTACTACAAATTTGTTGCTCACTTGACTTCTGTGATGCCAGGAACCCCTCGTTACACCTGGCTTCCCTCCTGACTTTGCCCTTGCCCTCACTGCCTCTGCTATGTGACTACTCCCGAAGTCCCGAAGAACTGAGGTTCTACACACCTTCCACACCTCCGCTCAGCCATGCAGCCTACCAGGCCCCTTCTCATCCCCCCACCCAGTGCCATCATTCCGTGTAAGCCCTTCAAACGGCTCCCCTTGGGCATGTGATCCCTCCAGCCAGTCCTCCCCACAGCTCCAAGACCAGCAGGCCAAAGCCCATCATCCCACAACAAGAGTTGAAAACTTTTTGTCACCTTCTCTCCATCCTGACAATATACAATCAGACATAAACTATCTTTTCCTTTTGTCCTTTTCTGCCCTAATCTGAGTTACCATGATGCAAATCTGTCTTACAGGTCTCATATCTCTAGGGCATTTTCATGAGCATTTTGCTCTAGTTGGAACCCCAGGGTACCCTTGTTCACCTATTCATCTTCTACCCCTCCACCTGTGAGACATCAAGGTTACTCTACCAGGAGCCTTCCAGATCCCCTCATTGTCTACTCTCTCTACTCCCACAGGACTTCCGGCAAAGTATCATGGCACTTGTTACATGCTACTTATAACTGTGTGTTGGAACCACACATTTGTCTATGTTTCAGAACCCACTACGTCTATGTTCTATGTTCCAGAACCCACTAGAATTCTCAGCATAAACAATGTTTGGTGTATGAATGGCTAAACGAATAGATAAATGAATGCATCACAAGCTAATAAAGACCACTTCTACACTGCTTCCAAAATGCTATCTGCCTCCAAATATCTTCCCTGGCAGTCCACAACAGGTGCCCAGAGGTCTGAGCCCCTCTGAATTGGCCACGCCAGTATCACACCTGTTCTCCTGGCCACAGCCATGCTTCTCTTCCTAGAGGTCCACACACACACATCCCAACCCAGGTGCTTCAAGAAGCCTTCCCTAGGCCCCACCCGCCCGTGCCACATTGTTTAACCTCAAGCAGGCGCTCCCTGCCTTAGAAACCTCTGACTGGGACCATCCCATCCGTGCATGTACGTCAGCTTCCTCTTTGTCATTCCCGCAGAGCACTGGAGAGTTCCAGCAAGGCTGGGGAGGTGCGCTCACTTCATGTCAGTGGCTTGCCTGCTTCTGTGCTAGGCAGTTTTGGCTGCAGCCAGAGAGGGGGGCTTTGACCCAAACCCCTGCCACCACCATGACCTTTTCTCAATGGCTGTGGCACTCATTTCCCCTACAATAGCAGGATGCTAAAAAAGAGTGGTTGCCTCACGAAAGCATGTTATAACTGGGTTGGAAAAACTGCTCCCGAGTGGAAGGTGGCTTAATCAGATTGCTGTGTACTAAGACCCTAACCGGCATTACAAATCCATCACTAGAGAAAGATGCTTCCCAAATGTCAAGTAAGCAGCAGGTGCATGTATTAGTACAAGATGGCACTTTTGCCTCCTTGTGCCCTCTTTTATGGAACAATAGATTATTCCCCCTGGAATGCATGGTCCCAAAGGCAGGGCCCAGGGTCCCCCTTCCTCTTAGAGCCCCTGCGGCCTACCGCTGAACCCAGCGTGTGACTGAATTAGGGACTGACCACACTAGCGTCACACACACGTGCACATGTGTTTCCTCTTCACATTAGCATTTTCTAACTTCACCTGTTCCAGGCTGGCCGTGCCCGCGGGAAGCAGAACAATCATGCTTAGTTTGTGGTTCACGTAGGGCAGCTCCAGAATTTGCATCCGCGGCTCCTTTATGAAGGCTAATTTATATGTTCCCGTTTGATACATCATTTCCACAAGTACGCTTTTACCCTATTAAAAAAGGGGGGGGGGTTCTCATTAGGTACAACAGTCACATATTTGCATGCACATGTACGTATGCTGATGTTTTTGCAAAACACGAATATTTGCATTAACACTAAAGGCGTGGGTAAAATAAAACCAATAAAGGACACCCTTTATTACTTTCCTTTGCAAAGGTTATGAATTTTTTATTTTAAAATAAGTCATTGTTAGAGCCTGTCTAGTTCAAATACTATATACAGTCATCTACATATAAAATATCTTTTATATATTAGCTTGAGACGCATTCAAAACGAAGCTAGCGTTACCACCTAAGATGATTTATGTGGAAAAATGACATCATAGGATCATTTTCTTTGCTAATCCAATTGGAGGCTCTCTAGCAGAAAAGTAATACGGAGAGCTGTGTTGTGCTGAGAAAGCAACCCCAGCATACGTGGACAGAATGCATGGCTACGGGAACAGGCTCTCTTATCTGCGAGAGGGGTGCCAGTGTCCAAAGGCTCCAGTTACGGGCCCCATGAGAAAGATTACTGGCACTTCGTGTGGAAAAATGAAAGTAAAATTCACAGAAAACACAATTAAAGAAACCTATGGAGGGGCGTCTAGGTGACTCACTCGGTTAAGTGTCCAACTTCGGCTAAGGTTGTGATCTCGCAGTTCGTGAGTTCGAGCCCCACATCAGGCTCTGTGCTGACAGCTCGGAGCCTGGAGCCTGCCTTGGATTCTGTGTCTCCCTCTCTCTCTCTGCCTTCCCCCCATTCACGCTCTGTCTCTCTCTACCCCCGCCCAAATAAATAAGTAAATAAATAATAAACATTTTAAAAAAAGAAAGAAACCTAGACCAGTGTCTTCACTGAAACTTTCTAAATTGGCCTTAACATTCTCCAGAATTTATCATCAGTCTGAAAACAAAATACTTACCCCACTTAGCAGAAAAGGGGTTTTAATTGTCTCTCTTTCCTGAAACTTATTTTGCCATTGTCCTTTGAAATATATGGCGTTCACCAGGACCATTACACAAGAAGGATCAATTGTGCCCTTTCCAAAGAGGTTTGTGACTTTTCCTTATAATAATAATTAAAAAAAAAAAAAGATAATATATTTGGATTAGAACTTGGGTTTATTGATAACAGAGAGTTGAACATTCACTAGAAATCTGGAACCATTTCTTAATTTTTTTTAATGTTTATTTGCTTTTGAGGGAGAGACAGAGCGCGATCAGGAGACGGGCAGAGAGAGAGGGAGACACAGAATCTGAAGCAGGCTCCAGGCTCTGAGCTGTCAGTGCGGAGCCCGACGTGGAGTTCAAACCTGCAAACTGTGAGATATGACCTGAGCCAAAGTCAGACTCTCAAACCGACTGAGTCACCCAGGCAGCCCTGGAACCATTTCCTTTTTAAGGCTAGTTATAAATGTGAGACACCAGAAGAACCCTTTTATCTCCTGGCCATGGAGGCTGCCCTTGTCAAATGAAGTTTTTATCACAGGATTGAATGCTTTGTTATTTCTAATCAGAAGATGGCATCCGGAGAGTAGCTAGTATATTAGCTAATGATCCACTTGTCTGATACCTAGTCGTATCCAATGCCTTCCTATACATTACTGCTTATTTAGAAAATCTTTAATAATTTCTTATGGCTTCCCTTTAATAGTTATCAGGCTTCATACTTACCAGCACTTCACCACATCCAAATAGGTTAAGCATTCAAAAGATTCACTGATTCTTACAATGTACTAGCAATTCGTGTATCACAAGTATATACCAACACTTAAAGTAAATACATATCTAAAAATCAGAATTTATAAAAAACATACAAGATGTTTACTGCTTTGTTAATATACTGTTCAAATTGAACACCAAGCCCCCTTGGTGCACCCTACTACGCTGCAATTTACAAAACCTTAATTCAGTACAAGCTAGCAATAGGAAACATAAGGATATCTGGAACATCAGACTCTAAGCTTAATTTTTCCACTACTGTTCTAAGTAAATTAACAGATCTGAAAATGTGTAGACCTTTCCAAGCATTTTCTAACTTAATACAAAGAAGTGAATAAATGCGTATTTTAATCTTGTCACCTATTACTAAACTTGAATAACACCCATCAGTCCACCCATCAACAAAATATTGTTGACACTTCACTGATAAGTGAAATAGTGAGATACGAATATGTTAGGGGCAGTCTTTAGGCTCAGAGAAGTATTTATTTTGTTCTACTGACATGTTCTTCATAAATGCAATTAGCTTTAATTTAATACTTTGATGTTATTTCATCCTAATTTTATTACTTAATAAGCTTTATTTCTCCTGTACCAAGGAATATGATTGCCTACATTCATAAACCTCAGAGACTACCAGTACAATGAGTTGATGGCATAACCACACAGACGGGGATTTCAGCATGGTACTTTGTGCATCTCTAGTGGGATAGACCCAAAGGACAAAAAGAACTCCAAACAACATCTTAAGCTACTGTTATATTTTATTAGTATTGTTATTTGGAGACTGTGTGTATTGTTGGATGATGCGATTTTGCAATAATATTGGTGACATTGGAATCTGGGATTTTTGACACAAGATAAAAGGGAAATAGATGTAAAAAAGGGAGGGCTGTTAAGTAAAAATCCTATGAACCGGAATTTGAATTGGTCGTATCAGTAAGAAATTATTCTGTACTTCATCTAAAAAATGTATTCACTGAGAAGGCCTTAAACAATGACCATGCCAGTATCAATAGGAACTCTTGTACCCAGGCTATGGTCTCTAATATCATTTCTCATGAGAATGATCCAGGATTCCCGCGAGAAGTAATTCTAGGTCATGAGCAGGACATGAGTCTGGAACATCTGGTAAAATCAGAAAGCAAAGAAGCCATCAAATTCCACAAGAGTAGGGTCAAAAGGACTTAGGAGCCAAGATAAAGATGGGACCCCTGACTAAAAGGAGACAATAAATTGAAACATCTCAAAATGTTTAAATTTATGAATTCATAATGATACTTTAAAAAAGAAAACAGGGCACCTGGGTGGCTCAGCTGGTTAAGCGTTCAACTCTTGATTTTGGCTCAGGTCATGATCTCTGAGTTCATGGAATCGAGCCCTGCGTTGGGCTCTATGCTGACTGAATCCCTGCTTGGGATTCTCTCTCTCCCTTTCTCTCTGCCCCTCCCCTGCTCAGCTCGCTCTTGCTCTCTCTCAAAATAAGTAAAAAAACATTTAAAAAAAATCTTTGGGAAAAAACTCATTGGCTGTCTTCGAGGATGCTCAGAGGGAGTAAATGTTGGCTCAAAAACTGGTATTGAAGAGAAGGAATCTGGCATCATTTTTTTTGTTTGTTTGTTTTCCTCATATCAACTGTACTTAGAATAACCAAATATTTTATGAGTAGAAGTTTCTCATAATCCAGATTATAAAGAAGGAATGGAAGAACTGGAATACTGCATGGGGCGCCTGGGTGGCTCAGTCAGTTGAGCATCCGACTTCATTCAGCTCAGGTCATGATCTCGCGGTCTGTGAGTTTGAGCCCTGCATCGGGCTCTGTGCTGACAGTTCGGAGGCTGGAACCTGCTGCAGATTCTGTGTCTCCCTCTCACTCTACTCCCACCCCCCAACGTGTGCTCTCTCTCTCCTTCAAAAATAAATAAACATTAAAAAAATTTTTTAAAGAAATAAATGTTTAAAAAAAAAGTGTTTTTAAAAAATTAGAGCTAAAGGAAGCCAGGCAGTCAACGCTGAAGGGGTAAAGATCTCATAGGCAGGAGAAACACAAACAGATGAGCTCAACAGGGACTTCTGAATAATTTTTTCCTCAAGGTATAGTGAAGTTTCAAAAGTTTCCCCAAGCCTCGATAAGGAAAAACATGACAGAAACTGAAGACCAAGAATTTAAGAACTACTTTTCTCAGTGTCTCAGTGCTAGTGAAAAAATAATGAAGTTCAGGAGCTGGCAAGGTGGGAGAGATGTTTCAGAATAACACAAGGAGCAATCCACTGAGAATGTATGGCAATTTAAATACCTATGCACTTAAAAACGCAGCCTCAAAATATGTGCGGCAAAATTGGACGTAACTAAAAGGAGAAACGTAAAAATCCACAATCATAGTGCAAGATTTTAATACAGCTTTTCTCAGTAAATGATGATAAAAAGCAGTCAAGAAAGAAGCAAAGACAATCAAACACAGACATCACAAATAACAAAGTCAGCCTAACCGATAAAATTAAAAAATCTCACCCAGTAACTAAAGAATACACATTATTTTTAAGTGCACATGAAAATTTTACCAAAATTAAAACATATGTTTTACCTCAAAAGTCTCAATAAATTGCAAACAATTGATTATTATGTTCTCTGATTACAACAGAACTGAGCTAAAAATCAGTAACTAAAAAACAACCAGAAAATTTCCACTTTTAAATAACCCCTGAGTCAGAGAAGAAATCTCAATGAAAATTAGAAAATATTTTGAGGCCCCTGGGTGGCTCAGTTGATTGAGCATCCAACTTTGGCTCAGGTCATGAGTTTGAGTCCCACATCAGTCTCTCTGCCTCCAGTGTGGACGGATTCCACTTCAAACCTGCTATCCCCCTCTCTCTCTGCCCTTCCCCGCTCATGTGTGCGCATGCACGCACACACTCTCTCTCTCTCTCTCTAAAAATAAAACATTAAAAAAAAGAAAATCAGAGAATATTTTGAACTGAATGATAATGGAAATACAATGAAAAATTGTGAGATGGAGTTAAAGTCATACCTAGAGGGAAAGCAATTGTCTTAAATGCATATATTAAAAGAATGTCTGAAAATCAACTGTTCACCTCAAGAAAATTACAGAAAGAGTAGTAATTTAATACCAAGATAGTAAAAAGAAGGAAATAAATGATAATCATAAATATTCATGTAATAAAAAAACTACAATAGGGAACACACAAGTTGATTCTTTGAAAAGACTAAAAAATTACCAATCCATAACAAGTCTAATTAGGAAAAAAGAAAAAATGCACAATTCATGTTTCCAGAAATAAAAAAAGAGAAAACATTATATAACCAAAAGACATTAAGAAGGTAATACAACTTTATTATGAGCAATTTTATGCTAATACATTTGAAAATTCAGATAAAATGGCTGTAACCCGTGAGAAAAAAATTCAAAAATGTACACAAGAAGAAACAGAAAATATAAGTAGGTCTCTATTTATTAGAGGAATCAAATCTCTAATCAAAATCTTCCCACATAGAAAACACCAGGCACAGAGGGCTCACCTTGGAATTTATGTAAGATTGTTTATGTAAGATTGGCGTGAATTCTTTCAAATATTTGAAGGAGAAAAATTCACACCAATCTTGCATAAACTCTCTTTTGGAAATTAGAAAAAGGGGAGAAAACACTGCCAACTGGTCTCATGAAGTGAGCATAACCTGGATACCTGAACTGACAAGAATATTTGAATAAATAAAAACTAAGGTCAAATTCTTTCATGAACACAGGTGCAAAACCTCTAAAGAAAATATCAGGAAATCAAATCTGGTGATATGCAAAAACCATAACATACCATGATCATGTTTTGTTGATCCTAGGACAAAAAGGTTGGTTTAACATTAAAAATCAATGTAGTTCCCTAAATTAGTATACTAAAGAAGAAAAATCATAGCTAAATAGATACAGAGAAGGCTTCAATATGATATGGTTAGTATCTATGCCTAAAATTCTTAGTAAACCAGAAATAGAAACTTCTTTAATCTGAAAAAAATGCATTCATAAAAATACAGCAACAAACATTATGCTTAAATACATATTATCAAAACCATTCAGAAACAAGATATAAATCCAGAAACAAGACACAACGTAAGGATGCCCAATATCAGTACCTCTATTCAGCGGAAGGTCCTAGCCAATAAGAAAAGAAAAGCAGCAAGGAAGGCTGAAGAGGAAATGACTGTATTTATAGAAAATCTAAAATAATATAAGAGTAAACTGGAGTTATGAGAACTCAGCAATCTTAATATATGACAGCCAGTTATACACTCCTACATCAACAACAAATAAAATTTGGAATAACTGATACTAGTAAAAATTCAGTAAACACCTCAAATATCTGAAAACCATTTGTCACAAGACATTAACATAGAAAAATACAAAATGTTAATGAAAGACATTAAAGAGGACCTAAATAGAGATAAACTTCGTGGAAGTGGATTGGAAGCTGAATATTATAAAGATGCCTGTTCTTCTCCAACTCTATAGACTCTATATCACTCCAACTAAAATTTCAACTAGAATATTGGCAAAAATTGACAAGTTGATTTTAAAATGTACATGGATTCCACTTATGAGTGAAATCATATGGCATCTGCTCTCAGGCTGACTTATTTCACTTAGCATAATACCCTCTAGATCCATCCATGTTGTCTCACATGGCATGATCTCATCCTTCTTTATGACTGCATAAGAAAAACAACAAACGGGGGCATCTGGGTGGTTCAGCTCAGGTCACGATCTCACCGTTCATGGGTTCAAGCCCCGCATCAGGCTCTGCACTGACAGTGTGGAGCTGTTTGGGATTCTCTCTCTACCTCTCTCTCTGCCCCTCCCTTGCTTGCTTGTGCTCTCTCTCTCTCTCTCTCTCTCAAAATAAATAAGTAAACTTAAAAAAATGAATAAACAAAGAGCAGAATCAGACCTATAAATACAAAGAACAAAGTAGTAATTGCCAGAGGGGAGGGGGTTGGGGGTTGGCCAGAATGGGTGAAGAGGAAAGGGAGATACTGGCTTCCAGTTATAGAATGAGTAAGTCAAGGGAACAAAAACCACAGCCTAAGAAACATAGTCAGGGATACTGTAATAGTGATGTGTTGGGACAGATGGAGCTACACCTGCGGTGAACACAGCATAATGTATAGACTGAATCACTATGTTGTACACTTGCAACTAATGTTACCAGCGTGCATCAACTATACTCAAATGAAAATAAATAAAATGTATGTGTAATGCAAAAGATCAAGTTAAATCAAGGCTCTTTGGAGAGGATCAACAATGGACTTAGACTTCCAGCTATCAAGACATATTATAAAGCTACTATAATTGTGGTATTTTCATGAGAATAAATAAATAGACAAATGGAGCCCACTGAAGAACCCAGAAACAGATATGATCATCCGGCTTATGAGAAAATGTACATTGGAGTGTAATGGTGACAGGAACCCTTTCCCAATAAACAGTGGTATGTGAAGTAGATGTCCATGTGGAGTGGAATGAACTTTTAAATGAATCTTGACTGTAGTGAAACAGTAAAGCTTCTAGCAGACAACATAAAAATATTTTCATGAGGTAGGAGTAGGCAAAAGATTTATTTAAAAGTATGCCAAGGTACTGACTATAAAAGAAAAGATTGATACATTTTGCTCCTTTGAAATTGAGAACTTCTATTCATCAAAGGCACCATTAAGGGAAGGAAAAGACATGATACAAAATGGTAGAAATTACTTGCAACATACATATTCAGTATATGCAAAGAATTCCCTAAAAATGTGTAACAAAAAAACCAGACAAATCACCCTGATGTATGGACAAAATATTTAAACAGGCACTTTACAAAGGAAGATATGAAGTGTATAAAAATGTTCAATGATATAATTCAAAAAGGAAATGCAAATTAAAACTAAACTCACTACAATGGCTAAAGTTAATAAGACTCACAGGTGTTGGCAAAGTTGAGGAACAAATAAAACTCTCATTCATTGCTTGGGCAAGTGCATTGGCAAACCACTTTAGAAAATTGTTTTGGGGGCGCCTGGGTGGCTCAGTCGGTTGAGCGTCCGACTTTGGCTCAGGTCACGATCTCACGGTCCGTGAGTTCGAGCCCCCCATTGGGCTCTGTGCTGACAGCTCAGAGCCTGGAGCCCGTTTCAGATTCTATGTCTCCCTCTCTCTCTGCTCCTCCCCTGTTCATGCTCTGTCTCTCTCTGTCTCAAAAATAAATAAAAACGTTAAAACAAATTTAAAAAAAAGAAAACTGTTTTGTATCTATTAAAATTAAATACACACATACCTTATATGGTCAGCAATTTCATTTCCAGGTATCCATCCAACAAAATCACATACAGTATATATACCAAAAGAAGTGAATCAAAATGCTGATAGCAGTGCTGTTCATAATAGACCCAAACTAAAAATGTTCCGAGTGTTCATTAAGACTCAGTAGACTGGATAAATATATTTAGGTATTTTCAGAGAACAAAGATAGACATCAATGAAAATGAGCAAACCATGCAACATGTAGTCACAGGGACGAATCTCACAAAATGTTGAGCTTAAAAAACCGTAAGCACATGCTTTATGATTCCAGTTAACATGAAATTTAAAAATAGGCAGAACTAATATATAGTAAAAGGAGTCAGAGAAATCTTAATGTTTGGCAATAGGGTGGGTTCGTTTCTGGGAGGAAACACGAGAGTGGCCTTGGAGTGTGCCCTTCCTAGTAACTAATGTTTTATTTCTCTGACCTGCTAAAGGTAGAGGGGGGTTACCTGAGGGCATTTGCTTTTGTGATAATTTCTGCTTTGTGATAATTCATTGAACAGCAAACATATACTGTATATATTTCTGTAAATATATATATATATATATATATATATATATATACACACACATACATACACACACACACATATATATATATATTTCAGTCAAAAAAATTATTTTAAAAATCAAGATAAGGGGCACCTGGGTGGCCCAGTCAGTTAAGCGTCTGACTCTTGATTTCAGCTCGGGTCATGATCCCAGGGTCTTAGGATCAAGCCCCGCATCATCTACCCCACTGAGCATGGAGATTAAGATTCATTCTCTCTCTCTCTCTCTCTCTCTCTCTCTCTCTCTGCTCCCCCAAACTTCCCCCACTTGCACTCTCTCAAAATAAAATAAAATAAAATAAAATTAAATTAAATTAAAATCCAGACGTAAGAAACATACTGACCAACTGCAATGTATAAATGTTACCTGAGTCCTGATTCACACAAAAGCGAGACAATTGGGGGGAATACAAAAACTCGCTGCATATTTGTTAATATAAACGGTTATTTTTAACTTCCTATATGTAATAATGGTGCAGTGGTATTTTCTTTTAAATAATTTATATTTTTGAGAGACACAACCTGAAAAAAGATATCTGGGCTTTGTCATGGAAGAGGCAGTGAGAGAAGAGTGAGAGTACAGATAGAGAATTGGCCTTAAGTAATAAATCTTGCAGCTGAGAGGTAAATAAGGATTCACTATATTATTCTCTCTCTTTTTTATTTAAATATTTCCTTAACTAGATGTTTTTAAATAATGAAATGAACACATCTTTAAATCTAAATATTTAATCTGCCATTTTTTAAAGAAGTATTTGACAACTGCAAGATTGATTTTAAAATCACGAAAGGCGGATTTCAATTTAATTAAATTTAATTGCAGAATGTACAACCCTTCTATAAAGTAGAAATACTGTTCTTCTCATTCTCAGAATCACCTGGCTTAGCTCACAATCAGGACAAATGATTGTAAAGAATATTCCAAAATACTCCCTTCTTGTCCTCCATTGTTGATCTATGTTAGGTCCTGGAGGTCACCCAGCTTCCTTGTTAGCACTGACTCAGGGAGTTTATCAAAACAGTGTAATTAAAGTTTGAAGACACCCGTGGGACTTATTCTTACCATTAGTTTTACTTGCAACCCAAGCATTAATAGTTTTCCTCGTTTCTTCTGGAGACCGTTCAAAATCAACAGTTTGCGGCATGGTTTGATACAGTTTCTCAGAACAGTTTAGATATTGCTGTAAAAAGAAAGGACAATAGCACAACACAAAAACAGTAGAAGGGAAGCAAAAGCCTACAGCTCTATGTGTTCTAAAAATCACAACACAGAGGGGTACCTGGGTGGCTCAGTCGGTTAAGCATCCAACTCTTGATTTTGGCTCAGGTCATGATCTCATGGTTCATGAGTTTGACCCCCAAGTCTTGGGCTCTGAGCTGACAGCATGGAGCCTGCTTGGGATTCTCTCTCTCCCTCTCTCTCCATCCCTCCTCTGCTCGTGCACACTCTCTCTCAAAATAAAAAAAATGAAACTTAAAAAAAAAATAAGTAAAATAAAATCGCAACACAGAGACAAAAGCAGCTCGTGTTTATATGTCTGAAAGGAAGCCAAATCCATGTATACTTATTCTTTAATTTTTTTTTATGTTTATTCATTCCTGAAAGACAGAGAGAGACAGAGCACAAGCAGGGGTGGGGCAGAGAGAGAGAGGGACACAGAATCTGAAGCAGGCTCCAGGCTCTGAGCTGTCAGCACAAAGCCTGACACGGGGCTCGAACTCACGAGCCATGAGATCATGACCTGAGCCGAAGTGGGACGCTCAACCGACTGAGCCACTCAGGCACCCCCATGTATACTTATTCTTAATAAAGCAAATGGATTTAAACAAATCAAACAGCTTTCCAAAAGGAATGTTCAGAAGTGTTTGGTTGTCTCTTCTGCCCTATCATTGGCATTCTTTGTTCTAAAATGCTCAAAGCAAAATGACAAGTTACAATTTACTCTCACTGCTCTGTCCTCTCAAACAGACAAATGGGAGTCACTGCCCTACATTCTAGATGGGAAAACTGAGGACTAGAGTGACGAAGTGATTCAGGACCGGGGTGATTACATTTTGCTTGTTGGAGGCCTAACAGAGGGCTTGGTCTCCCCGTGGTATTTGTATCAACCTCCCTAAAAGCCACTATAATTAAAATGGTAATAATATTCTCCGGTGGACATAATTGACATTTTTTCAACTTTATGTAAAATGTGAACAAAAATAACTTAAGGAATTCACTATTTTACTCACCTATACTAGTAATCCAAGTAAAAACAGTGTGCGAAATCAGTATAAAGAACCTAGCCCTCTCTTTTAACCAAGTTCCCAAGCTGGCCCCAATATGACATTCTGGACCCACCACTGATTACCACCCATGCATGGCCCTTGATTTCTAGAACTGGGAACTTTCCACTGCCTCACTGCCAAGACAGCAGTCAAATCTACATCGACTCAAATGAAATTGCCTGCTGTTCCATTCTTGAGACCTTGGGGACATACCTCTATGGTATGTCCATAGTAGGACCCAAGGCCCCACCATGAACTGAGCAGGATGATACAAGACTTAGAAATATGGCAGGTAAGAAAGTGGCTGCCTGGGGTGTGGCTTGCCACTTGCTTAACTGGGTTCTCTTGTGCCTAAATCCATTATAGAACAAAAGGAAAGCTTGCTAAGAGCAAACTCTGGGCCTCGGGATGACTCTTGTCCTGAGCTGGTCCAACTGTGGCTAGAACATGCTTAAGTGATTGTCCTTAATCCATGAGATGAAAGTTTTTCCAGACAGCATCCTGGGATAATAATATCTCATGCACGATACAGATCATGACAATCTGCACGACACTAATGAGGAGCTTCACATTTTAGGAACAGATGCATTCGTCATTATCTCAAATCAACATTTCTCTACTACCTACGTCCAGATCACTGTTTGGGGAAGACACGGGGCAGGAGAGAGAGTATTCCAACTTTAGGGACCATGACTGCTAATCCCTACCACATCAGCAGGCATTCCATAGAAGAGTCACTGTAAGCTTTTAGGACAGTAGGAAACAACACTTCTGAAACAGGTCCACACCCCAGGATGGACCACCCCAAGTTGCAAAAATTCTGACAATCAACTGTTAAGACACAGACTACATTACCAGACTAGAGGAGAACATTAGAAATTCAGGACTTCATTCTGCTTCCCCGAGCCAGCATTTAAATAAAACTGGTCAAATAAAAGCTATGTCACTGAGGCTAGCATTTCACCTTAATCACATCAGGATAACACAGCAATTAAAACAGGAAGATAGATTTGGATAGGGGTCGCACTCAGGCTTTGCCACTTAATTATCTCGGCTACCTTTGTCAACTTGACTTTTCAGAATCCGCCTCACAATTGTAGAATTAATGGCAATTTTGTACTTATATTAGGACTATGTAGCAGTTAATGTGATAAGACCTACAACGTATTAAGTAGAGTAAACGGCATATGGTAAACACTCAATAAAACTACATATTACACTACTGTTGGGAAATGTTATAAATAGTGTTAGAATCTTGAAGCTAAAAGGGATTTAAGTCTAATTCTCTCATTTTAAAGATAAAGGTGACTTTCCCAAAGTCATGTGTCTCACAGGGAACAGAATTCACATCTCTTGGCTCCCAGTCCGGTATGCTTCCCATTGATTCTTAGTACTCTGCCATTAAAGACCTCTGAAGAAGGGGCGAGAAACGTATTTTGCTTTTTCGTGATCCACAAGAGAATTCTTAACTACTTTGTTTTGTGCTTCATCCCTGACCTTGCTGCTTGGACAACTTTGGTGGTTTTTGCAAAAATAAAATTGTTATGTGATATTTCACAACTTTAAATGGGATTTTGATAAAACCATTTCACTGAAACTCTAAGTCAGCTCAAAATTTAATCTCTTATAGATGAATGCCATGTGGCTCTTCTCACTCTTCCCTTATTTTATGGTTTGAAACTAGAGGGTGCCAAGACAGCTGTGGGTCACCATTCCAGACGGACTTACCTGATGGAACATCATCGCCTTTGTCCCGTAGAGTCTGTTGGCCATGCTGAGGGTATAGTTAGAGTCTGGCTGGTTAATTTGAGAGAATAAGACTCCAAACGCTGAATGAATCCTTCCAGCTTGGCTGCACTGAGGCACCAATAAACAAAGGATGGAGTATTAAGTTGCTTGATTTCTTGCCATTGGAGGGTTATAAATAATGTGGAAACAGTAAGCAGACAGCAAGGTGTTTGCCTCTGAATAAAAGGGTAGGGAATACTAACAAGCAAAGAGTTGGGGAGTTTAAAGCATATTCCTTCTCTAGATTTCCTCCAGCACAACAATCTCAGCACTCTGTGACCTTAGTCACAAGTTGTGTGCAGAACTGTAAGCTATTGTAAAACACACAAGCACTTGTTGGCCCCTATGGTTAAATCCAAAAGCACAAGTTTTCATAAAGAGATCCTAGTGGGGTCTTTAGGGTGACGATCCAAGTTTTGCTGCTGTCCCTGTACCTATAGAATCATCTCTGTCACGCTCCTTCCAACGTCTCCATTTTCTGTGTGACCATGGAACCAAACACTTTAGCCCTTTGCTGAACTGATCTCACCCATCCAACCCATTCCCAGGAGCAATTCTGTTAGACCTATGGCTTTGAGGCATCTGCACTCAAGGACATTATTGGGGTCTACCCACATTCCCTGAAGCAAAGTTTCCCAAACTACGGACGTGCTTTAATCTCCTCACAACAAGTTGGGTTCTGTGAAGCAAGTATTTTTTGAACCTGTATGTATTTATGTGTTTTCTGAATCAATCACAATCAAACACATAACCATATCACGTGTGAGTTCTAATTTTGATGTCAACAGGAATTCTCCTACTAGAGAGAAGTGGGAATCACAGTCCCAGGCAGTGTGGGCTGGGCAACATCAGGCCCCGTTTTCCTGGGGTCTAACTATAAGGCAATGGGTCCTCTCTCAGTGACCCCACTGCAAAACTCTACTCCCTCACAGATGAGGCTGGCAGACTCAGTCCCATGTTGAGATTTACGGCACAGTCCATGAAAGAACAGAAAGCTTGAGCAAGAATAACAATAAGACATATGATAAAAGCTGGGGGACTTTAATACTGTAATTATTTTCATTATGTTAACTGTATAGGCTGTAGCAATTACCAGGAAGACTAAAGGACTTGACCAACGGAGACAATGCTGCTGGGTCCTTTAGGGGCCAAAGAGAGGCTCTGCCACTCAACCCCTGCACTATTAGTCCTTGGTGCTCTTATGTTGAAGAGCATTTGATAGCTCAGTAGTGATACTATCATACCTTAGCTGAGGCCTTGAACTCTGGTTTTAAGGATTCTGCAATACGATTAAAGTGAAGCACCTAGGAAGGAAAAAGAGGAGTCAATTGATATCAAAAGCAACATACAGTCTATAAACGTGAATATTTACAAGTTATCTGTTTTTCCATTTCAGAAAATGACCAATGATAACAGCTAACATTTAGTGATGTCATCTTCCGGGTACCGAACTAAGCTTTGGCATATCTTACTGAATCCTCGTAAGAGCTTCGTAAGTAGATGCTATTATCCCCATTCACGTAGGGAAACCGAGATCAAGAGAGAGGTTCCCTGACAACTGTCTGTCCGTCTCCAGACAGTAATGAGGCTCCTCTGCCCCCTCCTACTGTTCTCAGGCCCTTCACTATGACAGTGACCCTCTAGGGTCATGTAAAACATTACATGGTGTCCCTTTACAATATCTACTTTAAGCCAAGAAAATCATGAAAGTGCATCAAAATATGGAGGAAAGAAATAAAGGACAAACAATAATATGATGTATAAGTATCCAAAGAGTTGTTAAGTGATATTCATCTAGACTTTCCATAGCGATCAAAAATACATATAATGGAAAAAATCACTATGTATCAGCCTTTGTAACCAGAAAAGTCACCCCTTTTCTCTTAGTCTTTCTGTTTCCCCACGTGTAAAATAGGGATAATAATCCCTACCTACCACATAGGGCTGTTGTGAACGTCAAATGTACTAATGAATTATTTTTTTACACTTGAGAGCTTTTAAAGTGTTATTAAGTTTTTCTATTGGTTGCAATCCTGGAGGGCAAGAATAGTATCACACATGTGTTCTCTGTCATATTTAAATCACTGAAAAAAAGTGAACTCCAAAAGTAAACTACAGAAGGGTATGCATGGGAACACCAATGGGAAGGAAGAGACTGTGTTGCATTTATTGTGTTATTTGCACTATAAGTATTGCATCATTTAACCATTATTCTAAGAAATACGATTTTCCCAAATGTGTTTCTTCAGTCACAAGATGGCAGAATTTCCTTGGTATCAAGATGCGTGTATCTGGCTGACCCAGACAGGTGCACAGAACACGTGAAAGGTCTGTGGAAATCTCTACTGCGTTCCATACCTTCTCCATCTGCCCTGCACTGTTTCCTCTGGCCCCAAGGAGAACCATACTTAGAGCATAAAGCAGACTCAGTGGTGAAAAGAAGATGTTTTCTCCTACGTTGTGCCTGTTCAGCTCTTTGAACACATCAAGGCAAAAGTCAGCGTTTGCTGTGCTGAGAGGATCCATTTTATGCCAAGCACTACCTGAGAACACATGGAGGGAAAAAAATCTCAGAATATTACTTGGAAGTACAGGTAATACATAGAGTTCGGTTATTAAATTTCATGAATTTATGAGTCTGAGCACACTGCTTCGTGAAAAATTACATACTAATGAATAGAAGTCACTAATGAATAGAAATCACTAATGAATAGAAGATTTAGTGTTCCTTTCAACCAGTGGTTCAAAGCTGTCTCACTCTCATTTGTGAACATTTAAAAGTAATTGTTCTGCAGCAGAAGAACAGAAGGAATTAGGTCTTCAGGCTCTTAATGTCCATGCTACAAGATCCTCCTCATCCTGGAATTTGTACAGAGAAATTCTCTAGCTACACAAGTTCAGCCAAACAAGTTGCTTTACCACTAGACTGCACACCTTCACAGCCTCACAGGAGAACACTTTTCTCTTTCCAGATACCTTCAAGTTCTCCCCAGATAGCACTGTAAAAACATTAACTACCTGCTGCTCATCCCTTCATTTCCTTTCCTTCCCTTTCCTTTCCTTTCCTTTCCTTTCCTTTCCTTTCCTTTCCTTTCCTTTCCTTTCCTTTCCTTCCCCTTCCCTTCCCTCCCCCTTCCCTTCCCTCCCCTCCCTTCCCTTCCCTTCCTCTTCCTTTCCCTCCCCTCCCCTTCCCTTCCTCTGTGCTGAGAGGACACAGATTTCATGAATCCAGTTTCATGTAACCATGCACTTCAGAGAAGGCTTCAGGATCTCCATACCCCAGGGGCCAGCCTTGACTGGCCTCAGCCAAGTGAGGTAATTCTGTCTCCTGCAACAGTGACTAATTGGGTACCAACTTTGAGTTATATTCTGAGGATCCAATGTACAGCATGGTGACTCTAGTTAATAATACAGTATCATATAGTTAGTTGAAAGTTGCTGAGAGTAGATCTTAAGCATTCGTGCGCACACACACAGAAAGTTAACTGTGTCAGGGGTTGGATGTGATCCTGGGAATCATTCCACGGTGTTTATGAATATGAAATCATCACATTGTACCTTTTAAATATATACTATTATATTCGGCAGTTATTGCTCAGTCAAGTTTGGGGGAAAACAAATAAAATTTTAACGATCAGAAGGTGCCGTGATTCTTGCCAATAAGGACAAAAGGTCATTGCTGGGCTTCTAGAAGAGGCTTCCCTCTGATAAAAAAAGAGAGAGAGAGAGAGAGAGAGAGAGAGAGAGAGAGAGACTCACAAGAGGAAGACATCCCTCTTCTTCCTCTTGTTTTGTCTTCATGTGACTACTATCACAGCAGCGACTGTGTGACCGGGATGTAGCCAGCCCAAGAGGATAAGCCAGACGTCGGAGAGGAAAGGTGGACAGAACCTGAGTCCTTGCTGATGCACCATTAAGTGGATGGATTAATCCACCCTGGATCTGTCCTACCTTGGGATTTCTCATCATGTAGGATGATGTTTCCTTATATTTTAACTCATTTTGGTTGAGTCTTCTGTTACTTGCAACAAAAAGCACCCCAGCCTCCCCAGGCATTTCTTCCTACGTCCTTGTCCGCTAGGACCCATTAGCCCACCTGCCTCACATTCACACATTTCTAGCACAGCTACATCTTTCTCCCTTATTTAGTTCCCCAGCGATCTACAACTACTTTGTTCTTCTTCCTCTCATCTTCTAGATTACAGCTTCGCACTCTTGTAGAATTCAAGTCTAGGCCTATGTTCCGTAGGCTATTATGACAGGTGACCAGTCCACTGCCTCCGCCCGGGTATGTTTATTTTAGTTACTAACCTGCCTTGTTTTCAGTACATATCTGAGTTGAGCTCACTGGAAGTGTGTTCTCTGGGGCGTGACTCTGTTGGCTACTGATGTAGGCATTCGTGTCATACCTCTCACTAAAACATACTTCTCTGTGCCTTTAGAGCCAAAGGAAGCTAAGCTGAAGGTGAATGCCTCAGAACTGGGGCTGGGAGGAGGGTGCACAGCTCAGCGCTTCTCGGGCAGAGACAGCTGAAAGGAAACGTGTCGCTTGTAGACTTTCAAAATAATGACCCACCAAATTTATATGGCAAAAATGGTGATGACACATCCCTGTAATTAAAACTGGTTGTCCTAAAATAATCATTAAGGACTAAGTGCTATGTATTCGAATCATCAGACCACCCAAGATAGTATAATAGAGCCTAGCAGTTATATTATAACAAGCCTGGACTGTATTTTTCTTTGCTTTGGACAATTTTTTCTAAAGGTAGAACACAAAGGTTTTGCTAATCTTATTTAATGAAAATACTAGCACGTGCCTTTAACAGGATACTGTTCTTCAAGTTAGTTTTAATACAGCTCTCTGTAGCTGGTCTAATAATAACAATATTATTGTTGTTATTCCAGAGCGACATGGATAGAGCTTGAAAGCTCTTTATTTCACTACCTTAATAATGAAACCAGTTTTGGTCCAATAATGAGGCATGTCCGAGGCAGATGCTCTTTATACTGCCTTCTGCGTTTCGGTAAATGGGGTTAGCTAATGGAATCAGGTTCTAGAATGAAATTTCAGATTTCAGATTTATAAGTGAATGTAAATTTATTCTTCTTACATCTTCAACATCATATTGTCATTATTAAAAACCTGCCTACATATTAGAGTGAACAGTAGCCCTACAGTTATGGGGGCGCCTAGCAAAAGAGTCTGGAATATACTGATAGACCACCTGTATGAGCCACCTACTTTTATATTACTAATCTGTTGGTTTCTTTCTCTTTTTTCAACCACAAGCATAGAAAGCAGAAGTAATCACACCCCTCAGTTCTTGGCACAGCCATCATTGGGCCATAATTCTCTTCTTGGCTAACTGACTTCAACCCAATTCATTTTCTTTCTCCTCCATCCCCGTAGACAACACTTATCATTCGTTTAAAGCATATTCTTATACCTACATGTGTCCTTAAAAAATATTTGTTTCTTTATGTAGCTTTTCATTTTCATAAATGAGCTTATATCAAGTAATTTCTTTTTCACCGAGTACTTTTTTAAGACTCATCCGTGTCACTCTGGAAACATCATCTGTTACTTGCAAGTACTGTGCTTTTGTGCCTTTGCATTTTGCCAATCCATTCCCCAGTGACAGACGCCCAGACGGCCTCCTCCTCACGTTGTCACCAGCAGTGCTGCGATGGGCATCCTCACACAGACCCCTCGATGCTCCCGTGTGAGATCTCTTCACAAAGGAAAGGACTGCATCACAGGCTCCATGTACATGCCAAGCACTGCATACGTTATTCAGAGTTTAAGTCGTACAGGATGGGTCGGGTTACCCCAGTTTTGCAGACAAGGTGGTGAGGGGTTGAGAAATTCACATGGCATACGTGGGGTGGCCATGACATGAACGCAAGTCCACGTCTTCTGAAACCTATGCTCATTCCACTTGCCACTGGACACATTCAGATAAGCTTTTATTTGAGGTAACATGATTTTACTTTTGTGGCACTGTGACTATTATCCCTAATTGATAAGGACAGCATCTTACCAGAAAAATTATATCCAAGATATAAGGCATTAATAGGCTTAATCTGTTCACGAATGGTTACTAAATATAGTATTATTTGCCTCACTTCACAGTGAGATCTTCTAGCTCTCCAAGCATTTGGTTCACAATACCAAGAAGAGAAACATTAGGCTTAGGTTTTTCAACAATTACTGGGAATACATAATTCTAATTAATTCACAAACTTTGGCATTTGGCATGTCTATTTGCAAGATAGAGTTTCCACTATCGTTAACCTAGCTCTTAAGATCTCTATTTTCATCATTCACTTTCCAAGGCCCCACTCTTCTTAGTACAACAGAGTGTCCATACTAATCTTAAACTCAATAGATTTTATGCAGTAACCTTGACTGACAATTTCCCCTACATCTGAGTAATTGTCTTTGGAAAACACTGAGACACAAATATGTGGATGAATTCGCTGATTCTTGTTAACTGAGTAACTTCCTCACTAGATTTAGCGTTCTTTGAGGGCAGGGAAAATCTACCGGTGAAATTATCAGTGTCTTGCACAACCACCCAATCACCAACACATATTAGAGAAGTCAACATTATAAACAGTTTACAGTTTCTGGTCTAATTAATATTATGCAGTCAGTTGCCGAAAAGAGGATGCCATGAGGGACAGAAGTCCCAAGGCACAAAGAATCCTACCAAAGATGCATAGACCCCAGAGAAGGTTCCACCCAGGAGATGAGGGAGAGCTGACGTGCCCCTAGAAGTAGAAGGACTTTGAATTGAGCTCCCAAAGAAGGAAGGAATTGCAGAAAATTCCTTGTAGTGTATCGTCCTGCCTGCTTTTAGACTGAAAAAACCCCTCCCAAGCAAAAGGAATAGGTCACCTGGAGGCTGCCGTGGGAGAAAACCAAGAAAAAGATGCCCGAAACTGCAGCCCTTCTAGGTTACGAAGGGGGATTTCTAGGAAAAAAATAAAAAACTATTCAGGAAACGCGAAGAGAGGACATGTCTTAGAGGGGGATGTTGGCAATAAAGTACTGAAAGAGGACACGGCACTGGAAGGCATTCTTCCCAGGACATCAAGTTATTGATAAGGCCAGTCCAGTGCAGTTAAGATCTTCTAAAGAACCAAGAAGAGTTTTGCTACACAGAGGCCACGGCCATGTGTAACCAGCTCCGTTCTGGATAAGGGTTATTGGTAAGTAGAAAGTATCAACAGAGTTCTGTTTTGCTAAACAAATCAGAGGTTGGAAATTAAGTCAGCCTGCCTCCAGGATTTTAAAAATGCACACCATCCACGTTAATGTATTAACAAGCATGATAATGTACTCATCAAGGGATCGGCAAAAGGCACGCTCAAAGAATAATCTTCGCCCTCGTGTGGCTCATTACACACCTGTCCAATCGTCCTGTTTTACTGCTCTTATCTGTTCGGGTCTGGCAACAAGCGCAGCTGAAACACTGAAGCACAGAAATACTTCTCTTTACCTTTGCTGCTTTCCCGGGTGAAGCGGACAATTTGGCAGGTGAGACTGGAGCTGTGTCCCTGACGAGGAAATATAAAGCCTTCACTTTTTGCCCCTCCCTTTCCATTGGGTCCTTAGTGATTCACTCCACATCCGCCTGGCAGAAAGCACAGCCCTGGGAAGGAAGTCCCTCTAGAGGCCACCCGGAGCTGCCTTGCCTCTAGGAGACTCAGGACGGCCAGTGCTTTCTGGACAAGTGTGCAGCGCTTACCCGCCTTCTGCCCTGCTAAGGAGGAAACATTTGCAAGCCTAATCTCTATTCGAGAAAATAAGCTGTCTTTCTAAAAGGAGTACCTGGAACATATTCAAGTGGGCAGGGCCGTGTTCAAAATTCCAAAGACTGCTGTTTCCGTGTGCACGGCACAGAGCAATTCAAAAAGAAAGCTCTCGGCTGTGGCAGAAAGATTCCAGCCATGATGGCTGCTTCCTGGCCTGAGGCCCATTCATCCCGAGATTTTCTGAGCTCTGTGGCGCGGAGTAGATGTTTTTGTGCGAAGCTTCTGCAATCTGCTGGCAGGTAATTCCTGTCCCATGTAAAGGACATAAGAATGAGCTCAAGCAGGACTTACTCTGTGGTTTCAGTTTAAAAGCTTGGTAGGAACAACAAGCCACCTCTACCTAAACTGAGTTCAGAGGTATGATTCAGCACCATGCAAGAAAGATTACAAATTAGGGGTAGAGATCAAAGCTGGAGACAAAAAAAAAAGGGGGGGCTGTGCAGTAGTCGAGAATCAGCGCCAAGAGACAAGCCTAGCTTCCCAGAGGCTATTCTTGCCCGTGTGATCCAGAGCCCAGCCTCTCCGGGGGAATACCACTGTCCACACTTAAACTATGATGGCAGACTGCACTGCGCTTGCAATAAGAGAAAGCCCTTTATGGCCAGTGATTTTTCTTTTCAACAGGATGTTCTCCCCTAGTCGAAACTCAACCATTCTAAAAGACATTAAGAGCCAGAAGAGTGAGATGTAAAATTGTGGCCCTAATAGCCACCAGGCCCATAAGATTCTCATAGAAACAAGTGTATACGACGAACCCTACGGAACTAAAAAGAGTCCTAGATCTGTCCAGTCTTTTTTGCCCAGGGCAAGTGTTTTCTGTCATGAGCCCATTCTGCCTGGGGGTTTCCATCCACTTGGAAGCCTCGTGTCCATGGCTAGCACTCACCTTCCACCTCTTCAGCTTGTCTCATCTCCCTGCAGATCTAATAAGGAAAAGGCTGATTTGCTTAGCTTTCTTGCTATCTAAGAATTGAGCTGATCCAAGATCTTTTCCATCCTTGGTCTAGACGGAACCCCTGTTATTTTCCGCTAGAGAACAAGTTCTTGCACTCCACCTGATTTTTTTCTTCCAGGTGGAAGGATACTCATTAACATAACACTCTTTGTCCCTCTTTACTCTCTCACCCACTCCTCCTTCCCCAGTGTCCCAGCCTGGATTCCCCAAAAACAGAGCCTTAGACAAAGTCTTGCTTGCCTGGAATTAATTCAGGAATGATCTCAGGGAATAGAAGAGAAAGAAGGGGTCCAGGAAAAGACAAAAAGCTAATACGATGATTGTTGTAAGGTGGCCACCGATACCTGATCCCATGGACCTTCAAAGGAACCTTATAAAATGTATCTCAGAACTGTCCACATAGAGGAAAAGTGAGGGAAGCATTTATCCCCACTGGTCAAAAGTGACCCCGTGGGCGTTAACTCGGGTCGTACTTGTACGCACGTCAAGCGTGCACATCCCACACCAGGGCATCAGAAAAGCGGCGGAGCCGGAAGCAACATGTGAGTGGAGATGTTATCAGGTTGCAATGCACGAAGGCATTGAAAGCATGTGCACAACCCATAGCCTCCCAAGCAGCTAGATTAGGTGGGTGACAGAATGTCCAGTGGCTCAGAACAGCTGTCCCACCCCTCTAAGCCATGACCTTACCTGTAGGCAGATTTGGGAGAAAAGCTGCCAGTTTCCTTATGTGGGTGCTAGCTACCCAAAGGAAGTGCACAAAAGACTCTGGTCTTTTCGTCCTGCCCTAGGTACTTCCTGGGGCAGTGCCCCACATTGAGGGTCCAGGAATTCCTATGACTAGGTTGTACATCTGTCTAATTCTGTGGACAATAATTTTTTTACTGTTTATTTATTTTTGAGAGAGAGAGAGAAAGAGAGAGAGTGAGCACGAGTGGGGGAGGGGCAGAGACAGATACACGCAGAATCCAAAACAGACTCCAGGCTCTGAGCTGTCGGCACAGAGTCCAACGCGGGGCTCGAAATCATGAACAGTGAGGTGATGACCCGAGTCGAAGTTGGACACGTAACCCACTAAGCCACCCAGGTGTCCCTGTGGATGATAATTAGAATCCATTGCTGCCTCATACCTAATCCAGTCTTTCAACCTATCTGACCTGTCATAAATATTTTGTTCTCCATCTCCCTAATTCTTCACTTTTCTCTCAATATTTTTCAAGACGCAGGTGAGGTAAGAGTGTTATTTACTGGACCTCATAGCCTACGACAGTTAGCATGGGCTAGAGACAGAGTACAGGCTGGATTTCTGTCCCCAGCTATTCCCTCCTCTTGGGCAGACCATCTTGATGATGGCCTCCATCAGGAGTTAAAGAAACATCTGGGGAGCCTGGGTGGCTCAGTCGGTTGAGCGTCTGACTTCATCTCAGGTCATGATCTCGCAGCTCATGAGTTCAAGCCCTGCGTCGGGCTCTATGCTGACAGCTTGGAGCCTGGAGCCTGCTTCGGATTCTGTGCCTCCCTCTCTCTCTGCCCCTCCCCTGCTCACGCTCTGTCTCTCTCTGTCCCTCAAAAATAAATGAACATTAAGAAAATTTAAAAAAAAAACAAACAAGAAGTTAAAGAAAAATTTTAAGAAAGAACCTGGAGGCAACCAAGAGGGCATAAGTAATCTTAACAGAAATTGCTTTAATGGTGTTCTAAAGGAAGAATGTAGGCTGTAATCCATTGCAGAACATATTAGAAAAGAACACACCCTTGAAGGGAAGTTGTAACATAAGAACGCTAGAGGAAGCAAAGTTGAAGAACTTTTATCTGTGACTTTATTGAGTAAGTTGTTCTTGGGAGCTTAGCATGGAAGAGAGGGTGAGGAGGAATTCAGGAGCACCTACTCTATGTGGGAGATAGAAAGGGATGGAGAATTTGACTTCTGGAATTTTCTTTTTTTTCCATTTAATTTTTTTTTCATTTGTAACCATTTATTATGACTTCTGGAATTTTCATTTGCATTATGTCATCCCCCTTTGTAGGGTAGCCAAATTTAGCAAGTAAAACTACAGGATGCCCAGTTATAGGAATAATTTTACAGAAGTATATCCCAAATATTGTATGAAACAAATTTATACTATATACAGCACGTTTCCACTAAAAAAAGCATTATTTATCTAAAATTCAAATTTAACTGGGTGTTCTGTATTTTATCTGGCAACACCACTTCTTTGACATTTTCCTGAGAGACTATAGTAAATATATATATTTAATGGACATTTATTTGACCTAGACACAGAATTAGGAAAGGTCCACAAGGCAGCTTGATGCAGATTTGGGTACCAAATCTATGTACTGAAGAAAAGAAAAACAAAATGGACAAGCGGCTATTGTTAAGAGAAAAGAGAGAAAAATTGATGAGTAAAACCACCCAAAGAGATATAATGTGGCAAGATGCTATGCGGATGGAAGAACCAACTCTACCCAAAATGACAGATGGTCCTTCCCAAACAAAAAAGTAGAGCAGAAAAAAATAGATACACATTTAAACAAATTTGCATATATGAGGGGCACCTGAGTGGCTCAGTCGGTTGAGTGTCCGACTTCAGCTCAGGTCATGATCTCACAGTCTGTGAGTTCAAGCCCCACGTCGGGTTCTGTGCTGACAGCTCAGAGCCTGGAGCCTGCTTCGCATTCTGTGTCTCCCTCTCTCTCTGCTCCTCTCCCACTCATGCTCTGTCTCTCTCTCTCTCCTTCAAAAATAAATAAAAACATTAAAAAAATTTTGCATATATGAGAGTTAAAAGTTTTGTCCAAATTGTTAATTCCTTATGGACAGAGACCACATTTTTGCCAAATGCCTGACATTCAGTAAGCACTCAATCACCATTTGTTAAACTGAACTGCTCATCTCTTTATTGACAGGAGGGGAAAGGGATGTGTTTCACACGGAGATGGGGCAAGACGTGAAGGTTGGGAAAAGTGAAGAAGGGCCTGATAAGACCTAAAAGACTTCATTGACTGTCACTTGGGGCTGGAACCACACGATTCATGACACAAAGTGAGAGTGATGTGCTAACAGGTACATTTTGCTGCGGTTTGTACACTCCCAGACCCTTGGAATGTAATCACCCAGCCAATCTCCATCTATTTTTTTTTTTTTTTTTTTTTGCAAACATTTCAGTTTTCTGATGGAACATTTACAAAAAACAGGACTTTCCAGTGAAACTAGAACTCCTACTTTCCCAGACATAAAGCTACTCTTTCAAAAGAAGTCAGGTCACGTGAAAACCAAGAGTTTGGAGAACAACACTCAGGGCACTTCCCTAGCTCTCGACAAAGACCTGGCTGCAACAAAATGGAAAGAGTGTGAGGCACCGACCCAAGAAAAATAATCAACAATGCTACTGTTTTATTTTCCACGAGGCACAGAAAGAGCCTTTCAACTACAACAAGCAACTCCAAGTACTAGAAAGGTGGGCCCTTCAGCCCTCGATAGGTCTCCATACTTTAGTCCGTATACTTGCGGTATTCTTCAGGTAAGTCAAGAGGAATTCACTACCTAAAACAAACAAAAAAACTGAAAAAACTAAAAAAAAAAAAAAAAAAAAAATGGTCTCTCAAAAACTCTTACAAGTCTCATCAAAAGACCCTGGTAAGAAACTAGGCAAGTCACAGATCGGGGGAAAATACTGACAACACATACACCTGAAAAAGGATAGGTACTTAGAACACACAAACACCTACAACCAAAAAAGTTGAAGACAAATAAATGGTCAAATATTTGCACACACACTTCACCGAAGAATATGTATGAATGGCCAACAAGCACAGAACAAAGTGCTCAACATCATTAGTCATCAGAGAAATGCAAACTAAAACAAAAGACGTAACATTTCATAGTCGCTAGAATGAGTACATAAAAAAGGCCGACCATACCAAAGGTTGACGAGGAACTGGAGCAAAGAGAACTCTCGCACACCTGCTGGCGGGGATGTAAAATCGGACAGCCACTTGGGGAAAAGGGCCAGGTTCTTCAAAACGTGCACCTACCCTGTGATCTAACAGTTCCTCTTCAAAGTATTTATCCAAGAGAAATGAAAACGCATTTCCACCCCTAGCCTTGTACGAGAATGTTGACAGTGGCTTCAAACACAAGAGCTGAACACTAGATGTCCGACAAGAGAAAATATAAACAAACTATGACACGTCCATATACTGGAAAACTACAAAGCATTGAGAAGAAACAAGTTACCAATACATACAATAACACTGAGTCAATGTGAAAAGCATTAATGCTGAGTGAAAGAAGTCAGACGAGGGGAACAAAAAAAACTACGCAGGCATCCGGTAAGTACATACGATTTTAAAAAAAAAAATCAAAACAGCGGTTGTTCCTCTTGGGGCAGGGTTAACTGGGAAGGGGCATACACCTCGGTGCAGGCATTAGTGAGTAAACTGACTGATTTTAACACTTCACTATATGTAAATGATACAGTAATAATAGTGTTCTATTTTAAATTAGATAATCTAATTTAACTTTTCCCAACATTTCCTTAATATTTTTCCCAATATTTTCTTTTCCCAATATTTTCCCAATATTTTCTTTTTTCCAAAAATTTTTATAGTTTTACATTTTACATTTAAAGGTTAATTCTGAGGGGCGCCTGGGTGGCTCAGTCTTTTAAGCGTCAGACTTTGGCTCAGGTCATGATCTCACGGTCTGTGGGTTAGAGCCCTGCATCGGGCTTTGTGCGGACAGCTCAGAGCCTGGAGCCTGTTTCGGATTCTGTGTCTCCCTCTCTCTCTGCCCTCCCCCTCTCATGCTCTATCTCTGTCTGTCTCTGAAAAATGAATAAACCTTAAAAAAAATGTTTTTTAACAAATGAATAAAAGTTAATTTTGAATTAATTTTTGTATGAGGTTTAGGTCAAGATTTTCTTTCTTTTTTCTTTTTTTTTTCTTCCAAATTTTTATTTAAATTCCAGCAAGTTAAGATACAGTGTAATATTAGTTTCAGGTATAGAATTTAGTGATTCAGCACTTCATATGATACCCAGCACTATCACAAGTGCCCTCCTTAATCCTCTATTTCCCTCATCCCGGACCCACCTCCCCTCTGGTAACCATCAGTTTGTTCTCTATAGTTAAGTGTCTGTTTCTTGGTTCCTCTCTGTTCCCCCCATCCCCCCCCACACACACACACACATACACCATGTTCATTTGTTTTGTTTCTTAAATTTGCAACAACATGAGTTGGGTATCATGCTAAGTGAAATAAATCAGTTAGAGAAAGACAAATTCCATATGATTTTCACTCGTGTGAAATTTAAGATTCTTTTTTCTTTCATTTTTTTGGAGGGGAGGGTCTATGGCTGTCCAATTTCCCCAACATCATTTGTTGAAAATGCTCCTTTTTCCACTGAATAGTTTTTGAACCCTTGTCAAGAATCTACTGGGCATACTAGTGTGAATCTTCTTGTGGATTCTCAGTTCTTATTCCATTGATCATTGTGACTATCCCTTTGCCAATACTACACAATCTCGGTTATCTATATAATACATCTTATAACGAATAGAATGATAATTCGTATTTCTTCTTCCTCTTTAAAATAATTAGTTTAAATTATTAATAGTTAGGCTTAGAAATAGTATTTAAAATAATACTCTTTCAGACATAATTTACAAACCAGGAGAAAGTCACCAAACCTTAGTGACCCTGGAACAGTCAAGAAGCACCTAGGACATACACTGCAAATCCTAGTTCCTTGCACTTGGAGAGGGTTTGGGCACTGGTACCAGTCTGTCGGGGTCTCAACCACAAAGCCTCCCATTGCCCACACTAGATACTGACTTCAAATATTTCTTGTAGGACTTCATCAGTATCATACAAGTTAGGGCATGAATGGAAGGAGGTTCTTGTGGTTCTCTAATAGTTCATGTGTATAAATTACTTCTCCAATGTGATCTCTTACATTGGTGGCCCTCAATGAAACTCTCAAAAGTTATACCTTCTGTGGTCCCTCCCTCTGTGACTTGCTTTAAACATTAGAATGTGTCAAAAATTTTGTTTTGGTTAACATATAAAAGTCAATTCCTTCTTTCCTATAGACTAGCAATGAACAATTGGAATTTTTTTTTTAATTTTTTTTTTAACGTTTATTTATTTTGGGGACAGAGAGAGACAGAGCATGAACGGGGGAGGGGCAGAGAGAGAGGGAGACACAGAATCGGAAGCAGGCTCCAGGCTCTGAGCCATCAGCCCAGAGCCCGACGCGGGGCTTGAACTCACGAACCGCGAGATCGTGACCTGAGCCGAAGTCGGACGCTCAACCGACTGAGCCACCCAGGAGCCCCTGAACAATTGGAATTTGAAACTAAAAACAAAGCACCATTTACATTAGCAAGCCCAAAAATGAAATACTCAGATGTAAATCTAACAAAATATTATAAGACCTATATGAGGAAAATTACAAAAGTCTCATGAAAGAAATCAAAGATATAAATAAATGGAGAGATATTCCATGTTCATAGATAAGAAGACTCAATACTGCTAAGATGTCAGTTCTTCCCACCTTCACCTACAGATTCAAAACGTTCCCAATCAAAATCCCAGCAAGTGACTTGGTAGACTTCTGCAAGCTGACTCGAAAGTTTAAGTAGACAGGCGAAAGATCCAGAATAACCAACACGATATTTGTTTAGGATAAGAATATAGCTATGGGAAGGTTATTCTTTCTATTTTTTAAATTGAAACAAAATTGACATATAACATTGGGTAAGTTTAAGGTGTGCAACATGTTGATTTGATATATTTATATATTACAATATGATTACCACTGTAGCTGTAGCTAAAGTAATACTTCTACCATGTCCTATAATTATTTTTTTTTTTTGTAGTGGGAACAATTAAGATCTCATCTCTTAGCAACTTTGAAGTGTATAATACAGTATTGTTAACTATAATCACTGGGCTGTGCATTAGCTCTCCAGCACTTATTTACCTACTAGTTCTGACATATTCCCAACACAATACTGAAAAAGAAAAACAAAGTCTTCTTGGGTAGGGAACTGATATTACCTGACCTCAAAACTTACTATAAAGCTACAGGAACTAAAACAAGGTACTCCTGGTGAAAGAATAGACAAATATATCAATGGAACATAATAGAGAGCCAGAAATGGACCCATGCAAATAAAAACAACTGACCTTGACAAAGGTAGCAAAAGCAATTTAGTGGAGAAAGAATAGTCTTTTCCACAAATGATGCTGGAATAACTGGACAATCATCTTTAAAAATGAATTTAGACAGTAACTTTACACTGCTCGTAAAACTTAACTCAAAACTGGTTACAAACCTAAATGCAAAATCAAAGCTATAAAACTTCTACAACACAATACGGAAAACAATCTAGGTGACCTTGGGTTAGGTAACAACACAGTTTTTGGATACAATATCAAAAGCATTCTCCCAGCAACACATTTGGTAAGTCGGGCTTCGTTAAAATGTAAAACTTCTGCACTGCAAAAGATACTGTGAAGAGAATGAGAAGATAATCCTACCGACCAGGAGAAAATATTTACAAAACACACATCTGATAAAGGACTTGTATTCAAAATATACAAAGAACTCAAAACTCAACTATCAGAAACACAAGCCGCGTAATTAAAAAGGGGGCAAAAGATCTGAACAGACATCACCAAAGGAAATATGCAGGTGACAAACACAAAAAGGTACTCAACATTATTTGCCATTCGCGAATTGCAAATTGAGGCGACAGTGAGATAGCCCCACACATCTAGCAGAATGGCCAAAATCAAAAGCACTGAAAACCCCCAAGGCTGGTGAAGATGTGGCACAACAAGGGCTCTCACCCGTTGGAAATGCGAAATGGTGCTGCCATTTTGGAAGAAAGTTTGGGAGTTTCTTAACAAAGCTAAATATAGTTCTACCACGTGATGCAGTAATCATGCTCCTAGGTATTTACCCAAATGAGGTGAACACTTATGTCCACATAAACACCTACACACAAATGTTTATAGAAGCTTTCTTCACAATTGTCAAACAGTGGAGCAGCAAAGATGCCCTTCAGTAGCTGAGTGGATGAACAAACTGTGGTACCTTCATACAATGGAATATCACTTGGCACTAAAGAGAAATGAACTATCAAGCCATGCAGAGACACGGGGGGATCTTAAATGCATACGATTAAGTGAAAAAAATCCAACATGAAAAGGTTAAATACTGTTTGATTCCAAGTACATGGCATTGTGGAAAAGGCAAAACTGTAGAGACTGAAAAGATAAGCAGTTTGCAGGGAGTAGGCAGGGATAAATATGTGGAGAACAGAAGTTTTAGGGCAGGAAAATTTTCTATAGATATTGTAATGGTGGATATGTGACATTATGCATTTGCCAAAGCCCCAAGAACCGTATAACATAGAGTGAACTCTAAGGTAAACTATGGACTTCAGTTAATAATAATGTATCGAGATCCATCCATCGAATATAACCACACTAATCCAAGTTGACAACAGGGAATACTATGGAGGGTACAGAGAGAACCCTCTCTACTTTCTGAACAATTTTTCGGTAAAACTAAAACTGCTCTATGAAAAAGTCTATTCGTTGTGTGTGTGTGTTTGTTTTAAATAGCAATGCGATGCCTGTCCTGGACATAAGCCTTAAGAAGACCCACTAGTTTTGACCACTGTGCCGTGGGGAGTCTTTAGCCACCATTAAGTCCCAGTACCATGCTTGAGGGACAATGTGAGAAGGCCACACGGAGGGATCAAGCGGAGAAAAAAGTCCCAGAAACAGCAGAGGAGAGTCAAAGAACCCAGTCAACAGCAAAATCCGAGGCCCAGACCCTGACCCCAGCTGAGCCACCGCAGCCAGCCTCCCAAGCCACTTCCGACAGCCTCGCAGAGGCACCAGACATGTGAGTGAGCGGTCATCCTGGAGTTTCCAGTCCCAGCAGACGCCATGCAGGAAAGACAACCCATCCCCTCTGTGCCCGGTTTTGAAGTTCTGACCCCATACAATCATGAGCAAATAAAATGGTTATTTGAAGTTTTGCTACTCAGCGATAGATAAGTCAAAAAGACCAAACAACATAAAAGTTACTGAAGAACAGCAGGTATTTTGTTTTGCCTCCCTTCCCCATCATGTTTGGCTCCAAGCAAGTGCAAAGTATAACTGACTCACAAAACAATCATAGGCCTTATGAAGGCAGGCGGCTTTCACGCTCTGTCCATTCAGCAGAGGTTACTAGGGGGGTGCAGTCAGTTCAGTTTTCTGCTATCATATCCTTTAGTTTGGAATTTTAGGAGTGGAGTCAATGATCAGCTGATCTCATTGTGTAAAGCATGTTTAGTTGGCAAACATGACCGTAAGCGACAGAGGAGTGACAGGTGGTGGTTCCCAGCCTTCATTTCTAAGCCTTCCTCACTAGGCATACGTGGATACTCAACCGATATTTATGGAGGGCCTGCCATGAGCCAGGCACTGTGCTTAGCATGCTGCGACTGGCAGAGAAAACCACAAAGCAGCTGTCACCAGGGATGTGTCCTTCAGTGACTGTGTGGCAAGTGGTGAGCTGGCTTGGATGGACCCTATTGAGACATCCAGGTTTTGCAAACGTTCCTCCACCCTTGTTTCAGAAGGCTCCTGATGCTCTCGTTACGAAAATAAGTATATAATAAAAATAGAGGGGCACCTGGGTGGCTCAGTCGGTTAAGCATCCAACCTCAGCTCAGGTCAAGTTCTCAAGGTGAGTTCGAGCTTCGTGCTCTCTTCTATCAGCATAGAGCCTGCTTGAAATCCTCTGTCTCCCTCTCTCTCTGTCCCTCCCCCGCTGGTTCTCTCACTCGCTCTCAAAATAAATGAACTTCAAAAAATAGTAAAAATAGTAATAGAGAAGCCCTTTTTACTTAGTTACAGGAAATTCTGAGTTTCTGTCAGTAATTCAGATTTTTCAGTGCAGCATCTTCGTCGATTATAAAGAGGAGTGCTTTCTTCTGTAGCTGCCTGACGTCTGCTGCTAATTCCCCTTTATCCCAGGGAGTATCTCTCTCGCATCTATGGGCACTGAAGCTTCCGTCTTGGAACTGTAGTCCCCACCTCGCTGCCTCTCTGCCTAAGCCTTGGCCAGAGTGGTGGGTGATTGAATCTGAAGTGAAAGGGAACATCCATGGTGCCCAAACTAGAAATATCTGATGTATCTGTGAACTCTGTTCAACCCCTCTTCTGACGGCCACAGGCCCTGAATTCAAGAACTTACAGGCTGGTGTGCCTCCTGACTTTCTCAGTCCCCCAAAAAATCACCACCACCACCACCCCCCAGCCTGACCTGGCACCACTCTCTCCACTGGCATGCCCCTGGGGGGCTGCATTCCACGGTGCTTGTATTCCTGGGACGGGGAGGCGAAGTTCAGCTGCACAAAGCCTTACCCAGAGAGGACCCAGGTTGACAGCTAGGAGTTATGGTGCAGTCATACTGTTATTTTTAGATTTTCAACCAGTGAAATGCTGAGAGCAGGAAGTGGTGAATATTATATGCTGCTGTTATCTGAAGCTTGTGTATACAAAACAGTCTCATTTGGGGAGGGGAGGGGAGGGGAGGGGAGGAGAGGAGTGGGGAGGGGAGGGGAGCAATGTCAGAAGACCGTTCTGTTGACTAACTCGCTGCTTCACAGGAAGAGGCCAACTAGAATTGCTTCTTCCAATTACACAGCACGATGAAGAACTACGAGGTGATAACATTTGTAGTTCACGTTTGATCAATGTATTAAAGGACAAAAGCTTGCAGAATCGCCAGAGCTTGTTGGGGGGGGGGGGGCGGGTGGCAAAGGGTCCTAAGGCTTTAAGATTGATTGTGTTTAAACAACGGTCCCAGATTTTTCAGGTAGCTTCATGGAGCATCAGCGTTGCTACCTTGTACACGGAGTCTAAGCACACTCTGTGTCTCGGCCTCTCAAATTACTTCTTCATTTCGCTGAATGTGCGTTTAGTGGCAGATACTCTGCCAACTGAGTGGCGGAGCCACGTAGGGTAGAACTGGTCTCATTTTACTCTTACAGAAGCGAGGACGAAACCCGCCCAGGGCAAGCACACAAAACACGCTAGATTAATTAGTGATGATGAACCAAATGACAGAATACATCATTAGTGAACAAATGACCAAATCGTGTTGTGGTACAAGCAGACGCACCAGAGCTGGTCTCTAGGTCCTGTCGTCCCCAAACCCAATTGCCTCAATTCTGGGAGACATTGGTGGGGTGTGGAAGAAACTGGCCTGACACCCTCACTCAACTGCATGTAAAATGGATGGGTTTCAGCTTACACACACGAGAGCTGAGAGAGACCCCCAAGTTCACTTAGGTCAAAGTGCTCACCTTACAGAAGACAAAAAAAGGAAGCTTAGAATTGACTACTTGGTCGGGACCTGACTAGGACTGGAACCTACTGGTAGTCAGTCTGCACCTTGACCAATCAGGTCGCTTTACCTTGATGACATCTGACTCTTCCTTTTTTTTTTTTTTTTTTTTTTAATTCTTTTTTTTTTTTTTTTTAATTTACATCCAAGTGAGTTAGCATATAGTGCAATAATGATTTTAGGAGTAGAATCCACTGATTCATCCCCTACATATAACATCCAGTGCTCATCCCAACAAGTGTCTTCCTTAATGCCTCCTGCCCGTTTAGCCGTCCCTCCACCCACAACCTCTCCAGCAACCTTCAATTTGTTCTCTGTTTTTAAGAGTCTCTTGCTTTGTTCCCCTCCCTGTTTTCATATTATCTTTGTTTCCCTTCCCTTATGTTCATCTGTTTTGTATCTTAAATTCCACATATGAGTGAAGTCATATGACTTGTCCTTCTCTGACTAATTTTGCTTAGCAAAATACACTCTAGCTCCATCCACATTGTTGCAAACGGCAAAACTTTATTCTTTTCGATCGCTGAGTAATACTCCATTGTGTATATATATATATATACCACATCTTCTTTATCCATTCATCAGTCAATGGACATTTGGGCTCTTTCCATACTTTGGCTATTGTTGATAGCACCGCTATAAGCCGTGGGGAGCATGTGCCCCTTTGAAACAGCACCCCTGTATCCCCTGGATAAATGCCTAGGAGTGCAACTGCTGGGTCATAGGGTAGTTCTATTTTTAGTTTTTTGAGGAGCCTCCATACTATTTTCCAGAGTGGCTGTACCAGTTTGCATTTCCACCAGCAGTGCAAAAGGTGAATCTTCTAAATTTCCAAGCAATGACTTTTAAAATGATAAATGGGGGGGGGGGGGGGGCGCCTGTGTGGCTCAGTCGGTTAGGCATCCGACTTTGGCTCAGGTCATGATCTCACCGTTTGGGAGTGAGCCCTGCACTGAAAGCTCAGAGCCTGGAGCCTGCTTCGGATTCTGTGTCTCCCTCTCTCTGCCCCTCCCCCGTTCATGCTCTGTCTTTCTCTGTCTCTCAATAATAAATAAATGTTTAAAAAAAATTTTTTAAAGCAAAATGATAAATGGTGGGGTGCCTGGGTGGCTCAGTTAAGTGACTGACTTCGGCTCAGGTCATGATCCCATGGTTTGTGAGTCGGCTCTGTGCTGACAGCTCGGAGCCCGGAGCCTGTTTCGGATTCTGTGTCTCCTTCTCTCTCTCTGCCCCTCCTCCGCTCATGCTCTGTCTCTCTCTCTCTCTCTCTCAAAAATAAATAAAAATTAAAAAAAAATTTTTAACAAATTTTTTTTACCTCATTCGTTTTAGAAATTATATTGATGACTGAAATAACACTCTCTGAAATTCACAACAATGAAATTTTAAAGTGAGGGAGAAAAAGACCAATATCAATATCATTAATAAAACAAGGGATATTTTACCAGATCCTGCAGCCATTAAGGCGTAATAAGGGAAAGCTACAAACAACTTCAAACGGATAACTCTGACAATTTAGAAAAAATGATCCAATTCTATGCTAACCATAAACTAGTAAACTAAGGTGAAATAGGTCATCGTAATTGTTTTATAAGGATTGAATCTCCAAGTACAAATGGTTTCATGAAAAAAATTTCAACAATCATTTAAAGAAAAATGAATGCTAAATAGAAAATAGAAAGTAAACAGAAGACAAAAAACACTTCCCATTTCATTGTATTAGGCCAGCATTACCTTGATACCAAAGACTGATGAAGACAGTATTTAAAAAAACTAAAGAAACCTACAAACCAATAACTCTCCATGAACATAAATGCAAAAACCCTCAACAAAATATTAGCAACTCAAATCCAATAATGTATAGAAAAAATTAGATAACATTACCAAGTGGAATTTATTCCAAGTATGAAATATCGGTCCATCATTCAAAAGTCTCCACCATATCAACAGTTTAAAGAAGAAAAATCATATTATCATAGCAAATGATCCAGAAAACATTTAACAAAATCCGGTACCCACCCATGATCAAACCTCAGCAGAATAGGAATAAAGGCAAAGTTTGCCTCAACTTGCTAAAGAGCATCTACAAAAAACCTACAGCTAACAGTAAATTTAATAGTGAAATATTTAAATCTTTCCCTTAATACCGGGAACAAAACCAAGATGTCCCTCTTGCCACTCTTATTCACCATAGTCCTGGAAATTCTAGCTGCTTCAATAAGGTAAGAAAAAAAGAATGAAAGATGTATTGGGAAGAAAGAAAACGCTCCTCATTTTCAGAAGACAGGACTGTCTACATAGAAAATCCCAGATTCCTATAGAGGAATCTCCAGAAAACGTCTATAATTAATAAGTGAGTTCAGCAACGTTGCAGGATACAGTATCAACACATAAAAGTTAATCTCATTTCTCTATACTAACAATGAGCATGTGGAAACCAAAACATACGTTAAATTCAAAACACATGATTTGCTTACGATTTCTCAAAAAATAAAATACTTAAGATATTCACATGTCACTCATTCACAGATTTCTTACCTTATCTCTTAAAGGGAGAAAGTATTTTGTATTTCAGTGTCATTTTTTTAACTTATGCCTCACTTGGCACTTTTTTTTTTTTTTGCCACATTAATCTACTGCAGAATACTAGCAAATCTATGCAGACGATGAAACAAATCAATTCAATTCCATCTCACTGGAGGACACGCAAGCCAAGATCATAGAAAATATATGGGTTAGATAAGTTTGTACAGACATTAATTATAGTGCAGTTGGCCAGGAGATCAATGCTGAGGACTTAACAACATACATTTAAATGAGAGTGTCTATAAGCAGAAAACAAGGTGATGTACTCATTGGCTAACATAAATATGGTGACCAGAGGCTCAAAGGAATCTAACCCTATAATTCCCAAAAGAGGAATGGTTCAGTATCCACTAATTCAGTGCTTCATGATGACTTTAAAGAACATAATTATCACGAATACGAAAATTGGATGGTATCTTGTTTCTTCTCTAAATACAGCCTAAAGAAGAATTTATGGGAACCTGGCTACCTTGCAATGTTGCAAAACATCAATATTCTAAATATCACAATCTGGTGTGAAAGGAATTAAGAATATGTTAACATCACCGATGTTAATATTAATGTTCTGATGAATATTGTGAAAACTCACCTCAGAAAAAATACCTGTGCACACATTCATACAGTTTTGAAACCATAAGAACTTCTGATGTAGTCCAATCTGCATTTTAAGACAAAGAAATAAACTCACAGACTCAGGAAGCACATGAAAGACATGGGCGAGTCCACCAATGAGCAAAACCAAGAAAACGAAACGAACGAGAGAGTATCATTTTATACATATCAGAACAAGGTGACTTAATGGACAGTGGACAAACAGAATTATCCTGATGCCCACTATTTCGTGCAGAAGCATTCTGAGCTTAGGAGTGCAAAAACCAATTAGAGCCTTGTCCCTAGGAATAAAAGAAAAGGAGGATTAATGTAATTTCCTCCTTAGCATTGTCATAATGATTAAAAATAATGTATAATAGGGTACAGCCGCTCTGAAAAACAGTGTGGAACATCCTCAAAAAATTAAAAATAGAATTACCCCACGACCCAGCAATAGCACTACTAGGAATTTATCCAAAGGATACAGGAGGGCTGATTCATTGGGGCACATGGACCCCAATGTTTATGGCAGTGGTACCAACAATATGGTTGTTCCAAAAATTCCAAAATTTCCAAATTATGGAAAGAGCCCAAATGTCCATCCACTGATGAATGGACAAAGAAGATATAGTTTATATATACAATGGAATACTACTTGGCAATGAGAAAGAATGAAATCTTGCCATTTGCAACAATGTGGATGGAACTGGAAGGTATTATGCTAAGTGAAATAAGTCAGAGAAAGACAGATAGCATATGTTTTCACTCATATGTAGAATTTGAAAACCTTACCAGAAGACTATGGGGGAAGAGAAGGGGAAAAAATAGTTTCAGAGAGGGAGGCAAACCATAAGAGACTCTTAAATACAGTGAACAAACTGAGGGCTGATGGCAGGGTGGGGGACAGAGGAAATGGGGGATGGGCATTGAGGAGGGCACTTGTTGGGATGAGCACTGGGTGTTGTATGTAAGTGATGAATCATGGGAATCTACTCCCAAAGCCAAGAGCACACTGTATACACTGTATATTAGCTAACTTGACGATAAATTATATTTTAAAAAATTTTTTAATGTATAATCATACCAATAATGTATTAGGCTTATAAAAGACACTCAAAAAACAGCAGGTTCCATTACTATAACAGCCGATGCTGCTGAAGACTGTTCAAACTATGTGGGGAGAGAATGTGGAGCCCTCATACTCTCCCAGCTGGAATACAAAAGGGTGCAACCACTTCGGAAAACAATGTGGTTGTGTTATTTTTTCCATCTTTATTAAGATATAAGTGACCCATTACACAGTGTAAGTTTAAGGTGAACACACTATTAATTTGATACACTTACATATTGCAATAGGACCATTGCCATTGTGTTGGCTAACACCGCCATCATGTCACGTGATTATCCTCTCTTTCTTGTGTGTGCGTGAGCTGTTTTTGTTCAAGGAGAGCTAATTGTTCATCTCTGTGGGGGGATGAAGGCTCGGGTCTCTTACGCTGCCATTTTGGAGACAGCAGTCCAGAAAGCTTTAAATCTCTCAGGGATGAACAATTTCACTTCTAGAGAAAGTCTTCCTCACATGTACAAAGAGACATTCATTGTTAAAGCATATACTTACCATACAATCCAGTAATTCCACGCTTTGAAATTTACCCAATAGAACAGAATGCACATGTCACAAAAGGACTAGTATGCAAATGCTTATAGACACCTTATTCATAACAGCCCCAAACTGGGAATACCTCAAATTTTTATCAGCTGGCGAATGGTCATGGAAGAGTATTCAGTGATACAAAGGAAGAAACTACAGATTCCTGCAGCAACGTGAATGAAACTCCCAAACACTATACTGGGCAAAAGAAGTGGGACAGAAGGAGTATATATTATATACTTTTGTTTACATGATGTCCTAGAACAGGCAAAACTAACAGAAATCTGATTAGTGGTTTCCTAGGGCTGGAACTAGAGAGGAAAAAGATGATAAAACAGCCCTAGGAAAATTTCTGGTTGAAATGAATGCTCTACAACTTGATTGGGGGGTGATTACACAGGTGTTTACATCTGTCAAAAGTCACTGCACTATACTTTTATAATGCATGAATTTATTTTATGTAAATTATAAATCAATAAAATTGATAAACAAAGAGGAATAGGAAAAGGTTTGTCCAAAGTACACAAAGTAACTACTGTTTTTGGAAGTGGGGGGGGGGGGGGGGGCAGAACGTGTCTTAATTAAATCTGTTTTCAAGAATAACCCCATACTTAAGAAAAAATTGCAGGTTACATTATGCATACTTCTCATGTCACCTCACCTAATTTTGTGAGGTAGATTCAATAAAATCTTCAGTTAAATATTTTAATGGTTCAAAAAGACCATGAAGTCAAAAACAGCATGTGTGTGTGTGTGTGTGTGTGTGTGTGTGTGTGTGTGTGTGTGTGTAAGTGGAGAATCCATATACTAGTATGGTTTGGGGCTACAGCCTTGATTCATGGTAAAGTGCCAGCACTTTTAAAAATCATTGCTTTTGCACCACCTGTATGAATCTCAACAGAGTGAAAAAGGCAAATAAGGTCTTAGTGTTTTTATGAAACTGGTTCCCATCTTGAGCTCTGGGAAACTTCCAGGGTCTGCAGATCACACAAGAAGAATCCTTTCTACACATATTAACCTTGGAAATGTTTACTAGATTAGAAATTCAGAAAGTCTATATAATTAACTTAAGCAAAAAGTATGCTGCTAAAAGACTGGTAAGATGCTAAATTTGCAGTGGGTAAAGAAGGGAAAATGTGGACTGTAGACTCCCAAAACCTTGAGTGACAAAAGAAGTTTACTGCATAGAGTGGTTAGAAGAAAGTGGTTTATCTGCTTACCTAAGAATAAAAGAGTTCACAAGAGGGGGAGGTTGTTTAGAAAAGGCATGTTATAATGAAAGAAGTTCATGAGAAAATAGAAAATGTGAATAAGAGAACATAAAGAAGGACAAGTGCAGGGCACATAGGTCTGAAGCTTAGAAGATGATGAGAAGCTCAAGAAGTTCCAAAACAATATCCTTTTCTCTTTCCTTTAATGAAATAGGAAAAGACATCAACTGGAAGTGATAATGCTATAGGATGAGTAGAGAATTTGAGAAAGGAAAGAAAGTTAATAGAAGCTTGGAGGGAAATGTGAAAGGGAGTTGACTCAAGATGATAAAAAGATTGGGAAATACTGTTGGGAGAACAGCTTAAATCAGAAATCATGACTTGCATGTGTGTGAGGGTGCTAAAATATACCTAACATGAAACTTACCACCATCATCATTTTTTAACTCTACAATTCAGTGGCATTAAGTACATTCACACCCTTGTGCAGCCATCACCAATATGGTGGTTCCTCAAACTGTTTTACACACACGTGCACCATTTTACATTTCCACTAGCAATGCACAAGGGTTCCGTTCTCTTCATATTCTTGCATACACTTGTTATTTTCTTGGAGGGCATCTGTATATCTTCTTTGGGAAAATGTCTATTCAAGTCCTTTGCAACTTTTTATTGGGTTTTGGTTTTTTGTTATTGAGTGGTAGAATTCTTAATATATTGTGGATATTAATCCCTTATGATTTGCAAATGTTTTTTTTTCCCATTCTGCAAATTGCTTTACACTCTCTAGATAGTGCCCTTTGATGCAAAAAAAAAGTTTTACATTTTGATCAAGTCCAATTTATCAATTTCGTCTTTTGCTGCCCATGTTTTAGGTAGCATATCAAAGAAATCATTGCTAAATCCAATGTTATGTTTTCCACTATGCATTCTTCTAAGAACATTCTAGTTTTAGCTCTTGCATTTAGGTCTTTGGCCCATTTTGACAATGTTTATATATACAGTGTAAGGTGAGAGCCCAAACCTGATTCTTTTCCATGTGGATACCCAGTTTTACCAAGATTGTCCTCTTCTCCACTGAATGGTCTTGACACCCTGTCAAAAACCATTTGGCCATATATTCAAAAGTTTATTTCCAGGTTTTCTATACTATCCCACAGGTATATAGTCTGTCTTTATGCCACACTGTTTGGATTACTGTAAGTTCATAGTATGTTTTGAAACTAGAAAATGTAAACTTCCAAATTTATTCTTCTTTTCCAAGATTGTTTTTTTGGATACTGGGAATGTCTTGAGACTACATTTGAATTTTAAAATGTGTTTTCCTGGGGCGCCTGGGTGGCTCAGTCGGTTAAGCGTCCGACTTCGGCTCAGGTCACGATCTCACGGTCCGTGAGTTCGAGCCCCGCGTCGGGCTCTGGGCTGACTGCTCAGAGCCTGGAGCCTGTTTCAGATTCTGTGTCTCCCTCTCTCTCTGACCCTCCCCCGTTCATGCTTTGTCTCTCTCTGTCTCAAAAATAAATAAACGTTAAAAAATAAATAAATAAATAAATAATGTGTTTTCCTGTTTGGAAAAGAAAAAAAAAAGTCATTGGAATTTTGATAGGGATTGTATCAAACCTGTACATAGATTTGAATAGTATTGTCATTTTAGCGATGTTAACTTTCCAAGAACACAGGGTGTCTTTCCTTTATTTATGTCTTAATTCCTTTCCTCAGTGATTTGTAGTTTTCATTCTATAAATCTTTGGCCTACCTAGTTAATCCCTGGTATTTAATTCTCTCTGATGCTGTTGTGAATGCATATGTTTTCTTAATCTCCTTTTCAGATTCTTCTTGTTTAGAGTACAAAAATACAATTTTTGTTTGTTGATTTCATATCTTGGAAATTTCCTGAATTATTGATTAGTTGTAACAGACATTTTGTGGAATCTTTAGGGTTTTCTGCATATAAGATCATATCGTCTTAAATACAGAGATCATTGTACTTCTTCCTTTCCAATGTGAATGTCTTTAATTTCTTTTTCTGGCCTAACTGTTCTGTCTGGGACTTCCAATACTATGTGAGGTAGAAATGGAAAAAGGGTAACAGAGTTCAGTCTTTCTCTCTGCAATATGATGTTACTTGTGGGTATTTCAGAAATATCCTTTATCATGTTGAGGAGATCTCCTTCTGTGCCTAATTTGTTGAGTATTTTTATCATGAAAAGGTGTTGAATGTTGTCTAATGATTTTCTACATCATTCGAGATGGTCACATGATGTTTTCCCCCTCACTCTGTTAATGTGGCGTAGCACATTGATTGATTTCCATCTGTTGATCTATTCTTGCATCCCATAAATAAATCCTACCTAGTCATGATGCATAATCCTTTTAGTACGCTGCTGAAGTCAGTTTGTTGGTACTTTATGAGGATTCTAGTATCAATATTTATAAGAGATATTGGTCTGTACTTGTCTTGCTGTAGTGTCCCTCTTGCTCTGATATCAGGGTAATGCTGCCCACAGAGAATGAGTTAGGAAGTCATCCCTCCACTTCGGTTTTTGGAGACGTCTGAAAAGGATTGAGGTTAATTTTTGCAGTATCATATACAATTCACCTGCGATGTGACTTAGCCCAGCGCTTTCCCTTGTTGGAAGAAACTAAGACTTTAATGAATACAAAATAAGACCACATTCGTCTTTATGATCAGATCAAATATAATCCATCCACCATCCTATTTAGGATGCCATTCTCTCTCCCTGGATTCTCCCTCTCTCAACAACTTTAAGAATCCCAGAACATTTATTATGTGCAGATGTGGAGGGGGAATCTCAGTCTTCTATGTGTTTTACAGAAGAAATACCAGAAACCTCTCTTGTTCCCAGGAAGTCTCGTGCTACTGACTTGCTGTTGCAGCCACTGCCACACAGTGTCACTAGTGGTGTGGCCTGAAGCGGGTAGCAGACGGCAACACCAAGGATCTGGACCCTGCAAGAGTGACCGCCAGACCCTCTGCTCAAGAGCAACCCGGAACTTTAAAGCCTCACACACGTCTTAGTTGACACCTAAATTTGTGTCCACAACACAGTTACAAAGGATATAACTTATGACATGTTATGCGTGTGGCTATTTTAAAATAAACTCATTGTAGCACTCTTTAAAAGGCATCCAATGGAATCAAGCTATAGTACCTACTATTTACCCGTTTCTAAAACACACGAACAAGCCCTTTCACTTTTCAAGATTTTAAATCATTCTTCGTCACCTGGAAATTATATTTCCATTCCACTTTCTTCAAAGAATTTCATCCTGATTTAATATTTTTATATCTTAAAGTCTTCTATTGATAACTTGGTCATCCTTCCTTCCAATGAAAATGTTTGTGAATTTAAAATATAAAATGTTCTTACTTCCCATGATCATATTGCTTTAAATGTTTAAAATATGTTTTCTTATCCCTATACTTACTATTAGCATAAAACTGGAGGAAAATATTAAAAAATTGATGCGTAATTATTGAACACAAAAGCTATTTTTTTCAATTAGAGAAACATCTCTTAATGAGATGAATCAGAACATTTCCCTGTGCTTTTTCGTTTAAGATAAAAATGTATCTTGCTAAAAAATCATTGGTTCTGCATCTAACACAAAATTTTGGACTTTGCGGGGCGCCTGGGTGGCTCAGTCGGGTGAGTGTCCGAATTCGGCTCGGGTCATGATCTCACGGTTCGTGAGTTCGAGCCCCGCGTCGGGCTCTGTGCTCAGAGCCTGGAGCCTGCTTTGGATTCTGCGTGTGTCTGTCTACCACTCACCCGCTTGCTGTCTCTCAAAATAAATAAATGCTAAAAAAAATTTTTTTGGACTTTGTTAGGAGCAGGTTGAACCATTAACCATTTTTAGAAATGAAATAAAATGAAGATTCACTTTCATAGGAAAAAATATTCATGATGAGATTTGAAAAAATAGATTTTATATGTGAACTGAATAATACACACCATATCTCAAATAAATTCCATAGGTTTTATGTGATGTATCTGAAAAATACATAACCCGGTAAAACACTCAGTACAACCAGTTAGTTTGGTATCTTCTTGCACCTGAGACAGTATCTGGCACAGCAGAAAAGAATTTGTCACAGTAAGTAGCAAAGTCCTATTTAGTGTTCAGTAGCCTTTGAGATGCTCTTTTGCTTGTCTCTCCCGTTTAACACAATCTTGATAATAGTCAGAGGCTTAAAGGGGCTGTGTTATTGAAAAATTATCATTACTCCCACGGTCACTCTGCCTTCGTTTATATATATTCTTGATTCGGAACTCACCATGAGCTAAAATACTTCCCTTCTGACATTCTATTCTTCACAGATGACAGGAGTCTGTCGAAAATAGGGAAAGGGAGAAGCCCTATGGGTGGGCGTGAAGTATCTCAATTAATCGTGAAAGAGTTTTGTCTTTGTTGCCTCCTGGGCATCCCTATAGTAAGATCTGAAGTAGGTGACAAGTTTGCTTTTCTTTTGTGAAATGTGGAAGAACTGGGACGCCTGCCTCTGTGAACACAGGACATTTTCAGGCATATAAATTTTGGAGAAGAGGACACATGCATTTGAAATTTTGTAATTCTCCTATAAAAGTCTCTGTGGGCACCTTTGGGGTTATTCTAATCTGAGGACTGCTGTTTTGGAAGATGTGTGGGTTAGGGGAAGCCTCTTGTCTCTAGGATAGTCGGCTGTGAAGGGTCCATGACCCACCGGTCCACCTTGGTGGCATTCGTTCTGTCTCTTTCCTTCCCTCCTTCCCTCTCTTCCCTTCCCTCCCTGCCTCTCCATGCATAGTCTTCCTCCCCCACTTCTCTCTCTCTTCCCCCCGCCTCTCATCCTATAACCACACACACACATATCATCCGACCAAGGGGGCTAAGCCAGAAGTGGTCCATCATTAAACACATCTTGCCTTTGGAACTAGCACTCCTGGGAAGTCTGGGGTAGGGCCACTCACATAGCTTGCCCCCTTCCTTTACTGTTCCCTCACTGTCCGCTCTAGAAACTAGGGCCTGACCTCCATGGTCTCTCCAGTGCTGCCACCAGAAGTGGTCCAAAAACCAATGGAGAAGCCAAAGTGAAGCTCCTTCTGAGCTTGTTTCACGAGGCCGAGTGTGGATGAGCACCACAGCAGCCATGACCTCGGTCGGATGGTTCCTTCAGGGCTGCTGCAAGTCCCTCCTACTGCCAGTGCCATGGCCTGTCCACTTGCTGTGTCAATCCTAACACCTACAGTCTTGACCCCAGCATCGTCAGTAGATCATCACGAAGAAGTACAGTCTGGTGTCCATGGATTACCCAGTGTCTGGGCTGTTCACGCTTACCCAGGAGCACATGGATGCAGGGATGTGTCTTGTACTTAGGTAAAAACAGCTAGATGGTTTCTTCTCCACTGTTAAAAGTTTTGACTTCAGCTAAGGGAGTGGTAACTGTAGTGGAGTGAATACGCACTGCACAAGTACAGTAAAGGTAACTTCATGTCTATCAAGTATCTCAGAGTATGACCTAATTTAGCTATAGAAACTCTGCAGCCGTAATTAGTTAACACGGGGAAATACTGGCTTAGGGTAAGTTCTAATCCAGTATCCAATTGTCCTTAGAAGAAGAGAAGAGACACACAGAGGAAAAGATCATACAAAGACAAAGGCACAGACCGAATGCACAAACCAAGGAACAGCAGGAGCCACCAGAAGCTGGAAGAGGCAAGGGGTCTCCCCTAGAGCCTTCAGGGGAGCATGGTCCTCACAACCTCTTGATTTTAGAGTCCTAGCTTCCACAAGGGTGAAAGAATACATTTTGTTCATTTCCATCCACACAGTTTTTAGGTACTTAACGATGGTGGTCCTAGGAATCCACTACCGTGCTTGAGAGTGGACGAGGAGTTCCCCCTGTATTTTGCTGCCTACGTTTCTGAACAATCTTTACTTACCAGAGCAAGCATCAAGTATTTCAACAATTAAAAAACACCTTTAAAGAAGCACATGTACTTCCAAGCATCACTGGAATATTATTGTGTATCAAATTGATACTGACCAAAATTCAACTTAATGCCCTGAATTTCAGGAATCCATGTTAATTCATTGTACTTTAGGTAAAAGTACAATGAATTAATACGCTTTGTCAAGTACTCCTCATAGCGTAGGGAAGACATCACTGGAACAATTCAAGGCCAGGAGTTTCTTGCGCAGTGGTGTATAATTACTGGTACCTATGAAAGTAGATCTGTCATGCTTGGGTGGCCGGAAAACTGAAGGAGGTGATGATAACTGTTCCTGGCAGTCTGGAGAGACAGATGTTAAAGGCAGCGTCACTTCCAGAATGCAGAGGCTTGTTCCAGAGGTTAATGAGATGGGCAGTATATGGTGATAGGATGGTCATGGAATTTTGGCTCAGGGTATGAGGCTAAGTCACTTGCCACCCAAATGTAAAAGGAACCTTGGCAAACTTCCCCTGTCGGTGACGTCCCTGCTTCTGGCCCTGTGCTGGAGACCACGCATTTAGCCTACCACGTCACAGAAAATAACTAAGAACCCATTGCATGGACAATGGGTCACTAAAGATGCCTTAAAAATATGATGGCCAAACATATTATGTAACCACGCCTAAATTCAAACAAATCTTCAAGAAACATTCACCCAAATGTAAACAGCCAATAATCAGTTGTTCCTGGTTACTGCTAGACTTGGAGCACAGAAAGAATGCTCTCTCCTTATGTTCCAAAGACAGGCTAATTCTACTGAAACATCACCAGAAGCCCAAAACGGAAGGGGTGGACAGCAGTGTAATCTTTCTGATAAGATGAAAAGTTATAGAATGAAATTTTAAAACAGAACTGATGAAAATGATTTAAAATATCAATCAATCAAAATGATAAACATCAACCCAAAACTAATGAAAAGGAAGGGCTGTATGAATGGCACTAGAGATGGAAAGGGAGGAAGGGAATGCTCTAAACTGAGACAAATGGACCAGGGAACTCATGGACTGAAGCAGAGTGGCGAGGGGGCCCAGGTAGGCTGGAAAGGGAGCGCCTGCAGAAGACCCCCAGGAGAAGCAGAAACCTGCAACTGAGGGGTAGCAGTGGGAGGGGGGTCAGAGATATAGAGCACTAAAGGTAGAATCCCAAGGGAGACGAGTCAACAGTGACAATTCAGAAAATTCCCTGTCAAGGACTGGATAAAGGGCCATCAGAAGGCTATGACGAAACCACCCACGCATGGACTTTAGCAGGAATGTTGACAGGGTATAATGGGGTTAGAGTATAATGGATATAGAAATAGATGAGCTGTCTGTCCCCATCTAGCTAAACCTCAAGCCTGAAAGGACAAACCACAGACGGTTTTGATGTGGCTTGGTGTTTGGACAAATTTTCTTTTTTTTTTTTTTCTTAATATATGAAATTTATTGTCAAATTGGTTTCCATACAACACCCAGTGCTCATCCCAAAAGATGCCCTCTTCAATGCCCATCACCTACCCTTCCTCCCTCCCAAATAGTCTCCTGATTTGTTCATTTTGGCCACTCTGACTGGCCTGAGGTGATATCTGAGTGTGGTTTTGATTTGTATTTCCCTGATGAGGAACGACGTTTAGCATCTTTTCATGTGCCTGTTGGCCATCTGGATGTCTTCTTTAGGGAAGTGTCTATTCATGTTTTCTGCCCATTTCTTGGTTTATTGGTTTTCTTGGATTATTTGGTTTTTGGGTGTGGAGTTTGGTGAGCTCTTTATAGATTTTGGATACCAGCCCTTTGTCCGATATGTCATTTGCAAATATCGTTTCCCATTCCGTTGGTTGCCTTTTCGTTTTGTTGATTGTGTCCTTTGCTGTGTAGAAGCTTTTTATCTTCATGAGGTCCCAATAGTTCATTTTTGCTTTTAGTTCCCTTGCCTTTGGGGATGTGTCAAGTAAGAAATTGCTGCAGCTGAGGTCAGAGAGGTCTTTTCCTGCTTTCTCCTCTAGGGTTTTGATGGCTTCCTGTTTCACATTCAGGTCCTTTATCCATTTTGAGTTTATTTTTGTGAATGGTGTGAGAAAGTGGTCTAGTTTCATTCTTCTGCATGTTGCTGTCCAGTTCTCCCAGCACCATTTGTTAAAGAGACTGTCTTTTTTCCATTGGATATTCTTTCCTGCTTTGTCAAAGATGAGTTGGCCATACTTTTGTGGGTCTAGTTCTGGGGTTTCTATTCTATTCCATTGGTCTATGTGCCTGTTTTTGTGCCAATACCATGCTGTCTTGATGATGACAGCTTTGTAGTAGAGGCTAAAGTCTGGGACTGTGATGCCTCCTGCTTGGACAAATTTTCTAAGAGCAGTTGGCCCTCAATGCTAATTATCATTGGTCACAAATAGGCGCTATATGATACCCAATGACATTTCTCCATTTCTGAAGCAGGCGTGCCCCCTAGTTCCCAAGAATTACATCTCAATGATGAAGCTCCCTACCTTCCCCACCCACACTACAAAAAAAAACAAAAAAACAAAAAACAATGATAACTACATATCCTTTCCCCCATGATTTTTCTCCACGGCACATTATGGTTAAAGATCTATCCTTTCTGATACATGAATATCTGGTTCATTTACATTCACTGCTGTACAATATTCCATTGGATGAACATAGCATGATTTCTTTAGTCTTCTATTAATATACATCTAAATTGTTTCTACCTCTTGCCATTGCCAACTGTACTGCAATTAACCCCCTTACACGTGTATCCTTGAGCACTGCATGTAGGGGTACATCTAAGGTGTACTATATTTAGACAGAGAACTGCCGACTCTTTTTTTAAGTTTACTTATTATTTTTGAGAGAGAGAGCACAATAGGGGAAGGGCAGACAGTGCGAGAGAGAATTCCAAACAGGCTCCACATTGACAGTATAGAATGTGGGGCTCAAACCCAAGAACCATGAGATCATGACCTGAGCTGAAACCAAGGGTCAGATGCTTAACTGACTGAGCCACTCAGGCATCCCGAGAACTGCTGACTCTTAAGCACATACTGCCAAATATTCCCAAAGTAGTTGTACTAACATCTTCACCAAGATTTTATCAATAATTCTCTTCTTCCACATAACACCAATCCTGAGTATTTAAAAACTGTTACTGGTGTTAATCTCACTGTTGTCTTAATTGCATTTTCTTAGAAAGGTGAAACATCTTATCACTACAAACGTATTATATCTTTTAGTATTTACTTGTCAAGATCCATGGAAAACATGTTTCAGATTTCAGTTGGAATTGAACTTCCCAAGCCCATCATAAGTAAGCAGCTGATCCCACAATCTTTATAATCAAAGTTGTCACCATAGCAACTAAGCACCACAGCCACCTGATGTCCCCACACCTTTATGGTGTCTTGCTTCCATCTTTATGTCTTGCTTCCATCAATGGGAACTTGTTGCCATATGCCAATGCCCCATTTGCTCTCAGCACGTGCTTCTCAATACGTGAGCAACCTGATTTCCATTTGAAGATATTTCTCCTAAAGCAATTTACTTACTGTATTGGTCAAGGGCCCAGCAGAAAACAAATGACATAGTCAAGATGGATAATTCAGGAAAGTTTAATAAAGAGACTATACAATGTATGGTCAGGTCTAAGAGAAACCGAGAAAAGATAGTGAATATCACAAGACTGACAACAGTGGGGAGACACTGCCATCCCTAGACCTAAAGAGCAAAGGGAGAGGTTACCAAAATCCAGAAAACAGCTGTAGCTACAGAAAATGTTTCCCAATAGCATCTGTGGCTTTTGGGAAATAAATGCATTCATCCCTTGGCAACCTAGCTGAGAGGAAGCTAGGTGACTCTTGTTGCCTCAACACTGGCCAAATGCAACTGTCTGTCAGAGGACGAGACCTTGATTATGGCTCCCTATGTCTCAGCTTCCTGGAACCCACAGGAAGTTGAAAGAGCAAAGGGTAGAACTGGAAAAGCAAATTAAATCCCCAGCAAACCAACATCTCATATACTCAAGTTTCTTTACCCCTCTAGAACTTTGCCTTTCCTTTGATACTCCAAAGAAGGCATCAACAACATTACCTTATATAAAGAGCATATAAAGAGCAAATAGATAAGAAACATCATGAATCCAGTGAAGAAAAGGGCAAAAGACACGAGAAGCTTTTCACAAAGAAGGAGGTTCAGCTAAAACAGAAATGTAAAATAAAATACGTATGGATTCCATTTGTTGACTATGAAAGTTTTGAAGTCACCCGGAATACTGGAAGCATTTAGAATGAAGAGCTAAAACCATAAAAGGGCGCAGAGGTAACAGATGACCTGGTGAATATTAAGGAGTAACACACAAGACGGTCAGTGGGCACATGGTGATATACCCTCATGGCTGGAAACTGAAAACAGGTCATTGAAGACAGTAAAAAAAGCAATGGCTAGAAAAAGCAGTGGAAATAAAAGAAAGAGAAGACCATGTATCCTGGCTTCACAGTATGAAGTTGGGGGAGTGAGAAGGAGCCTCTGAGGAAAGATCAAGTGACATGCAGTCAGTCATGGGGAAAATCCATTATTTCAGAAAAGCAAAGAGGAAGAGGAAAAGCGGGAGCCCATGCCTACATTGGTGTTTCTTGCCAAAGGAATGTCACCATGAATCAGGGAGGGAGTTGTAAGAGAACAACAAGGAACAGTGTTGGATTCAATAGAAAGCACAGAGTAGGATGACTGTTCTGGGTGGTGCTGGAGGTGTGGAAATGGGGAAATGGGTGGGGGTAATATGGATTTGTCTGTCTTCCATGATATACTTACACAGGAGACCACTGCCCTAACTGATGTCTCTTTAAATCTTAGCAGAATGAGTGATCCTCTGTGAATTTTTTTTACAAAGCTACTTAACCCCATTCTGATGTCATTCAATGTATACATAGCTGTATCTATATCTGTATCTGCAGGGAATACAGTAATTGGCAGATATTCTATTACTGGATGCTTAGTCTCCACTAACCAGTTTGCCTGCAAACAGACACAAGCATATGCTTCGTAAGAAGGAAGAAATAAGATTTCCCCTAGGATGTGCAACTTGACACATCATGCCCTTCACAAGGAAGTAAGGGTCAGGAAAACCAAGGGGATATTTCTTCACCAACCTATAAAGGCATTAACAATAGGAGGATGGCTCCTGAAAGTGTACATTCCTAAGTTTTATTGGGTTCCTGGATTCCTGGAACCTAATATCATTGGTTAATGATATTGGTGTATATTTAGAAAATACCCAGAGACACAAGTTGGCAGGTAATCACATGCGAAAACGTCTGAGAATTGCTGAGTCTTCTGTGACAGTGTAAGACATCAGGATGTCACAATCCTGTCTATTACGTGCCAGGAACGCTTTTTGGGAACAGAAGAAAAGTATGAAGTTATTTTTCATGTGAGCCCAAGCTCTCTCTAAATTTAAGCAAACTCCTGGTCCTTATAATGAGTCCCCTTTCCTCAGACTCACTTCTGCATGACAAATCTTAGCAGCTTAGTCTCAGGAGAATTCGGCCTCGGTCAGAAGTTCCCTTCAAAGCCAACTGATCCCACATTGTCACCAAATTTCTTCCTTCCAAGCCCAGCCTGAGCTGCTTTTTTTCTGTCCCGTGAGGTCAGGTCCCTTTCTCTTGGAGCCCAGAGAAACCCCTCCTGCTCCTTCTCCTCCTCCTCCAGGAAACCCCATTTCTATCTGGTGACAATGGCCTGTGATTGTCTCCTGTGACTGAATAGGAGCTTGACAGAGAAGTGCCTATTCCTCGTGTTTGTAATTTTTCATCGTGGTTCTTTTTCTTGTCATTTACTTCTGTCTTTGGACCCACTCCTTCTTCAAAACCCCAGTAGTCTTCCTCCTCCCTTACCCTCATCCAGTCTCAACTCCGGGGTCCTGTTACATAACAGTCCCACTCAGAATTCACTCCACACAGGGGGCTAGAGGAGAGCTAAGAGCAAGCAGCCATGCCCAAGGGGTCAGGCCCCCTACCTCCACCCCCTCCCTCCATCTTCTGAGCTCCTGGGACATTGTTGTAGGTGAATCTTCCTGTGAATTCATGATGTGCAGAGACACAAGACCCTGTCCTTGGCAAGTGTTAGAAAGGACCCACAAGAGTAACGAGTGCTGGAGAAGCGTGCTAGAACTCCCACACATAACCCCGTCATATTCTGGTGGGAATATAAAATGGCATAGTCTGGCGGTTCAGAATCAAACACAGAATTACCATATTGACAGTGAGTTCACTCCTTGGTATATGCCCAAGAGATGAAAACATACGTCCATGCTGAAATTTCTACGCGAAAGGTCACGTCAGCATCATTCACGATAGCCAAAGAGTGACCAAACCCAAATGTACACTGGCACATGAATGGATTACAAACAGTGCTATTATCACACGATGGAACGTTATTTAGTCATATAAAGAAACGAAGCAGCAACACATGCTACAATATGGGTGAAGACCGCTAAGTGGAAGGAACATGAGACAAGGCCATACACCCTGCAAGTCCATCTAAATGAAAAATCCAGAACAGACAAATTCACAGAGACAAGAAGATTAGTGGCTTCCAGAGACTGTGGTAAGGGAGAACCATGGAGGGGTCTCTTAGTGGGGGTGATGAAACTCTTCTGGAATTAATTCATGGTGATCTGCACAACCTTGTCACTGTACTACAAACTAGTGAATTTTACATTTTAAAAAAGGAAGCTCATAGCATGTGAACTATAAATTCGACCCACAGTACAAATAGCCCCCACCCTCATGGCAGGGCAGATGTTGTGCCAGATGTCCCACGATCACCACCCTCTCCCCACCACAGCCAGGCTTCAGGGTACGGTGTATCTGGGGAAAAACACTTTCTTTCGTCTGCCTCTTTCCCCGCCCTCCTATTAATTTCTACTAAACCCCAGCTTGAGAGAGCTGTCTGGGGGAAGGGAGGGTTGGATATGATTTGATTCTCTCTCTGAGCCTCACGCTCAAAGGAAATCACCCTGATTTGGTTCGCCACTCGCTGTTCTTGGCTGTCTCAGGACGGAGCCCTAAACGGGCATCTGAAAGCCCAGCCTCCTCTCCTGGTGACCGTGGGACTTAGTATTTGACTGAGCCTCACCTCTTCCGATTTTGTAGGAAGACTTTATTTTCTTTTGAGAGTGCAGAAGGTTCCTTTCACTTAAACACAAGGAGATATGTCATCTCAAACCCAGAGTCTGTCTAACCTAGTCTGGGTAGCGGATACACAGGCAGGTTCCTGAGCCAGCTTATCTGCCTGGATAGCTCACCTGTGCAATTCACTACCCCTAGAAACCTGAGCCTTTATTCAACTGCTCTGTGCCTCGTTTCTGTCATCTGTGAAATGGGGATAACAAAGAGACCTGCCTTAATAAGCTGTTAAAGGTGTCCCCACTCGATAGAAGTCAGGTTTTTAATATTAGCCCATCTATGCACGTGAGCAGCGTAAGGTTCCAGTGATAGAAGAATTAACCATGGCATTCAAAGAACACCTTTTCCTCATTTTTTCTTACCACTTTTTCTGACTATGGTGTCCAGTCCATGAATATGACACCGGAATAGTGAAGGCCAAGTGACAGATAAACGTCATGATTCTGGAGCTCAAACGATCTATTTTTGATTCATATTTATACAAAAAAATCAGAATTCTGCCACTCGAGATGGTTCCTGTTGATATCGATTGTTCTTCTCATTGTGAGCAGGTGAACACCGCGAGGTAAATGAGCCCCACACTGATCTTCAAACACAGAGAAAATCCGGGACTGGCTGCGAGGGGGCATGGGCGGTCCCAAGGAGGACAGTTCTCAAGGCACAGCCTTTAGGGGAAGACAACAGACTCTTGTTCCCTGGCTATTGCTGGGCCACCTCGGCAGTAGAGCTTTCGACAGAACTCGAGCTATTTTCCTGGTTATACAGAATAATTACTAAGGAAATGGACAGGCTGAACAAGCCTGTTTCAGAACAGGAGACAGAAAATGTAAACTTTTTCACTATTTCTGTTTGATGTGGGCCTTAAAGACATCAACATCCAAGAGAAGACTTTTTAAGGGTTATTTCCAGGTGGCTGTAGCAGGTGGGTGAGAGGAAGCTGGCATTTTAACTTTATCCTCACTGGTACTAGAAAAGACACCTACATGCATCTCCTAAGAGCCGAGGATTGCAGGGCTGCAGTATTTTCTGCTGCATGTGGAAAGGAAGTACAGTAATGGAACAATCATGTTTTATTCTCATAAATATTTTGAGTGGATACATGTCACGGTTAGCCTGATTAAGAAATCAAAAGTTGATTTACTTGAAATACCAACTGCAAGGAGGAGCGGAAGGTGGCAGGAGAGAGGTATATATATTCAGGATCTCCCCACTCACTGCAAACAGGCTGACAGGCTCCCTGCCCACCTCTGCTTCCTCCAGGGACACAGGTAAGTGCTTCCAGCCGCTCCAGCTTAATAACTGGAATCATTTCTGAAAATAATGGCAATGACGCTTTATAGCATGCGTCTATTTCATTCCATGCGATTATATTCTACTTACTCTGCCAGAGTACATTTGAAACACCTTCTTCATCTGATTTACCCTTTATTTATTTATTTCTGATTATGCAATGCCCCCTGTGGAACATGGGGGGTGGGGAGAGGGTCTGGCACCCACAGAACCTTGAAGGAAAAGGCAGAGAGGTGCCTCATGGGACACGGCTGAATGTTATGACATGAATCTGTGTGTTAGTATCTGCAATAAAGCATTTTCTACCGAGGCCTAGTCCTGCCAGTAATGAAAGAAAGAAAGAAAGAAAGAAAGAAAGAAAGAAAGAAAGAAAGAAAGAAAGAAAGAAAGAAAGAAGTTCCATTACTTTATCACAAAAGTTTTTTTTTATGTGTACAGTAATTTTGATAGTTGTCTAATTATGAAATTTATACATGTACATTGCAAGGGGTTAAAAAGTAAAAGGAAGAAAAACTTTAGTTGCCAAAATCCCACAATCCAAATAAAAGTCATTTCTTTTCAGAAAATTTCATTATACCAGGGCACCTGGGTGGCTCAGTCTGTTAAGTGTCTGACTTAGACTCAGGTCATGATCTCGCGGTCTGTCCGTGGGTTCAAGCCGTGCATCAGGCTCTGTGCTGACAGCTCAGAGCCTGGAGACTGCTTCAGATTCTCTGTGTCTCTCTCTTTCTGCTCCTCCTCAGCTCTCTCTCTCTCTCAAAAATAAACATTTAAAAAAAATTTTTTTAAGAAAATTCATGATAGACTAACCCTCCCTTCAGTAAAGCCATAATATGAACCTGATGCTTCTCTAGGAACTCCAGGTCACATCAAGGTCGCCATGGATTCACTCAGTGAAGCAAACACCCACTTTGCATTGGATCTGTTCCAGCAGTTCAAACTATCAAAGAAGAATGACAACATCTTCTATTCCCCTTTATCCATCGCATCAGCATTAGCCATGACCTACTTAGGAGCCAAAGAAAACACCGCCCTCGAAATTGGGAAGGTAGGTGTCAGCTGCCTACACACTGACCAGCCTAGACGGATCTCTCCGTTGGCTTGGGTGCAGATGACCACAGATCCGGCTGTAGAGCACAGGAGGCTGGGCAAACATTCCCATAACTGGGTGAGCACAGAGCTGTGGGGAGCACACGCCCTCCCCTGGGCTCTGCCCCATTTGCCTCCCTGTGCCTACATTTCCTCTGGGAGCTGGGATGAACTCCTACAACTGCACAACAAGTAGAGGAGAGGCTTAAATGGAAGAGTAACAGTCAAAGTGAGGTGCTGACTGAAATCCATGGAAAACATCCTCACGTTTCCTGAACAATGAATAACAACACAGGATTCTTTGAAGTGGCCGGTGATCAATCAGCTTTGCGGTCGTTTTTCAAGGAGCAAATGCTTACGCTGCAGTTTTCTCTTTTTCCTTTGCGTATTGGTTTTGTTTGGTTTGCTATGAGGTTTTGTTTTGTTTGTATTGGGGTTCTTTCTCTCTTTTTGACTTCCAGATCTTTTAAGTACTTTTCTTGTCCCACTTCCTGCCTCTTCCAGGTCCTTCACCTCAACGAAGCCACACACAACACGAGAGGAAGAACTACGACAGATCACGTGAGTCACAGAGCACTGGGGTCTAGAAGGAGAATCACACACCCAAGAGGGTCCCACTTTAAAACGGGAATTTCAGATAAACTGGGAAAAGTCAGCTTTTAGGAGAAATCTTAAGCAAAATAGATCGGACAGAGTTGTTTCTCATTTCATATTACATATTGATTTCTTTCGTATTTTTGTTTCCGGAGTGGAGATCACTACTGTTCTTAAAGAGCTTCAAATTCCTGCTCTGCTGTTCACCACTGGGGAACGTGAACAAGACACAACTGCTCTGAGGCACAGTGACCTCAGCCTGGAGAACTGGGAGTAATAAAAGAATCTGCCTCAGTACATACAGACAGATGTAAAACATTACGACAGTGCCTAGATTACTGGAAACCCTGACAAATTTTATGTATTGTCATCATAGAAAAACAATAATTACAGTAATCATAAAACTGTTGCTAAAATAGTATCATTTTAATTAATTCACAAATGGAATTAAGAGGAATAAGCACACATCCAAGTAAATTGTGAAAAATGATTATATGAGTTATAGAGTTTATAACCTGATGGTCCAAATCTCTTAGCTAGCAAGTGGAAGTTTCTGGATTCAGACAGGCCTAGGTTCAAAAATTGTCGCTGGCTACCCATGGCTCTTTGGAAAGTTTATTTAATTCTGAGTTTCTTTTTTCATCTGAATTAGTCTAAAGACCCACAGATACCAATGTGAAGTCCTTACCAGGCACATACTGTTCCTACATGTAAGAGTACGGCTATCATGAGTGAAGGTCATGGTCAGTAGGTCTTAGAACATAATATCATCTAGGAGGGCACAGGACTTCATGTCATAATGTAACTGAAATGTACAAATCCAACATTATCATACCAGTGATGCTGCTAAAATGAAATATGCTTCTAGTCCTTAGGGAGCTTACGTTTAGCTGGGAAGCTTAACCTAATTGTTTGTAGCAATTAGAAGGCAATCCAATGGTGGAATTGTACTGCATCTACAGTTCAAAAGTGAAAAGACTGGATTATTTAGAGCAGGAACAAAGAATTTCCTAGAAGAGGCTGAATGTAAAGATTCTGAAGAATATTTAAGTAAATCCACCGAAAATCAGGGAACAACAATGAATGTCATCTGTGGGAATACCAAACTTTACCTTCAGATCTAATAGATATACACGGGGTTAGTATTTATATTTACGTTGACAGAGACTACAATGAGCTTACTTTTTGATATTTGAAGGTTGAAAAGTTGGGCAATGTGCACCACCAATTTCAAAAGCTTCTAACGGAATTAAAGAAACCCACTGATGCATATGAACTGAACATTGCCAACAAGTTCTATGGAGAAAACAAGTTTCCATTTCTTCAAGTAAGTTTCACCTGGCCTTCCACACCTTATTTGAATCCTGGGCCGTCAGTCCTTCAATGACCAAACGGGAGACAGTCAGGCAGATGAACCTGGCTGATCCACATGGGGAGCATTTACACAGGGTGCAAGATTCCCTTGCCTCAACTATACCAGATGAAGTTTCCTAGAACCTGACAATCTGCCAGTATACAGTGTGGGTTCAGGGATTACTTTATAACCCAAGGGAAGCCTCAGTAGCATAGGAAGTCATGAGATGCCCCTCGTGAGCTGACACCACTGTTACACAGTATAAATTTTGATGGGCAATGACTAATGGGATACTGATGAGAGGGCAGGCTTGTGAGTCTCTAAGGAGAGTTGGGGAAGTACCAGGGAAGACTGAATGCCCAGAATGGAAGACTAAGGATTGACAGTACTGGTGAGGAGTCCCAGAAGCACACCATCTCCTTTGGGGCATCACGCTTTGCAGTTTGCAACCCACGGCCTCTCCTGTCCCAGCCTAGGTACAGAAGGCATTGCCCTTCGAAGACTTCATTCTTGCACCAGCCTGTGCTTCCTTTTCACATTACCCACGTGGTAACTGTGTAAAATATGCATGGGCAGGAAAAAGTAGATTTCTCCAGGGTTCGTCTAGATTCCTTGTACTCTGTCTTGTCAAGATTGAAGATAATTAACTTGGGAATACATAGTTACTGACAAATTACTCTTAATTCTTCTTTGTGTCCTTCCTTCCTTCCCACATCAAAGGAATATATGGAGAACGTCAAGAAATTTTACCTAGCCAGTGTGGAATCTGTTGATTTTCAAAAGGCGGCAGAAGAAACTCGTAAGAAGATTAATTCCTGGGTGGAAAGCCAAACAAATGGTAGAGTATGGGAGCTCTCCCATTTAAAAAACAAAACAAAACACTTTTGAGTCCCTGCTGTGCATGAAACCTATTCTTGACACCCTATGGGATGCCCGTGGGGCGGGGCTTGGCTTTGAAGAGAGGATGGAGAAGGGCACTGCAGATGACCGAATGGTCCAAGTCAACGTGGAGAGTAACAAGGGGAGCCCGGGAGGTAGAACAGAAAGACGACTACAAGGAAACATGGCTGGCAATCTGTGTTTGCTCGTGGCCAGAGATGACCGGATATCTGTGAACCTCAACACTCTGCTCAGACCCTGTCTTCGGTTCACATCCTCTGTTCTCTATTCTAGTGGAGAATAAAGAGGAAGACACCGCGGGGAGTGGTGTCTGACAGCACGTATGTTTCAGACTAGAGAGCTCGCGCCATTTGTCCTAAAGAACAATCAAGCCCTATTTCCTCACAGCCATGAGCCTAAAGTTGAAAAACAGAAAGGAAAGGAGGGAGGGAGGAGTGGAAGAACTGAGGGAGTGGAAGAACTGAGGTGGAGTCGCTTGCAAGAGCAGCTGACCCCAGTGTATGACTCTTCAGTGTGTGGTGACCGAAGTCCTCCAAAAACAGAAGCTGAACACCTTTCCCATGACAACGAGGGGTGTCTCTATCAGGCTGGTGCCGTGAGGCAAGCTGAACCTCGAGAACCACTGCTCACTGTCCCTAAAGTATTGACTTGTGTGAATAATTAATGATTGCTTGTAACTTTCAGAGCATCTTCCAAACAAACCACTTGTACTTCTACGGCAGACCTCTGATGTTCTTACTTTTGCAGGAAAAATCAAGGATCTGCTTCCCGAAAACTCTCTTGAGTCTACCGTTCTGGTTCTGGTGAACGCAGTCTATTTCAAAGGACTGTGGGACAAGAAATTTGATAAAAAATATACGGTGGAGGAAAAATTTTGGCTGAACAAGGTATTATAATTGATTTATTTATTTAATGTTTATTTATTTTTGAGAGAGAGAGAGACAGAGCATGAGTTGGGGAGGGGCAGAGAGAGAGGGAGACCCAGAATCTGAAGCAGGCTCCTGACTCCGAGCTGTCAGCACAGAGCCCGACGCGGGGCTTGAACTCACAGACCGTGAGATCATGAATGGAGCCAATGTTGGACGCTTAACAGATAGAGCCACCCAGGTGCCCCTGTAATTTATTTATAATGATGTAACACAGTCATACATGGAATGTTAACTTTCAACTCCTATCTGATAGTGTGTACAACTGCAGGTAGAAAACAGAATTTGTCATGGCTGCATTGTCCTCTTCTTTGATTTTTTTGACTCTATTTACTTGGGGATACTTGAAGAACCCTACCATCTGTTAGAAGGAGGATGTGTATCTCAATAGCGTTATCTTCCGTTGAATAATGCCTCACTTGGCATTTGTTTGCCACGTCAATTACCTCAGGATACAAGCAAACCCGTGCAGATGATGAAACAATCCAGTGTCTTCAATTTCACCTCACTGGAGGACGTACAGGCCAAGATCCTGGAAATGCCATACAAAGGCAAGGATCTAAGCATGATGTTGCTGTTGCCAAATGAAGTGGACGGTCTGCAGAAGGTACAGTCTTGTATCTCTGATTCTTCCTACTATTGCCTGACTTCCCAGCAGTACAATGCTTGTGTGCGTCATTCACTGCACCAATGATCACAGTTAGCTGGTGGTGGCTGACAGAGTTCAAGTACAGAGTACGTCATTTCTTCTCTGCCAACAGCCTAAAAAAGAATTGTTAAGCAGAATCTGGAATGCTGTGTGTTCCAAAAAGTAAATATCTTTTTTTTTTTTACATTTTATTTATTTTTGAGAGAGAGAGACAGAGAGAGACAGAGCACAAGTGGGGGAGAGGCAGAGAGAGAGAGGGAGACACAGAATCTGAAGCAGGCTCCAGGCTCTGAGCTGTCAGCACAGAGCCCGACATGGGGCTCAAACTCACAAACCGTGAGATCATGACCTGAGCCGAAGCCAGACGCTTAACCAACTGAGCCACCCAGGCGCCCCTCAAACAGTAAAGATCTTAAATATCGCAGCGTGATATAGAAGATTATACAGAAAATCTCAACATCACAGGTCCCATTAATATTCTGAAAAACCTACCTAGGTACACACATTAATATTTTGCAACCATAAGAACTTCTAATATATTCCAGTCTATTCACGTGAAGACAAGGAAATAAGCACTCATATGTAGGCAACGTGACACATGGAAATATTTGCAAGCTCACTTATAAACAAAACGAGCAAATTAAAACAACAAAGGGTACATTTGAAATATTAAATCACAGTCGTTTTGCAGACAACGGACAAACAGATTTAGCTTTTCAATCTGGAAGTATTCTGTTGCTAGGAGCTCGAAAATCATTCAGAGTCTCATTGCTCAGAGACAAACAAACAAACAAACAAACAAACAAAAAATGTGTGTGGAGGGACTACCATTTTCCTCTTAAAACTGTTATAATGAAGTTAATATAGAAGAATACCAACAATAGTATCTGACGCATAAAAGACAATCCAAAGATGGCAGCTTGCAATGACTCCAACAGCCCGTGATGCTGCTGACATCCCAGTGACCTTGCTGCAACCAAAACAGATACTGTGCTAACGCTGGGCTTTGGAGATCCTCAGGGAAAGTAATACGGCAGTACACATGAAGAGCCACGACCCTGTGCATACTCCAGCTCAGCAATCCTCATGATCAATAACATCAGGAATCCCAGTCCTGGGATTTTAACTTAAAGTAACGAATCCAACAAGGCAAGGAGCTCAAAATATTGAAAGGTTCAGAACGAGGAACAATGGCGTATCTTCCTATCGCCAAGAGTTTAACTTAGCGACTGACACATAGTGAATGTTTAAAAATATGTATACGTTGAATCATCAATTTAGTGTTAATAGTGTGTAACGATTTAAACTTGTTTAGAGTACTATATATCTGTATGAGAAATGTTTACAAATAGGTCAAGCAAGAAAAAGGAATATAAGTAGGACATACACTATCATCATTATTTAAATCAGGGTGTAAAAAGTTAGGTATACAAGGATAGTAACAAGACGAGTCTATTTGAAAATGAAGCATGTCATGTGGGGACTGTAAAAAATAGATACATAGTTCATTTCTCACAAAATGATCTGATTTAATAATTCTGTCGCGCATATATGTATGCATATGTATCCATGTGTATATATTTATACAATGCATATGTATTTATGGATACAGAAATATAACACAGTCATGAATATATAGTACATTTTTCAATTGTATAATATCTTTTTATGACTGTGTTATTTTTGCCTCCTCAGATAAGATGTAATAAACTGAATCTCCTGTATTTACATTTACTGTCAAAATAAAAGGTTTCTATAATTCAATCCAATGTTAAATCATGTTTGATGTCCAATGAGAATCATGTCGGTTGTTCCTGTTTTCTACCGCTGTAGCTTGAAGACCAGCTCACCGCTGAGAAACTAGCAGAGTGGACGAGCTCACAAAATATGAGCGATAGATGGGTGGATTTATATTTACCTCGGTTCAAAGTGGAAGACGACTATGACCTCAAGGCCACGCTGCAAGCCTTGGGGATGCTGGACGCCTTCAATACACAGAGAGCCAACTTCTCAGGCATGACAGGGAGCCTGGATCTCGCGGTGTCTAAAGCCCTCCACAAGTCCTTTGTGGAGGTGACTGAAGAGGGCACCGAGGCCACAGCTTCTACAGACGTAAATGCTGGGTATACATCACTGCCAACTTACCATTTTCGTTGTGATCACCCTTTCCTGTTCTTCATCAAGCACAATAAGACCAACTGCATTCTCTTCCTGGGCAGAGTCTCTTCCCCTTAGATACAATTAGCCTGCCACTACTTACTGAGAAATGCAGTTTTTCCAGTACACTGACTGCTAAAAATAACATATTCTCTTTCATTCTTTTGTTCCTTTCCAATCTCATAGTCATCACTGGGAACGTAATGGTTGTCTATCTATCTCCCTCTTTCTACAAACACATGTAAACCTACTTTATCTCCCCATGATAATTCCCCTTTGGACAAAATGTTCAACACGAGGTAAAAGGATATTTTAATACTCTATCTTCTACTAAATTTGAATAATATCTATTTCAAAAACCATATCTACTCTTCAAACGTACTAACCTAAATACCCACATTTATTTGAATTTAGGTGACATCTAGCACCCTTACTTGTCTAAATTTCTTTTGTTTTGTGAAATAGATGATCAATAAAACATTTATTCAAATTATTTGTTGCTTTCCTCTTTTTTTCGTTTCAACAAAGTACAAGTGACCCACCACACAGAGGAAAGATAATTTAAAAATATACTATCACATTAAAAAGAAAATTCAAAATAGGAGCAGAGCATGGTAAGGCTGAAGGTAGTTTGGTACCAAACATGAAAGGTGCCGTAGGCCACGTTCACAACTTTCTATTTTATCCTAAAACAAATGGAAAGCCAGCACGGGTTTCGTTTGTTTCCCAAAGATGAGACTGAGATCATCATATCTGCATTTTAAAATTATATCTCTGGCTATTGTGATATAAATGGATGAGAGAAAAGAACAGTGTAGATACAGTGAGATTAATCAGTAAGCCATCAGAATGTCAGAAGTGGCACTGGGGAAAACCAGATATGTAAGAATTACTTCACAAGTAAAGTGCACAGAATTCCAGCAACACATTATATATGACAGAAATGAGAGACAGAAGCCAAAAACCATGTCCAAGTTTCTGGCCTACCCAACTGGTCGCATGGAAGAAGATTTTGTTTTGGAAGGAAGAAAAGATCGTGGGTTTAGGTTTGTATCTGTCGAATTTTAACTGCTTTTTTTTTAAGTTTATTTATTTTGGGGGGGTGCGCATGCAGGGGGGAAGGGCAAAGAGAGAGAAAGAGAATCCCAAGCAGGCTCTGCACTGTGAGTGCAGACGCAGGTACAGGGCTTGAACTCACAAACCATGAGATCATGACGTGAGCTGAAATCAAGAGTCCGACACTTCACCAACTGAGCCCCCCAGATGCCCCTTAATTATTTTTGAGACATCTCAATGGACTTGTCCAGTAAGCACTAGAATACATGAGTCCAGAAAGCCAGTGCAGGATATGATCTGAAGCTCTAAATTTGTCATGTTCAACATAAAAGTTTTTCCATATTTATTCAGGAACTCTAAAACTTGGTTAAAAAAAAATAAATAAAAAAGGGCAGCTAAAGGCAAGAATGAGATCCTGGGGAGAGAATGTAACGTGATGAGAAAGGAGGGCCTAGAACTGCCTCTGAAGTACATCAACATACAAAGATCAGGTATTGACAAGTTTTAGTTTCTAGGACACAGCTTTGCTTAAAAGGACTGTGTTCATTCCAAATCCTTCTCAGTCAGTACTGAATCCCCGCTGATTTCATAAAACGTGAATTCTGGAGGATTTGAGAAAGGTCTAAATTTTCTCCGGCAGAATTCAGCAGCCCAAGAACACAGCAGAGCAAGTAAATATTTCAGCACGTAAGGATAAGACTCGGCCACGAGAACTGAGCGACCACGCGGTGAACAGGCTGGGAAAGGAAGGCAAGGTGGCCCGCGGCTGTCTGGATGCACAGAGAGGCTCTGGGCTACCTGACAAGGCTGAAGAAAAGAAATGAGAGGAATGAGTTGGTGACAAATGTAAAAGGATCAGAAGGTTGGCCCAAGACCTGGGATCCTGAATAGTATTTTAAAAGAAAGTTTTCAGTAAGAAGTAAATTCAGAGTGTCAACGCTCAGTCTTCTAAATTCAGTCTTCACTCATTTCTAATGATTCAATGAAGGCGAAACTGGTATAGCATTCTGGGGGGTTCGAAGACTTGATTGTTGGAATGCCTTTAGACCACAACTTTCAACTGCTTGTTATTTTATTTGGGGTTCAAAAGAAACTTTACAAAAGCACGCAAGACAAAGGCTCATAGGCATCGGAATCCTATGCGGTAGAGGGCACGAATGATACCTAGTTGTGAGAACTGAAAACTTTTGCCTGCATTCTAGGCCAGTCAGAGAAGCAACCAGCGACTGCTGCCTGCACTGGGGCCCTGCGTAGGGAAATGGATGGAAAATTCAAATCTCGTGTCTTTATTTTTAAAGTAATACATTATAATTCGTTGCCTAACACAGGATATACTGACTCCGTATTGATAAATAAAGAAATGCCTCAGTGAAAAGTTGTATAAGGAATGGATAGTTACGTGCTCTCGAGCTTCTGCCCCCACAGAGTACACCTCGCACCCATCACAGGGGTCCAAACTCTAATTTTAGTTCTAAAAGCTGGCCATATCAATGTTGGAGAGAATACGGAGCAAGAACGCCCATACGCTACTGGAGGGGGACACAGAAAGGTGCGACCCCTTTGGAAATCAGTGTGGCCAATTCTTATAAAAAGTAAACAGGTACCTAACATATGACCTAGCAGCCCCCCCCCCCCCCGCCGATATTTACCTAAGAGAACTGAAAACCTGTATCCATGAAAGGACTACACCCAAATGTCCAGAGCAACTTTATTCGCAGGGCCAAAAGCCAGAAATAACTCAAATATGCATGAGCAGGGGAATGGACAAACAATGGAATAATAGGACTCGGTGACAGACAGGAAGAAAAGTACCGACTCCTGCGCGGGATGAACCTCCCACACGCTGTGCTGAGCAAAAGCAGCGGGACGGAGAGAACACGTAATGTGTGTTTCCACATCTACGAAGCCGAGCCTGCGGTGACCAAAAGCTGACTGGCGGTTTCCTGGGGCTGGAGCTGGGGAGGATACTGATGGTAAGAGAGTCCAAGGGAAACTTCTGGTGGGACGAACGCTCTACAAGTTGATTGGCTGGTGGTTACACAGGAGTTTATATTTTCGAAAGGCACTGATGTGCACGCTTACAGGGCATGCGTTTTCTTTCATGTAAATTATGACTCAATAAAGTGAGCCGAGAAGGATGAGGAAGAGAATTGCACAAAACACACATAATTACTATTGTTTCTGGAAGGACTTGGGTGGAAAAGACTTCTTAATTAAATTTGTTTTTAAGAGCAACCTCCTTCTTACCAACTCCGGGCCAATGCTCAATGTGTTCATATACATTTAACCATATTTAATGATACGCCGGTGTCCCTGTCATATGGAAGCATCATGAAACTGCAAATTAAAAAATGAAATTCTGTGATCTGTGATCTACCAAGTTGCCTTCACTGGTCATCAAGATGTTAAAAATGACCATGTTTAAATTGTAATATGAGACTTGAGGGAGTTTAATGAGAAAATCCATTTCCAGATAATTTTCTGTTAAATGTCATGAGATAACATTTGGCATTTCAAGCTATTTTTATGTCAGTTTTTGACACAATTTTCACAATAGTCAAAGATGAAAGCCGAGCTTCACAAACTATTTCTGTTTATAAATGGAAGGATACATACCTTCTTCCCTTATGAGATGATATCGTCCTCTGGGGACAACCCTCAATGGACAATCCTACCGACTCCCTCAGAACAGGGAGTCTGCCCAAATTGTTTATGCTGTATACCTGAAGCACACACAGGTGGTCAGTGACAATGTGACAAATTAACAAATGACTGAGTCTTTCCCCATAAACCACTCAGGAGCCTATCATTTGTCCTACAAGAACTCATTTGTATTTCTACTATAAAAGACATAATAAACATCTGGAAAATGTGTTATCTGCCTCACTGTGTGCACTGTAGTGTAGGCCATTCGACTAACAATTATTCTGTCCCTACAGTGTGCCATGCTGAATCAGGCAGTGGGTTCCCATATATAATAGGGTGACCAAAAAATAAATAAATAAGCCAAGCGTCCTGAAGGCCAGAATATGGGAACTGGATTCAAAACACAAGCAGGCCAAAATTTGGGAAAACGTCCCAATGTTAGTGATCAAGGCAGAGTTCAAGGTCTGGACCTAGACGAGGAGTATGAATGCGATATATTACAGGTAAGTACCTGAGACCGGTCAGAAAATAGCTGGTGGGCAATCAGAAAACTAAATATCCAAAAAACTTAAGAATCCCATAAAGAAAAGGCAAACTCATAAATTCAGGAAGACATTTTACAATAGACAGAACAGCCCAGAACTTCCCTGAGGGTTCTCCCTCCCAAGTGGCTATGCGTGTGTGATTGCCCAGAGGACAGGGATGTCCCAGAGCACAGAAACCCAAGGCCGGGCCCCGGCCTTCTAGAATCTTAACATTTAAGACTGCTATTGTTTCTGTGTCTCATCACTGTCTACCCAAATGGGTGGAAACCGGCAACACGCACAACCCAGAAGATTGCCTAAGATGATTCATATTTCACTTGAGACTACTAATGTAATTGCTTTCTCCCTAAGAAGGACTCTTTGACCTGTATTTTTTATCTAACACTCATTTTAAGAAAAACAATAGCTTGTGTTTTTAGTATGTTTTTTGAGCGGTCAGACCAAAGGGAAGTGAAGATAACCTGCACACAACGGAGCACCGTCCGCATTTCCGCCTGGGAGGTGATGTTTACGCCCACTCCAAGAGTGGCACATCAACGACCTGGAAGGCAACGCACGCTGACACCGCTGAGAACCGGTCATTCCGCCGACACATCCCGCAGTGACAGGCTTCCAATGTGGCAATGAGATACCGTCTGTTTGCAGATGCAGAATGCCATCACAAATAGAGAATCGTACGTGAGTAGTTTTAAAACCCAGGGGATTAGTCTGTGTGAGCTCAGTGAGCCAGACCTCGTAAACACCCTTGATGGGCTTAATACACATATTGGGGTCCTGGAACACTTTTCCAAACTCTGATGCAGAGACATAAAGCAACCTGGGAGAGAACTGCTGCTCCACCTGGAATCCAGTAACACTTTAGAACTGAGGAAACGGCACCTTATATTCTAATACGGTGGCTAAAAGCAAGATGACCGTGATTTGGTTTAACAAGGCATGACTCATACGAAATAAAACAGAAAACTCGGCAATTATCCTACTGTCTACGAGGAGTCGCTATTTTCTACACTCTGTAACTCTAATAAGTGGGCTTGCTGGACACTATTTCCAAAAATCTGGCACTATCAGTTCAAGACAGTAAACACGATGATAAAGAAAACAATGTAATGAGCTCAAAGAGACAGAGACTTGAAAGTATATTTACGACCGCATTGTCTTACATAAATTTTGGAGTGAGATAGGACAGCTGTGGTAAGTAGGCTGCGACTAACTGCCCTAATAGTAAATGCAAAAACACAAGGTCAATGCCAACAACGTTAAGGGCAAATACAAATTAAAAATAGGGGCACCTTGGGGCACCTGGGTGGCTCAGTTGGTTGAGTGTCTGACTTCGGCTCAGGTCATGATCTCATGGCTCATGAGTTCGAGCCCTGCATCCGGCTCTGCTGACAGCCCAGAGCCTGGAGCCTGCTTCAGATTCTGTGTCTCGCTCTCTCTCTGCCCCTAACCCAACTTGCATTGTCTCTGTCTCTCTCAAAAAATAAATAAACATTTTAAAAAATTAAAAAAAAAAATAAAAATAGGGGCACCTGGGTGGCTCCGTTGCTTAAGTGTCCAACTTCGGCTCAGGTCATGATCTCGCGGTTCACGAGTTCGAGCCCTGCCTAGGGCTCTGTGCTGACAGCTCAGAGCCTGGAGCCTGCTTCAGATCCTGTGTCTCCCTCTCTCTCTGCCCCTCCCCCTGCTTGTGCTTGCTCTCTCTCGCTCTCTCCCTCTCTCTCAAAAATAAACGTTAAAAAAAACTTTTAAAAATAAATTAAAAATAAGAGGCTTAATTCTTCCTGTCGAATACAAGAGATTCCCCTCCTCTCCTTTTTCTCATCATTTACTCTAGAAAATGTGTAATTCTAAGCACTTTCTCCTCTTTGAAATGTCTATACCCCCTTTTGAAGATTGAGCCTTCTGTCAGCTTCATGGCTTGAGGAAAGCCTTTTCTCAAGGACCCGTGAACCACCTCTTGGAAATGTAAACTTCATGGGAGCCAGCACCCCCATCTCCCAGTTTTCTAGAAGGGTAGGCACCTAAGTCAGAGGGCCAGGTTTCAAAAACTGCCTCCGACCCTAAAAATAGAAGTCTGTTTTTCCTCTGGATAAAGCCGAGTAGCTCACACAGATGGTCACCTCAATTCCCAGATGAATCTAGGATGAACTGTTTGTGACACATGATGCTATCAAGTCCTCTTACTTGAGGAATAGTTATGGTTTATTGTTTCAGAATATGTATGTTATGAGTTCCATCTGCTTGGCTATATAACAGGCTGTGGTTGCCCTCTGCCTTTATACTCTCGTAGTGAATGGCCTGTGATACGCGTCACATTCTGGTTTAAGGCTTCTTCAATAATAAAAGTGTTTTCTTTTTCTACCACCTTTGTCAAGAGAATCTCTAGGTTGGAAGAACACTTTAGTGTTTAGTTCTATTTCCCCAACACTTTCCACAGTTACAAAGACTATGCTTCGTCCCACCAGAATCCTGCCATGGGACACTAAAAGAAAATGTGTGTGATAATTTTAACTTTAAAGAAAGGACGTTCTGTTTTCTTATACAGCTTCTGATGCTAAGCTCTACCAAGATTCCTAACCCACAGGAAAAATCAGATCAAAAATATTTACTGTTTTCAACTCGCACATTTTGGTGTAATTTTTTATGCACCCAATAAATAAGGAATACGGGAACTGATTTTTTTTACTTTAATTTAAATGAAATGTAGCCGTGTGTGGCTGATCGCTCTACTATTGAAAACCAGAGGTTTAAAAATTTTGTTTGCTTGCCATTTCATGGCTCTATCCGTGAATGTGGAGTCTCAAGCAAGGCAAGAAAAGTCCAATTTTACGTCCCCATGGGTCCATCATATGTGCCTTAGGAGTCCAATCACCTCCATACCTCTAGCCAAAGAGCCGCTTGATTTCACCCACAAAATTTCATTAAACGGTAAAGAAAATCATACCAATAGAAACTCGGATCTACAGAAAGTACTAAAGATTGACCAAAATGGTAAACTGTGAGTAATTATGAAAGACATTTTTGCTCATTTTCAAAAGATAATTGACGGCTTAAAGCAAAAACAACAGCAATCTATTTCAAGGTTTATAAGAAACAAAAATAAAATCTGTCACTAGAAGAGCAAAACGGAGGAGAGCATAAAATGGAAGCACACTCTTTGAAAGTTCGCACATTAACAATTAAGTGGTCTATTTCCTGAAGATGGTCGGTGAAGGGTTAAATATGCAAAGTGTAGAAGATCTAAACCAACCACTAATAAATCAATATTGGAGATAAATATAATACTAAAGGGGCCCCTGGGTGGTTCAGTCAGTTGTGCACCGACTCTCAGTTTTAGCTCAGCTCATGATCTCAAGGTTGGTGGGTTTGAGCCCCGTGTCAGGCTGTGTGCTAACAGTGTGGAGCCTGCTTGGGATTCTCTCTCTCTCTGCCCACCCCCCCCCCCCCCCCCGCCCGTGCATGTGCTCTCTCACTCCCTCTCTCTCAAAATAAATAAGCTCTTAAAAACTGGGGCGCCTGGGTGGCTCAGTCGGTTAAGCGGCCGACTTCCGCTCAGGTCATGATCTCGCGGTCTGTGAGTTCGAGCCCCGCGTCGGGCTCTGTGCTGACTGCTCAGAGCCCGGAGCCTGTTTCAGATTCTGTGTCTCCCTCTCTCTCTGACCCTCCCCCGTTCATGCTCTGTCTCTCTCTGTCTCAAAAATAAATAAACGTTAAAAAAAAAAATTTAAAAAAAAAAAAACTAAAATGAAAACTAGCTTATCAGGGCACCTGGGTGGCTCAGTTGGTCAAGCGTCCGGCTTCAGCCCAGGTCACAGTTCATGAGGTCAAGTTCTGTGTTGACAGCTCAGAACCTGGGGCCTGCTTCTGATTCTGTGTCTCCCTCTCTCTCTGCCCCTGCCCCACACACACTCTGTCTCTCTGTCACTCTGTCTCTGTGTGTCTCTCTCTCAAAAATAAAAATAAACATTAAAAAAACATTCTTAAAAAAACTAGCTTATCAAACACTTTAAAAAATGTAATACTGAAAATTCTCAATCAGAAAGATGTCAAGAAAAAAAGAAAAAGGAAACAACAAATGAAACAAGCAGAAAACATGGCAATATGGAAGATTTAAACCCAAACGCAAGCGTAGTTACATCAAACATAATGATCTAAACGTTCTATTTCAAGGACAGAAACTGTCAGACCGCCAGAAAAAGCAACACCCAATGGAACACAGTCCAGCTCCAAGTTTGATATTTGACTGCTGAGGGCATTCAAGTCCCATGGCTCTCTCCCTGGGACCCACATCTGGGCTCGCTGGTAAGAAAGCCCTAGAGCTCCCTCCCTTGGCACCTGCAGGAAGTGCAGGGCACCAAGCAAGCCCTGACAACCAGGTTAAGGAGCTCTTACCCAGGGCCAACTCCTAACCACAGTAAAGCCCTCCTGGCACCGAAACCCGGAACCTCAGTATTTGAGTACTGATTCTCTTCATACCTTCTTCGTGCATGCCTGGCATCATCAGTCTCAATGTCCAAGCAATTTTTTTGGAGGGGGGTCCATTCTACCTCCAGAAGATAACCACAGCATCCCATTATATGATAGTTTAAAAAAATAAAAATAAAACCTTTAAATACAAGGACACATCTAGGTTAAACGAAGGGATAGAAAAAATACACCATGCCAACGCCAGTCATAGTAAAGTTTGAGTGGCTACATTATTATTATTAGACAGAGTAAACCTCAGGACAAGGATGGGGCGGTCCTGACATCTGATGGAACCAGGGGTGCCCGGGGGGCTCAAGTCGGTTAAGCCTGGACTCAGGTCATGATCTCACCATTTCACGGGTTTGAACCCCACGCTGGGCTCTGCACGGACAGTGCAGAGCCTGCCTGGGATCCTCTCCCTCCCTCTTTCTCTGTCCCTCCCCACTCACTCTGTCTCTCTCAAAATAAGTAAAAATAAACTTTAAAAAAAATAATAAATAAATAAAAGAACAGAGGGGGTGCCTGGGTGGCTCAGGTCATGATCTCCTGGTTCGTAAGTTCCAGCCCTGCATCCGACTCTGTGATGACAGCTCAGAGCCTGGAGCCTGCTTCCCATTCTGTCTCACTCTCTCTCCCTCCCCCACTCATGCTGTCTCTCTGTCTCTCAAAAATGAACGCTTAAAAAAAAAAAATTACAAGAAACATAAAACAGAGGAACCAGAAACTGACCCACACATACATATGTCACAAAGTTTCCAAGGTAAGTAATTATTGGGGTAAGAAGAGTCTTTTCAACAAATGATGCTGTAACAAGCGAAAATTCACATGAAAACCAATGCGCCCTAACCCTTACTTAACAAAAACGTACTCAAGATAAATCATACACCTCAGTGTAAAAGCTATTAGTATAAAAGTTCTAGGGAAAAAAATAAATAAAACACAGAAGATGGTCTTAGCAAATTTGAGGTAGGCAAAGATTTCTTCTTTTTTTTTTTTAACCTAATTCTTGCTCAACATGTTTATTTTTTTCTTCTTTTTTTTCTTCAATTTATGAAATTTATTGTCAAATTGGTTTCCATACAACACCCAGTGCTCATCCCAAAAGGTGCCCTCCTCAATACCCATCACCCACCCTCCCCTCCCTCCCACCCCCCATCAACCCTCAGTTTGTTCTCAGTTTTTAAGAGTCTCTTATGCTTTGGCTCTCTCCCACTCTAACCTCTTTTTTGGGCAAAGATTTCTTAAATAAGACCAAAACGAAAAAGAAAATCCAGAAGCCATAGAAGAAAAAAAGCGACGAACTGGACTTCATCAAAATGTAACCCATCCCACTGCGGGGGCGCCCCCTCTCTGGCGCCCGGCAGGGACCCCGGGCATGGGGCGCGGGGTCCCCCAGGCACTGGCGTCCTGCCATGGCGGGCCGGGAAGCCGGGAGGCTGGGCGGGGGTCTCCGGGGCCCGGATCCCGGGTGTCCTTAGCGTCCTGCATCACCTTCCCCACCACCCGGCGCGTGAAGAGGCAGCCGCAGCTACACGAGGGCCCGCAGTGGCCTACCTGGGCTTTGGGGACTGCGTGCGGCGACGGTCTCGCCCCAGGCCTCCATCCGGCGGGCTAGGACCCTCTGTCCCTTAGCAACCACACAGCACGCGCCGCCTGCTGTGTGGCTGAGGCCCAAGTGGTCCGGCGCCTCCCGGAGGCGTTCACCGTGAAGTTCACCCACGACCAGAGGTGCCCCAACCCCGACTCCAGAGGATGCTTCCACGGGGGTCACGGAGATCGTGCGCAAACAAGGGCTGAAGGGGACGAGCCAGGGCCTCACCGGGCCACCTGCCTCTCGGTCAAGACCCACCCCCGCGCAGCTGGTGTGGAAAAGTCAACTTAAGGAGGCCCGGAACCCGGGGTCACCGGGCGCTCCCAGCTCTCGCGTGAACACGTCCCTGCGTCATCGAGACCCGGATGCGGGACGTGGGGACGCGCAGCTTCAACCGCGTGCGAGCGCGCCTGCAGACTGTGAGCGGTGAGCGGCTCAAGGCGCTCTGCCGGGGCTCTGACCCCCGCCTGGGCAGGGCCAGCCTGGACGTGGCCATCCTGTTGGTCGTCTGTGATGAGGTGGAAGCAGCTTAGGTAAGTGTGCAAGACGGACTGAGCCCCAGAGGGGCTGCGCGGGGTGCTAACCCCCAGGCACCTCCAGCCCAGCCCCTGCCGCCCTCTTACCATGATTGCTGTGCAGTCGAGCCCAAAAGCCCCCTTACCCTGTCCTTTGCACTCCATGGCCTAGGTCAGCCCTCTGTGGCCATCGAGTCCACATGTCCTGTTGTGCCACGTGTCCCTTGTGGTCTGGTATGACACCGCCATTTTATCCACGTGTTTGGCCATGGCTGGGTGCCCCTCTGGCCTGTGAATCTTTGCCCACTTGTCCGTGTGCTTACTCTTGAGCTGTGTGCCTCTGTGTCACGTTCCGTGTCACATGACCCTGTGCCCCGCTTCCTGGGGTGCCTGTGTGGCTTGGGTCCATAGCCCTGGAGCCCCAGCCCAGCCCCAGCCAGTGCCTTCCGCTCTGGCAGCAGGGGCATCTGCGTCGTCCTCCCACAGCCACCTCTGGGGCCCCAGCCTGGCCTCACCACATTCCAGGGGCTTAGCGCCATGCCCTGCCACCCTCATCCTGCCACGGGCCTTAACTGACCCTCAGGCCCTCCCTCTTCTGGCACAGGGTGGTACCCACCACTCTCCCCAAGGCAGAATAAACTGGATCCTGGGCAGACGGCGGGGGGTGGGCGGAATGAAAGAAGAGAGTTAGAAAAGCAATCCGTATATTTGACGTGGAATTTGTACTCAGAATATATTAAGAGCAATTACAAATCGACAACGGCAAGACAATGTAATAGAAACAGGCAAACGCTTTGGACAGACACTTTACCGAAGAAGAGAACCACAGTGAGAGAACACCTGCACACCCATTAGAATGTGTGCGATGGAGAAGACCGGCCACACCAACCATGGGTGAGAATGCAGAGCGACTGGGCTGCTCATACACTCCTGGTAGGAGTGGAACATGGAGAACATTTCTTAGAAATTTAAACGTATCATATGATACAGCAATTTCACTCCTAGATGTCTAAATGAAAACATACGTCTGCATAAAGACTCACGCGCACAAATGTGCATAGTAGTGTTATGCATGGTGGCCAAATGCCAGAAGCAACACAAAAGCCCATCAGTGGGTAAGTGGGTAAACAAGATGTGGTTTCTCCAGACAACAGAATAGTGTTTGTCAGTAAAGAGTAACAAACTACTGACACCTCAGCAACGTTGATGAATCTCAAAAACACAGTGCTGAGCAAAAAGAAGGGGGCACGAAAGAGGATATCCTATCTGAATCCACTCGAATGAAACCCTAGAAATGACAAATCTACCCTGACGTGATTGAAGGCAGATCAGCAGTTGCTGGGCTGGCGGTTGACCGGGAAGCAAAAGAAGAGAAACTTGCAGGGATAATGGAAATATTCTGCATCTTGGTTGTGGTGTTTTCATGGATACATACATTTACGAAGATTCACCTTCTACATTTCAAGTAGGTGAATTATTTTATGTAAATTGCATCTCTGTCAAGCCAATTAACTGTTAATATTTTTAAGTCTCTTCTGAACCCTCCTATGGAAAAATCCCAAATAACATAAGTAGATACTCTCCCCCCCAGAAGATAGAGCTTAATCCCTCCACCACCAGTAGGATAAATGGAACTTAGTGACTTGCTTTCAAAGAGTATAGAGTACGAAAGGGGAAAAATAGCAACTTTATAGTGTAGAAACCTGACAGGCTCTACCTGAAGGAGGAGATCAAGGTTAACATCCCCAGTGATGTCACGTACATGTCAGGTTCTTCGTCATATGATGTAATGAGAAGGCACTTCACCTCTGTGATATTCTTTCAGAAATCCCAGAACCCCAGTCTAACCATGAGGAAACAAGTCAGGCAAGCCCCAAATACAAAATACCAAACCAGTGCCCCTCAAAACTGCCGAGGTCATGAAAAACAAGAAAAGGTTGGTAAATTGTCACAGATCAGAGGAGACTGTGGAGATATGACAACGAAACGTGTTGTTATTTTCTGTACTAGATTCTAGAACACCTAATGGACGTTAATGAAAAAATTAATGGTAACATCCAGGTAAAGCCTGGAGTTTACCCAATAGTAATTATGTTAATTTTCTATTACTTCATAATCAAGTACCAAAAATATTCCCACACAGCTCTATGGATCAGAAGTCCTGGCACAATGGGACCAAATCCCATTTAGGGACTACAAAGGGACTACCCCCAGGGACTTACAAAGCTGGAATCAGAGTATCAGCCAGGCTGTGCTCCTTTCTAGAGGCTCTGAGGAAGAATACACTTCAGCTGGGTCGTTGGTCAAATTTATCTGTTTCACTTACAAGACTGAGTTTCCCACTTACTTACTGTCTGTGAGTTAAGGGTCACCGTAAACATCTGAAGACTCTCAGGGCCTCGCCACATAGCATCCTCCATGTTCAAAGTTAGCAAGAGAATTTTGCTTCTATCAAATCCCTCGGGCTTTGCCTCTGACATCCCTGTCTCTGAGCTCTAGACCAAGATCCTACAGGTTCATGGGATTAGACCAGGCCCACCCTGGTAATTTCCCTTCCCTAAAGTGAACTGATTTGGATTCTCAGTTGCTTCTGCAAATTCCCTTCACAGCAACACCTACATTAGTATTGGATTGACTAGGACACCAGGTGGAATCGTAGAATGCTGCCTGCCACAGTGACCGATGTACCAACATTGATTTCTTCGATTTGACAAACATGCCCTAGTGATGTGAGATGATAACATTAGGGCAAGGAGTTTACGGAAACTCACCGTACCATCTTTGCAACTTTTTAAATCTAAAACTATTCCAAATAAAAGGTTTGTGTAGAAAACAGTGTCTTCAAAAATCCGAAGTAAATGGAATGTGCCATCTTGTGCCTCCTGGAACACAAACTGATAGAATCACTGTATTTGATGACTATGAACAGTAGCAGCATAGAGGATTGAGGAGCAATGAGGAACAATAACAAGGAAGCAGGAGGAGGAGGGAGAGAAGAGGAAAAGGAAGAGAAAGAGAAACAGGAGGAGGAGGAAGCAGCAGCTTACATTTATTGACCATTTAAGTGCCAGGCATTTTCTTAAGTACTGTGTAGAAATAGTCTTATTTAACCTCTGCGATGACCAGACAGGGCATTATCTTACTGAGTTATCTCCCGATGTTACAGATGAGGAAATTGCAATAGAAAAGGTTACATTCTAGGCTTCCTGGAAGTCGCACAGTCAGTCAGTGCTGGAGGCGGGAATCAAATTCGGGTAATCGGACTCCTGAGTCTTCATTCAGAAGCATCTTCCCATTTGATTCCCCATAGTTCACACATCCACAACATCAACCCACTCCTTCACCCATTCTGCTCTTCCCTGAAAAGCAGGTCGCTTCCAAAGAATGTAACATACGCAGCAGTTTACATTTGACCCAAATACTAGTAGTGCGAATGCAGTCCACCACCATGAAAGCCCAAATGACAGTGTCCTGAAATGCCTCGCATAAGAGAATATTTGAAACCCCAGTCATCTCACGTGTCTTTTTCCCTGTGCATAGAGCTCCGAGCTCATTCTGATGAGCTTGTGTTTATTTGTAAACCCATTCTTTCTTTTTTAATGTTTATTTATTTTTGAAAGAGTGAGACAGAGAGACAGAGCATGAGCAGGGGAGGGACAGAGAGAGGGAGACACAGAATCCAAAGCAGGCTCCAGGCTTGAGCTGTCAGCACAGAAACCCAACGCAGGGCTTGAACCCAGAACCGAGAGATCTTGACCTGAGCTGAAGTCGGCACTTAGCCAACTGAGCCACCCAGGCGCCCTGTAAACACATTCCTATGCATAGAGTTTGATCTACTGCGATTATATTTCCAATGAGATCTTAGCCAACCTATCTATTTTCGAGCAGATGTGAATTATCCAACTCATTCTGAGAACAAGAAGCAAAAGATTGACTTGCAAAACAAGTGGAATCTTTTTTAAGATTAAACTCTGAGAGTTTTCTCTTCTTGAGAAATTTCTCTTCTCTTACAGCATATCGGCTGTGCCATTGGCACTCCCAATATCTGCAGCAGATGAAAATATTTTTAATCAATCCCTCAAAACAACTAGGAGTTCAGGCATCCCCAAAAACGTGGGTCCCAACTTCCCTGCTATCTTTCAAGCTTTTGTCTAAGGGGGCTATATATTCTTCAGGATTCTTCAGGCACCGAGTAACAAAACTCAGGGGTTTTTTTGTTTTGTTTTGCTTTTTTGGTAGAGTGGTGAAAACAGTGTATCAAGTTCTCTCTCCGTAGATACATGACAGGTAGGTAGTGGGTAGGTAAGTAGGTAGGTAAATAGGTAGGTAGGCAGGTAGATACATGATAGATGTCTCCTTTTTTCAGATCACTTGTTTTCAGTATTGATCTCATCTTCTACTATATAAAGGAAAGCTTCCTATGTCACGAGAAGACTAGTGTTTGACTTCAGCTAATACCTAGATTATCTTCCAGCTAGTAACCCTCAAGAGAGCTTCTCTCCTCCCATCTTTATGTGAAGTCCCAGACCACATTCCCACCCTTTACACAGATTACTGTGGCTGGAAGATAAGTTAACAATGATTGGCTAAGCCCAGAACATGTCACCTTTCAAGGGCCTTTAGTACTGTGGTTACTTCGTACTAATGGTTAGCAACCTCACCCAGATTGGCACCAGAAAGGACTTCACCAACAGCTCCTCTGCTGTTTGCCAAATAGGATGTTGCTCATCTGGGTCACTTGGCTTTTTGTCCCAAGGCCATCTTATAGACCTGCCCAGCTCCATTGAGGACATTTGTGAAACCAAAAAAAGAGATCCTGGACGCTTGGTCAAGGATATGTGGAGTGAGGAGGCTCTATCACTGAGGCTGGTGGACAAGCACCAGTTAAGATCCTGAACTGCCATTGTAGTTAGTGACACCTCTGTCATATCTGTCTTCTTATCAGAACATCCCGACCTGCATTTTGAGCCACTGTACTTTCTAAAGCCTTATTACTCATAACTCAGATGAATCACCTCCTCCCTTGCTTCCTTGCCTTTTTAAATAAACTTCAGTTTAGGGGCGCCTGGGTGGCTCAGTCGGTTAAGTGTCTGACTTCGACTCAGGTCATAATCTCATGGTTCGCGGGTTCAAGCCCCACATCAGGCTCTGTGCTGACAGCGCAGAGCCTGGAGCCTGCTTCGGATTCTATGTCTCCCTCTCTTTCTCTCTGCCCCTCACCCGCACTCGCTCTCTCTCTCTCTCTCGCTTGCTCAAAAATAAATAAACATTAAAAAAGAAAAAAAATCACTCAACAAAATACCCATTAACACTCCTTTTAAATTCCTTTTTAAATTCCTTTAAACATCTTATTTCATGCTTCTTTTTATTCTTATTTTATGTGTAATAAATGTACATATTTAAGGTATACAACCTAATGACTTGATATCCAAATTAAAATGATCCCATTCACCATAGCATCAAAAATTGTCAAAATAAATTCAATGAAAAAGATTTGTACACTTAAATCTATAAAATATTGCTGAAAGAAATGAAATTACTAAGTAAATGGAGAGACATTTGATATTCATGGATTAGAAAATTCAGTATTGAACAAATTGGTCCATAGATTTAATGCCATTCCTATCAAAATTCCAGTAGGCTTTTTAAATAAATTGACAAACTGATTCTCAATTTTACATGAAAATGCACAAGACCTAGTCTAACCAAAAAGGATTCTGAAAAAGAACAAAGTAATTACACTCACTGATTTCAAAATTTACTACAAAGTATAGTAATCAAGACAATGCAGTATGGTCATATCAGTAAGCATATAAATCAACAGAACAAAATTGAGACACCAGAAATAAAACCTTATATATTATTGCTAATTGATTTCGATAAAGGTACCCAGACAATTCAGTGAAGAAAGAATTGTCTTTTTGATAAATGATGCTGTGGATAATGATACATCTGTATACAAAAAAAATCATAACCTAGACCTTACCTCACGACAAAGACACACACACACACGCAGAAATGGACCATGGATTTAAATGGAAGAGTTAAAACTGTAAAACTTCTAGAAGAAAACAGGAGAAAACCTTTGTAAACTTGGATTAGGGAAAGAGTTTCCTAGAAACACCAAAAACATTATCCTTCAAAGATAATATTGCTACATTAGACTCTGCACTTCAAAAGACACCATAAAACTGTCAGATACTGCTTCACAATCACCAGGACAGCTAAAATGAAAAAGAGCGGCTGTAACAAGTATTGGCGAAGAGGAGTAGAAATTGGTACCCTCCTACATTGCTATGAGATTGTAAAATGGTTGCAGCCCCTCTGGAAAACAATTTGGCCGTTCCTCAAAATGACAAACACAAAGGCACTAATCCCATTTCTAGGTATGTACCCAAGAGAAATGGAAATATGTGTCCGCACAAAACTTGTATACAAAATGTTCATAGCTGAGCTATTCACAATAGCCAAAAAGCAGAAACAATATAAATGTTCATCAGTTGATGAATGGATAAACAAAATCTGAAATATCCATGTAACAGAATATTACTCAGCCATAAAAAGAATGAAGTATTGATTTATGCTATAACTTGGAGGAACCTTGAAAATCTTATGCTAAGAAGTCAGATGCAAAAAAAAAAAACCTACATATTTAACAATTTCATTTATATGAAATATCAAAGAAAATTTTACAAATACAGAAAACACATCAATAGTTGCCTGGGATTGGGGATGGAAACAAGCATCAGGGAAACATTGTAGGATGATGGATATGTTCCAAAACTGGATTGTGGTAACAGATGCACAACTATAGAAATCTACCAAAAATCATTGAACCATAAATTTCCAAAGCGTGGATTTTATAGTAGGTAAATTACAGTTCAATAGAGCTGTTAAAAATAATTGATAGGCTACAATATTTATCTTCTCAAAATCGCCTTTATTTCACAATATCAAAAGGCTTACACAACTGACAACAGATAATATGCTCCGTTTGAAGAGAAGATGAAAATATGGGAATCCTTTATCTGATACATTGTTTTATTTTTTCCTGGCTTTAAGCCTGAATTTATGTTTTGCTGACGTCCTTCTAAATCCTCTTTCTTCTATGCACTTTGCTGCACTTGCCGAGAAAGAAAAAAGTAACACATGAATCGAGTAAATTACTGTTTTATTTAGGCGCGCCTGAGTGGCTCAGTTGAGCTTCCGACTGGCTCAGGTCATGATCTCGCGGTCCATGAGTTCCAGCCCCGCTTGGGGCTCTGTGCTAACAGCTCGGAGCCTGGAGTCTGTTTCAGATTCTGTGTCTCCCTCCCTCTCTGACCCTACCCCATTCATTCTCTCTCTCTCAAAAATAAACAAACGTTAAAAAAAAAAAAAAACCTCCCCCATTCATGCTCTGTCTCTCTGTCTCAAAAATAAATAAATGTTAAAAAAAAATTTTTTTAATTACTGTTTTATTTGTGTATTACATCAAACTATTGGAACTAGAGGGACTCCCAGAATCACTAGTCTGTGTCTTTTCTGAAGAGTCTGTTTCTCGCCATTAGTACACAAAACCACAAGAGGTTGATTTACTTCCAAAAGAAATCAACAGATTATTACCGAGCCTCGATTTAACTTGGTTTTTACCGAGCACAAACAAAAGGATGTTTCAGCTTTAAGGAGAATTATAAGCACACGCACCCTGTTACAGTCACCGGGTCATTGATTTTGATGGTAAGATTGGAATGCAAGCAAGTAAGACAATTTTTCTTAAAGAACGGGCTATGTCCGTAGTCTTAACTGATACTCTAACACTGGTTTTCCACCAAGGCCATGACTGTCCTAAGGAGAAGAGAATCTACCGAAGAAGAGGATGCTGTTGGACTCATTGTGCCTGACGAAGAACAGGAAAGGGTGATTGCAATGAAAATGTTCATAACCCGGCGCCAGTGTGAGAGCAAAGCCCACACCGGTGCCTGCTGCGGCCTCAGTCCCTTCCTCGGTGACCGCCACAAAGGCCCTGTGCAGGAACTTCTTCACCTGCAGCCCGGAGTGTGAGGACAGCCCCGGAGAGTCCGTTCTGTACTCGCTGAAAGCGTCTGCCGGCCCCATGGCCGCCAAGACGGCCTCCAGGGCCTCCAGATCGTACCCATCTTCCACTTCAAACCGCGGTAAGTGCAAGGTCACGTTCCTTTCTTCCATATGCCCCGGGTTAGTCCACTCTACTAAATTTTCTGGAGTTACTTGATCTATAATCTATGCAGGAAAAGTGGTATGATTATCGACACAAAGTTAGAACACTGTAACACTGATTTGAAGCTGTTAGAAATGATTAATTTTAATAATGCACAAAAGAAATATTATTCCACTAGACCGTTGTCTTTATAGCAGGCACTTGTCTTATACTTCTTTATTCATCTTTATGTATGTGAAAACTCAGTAGTAGTAAATGAATTTTTAAGGATGAGAAATAAGGTGTTTCTTATTCTATCAATCCACATATTATTTCATTTTTTACTATTCCCCTGTACTCTTTTATGCATACATAATGTATAATTTATATAGAATAAGTCATATATTTATATGAATTATCTGTAATAAATATGTAATAATATACCTTACATAATATATATGTCTACTTAACATGATATATATATTTACATAGTTGCAATTACAGTGGATGTCCATGTTACTTGTTTTAATGTAAACTTTTTCAGAGGTCTGTATCTCTCCTAAATATCTTCAGACTGATAGATAATACTTCCATTGAGCTGATAAATTTTGCCAAACATTCATCCACTCATTTTACGATCATCTAGTAAGTATGCAGCATGATAGATGCTGATAGATATTGTGGATCTGAAAATAGCGATGATGATGATGATGATGATGATGGTGATGATGAATTTTGAACTAGGTATCTTAGTATATTTAATGCAGAAATTACTGATTTGACTCAGAAAAGCAATTTTGTTTCTTCTGAACTGGAATTTTGGAGTCAGAGTATGAATACTCTTAAAGCTTTCATACATATTGCCATTCTGCTATCCCAAATTTTTCCAACATGCAAAGCAACTAGAGATGTTTCACAGCCAGAGAACAGCATCTAGTATCATAATAATATAGCATCCATCATTTATCAAGTTCTTTCCATGTACTGGACCTCTTTTTGGAGCTATCTTAGACTAGGTTTAAATGAAGGGGGACTAAATCAAAGGGTTCAAGATTAAAGATCTTATAGATTTGGAGCGATTATTATGTGTCAATGGAGGTTCATCTTTGGATTAAAAAAATTACCACTCTGGTAAGTGATGTTGATTATGGAGGAGACTGTGTATGTGGGGGCAGGGAGGAAATGGGAAATCTCTGTACCTTCCTCTTAATTTTGCTGTGAACCAAAACTGCTCCAAAAAAAAAATAAAATAAAATCTTTAAAAAGAAATTAGGGGTGTCTGGGTGGCTCAGTCAGTTAAGCGATCGACTCTATTTTGGTTCAGGTTATGATCTCACTGTTCATGAGTCTGAGAGCCCCACATCGGGCTCTGTGCTAACAGCAGAGCCTGTTGGGATTCTTGGGATTCTCTCTCTCTCCCTCTCTCTCTGTTCCTCCCCCACTTGTGCCCTCTCTCTCAAAATAAATCAAGACACTTAAAATTTTTTTAAAACAAATAAAAAGAAATTAAAGTTCCAAGAAAGAAATTCAGGAAGTCTAATAGCCTACTGAACAGGATGCAAAATTTGCTGTATGTGCAAATGCCATTCTTTTCTGGGGAAAAGGTGCACAGAGATCAACCATTTCTCAGAATAGTCGCTGATCTTTGGAACGCCTATATGACCTTAAATGTTCGTGTTCGCTCATCCCCAACTATTTCGGTATTGGTTGTTTTCAGGAAACCCGATACTGCTTAATGCCCCTTTTTAGACATCCGTCTGTAGCTGCTGCACAGAGTAAGGAACAGTGTCTGCTCGACACCAGCTCCAGATCAGTAGTCCTGTTTCCAAGCTTACCCAGAAACAAGCTTTGGGACACAAAGCCTCAGGAGATGAAAGCAAGACTGGGGAGATGCAAGGTGTTACCTTCTCCAGGCCATCTGTGTCATTGGGCAGCAACACACACAGGCTTAGGTCATTGTTTCTATACGGAATTCCCAGAATCTTGGCTTGTAAGTCCTCCAGGAAAGTGAAGCTGTAGGTATGGGTCTGTGTCATCATCGGCACACATTTGCTCGCACTCTGCAACAAAGCAATAGAGCGTGCAGTGTCAGAGGAGGCGGAAGACAGCCAGGTTCGCCCACCAAAGTGATTGGCTCCCCCAAAAATAGTGCTGAAGATCAGGGCCTCCAGTCAGTATTTGCTGACTACCACGTTCGTTTGCTCAAGTAGGGCTTTAGGTTGTACGTTCCACATGTCAACACATCACATACATAAATTAGGGGCCATACCTTATTCAGCCAAAACTCTTCCTCTTTGGTATTTTCTTTCTTAAACTCCCTGTCCCATTGCCCTTTAAAATAAACTGTGTTCACCAGCGCCAGCTTGGTGAAGCTGTCTAGAGAACCATCTGGAAACAGGTCCTTGATTTTTTCTGCAAATGAACAACAACAACAACAAAGTTGGCCCGTCTTCAAAATCACAAGTGCTAGGCAAGGCAGATACGATGAAGGTGGACTTGACTCGTCACTAAAAACTCAGCCGGGCCAGCACCTGAGGGCCTTGCCGACAAAGGGTTTGCTGGCAGGGTTGTAGGGAGGCCCTCGCTTTGCCCACAGCCCGTGTGTCCCATTGGATAAATTGAAGTACGATGGTTAAGCGTTCAGGTTCTGGGACCAGACTGCCTCTGTTAGCATCCAGTTTTGCCTCTTACCAGTTGAGGAATCTTGGGCAAGTTATTTAAGCTCGCTGTGCCTCAGTTTCCACATCTGCAAAACAGGAATAAAACCTGCCTCATGGAGTGGTTATGAGGAGTAGATGACTTAATATGTGTAGAGCACTTGGAGCGCTCTCCAGCTCATAAGAAGCACGCAGTAAGTGTAAGCTCTTATTTTTACCCATTTGATATAGTTACCACCCAACACTTAGGGATTTATTATATTATTGGAAAAGAAACTGATGTTTTTGTCTCTGGGTTTAGCCCCTCCCACACTAAATTCTGAAGAATATTGCCATCAGTCAACCCTTTGATAGACCCTCCTTTTTTCCTGCTCTTCAAATTTTATTTTATTTTTTGGTCTAAGTATAAAGATGGAAAAATTGTATTGTGAAATAATAATGTCTTCCTGATAACTGGAATTTTAAAAAATGTATTCTGAAATTCTAACACTAAAGTATCAGCTATTGCCCCCCTCCCCAAGTGTATTTCCATATTAAATAGTCCTCTCTGGTATTTCTTGTGTGTTTGGCTCATACTAGGGGATAAGGAGAGAGCATGAAGTGAGGCTTTGTCAAGTTCTGTGCTGAGGATGGGGCTGAAAGTTGTTACCGTCCCAGCATGATGCTCTAGTGGAGATGAAGGCCAGGAAGCCCCAGCTGGAGGCCATAAAGATCTTGGTGGGAGGAGAGCTAAATGTCTCTCACTTGACAAGAGAAAGGAGACACTCTATGACATTTCCTCTTACAGACCCAGACTAAGAAAGAAAGGCTCTCATATAAAGGAAAAGATGTGAACCCAACACAGACACGGGTCCAGTTTCAGGAGTCCCGAAGATACTGTGAGGCACAGCCATGTTCAAATCATTCTCTGTTATGGAGCTGGCTTCCTGCGGTCCCTCCCTGGGGCCCCCTTGGCTCTCTCCCATTTGCTGAGACTATTCCACTCTCTGTAGTGTCTTCTCCCACTCCTCATGCCCAGCCCTGCCCTTCTAACCCTAACAAACTTATCTCAAGTCTGAACCCCCCAAAGGCTTGTGCACCCTGGCACCCTATGAGTGTCCAGCTCAGAGCAGGTGCTCAAGAAGCATTTTATGATGAATGACCCATCCATACTGTACCCTTTGTTTGGCTTTCGACCCAGGAATTAATCTTCTTTCTACTTTCGTCTGCTGCATTTACAAAGTCAACAGGTTCCAGAGAAGCGTGGTAATATTTTTCCACATAATCTAAGTATTTCTTTAGGAGGAACAGGGAAAGAATAGAAGGAGGTTGAAAATTCAGTTTATTTTGAAAAACAGAAATTCAGTTTATCTATTTCCAACATCTCTAGAAAATGTGTCTGTACATTAAAGATGGCTGACATTGTTATCAGGGTGTCTTAGGACCTGGGAAAATCACTTCTGAGTACTTCCAGGCCCGTTTTTGGCAGGTACAATAGGGTTAAGGCAAAAAGCAGATTTAGACTGCCAGAATTAAAAAGAAGCTCCCAAAGGGCCTGAATGTCTGGAGAACAGGCAGGGGGACACCCAGTGATGTGGACTGAGCCAGGCAGTCAGCTCAGGCAGTAAGCCTCCAGGACCCACAGTCCTAAATGGGCCATCGGCCATTCATGAATACCACTCACAGGTGTGGTGGATACAGCTAAACTTACTTGAAGGAAGAGGTATGTCTTTTCTCCAAAGAGCCTGTTGGCTATTCTTAGTTCATAACCGTTAGTGGATTTGCCTATCTCACTCAAAAACTCTTGGAATTGGTGATGTATCTCTTCTGTCTTCTCAATCTTCAAAATCAAAACAATATATATGTTATGTATATGATATGCTGTATTTTTGTAATAAAGTAAGCTCAATAAAAGACAATGTTATTAAGAAAGTCATAAGGAAGAGAAAATACATTTACAGTACTGTATTTATCAAAAAAAAGATCTGCATCTAAGTGGACCTGTGCCATTCAACCCCATGTTGTTCAAGGGTCAGCTATCCCTGAATATCAATGACTGGTGACTTCAAGGCCAGTGGGGTTTCAGGTCCCACTCTCTCTGTACAACTGTATGAAATGGGCCAATATACACTGCCAAGTGGTACAGATATTGGTATGATCCCCTTGGCAAACAGTTTGGTGATATTTAATAAAGTTGAACATACATACACCCTACCTTCCAGATACGTACTATAGACCAGTGTTGCCCCATAGAAATATAATGCAAGCCACAAATGTGAGCCACATATATAATCTTTTTTTAAAAGTTTTTATTATTTTAGAGAGGGAGAGAGCGTGAGTGGGGGAGAGGGGCAGAGGAGAGAGAGAGAATCTTAAGTAGGCTCCACACTCAGCATGGGGCCTGATGTGGGGCTTGATCCCACAACCTCAGGATCATTTCTTGAGTCAGATGCTTTACCAACTGAACCACCCAGGCGCCCCAGCCACATATATAATCTTAAATTTTCTAGTGACTACATTCTTAAAAGTAAAAAGCAGATAAAATCAAACGTAGTATTATATTTTATCAAACCAAATATATCTAGAACATCATTTTGACATAACTATAATACATAATTATATATATATATAAATATACAAGTATATATTATTTCAACAAAAATAATATATAAAAATTAACAAGATGTTTTTTATCTGTGACATGATAAAAAAAATGTATACTTGGTCTGTTTCTCCGGTGTCTAACACAGAGCTCCTAAACCTTGTAATTTGCTGACTACAAATTCCTGGGTGCTAGGAAGCATCTTTTCTTTCAATATTTTCTCTTTGATCCCAGTTCCTGACACAGAACTCCTAAATTCCTTGGAATTTCCTGGGTGATAGGGGCATCTGTTGTTCTAACAACTTCAGGATGGGGGCTGGTCATTGGAAAAGACCAAACCATAATTAGAAGCTTGGAATTTTCAGTCCCATCTCCCATCCGCCAGGGAAAGGAGAGGGGCTGGAGGTAGAGCTAATCACTGAAAGTGCCTCTATGATAAAGCTTTCATAAAAATCCCTAAACTACAGCATTTAAAGACCTTCTGGGTTGGTGAACACATCCATGTTCTAGGAGGGTGGTGCACCCCAAACTCTTGGGAAAATCTGAGACTTCACCCTATATACCTCTTCATCTGGCTATTTGTTTGTATTCTTTACAAGAAACCAGTGTTTCCCTAAGTTCTGTGAGCCATTATAGAAAATTATCAAATTTGAGTAGGGGGTAATGGGGTCCTCTGATTTGTAGCCAAGTTGGGCAGAAGTGTGAATAATCTGGGAACCTACTTCCTTGCAATTAGCATCTGAAGTAGGGCAAGTCTTGTGGAATGGAGCTCTTTAACGTGTGGGGTCTGCACTGACTTCATGCAGTTAGTGTCAAAATTGTTTAATACAAGGAAACTCACACATTCGGTGTTAGAAGTGTTGTGAGTAGTAAAACAGTTTTCCTTCAACATTATTTGCTCATACTAAGATCTTGAAATGTAATGTATATTTGACACTTACAGCACCTTTCAGTTTGAACTAGGTATATTTCAAATACTCTATAGCCAATTCAGTGGCTACCATATTTGAAAGCTCAGGACTAGAGAGACTCTCATCCAGGGAAACTACAAGGCTTGTATAAGAAGGGTCATCTGTTTTTTGGGTTTTTTTTTTGTTTTTTTTTTTTAAATTTTTATTTAACGTTTATTTATTTTTGAGACAGAGCATGAACGGGGGAGGGTCAGAGAGAGAGGGAGACACAGAATCTGAAACAGGCTCCAGGCTCTGAGCAGTCAGCACAGAGCCCGACGCGGGGCTCGAACCCACAAGCTGTGAGATCATGACCTGAGCCGAAGTCGGACGCTCAACCGACTGAGCCACCCAGGCGCCCCAAGGGTCATCTGTTTTTAATAAGAAGGAAGAAAGGAAACAAGGAAGAAAGAAATCACCTATGAACAGGATCAGTGGGTTAATAGCCATGAAAATGAATCATCAATGGCTACAAGTATCCACCTAAAATAAATGAATCTTATAAATACAATCCTGAGCCCAAAATAATGAGGTTTCAAAGAATAATAAAATTTAAAAAAAAATACATGCAATGAAATAATACAGAAACAACAAACACCAAGTTCAGGATAGTGGAACTTCTTCTTTCAGGAAAGGCTGGGAATGTGTTCAAGGAAAGTACTTGGGGGCATTAGCTAATTTGTCAATAGTTTATTTCTTTTTTATTATTATTATTTTTTAACATTCATTTTTGAAAGACAGAGACAGTGTGAATGGGGAAGGGGCAGAAAGAGAGGGAGACACAGAATTCAGAGCAGGCTCCAGGCTCCAAGCTGTCAGCACAGAGCCCGACACGGGGCTCAAACTCACAGACTGCAAGATCATGACCTAAGCCGAAGTCAGCCGCCCAACCGACTGAGCCACCCAGGTGCCCCCTCAATAGTTTATTTCTTACACTAGAAGGGAGAGTTAAAAGGTATTCAGAATTGCATTATTCAGAATTGCAGAAGTGTATAAGAATTCCTAATACCTTTTGTACATGATATCTTAAAATTTTATCTTCAATTTTTAAAAGCAAGGTTCAGAATACTCTAAGTTTATGTGATAATGAAATGTGCATCTGGCATGTCTTTGAGCAAATCACTGTACTCCTCTGCTTTCTCATCTATTGAAAGAGGAGATTAGAGCATGTGGCCTCCAAGACATGCCTCAGTCCTAATGTCCTTTCAGTCAGTAATTCTATTCTCCTTCATGCTTCTGTGGGTCCCAGAAAAGTCCTGAGGTGTGGACAGAGTTGCTATGCAGACTTGTACAGGTTGTGCCCTGCACAAAGCTGAAATTCAACCGTCACCCCCCAAGGGGGCATTCCTTTTTCTAATTCCTGCAAAGATTCTGTCCAGGCTACCATGCTTGGGAGGGAGAGTGCTCTGAAAACAACTGTGCTCCATGGTCAAGTGGACAGTGGAGCAGCTATCTGACCCAGTTCTGTTACACAAACTTTGTAAGGAAGCCTGACTCTCCACATATGCCCCAGAGCCAACCAGACAACCCGGCTATGTGGGACTGTGAAATGAACAGCTCGGATTGCTGGGTGATTGGAGCCACGATTTTATGAGCATCTGGTGCCGAGCCATGACTACCGTCAGGGTAGATGTGCCTTCCCCCACCCCGAGAGCTCTAACCATCCCCAGATGCCAGCCCTGACCTCTGGACTGTCCCATGTTCGAGCAGATTGTCCTTTGAGGAGCAATACTACAACCCTAGAGCCAGAAGTGACCCTAAGAAGTCATTGGTCCTGTGCTAATACATCGTTAATGTAAAATATCAGCAAGGGAGCTTAAAATAAAAATAGAATGTAGTGATAGTATCGCCTACTACCGCCATTATTACTGGGTGAGTCAGCAGTATGTTCCAGACCTCCACTGGGTACTTCATAGAGGCTCAAAGAAAATGAATAGCTTACCCAAAGTAGCATGGCTGGTTAAGTGACTGGCTCAGGCTTTGAACTCAAATCTGTTTAACTCCTAAACCCATTCACTCTGCCATAGGGACTTTTCAGTCCATGCATATTTAAATCGGAGTGGTCAAGGTGCTTTAAAGTTAAAGTCTCCTCTTGGGGCACCTGGGTGGTTCAGTCGGTTTAAACATTCGACTTCGGCTCAGGTCATGATCTCGCGGTTCGTGGATTCAAGCCCCGTGTTGGGTTCTGTGCTGACAGCTCAGAGCCTGGAGCCTGCTTCGGATTCTGTGTCTCCTTCTCTTGCACTCATTCTCTCTCTCTCCCTCTCTCTCTCTCAAAAGGAAATAAACATTAAAAAAATTTTTTTAAATAAAGTTAAAATCTCCTCTTAATATTAAGGGTTTGTTGGGGCGCCTGGGTGGCTCGGTCGGTTGAGTGTTTGACTTCGGCTCAGGTCATGATCTCACTGTACGTGAGTTCGAGCCCCGCGTCGGGCTCTGTGCTGACAGCTCAGAGCCTGGAGCCTGTTTCAGATTCTGTGTCTCCCTCTCTCTGTGACCCTCCCCCATTCATGCTCTGTCTCTCTCTGTCTCAAGAATAAATAAAAACGTTTAAAAATATATATATATATATATATATATATATATATATATTAAGGGTTTGTTACTATATAATAGCAGCAACCCTACTTGGCTGCAGTGATTAAAAACAAGCATAAACTATTACCCCTCCTACACATTTTCCCAGGGAGCCCATATCAACATAGCAGACTTACTGAAGACTGTAACACATATCTCCTCACCTTTTTTTCTTCGGCTTTGATTCTTGAGTTCCCTGCCTCTTTTTCAGAAGAGAGCATCTGGAAGGACAGAAAATATTATGGTTGTGGTCAGAATAGAGAAACCCTCACATAGAATCAGTCCGGGGGTGTTGAATGTTTGTTCAAGAAACTTCAGTGGTAGACAGGTAGCATTTCTCTCCTTGCAAAATCATGCACAGGTCTGGATTGCCCATTGATCTCACCTACATTGGTTAATCCTTTCATGTACTGATCTTTGATGCGTCTTTTATAGGCTAGTGGGGATTACGCAACTTCTTCCAGTAGGTTTTGTTCTTCATGCTGTGTCTTTAGTAGTGAGGTTAAACACTTTGGACAAGGCCACTCACTCAGCACCCCCTCAAAGGAATTTCAAGCACCAGGGAGCAGATGGCTTGGCGATATTTGGAGAGGGAGGAGGACTTCCCTCATAGACCTGCAATTGCCCTGTGCCTTCACGTGCATTCTCTGTTGCCTAGCCCCATTTCAGGGTAATGCCGGAGGGCTGCCCCCAGAGACGAGCCTGCCTGGACAGCTTCCTTACCTTCCGTAACTGGGCCGCGGTGGCTCCTTGGGTCCCGAAGACGAGCATGCCGATGGCAGCTGAAATGCCCACGGGGGAAAAGAAGATGTTGCCATCTTTTGTCTTACTCAGCTTTTGGAAGAGATTAAACCCAAACCTTGTGTATGCTGCAGCAAGCGAATCCATGAAGATCCCAGCAAGATCTAGAACAGCAACAACAGTCAAAACCAAACAAGTTCATTTCACCTATTTGAATTGCTTTCTGTCACAGGAACCCGTCCTGCTTCTCTTCCTGTCCGTGCATTGATTCAGGAAACAGAGATTTTCATCCTCCCAGGGAAAAGTCACTGCTGCCTGCTTCTCACCCCTTTCCTTGGCCTTCTCTGGACAGGAGACACGAATCAATCTGGCATCATCCGGTGTTTCTGTTCTCATTTCCCTAGGCATCAGGGTTGACACCTAAATGGTTTTCTTTTCTCTTGTTCTCTGCCAGAGTCTGCCCGTGTCTGCCTGCCCACTGCTTCCTCCCCCCAGGCAGGCCCAGCCCTTTCCTGCTCCCTTCTGATGGCCCAGCTGCTGGCCTGTGACCAGGCCAGTGAAGGGCCTGAGAATTCCTGATCTCAGGTCTCCGAACCAACCTTAAAATAATAAAGTCCATAGTGGCTCCTTCTCAGGTACTTTGTATTTCTCAACTGATTGAAATCTAGTGCAGAGAGTGACTGGATGGACTAACTATCTTAAACCCCAGTCCCTAACTGCATGAAAACTGGAGTCTTGTCTGAATTTTCCCTAAAGGGCAATGACAGATCTCTTTGCCATGGATTATTAAGTAGAGATAAAAGTGTTTTCTTTCCTCTACTTTTTCTATATTGTTTCAGGCTTGTGCCATGAGTTCATATTACTTTTGTAATCTCACACACACACACACACACACACACACACACACACACACAATTTTAAAGAGCAATTACTATTTACTAAAATAAGCAATTACAACACATTTTATGCTTTCTTCACCACCAGCTATGTTACAACTAGTGAATGAAGGCTTTAAGAAAAATCCTAAAACAAGAATGAGATTAGTGTGGAAGAAAATTTTTTGAAAGCCAAAATACTTTGAGGGGTTTTTGAATCAAGGGCCCATCCCTGTGAAGGCATTCCACATCTGCTGTTAAAACTTCCATTTCAACCCCAAGTTTCCTTTCAAGGATTCCTTACGAGTTAACTCAGAAATCAAATCAATCAGGGTGCCTAGGTGGCTCAGGCAGTTGAGAGTCTGACTTCGGCTCAGTTCATGATCTCACAGTTTGTGAGTTTGAGCCCCACATCAGGCTCTGTGCTGATAGCTCAGAGCCTGGAACCTGCTTCAGATTCTGTATCTCCCTCTTTTTCTGCCCCTCCCCCACTTGTGCTTCCTCTCTCTCTCTCTCTCTCTCTCTCTCTCTCTGTCTCTGTCTCTCTCTCTTTCTCTTTCTCTCAAAAATAAATAAAACACTAAAAAACTTTTTTAAAAAGAAATAAAATCAATTAACTTACAGTCAAACAAGATGATACATTGTCATGACTATGTAGGCACTGAATTAAATAAAACCAGCCCAAGGAAAATTATGCACAATAAAAGTAATTCTTTCAAATCAACAAACATCAGTGTTCCCAAAACACTGAAGTCTTAAGCTGAAGCTAAAGAAAGGACTTACCTGGATTTTGGAGAGACAGAGGTGGCTAGGAAAGGAACCAGGAAGCATATGTAGCAGGAGTTGTTGAGATCTTTAATTTATAGCTCTCTCTCTGTCTCTCCCTGCCTCTCCCTAGTCATTATCTTTGCATTTCAAGTAAAACAATTTTGATTTCTCAATGATAATTTCTCTAATAAAATTAGCATACACGGTTTATGACAAGCTGAGGATTACATTTCCTATTTCTTCCACTCATGGCCATGAAGCTGTGCACTTGATCTCAGCAACTGTTTTGTGAACTGTAGTTCACAAAGGGTGCACCTTAAGACATAGAGGAATAGAGTTTAAATTCTAATTCCTTACAAAGGATTTTGGAGGCCCAAGCATAAGAAGATCAAAATCAGCCAGACAGCAAAATAAGATTAAAAGCAGGAGCTCAACCCAAGACCAAAGAGTAGCATGAGAATGACCAAGTTAAATAGATTATGACTCAGGTGGAAAAACCATCAGAGGGCGGGCTTTCATCCCCAGTGATCTTCAGGATCCTTTGGAAAGAATTGTTTAGATGACTGGTTCTCCACCTTGGATACACACTAAAATCTCCTGGGAAACAAACAAACAAAAACTATGCCCAAGCCTTACCCCCAGACAACAAAGTCAGCATTTGCTGGGGTGGGAACCAGACATCAGAATTTTTATCACCCCAGGTGATTATGATGTGCAGCCAAGGTTGGAAACCACTGGTTTATAGCCTGACAAAGATCTGAATTAATACGTGCTTTACTTACCATGGAAGTATGGGGCTGTGTCCTAGCAAGCCCAGTCTCTGCAATAAAGTTAACTTAGCAGTTGCTCCTTATTTTAGGATGCTGAATGAAAAGAAGAAAATGAAAGAAAACTACCTTACAAGATAAAAAAACAAAAAGTGGTGAGAAAAGTTTGGGCAGGTAGCTAAACACACACACACACACACACACGCATGCACTTCACCACTCTTGTTCTCAAGCATTCTCTCTTTAAGTATGAAATCCCTCATTTTAGTTCATTCAGTAAGCATTGGTTGAGAGTCTACTATGTACCAAACACTGGGCTAAGGACCAATAATTCATAACACCCAACAAGCTCATTGTTTCAGGAAAACAACACTGTTTCCAAAAACAACTCAATAAGAGATTACACCTCCAAATTCCAGTTTTTCCTGCTAACCCTGAGGCATCCCTACTGGCTGTACTAGTCCATTAAAGAAACAGTGCTTGGATTATTCTCAGCATTGGTCTTGGGTAAAGGGTGTGAAGATTCATCGTTGTTGCCAAGAAACAAATCTTAGAAGGACAGTTTAGCTATTCCCTCTCACCCGCATGTCTGCCTAAGGAAGCAGCTCAGTGATGTACCTTCTAAGGGCATGGTCAAGTGTGTACCAATCTCAATATTCACACTTTGCTTTCTGTTTTTTGTTTTGTTTTGTTTTGTCTTTTTCCTGAACACAACTCTTCAAGCAAATTCAAAGCAGTATTTAATTAACTTTGCTTTCTAATTGTCACTGAGAAACATGCCAGTTGAGTAATGTTTGGAAAGAAAAAATACTTGGTTGTGGAGTTGACCTTGGATGCCAAGAAAGGTTTTTTTTTAGATGGTATGAAATCTTTGAGTCGGCAATAATGCTCCATTTTTGAACCTCCCGATCAGTATATGTCTTCTAATTCCTTTCTCTGTGACCCTAGACTCTGTTGTATGGCCCAGCTACCTCTGCAAGCCCTCCACATTTTCCTAAAGCATTTCCTCTATCAGGCACTTTCACAGGGAGGCCTGGCTTTCCCCTAGGGACCACACATCCCACAATCTTCCCTGGGACAAACACTCATACTTTGGGATCAGGAAGCAAAGTCCCCATTCCTAGTCTCTCTCCTACCTTTGCTCCTTCCAAGCCTTTCTTCCTTCAACACCTTCAGTGTTCCCTTTAGAGATTTACCCTGTCTCGCTGTGCCCTTCCCGAACCATAGCTACCCCCACCACCCCTGCTAGGCATGGTCTTCTTGTTTGCTCTAACCCCACTGCCCCTCTGTACATCTTCATAGTCCATGCCAGGGGCAGCTCGCACATTCCTGACATCTTCCCTCTCCTCTTGACACACATGGTCATACTTTAGGTGTCGTCACCACCAGGAACTGCTCCTGCTGGAAATTACTGGACACCGAAATTCTTCCCTCTGGCTATGGAGTCTTATCCCTGTTCCTCCTAAACCTAATTTTCAATGTCGTCACAACCTCCAATCATTGCACCCCTCCCTAACCTTCTATTTCATCAGTAGATGATGAACCTTCTCCCTCCCAGTATCAAAACTGTCCCAAAGGTAGAAAATACATTAGCAATTAGAAGAGTAGTTCAAATGTTTCTGGGTGAGGAGACGAAAATAATTAAGCCCTGAACCAGAGTGCTAGAGGGTTCCCATCTATCCCAAGTTTGGACACAACCTCTACATCCGTGCATCAGTCTGTGACTGACGCTGGCATGTAACACTTCTTCTCCAAGACTATAATGTAATGGATGCCACTGGGTCCCAACCAGATCCCTTTTGCCAGTCAGTGCTCCTGTCGCCTGGCCGCCATTTTGTCTGACAGTTCAGTGGGGAACCATGCGGCACCCCACCTCCAGCCAGCGCACACCTCAGGTTTGACACACTGGCATAAGATACAAAAAGACAGGACATGAATTTCGTGGTGTAATTTTTCCTCCAGAGCTTCTGCCATAGGATCAGAGTGAATATAATCTCTAGCTGAGACCACATGACTGATGAACAGGTTTCCATTCCCTGTGCTTCCTCTCTCAAGGAGAGGAAACCCTCTCCTCTCCTCCCCATCCAAAAAATTCCCTGAACAAGAACCCCTGTCTGCAGCACTGCTTCTGGGGAAGCTGACCAAGACCAGGTGTCTTCATATCTCACCCAAGATCTCTCATTGATTTTGCTTTCTAAACAGTCCTTGGCAATTCTTGCAAATACTCTCCTTTAGATTAACTTTTCCATCAGTTTACCAAGGCCAATGAAAATTCCCCTGGGTATTTAGATTGGAACCTTTAGAATTGACACATTCATTGGGGGAAATTGTCATCTTCACATTAGGAACCAGAAACATGTTTATCTTACATGCCCCTCAGTAGAGTTTATAGATAGAAAGAAATGGAGAAAGAATGAAATAGAAAACCAGTTTTATCTTTGTGATCAAAAATAAAACAAGTATACCACTATCACTGCTTCCATTCAAAATTAAACCAGGGCTTGGAGGGAAAGAACAGAAAAAAATAAACAAACAACAACAACAACAAAAAACAGAATTCAGCAAATGTGATATGGCAATTGAATAATTAATTAAGTTTCAAGACCCAAAATGAAATAAAATTATCATTCACACAGGAATTGACACATATGTTATAAGAATTTAAAAGTGAGTTTAGTAAAATTACTGAATGCAAGGTCTCTATAAAAAATCAAATATTGTTTATATACTAGCAACACAATGAAATGCAAAAAAAAAAATTTTTTTAAGTATATGATTTGATAGAGTACCCCAAACCATCACATACCTACTAAAAATGAAAGATGTGTAAGCCTCCACATAGAAAAGATCAAACATAATACAGGAAAATTAGGAAGACCTAAATAGATGAAGGAATGCTTTATTTATGGTTTAGAAGACTCAATATTGCCAAGATGTCAACTCTCTCAAAATTGGTCATTGCAAACTCGGTTGAAATCCCAGGAGGTTTTTTTTGTTGTTGCTTTTCAAAAATTTGAGAAGCTGATTCAGAGCTCTGAGAATAACCAAAACACTCTTGGAGAAGGAGGAGGAGGAGGTAAGACCTGTTCTATCAGGTAGCAAGACTTGTTAATAAAGTGTGGCAAAGGATAGGGCAAAAGAAAGGCCTAGAAAGGTGTCTGTGCATATCTGCACACTAGATTTTTTTTTAAGTATTACTGCAGAGCAGTGGGGGAAAAGTGATATTTTCGATAAACTATGCTGAGACAGTTGGATATCCATTGGGGAAAAAATAAATCTTGACTACTGCCTCATACCACATGCAAAACATCAAGCCTAAATGACCTGCAGAGCTAAATGAAACACAACAAAAACATTAACATTAATAGTAAAGATTAATAAATTGGACTACACAAAAGGTAAAAAGTTTCATTAATCAAAACGCATTATTAAAGTTGAACATACACATATCCCATGGCCCAGCATTTCCACCTCAGCTATACACCCAACAGAAATGTGTGCTCATGGGCACCGAAAGACACGTCCGATGGTAGAACATAGAAATAAATTATGGTGTAGTCACACAATAAAATACTATACAGCCATGACGAGAAATGAGCTAAAGCTAGAGTCAACAAAATGGGTGGGCATCAAAAACAATACTGAAGAAAAGATGCCAAATCCGAAAGAATAGAACTGTGGGGTTCCACTTATAAAAAGAAGTTCAAAAGCAGGCAAAACTAAACTACAATGCTACAAGTTGGCATACCGGTTATATTTTGAAGAGGATGAGGAAAGTAAAAATCGGAAAGTGATGCAAGGGAGGCCTTGAAGTAATGATGATGTTATACTTTTTTTTACCTGGATGGTGGTGGCATAGATGTTCACTGTTTGACAATTCATTGAACTGTATGTTTATATATTTTTAATATTTCCATATTTGTGTTACTCGTCACACAAAACACATTTCTTTTTAGACTTATTCAGGTATTTTATAGTTTTGATATTCTTGTGAACAGAGTCTTTGCTTTTTCCATTCATTCATTTATTCAACAAGGACTATTTGAGCATTTTCTCCAATGTCAGATAACTGGTTTAAGTACCGAGGAACAGCAATGAATAAGATGTAAATCATCCCTTCTCTTGTCAGATTTACATTCTACAAGAAAATATCAAGTAGAACTAAGTGCTATTAAGTTTTAAAGAATGTTGAACTTGCAAATAGTGATTACTGCTGTAAAAACAACTTTTTAAAAAATTTTTGGATAACTAGCCAACTACCTTGAAGAACTTTCTTCTTTGCTAAACTGTCAGCTAACTCATTTGGATTTTTTAGAAAGATGATCATAAAATCTCTGCATAATGACTTGATCTCTCTTTACCAATATTTATTCTTCTGGGGGAACTGTTGCCCCGTTTAATGGAAGGCACTTAATTTCAAATATCTGTGCACATAGATCAACAAGCATAGCAATAAGGCACCATTTGTTTTGCAAGCTGCACTTAACTATGCCAACAGAATTGGGCATTCTTGATCCAAGACACATTGCCTTCCTATAGTAACCTGTCATTTTTAGCCCAAAATTCCTATACATTTCAGTATGAACAGAAAAAGTTGCCCAACAAACGTGCAAAACTACCATAAGAAAATAGTGAAAATCAAAACTTTTCAGTTAATGAAAATAATCCCCAAGAAATCAACCATGAGCCAAAAAAAAAAAAAAAAAAAACCAAAACCAAAAGCTGCTGCATACTACCTAATGAATTAAATACCATTTGAAAAGCAATTGTGAACAGGAAGAATGCTTCAAATCATAATTTCAAATCAGAATGGAGATGAACAACAACAAAAAGAAATATGTGTCATGATTATCTTTGTTTCTGTTACTGATATAGGCTTTGATTAATTTTTTCATCTGATTGTTACTATCCTCACTTTCCTTCTTTTAATGTTTCTCTGGTATTTCCTCTTCTCTATCATTACTCTAATCTTCCTATTGTTATTACTATGTCCTAGTAATAGTCTATAAATAAACCTTTTTCTTTTTAATGTAGTCTGTCTTGTAACTGTGCAATTTAACTTACCCACATTTCTAGGACCTAGTCTTTTTTTTTTTAATGTTTATTTTTGAGAGAGAGAGAGAGAGAGAGAGAGAGAGAGAGAGAGAGCACAAGTGAAGGAGGGGCAGAGAGAGAGGGAGACATAGAATCCGAAGCAGGCTCCAGGCTCTGAGCTGTCAGCACAGACCCCAATACAGGGTTCGAACTCAGGAACCTCAAGATCATTCTAGGACCTAGTCTTATTTGGACTTATTTACCACCTTGTTTTACATGTTGTGTACACTATGCTTTCTTGTTTCTTTTTTCTTCTTCATCACATTTTTTTGAATTGATCAAGTACTTTTCATTCTTTTTTCTCCTAACGTTTCAGCAAGTATGTATCCTATCTCAGTTCTTCAACTGGTCAACCTTTGGTTTAACACAAATATTAGGGGCTCCTGGGTGGCCTCAGTCAGTTAACCAAATCCAACTTCAGCTCAGGCCATGATCTCATGGTTTGTGAGTTCGGGCCTCGCGTCAGGCTCTATGCTGACAGCTCAGAGCCTGAAGCCAGCTTCAGATTCTGTGTCTTCCTCTCTCTGCCCCGCCCCACTCACACTCTGTCTGTCTCTCCCTCAAAAATAAACAAGCATTAAAAAAAATTTTTTTGACACAAATGTTAAACATAATATCTAAAGTGAATCCCTCTTCACTCCTCAACCCTACCACCTCCCACTTCTCATGTTGAGATCGTCTGAATCTTCATTTTTTTAATAATTAATTCTAATTTAAGCTTTCATCCCATTTGACTCTTGTTTTTTTTTTTCTTTTTTGGCATCACGGCTATTCATAGCCCACAATTTCTTCTCTGATTCATCTTTTAAAATTTTTTTGCAGTAGAACTTCTAAACATTCCTTAGCTTACAGTCTCTACAAGTCCCTGCTCATGCATTTTGCTGTCCCCCTTTACTAACAGTTTGTATGGTACACACTCTAATTGCATTTCCTTTTTCTCAGAATTTCAAAATATTGCCCTGTGTCGTCTTGCAGGGCCCACGAGCAACCTAAACTCTATCTGACTCTCATTCTGTTTTATGAATTCTATCTCTTTTGACTCACAAATCTTTGAGAATACTCCCTTCTTTCCCTGATCTTCCATAATTTTGCCACGGTGTGAAGTGTAGTTCTCAATGGGCCCTTCCAATCTGTGTGAATTTGTTTCAATTTTGTATATTTTTCTTGTCCTATATCTTGGAGTACTTCCTCCCCTCAGCTCTCTTTGTTCCTGAAATGCTCACCAATGAATGTTGGAGCTTCTTCAACTACAGTATTTTAAATGTGCTTTCTTTCTCTTTATCCTTCTATTCTACGTGTTGTAGAATTTCACGGCTCAGTCTTCCAGCTGACTCATTGGCTGTGTTCATTCTGCTATTCAGTCAGCTTACTGACCTCTTGTAATAATTATTTCCAGGAGCTTTAAATAAAATCTTAACTTCCTGTTTTTATTGTATATTTCTTAACGTATTTTATTTGATCTATTAACTCTATCAAAGTTGATTTCTGAATTCTTTCATGCGGTTATTTCCTTCACACATTTGGTAATCTATGTCATATGGTTATCTCTGTATTTGAGATTCCTCATTAGACTGTCTGTGGATGCTCTTTTGTGGTTACCACCTCCTGCTTTAGCAACTTAGGAGTGAGAGACTCTGCATGTTCTTCCTGGCAAGGCTGCTAGCAGCTTATACCCCATGAGTGGGAACTTGGCCATCTTGGTGACAGTGGCAGTTACCTGGGGACATGACTCTGCCCCTGTGTCTCAAGTGGACCCACTTACAGCTGGGGGCAAAGACCTCTGCCACTCAATGCCTGGCACCGGGCTGGGCCAGGAAGAGGCACACCTGCCCAAATCCTTCTACTGAATTACTCAAACTTGCCACCATGATGGTGGCCCACCTGGTACTCCCCCTGGCCTCTGAATTCTCCACCTCGAGGGTCAAAGAACATCGAAACCCAAAACTTCCTCTCAAGTAAGTCCTTGACCATCAAAGTTCATGCTTGCAAAATAAAAAATTGGAAGTAAATGACGTCTTATATTCTTTATTTCTATTTGAAAGGGTATATTGGGCAGTGGTTACAAATCCACGTTATAACATCCAGCCAGACTGCCTGGTTCAAAATCTTAGTTCAACCATTTGCAACCTGGGTGACTTTGTAAGTTACTCTCTCTGTGCCTCAGTTTCCTCACCTGTTAGCTATGGACACGAATAATAACCTGCCTCTGAGGATGATTGAGAGGATTAAATGGGTTAACACACATAAAGGTCTTTGATCAATACCAGTGCACATAAGTACTCAAGAAATACCAAGAACTATTACTCTTCCAATTCAGAGATTTCATGACTGCAGTCTTATTCTGGATATTGAAATTCATCCGTGCCTGGACATGATATTAACAACAGCAATAACAACAACAAAAAAATAGTGCCAAAGGGAAGAGTCACAGCTGCCAACAGTTTGGGGACATAATTAGAATTTAAAATCAAGTATTTCTCTTCTTCCTTTGATTGTCAGTTGAAATCATATTTTTACAATTACCTTACCTTTTGGAGCCTTTGACTACATTGGATTCTACTCAAAGCAACATGAATTTAGTTTCAATTCCTTTGTGTTTATAGCATGGTGCTAGGTGTTGGATATTAAACATACAATGCCCACATATGCAGAGATACAGCCAGGAAGGATTTTCTGTTGCATTTGCAACTTGATTGGGCAAGAAATTCTTTAATCATATGTTTCCCCTCAAACCTGTAGACTAGGTTTCCTTGTCTTCAGAAATTTAATACAACAGGAATGTCTGGGGACCCTCTGTTTATGCTTTGTAAATGAACGATTTTCTTTTTTTGCCCAAATGCTAAGGGAATTATCTTCTCAACCTTTTATTTTTATAATTGTTTAGCAAGCCAATTTTTGCTTACTTTTCTTGGAAATTGATCTATGTAATCAGGTGACTATCCATGTTAAGAAAGTTTTCTTTAATTGTGTCTTTGGTTATTAATTTCATGCCAATTAATATGCTTGCTTTCTCAGAAACACCATAATTCTTAGGTTTTCTACAGCTGCAGATTTCCCTTTTCTTATTTCCTGTATATTCTAAGATAAATGCTGAAACACACCCTAGTCATCACTAATCAAATTTTCCAGTGCATCAGTTCTGCTTCTTTACTGCCTCTAAAATCTATTTAAATTTTGATATTATATTTTTAGTCCCCTGGAAATCTTTTTATATTTCATTCAAATTCTTTCACACCTCATCACAGTTTATTTTCATAGATCTCTGCTCCAATTCCATAGATGCATGCCTTCCTAAAATCTGTCAATCATACCAAAAAGTTTTCTAAAGTTCTCTTCTGGTTCTTGACACGAATCATTTTCTGAAGTCTCACTTTTTTTTTCTATAGCATGATGTATTTATTCCTTATTTGGCATTAGTTGTTTGTTTTTTCACAGCTGTATATATATTTTTTCCCTATTTCCTTAACCTTGAACCTGGGATGATCTCTTTAGAACCCATGTGTGTCAAGAAAAGGTGTGTGGGTTTCCACCAGCTCCACTGTTGTGCATCTGGTTGCTTCTCAAATCCTTTCACTCACCTGTAGCTAAAACATTGTTCAAAGCACCTGATGGGTAACATTATTTAGGAGGGAAACAGTCAATGAAAATACGATAATTCCTAAATTAAATGTTAAGTATACAGAATGAATGGGTAAAAAGTGTGTGCCGTATGTTGGGATAAATCTTATGTTTTAGCTAGCTAGCTAGCTAGCTAGCTGTTTTGTTTTGGAGAGAGAGATGGCACAAGTGGGGGAGAGGGTCAGAGGGAGAGGAAGGGAGAATCTCAAGCAGGCTCCATGCTAAGTGTGGACATGGAGTTTGATCCCATGACCCTGGGATCATGACCTGAGCTGAAATCAAGAGCTGGACATTCAACCAACTGAGCTACACAGGCGTACCTTGTATTATATTTATTGAGTAAAAAAATAAAAGAATAAGACAATGGATTGGGGAAAACAAGAATACAACACAAGTAATGTGGATGAAGAATACATTTGACATTGGCATTCAACTACGGAACAAAGAAACCCACAGAGACAACCACACAGCTTCCTCACCCATCATCCCAATCATAGGGCTTCCGCCTAAGGTTAATGATACTGAAAAAAAAAAAAAAAAAAAAGCCATACATCCAAAGGAAGGAAGCATCAATCAGGGATGAAGCAACACATGTTCTAGCTTGCTCCAGCTCAAGGGGAAATATACATTAGATAATGTATGAAATCATAAGAAGGGCCCAGGTTGAAATAAAATAGAACATACAGAGCCTGTGAACTAGAGAGTGCTAGAGAGCCTGTTGGGTACTACACATTCATGGTTCTCTTCCCAGAGCGTTTGTAGTCGGGGTAGATGAATCATTTGTTTTTGAATCTGCATGGCCTCATTTGTTTTACCTGTCAACATTGCTGGGTGGAGGAAATCTTGAACTAGAAATGGAGGAGCTCAGTCCCCGATTTGCAGGTTCTGGCTGGTTTTCTATCAATTATAGAGCACGGACCTGCATTTTCTCTCTGCCTCTGGGTGCCATATTAAAGGGTCAGTCTCACTGGTGCAAGAGTGAAGAGTCAAGAGCTCCTGATTTTAACATAATTCCCAGTTTCTTATAGGCTTGCATCTACTGTAGTTCACTGGACTGTCAGAAAGCTCTCGCCTCCCTGTATGATCTGACTCTCTGACACTCTGAACGGAGGAGGTAAATGAAATATATGAACCCAACAACATTGCCAGCAGGGTTCTTTCTGTCTTTATCCCACCAAAACTACTCTGCTTGTGAAGACTAAACTGCCTTGGGGGGAAGTGCCAATACCTGTCCTCACTTCCTATGAGTTGTACTGGGGGAGTTTCATTCAGTCTTCAAATGGCTACAGAAAGGAAAAAACTGATGATAAAGACAGGGGCTAGGGGCGCCCGAGTGGCTCAGTCAGTTAAACATAGGACTCTTGATTCTGGCTGAGGTCATGATCTCATGGTCATGAGATGGGGCCCGGCATTGGACTCTGAGCTGACAGCGCAGAGCCTCCCTGAGATTCTCTCTCTCTCTCCCTCTCTCTGCCCCTCTCTCACTTTCACTCTCTCTTTCAAAAATAAATAAACATAAAAAAAAAAGAAAGAAAGAAAAACAGAGGCTAGGAGACAGCAGCAAGGACAAAGTGGAGATGGATGTCTGGAATTTAAATTGGCACAGCTCTTATGTTTCTGAACCCCAGGGGAGGCAGTAGTGGGAGGGAACAAAGCAGACTGACACATGGGTGGCATGATACAGGGAGCCCTTGACTAGGCTTTCCATCCAGCTCTTAACCTGTAGTCAGCAGAAATGTCTTCCAAATTTGATGATCCATTGGCTGTCACTCCCAGGTTTTAGAGCTGTTGTAAGCCTTCATCTTTTGTGTATGCCTTCATATGTAAGCATGGTGGAAAGGTGGGAAAGATTTCCTGGCACAAGATACATCTTTCCTACATAATTGAGATGAATTGTTAGTTCTGTAGATTGTGTATTTCTATATTTTGGGATGAAAAAATTTTCAAGTTAGGTCTCTGTCACTAAAAAAGTCAGCTGGCACATAACATGTTGCACATATTTTAACTAATGACAAAGTGCTTTATTTACTAAGAAGAGACATTTTAATCAATCGAAGATTAGTAAAGAATATATTTACTGATTTACAGAAAAGTTTAAGAATCTCACTCTTTCTCATTTTTGTAAATAGTTACATTTTCCCTTTGTGATTAAAATTCTGAGAAACCCCAATACAAATGAGAAGATGTGTTTATCAAGGGAAAGAATAAAAACGTAAGCAATGCCAGACAGTGCCAAACCTTCATGGGGGCCATAGTTATCCAACTCAGTATCCAGCAATGATACCAGGTCAGGCCCAGAGTCATCAAAACATCAACCCCAAAAGGAACCACAGAAGAGACTTTGTATTAGATTATCTGACATAAACTTGACCCAGGAGACGTGCGTTCCGTGGAAAGGACTTGGAGGAGCCACCACACACTGTCTCACATAATCAGTGAGGAATTTGTATACCACAGACAACCTTGGGCAATGAAAAGACTGCATGGAGAACATGGAATTAGTTGTTCACAGCACAAAGAAACCATTAATGTAGATGAGAAGTGGGGAGAGGGGGCCCGCATGACAGCAAGCGAAGTTAGCCTGCCTTCCCCTACAAAAACTGATACAGCCACACTTATCCAACACAGTGGCAACTGGGAAGAGGGAGCCATAGGGCAGGGCAGGGAAACAGAGCTCTAATGACTGTCCAGGTCTTTGAGTTAGGCGTTGTTAGTGGTCATTCCAGAGCATTCTGCTAAGGCCAAGAATAAGAATTCACACAGACGTATCAGGGGATTAAGGTCCCGGGTCCTGGACCCTTGAACACTCAGGCATCAGGCTTTCAGTAGACTAGAGCCTGATACGAAGCCAAGGGCCTTCCTGACAAAGGTTTCCACATGCATCATTCCCAGACCCAGGCCTGCTCTCAGGTTGTAACCAGGCATGAGATCTCCAGGAGGAAACAGTTCTATTTCCAGGTGGCCAGACTACAGAGATAGGGGGACGGGGAGCCCAGCAGTCAGCAGTAAGGGCAGTGCTCCCCTCCCCCACCTTGCATGCTGAGTATTTAGGGTTAACTACAGAGGAGAATTCTCTCAGGAAGGGGGTGAAGAAGACACAGAGGACAGTGCTTCATGACAATGGCCTGGGAGACTCAATAAGGAAAGCCGGGACTAATTTTTAAATGCACTGCGGTTCTCCTGGGTCAACGTCAGATTCACAAAACAAACACCATCCTCCCGCACAGAATGAGTGCTGGTCAGGGCAGGCTTCTGTCTTGAGCTCCCACTTAAATCCACCCCAGGCCCCACTTTCTGCCAGATGAGAAGCACCTCACAGGGCATCTTCCATGCAGTAGAAGATGGGCGAGAAAGAGGCAGGGAATCTTACCCAGCGACCGGCCATGGTTTTAATAGCCATAGAAATAGAGCTGAGCTTCCAAAACACATTCCACTTAAACGTTTCTTCTTGCCATGCATGTTAAAGTGGTTTCTGAGTTTGTCATCTCCTAGAAGTGGTCTAATGATTTGGACTTTCAGAATTCCTTCATAACGAGGTAGGGAACTTAGTCAGTACCATCCCCATTATGTTGACCTGCCCATGACAGAGGGTGAATTATATGCTTGAAAGCTTAGCATGGAGAAAGGTTAGGGAGGGAGCAAGGGCCTTTCATACTAATGCACATAGTTAAAAGTCAGCTACAGGGTGAAAGAAGGATCAGGACACACACGAGCCAGTGGCTGGAGGAAGGGAGCATGGAGCTGTGATAGGATTCCATCAGCTTTGGATATTAGCAAGAACACAAATGCACACATTGCGCCAGGGGAAGACTATACTGCCATTTTCTTCCAGGTCCCAGGCACTAGACAGCATGCTCCTTTCAAGGAGAGCAGACCCTGCCATAGAAGAGAATGGTTTGGGTTTTGTTGTGTCTGATGAAAAAGAGAAAAGGGTGATTGGCATTAAACGTCACCCAGGATGGTATGGACCTTTCCATGCTGGCAGCACCACTGGCGGCTACTGCCTGGGTGCCATTTTCATCCACCTCCAGAAAGGTTTTATGGACAACTTTTGACAGGTACAAATTGGGACTTGGAGAGATGCCAGTAAGATCAGCCTTCCTTTCCTCGAAGATATCCGTGATGCCCATGCCCTGTAGAGTAGAATTCAGATCATAGCTGTCTTCTAGGGTGAACTGTGGGAAGGAGACGGCTACTGGTTTTTCTGACATATTTTCCGAGCTGCTCCAGACCATTATTTTTTCATGGGTGATGTTCCTTTCAAGCTACAAGAGGGAGAAGATAATGTTCAGGGTCAGATTATAAGCCTGCAAAGGATGCCCCAATTACTTCAAGGGCTTGAGTCTATTTCAACAGCCAGTAGCAATCTTCGAGGTTCTTTCCTAAGCCTCAAAATACTCCTGTTTCATTTAAATTCCCCCAAGCAAGTCTCTTTCCTCTTTAGAAGTCACAAGACAATTTGAGTTCTTTGTCCTCTGGTGTCGAAGGCCCTTGCTCCCTCCCTAACCTTTCCCCACAGTAAGCTTTCTGTCCTCTGGTGTCTGACAGACTGGTGTCTGGGTGCTGAAGCCCAGCAAAGCTCAGTTGACCAAGTTGCGTGCCAAGCCTTGACATTGTGAAGTTCAACCCCCTCTTCTATAAAACAGAAATAATGCCGTTAGGCTCTTGCAAGGACTGAACAAGATAACGTATGTAAAGGAATTAACGGACCAGAAGTCAGGTAATTCATAGAAAAGGATTCATAGGTCCAGAGAACAATTGTAGAAGACTGTGAGATTGGAGAGGAAAGTCTTAGCCAACCTTTTTGGTATTTGTTCTTTTCTAAACACCAGAGGAAGACCTATCTCCACAAATTCAGATTCTTATATATTCTTTGATATCTCTGAGAGCCAAGGTGCCATCCTTCCTCAGGACAGTAAATGGTAACTTGGGCCGCTCTCCAAAGATCTACAATGAAATATTTCGTAGACACTTGAAAGTGAAGACTTACCTCTTCCAGGCCCTTTAAGTTATCTTCAGAGAAAGCCGGCAGCAGGACAAACATGCTGAGCGCCCCCTTGGTATACCTTATTTCAAGGATCTGTGCCCTCAGCTCCTCTATGAAGCCAATTCTAAATAGGCCCTTTTGATTCATCATCCTCACGGTCTTCTTTTCATTCTGTAGTGGACAAGATGGCAAGTCACGGGACTGCCAGAGTAGCTCACAGACTCACACGGCCCCATCACTCCTGAAAACAGGGCTCCATTACGATGAGAAGGGTCTTCACCAGAGGCTCTGAGCCACACCAGTGATCCAACCTAAACAGTCTTCTGCCCACTGATCAGTCAGCCCTTCCTTTACCAACACTTTTTTCCCCTTGGTTTTAATAGGCTTTTCAGCTGCCAAGCCCACCTGTTGGTAAACTGTCTATCCAGGCATCTACCTACAGTCCAGCCAGTGGAAACAAGCCCCACCAGCTTTCTACCTTCCCTGCCTGCACCACCCAGTCTATTGGCCTCATCTTGCCCTTTCTGGCCTGCGTGACCCACCCAGTTGGAGCCTTGGTTAAATGATAACCATCTAAATGCTAAGTAACAACACTTGTTCCATAGGCTTCCATCAGACAGAAAGGCACCATCCCAAACACCTTGTGGACGTGCGGGGTCATCAGTCTACAGATGAGGATGTACAGTGCCTGCTAACAGGTGACAGGCTGGAGTCTGATCTTTCCCTTTACTCCATTCTACAGTCTGGTGGCTTGGAACGTGGGTTTTTGAGACAAATACTCACAGATGTGAATGCTAATGCATGAATTTAGCTAAGTAACCTAACCCTTGCATTCTTCCCCCTCCCCCATTTCTCCTAGAATGAGAAAAATAATAACACCCACTTTCATAATGTCGTTTTTGGGAAACAAATGAAGTAGTGAGTGGAAAATGCTCAGCGCAGTGAGTGGAAAATGCTCATCTTGGCACCAAGATGTTCAACAATTTCAGGTACTGATTTTTGCTAATAACAAAATATTCTTATTATATTGTATGCTGCAACCCACAGACCTGAAGTTTTCAAGTTGAGAGTACATACTGAAATCATAATTTCTTAGTGGCAATTATGAGCAGAATATATAGAAAACCGTGTGTTCTAATATCATACCTCATTTAGAGAGAAAGGTGCATCCACTGTGTTTTCACAGTCAAAATATTTTTCCCATTTGGCCTTGAAGTAAACAGCATTCACCAGAACCAGCACAGTTGCGCTGTTAATAGTATCCTTGCTGAAGAGTTCCTTGATTTTACCTTAAAAAAAAAAAAAAGGTTCCAGAGAATATCCAGCATATGAATCATGTCAGAGGGATTCACATAGACAGATTATTCTTAATGCCACTTAACATCCCCAAGGATAGAGCATGTCTGATTCAAGAATGAACCCAAGAAAACTACACCATTCATCGTCCCAGAGGGGGCAGAGGTGAGGGTGGGAGTTATAAGGAAGGAACTGTCACTCAACCCAAGGAGGGACCCATTCTAAAGCACTGAGTCTGCTTCAATTCACTGAATCATTGTGGTTGGAACTTGCCATCAGCTATCCTATGCCATGATTTACTTTTCAAAGTAGACCCTGCCACCTGATTATATTATAACCTCCTGGAGAAACAGAACTATTGTGGAAACTTCCTGTCTTAAGCACTCATCACAGTAGAGTGTATATGTTTAAATATAAACAAAAATGCATGTAAATGTGCTAGACCAGGACATAAAACCTATTTGATAGGGGCTTTCGCGTGTGCTGTTTCATTCCATCCCACGTCAACCACGAGAAGTGGGTATTGTTATCCCTTCTTATAGAGGAATAAACCACAGCCAGCGAGAGGTGAGGCTACACAGCCAAAAATCAGCAAGGTCAGCTGAGATCAGTCCTGGGGCCTTCTGGCTCTAGGCTCCTTCCGCAGTAGCACAGCCCTGAGGCAGACTGGAACATCCCAGGCTGTCAAGCAATCATCCATTTTCAGTGCCCATCCCTTTCCACCTCCAAGTACCAAACCATCAGTTATTTGAATGCATGCTGAGTCCTTAAAGATGAGTAGAGCTTTTTACTGCAAGACTTCCACTTAAACCCCATAATAATAGATTATGTTGACATCACCTACACTTACAATATTCCAGAAGAGTTGGCTAACCAGGAAAAAGTAGATAGTCATGCCTTAATACGAACTTTTTTAGTGAACACACTTTCCTCTTGGCAACTGAGTGGAACCTTGAAGGAATGGGAATTTTTGTGGCATGTGGACCAAGTGAGGGGAAATAATTTTGGAGTTTGGGTGCTTCTCCCAAGAAAAGGCTGGACAGGGGATTTTCACATTAAAAAATTATTCTGGGGGCACCTGGGTGACTCAGTCAGTTAAGCGTCTGGCTCTTGATTTTGGCTCAAGCCATGATCTCACGGTTGGTTGGGTTTGGGCTTAGTGCTGACAGTGCAAATTCTGCTTGGGATTCTCTCTCTCTCTCTCTCTCTCTCTCTCTCTCTCTCTCTCTCTTTCAAAATAAATAAACTTTAAAAACTTATTCCAGGGGCTCCTGGGTGGCTCAGTCAGTTAAGTGTTAGTCTTCAGCTCAGGTCATGATCTCATGGTTTGTGAGTTCCAGCCCCACCTTGGGCTCTGTGCTGACAGCTCAGAGCCTGGAGCCTGCTTCTGATTGTGTGTCTCCCTCTCTCTCTGCCCTTCCCTCGCTCTCACTCTGTCTCTCTCTCTCAAAAATAAATAAACATTTAAAAAAAATTTTTTTAAACTTACTCCATTTTACATTGAATCCATAGTTTCACTATTCATCACTAGCTCTAAACCCCCTTTACCCAGAAAACACCTATGTACTTAGTGAAGCATTGATAAAAATTGAGATTTTATCATTTCCATTTCCCTCTGAATAACTAGATTCTCTTCACAATCTTTCTACTAAACTTTTTTTTTAAATGGAAACAGTTAACATCCTGCTGGCATGTGCTTGCCTGAAAAGATTTTACCTTTTATGATGGAGCAAAGAAGCATCAGTAAGTAACATAGCATCTAAGCATTTGACTCTTTGCACCTGCAAAACGGGCTTTGAACATGGCCCATGTTTGTGAGCATCTGGCCTTGACAGACTAGCCATCTGAGAAACCAGGCTGACTTTTCTCCTTTTAAATGGAAAGGAATACCAGCCATAATGTGTTTGGTCTTTCTTACCTTGGCACTGAGATTCAACCCAAAAGTTAATCTGTTGTCTGGACTTTTCGGTGTCTTTCCGGAAATCAACACTTTCAATGGTTGTGTGGTAAAATTGAATCACACCATCTAAGTATTCCTGTTAAATTGAAATAAAGGGAAATAGTGCAATGAAATCAGATAACTGTGCTAACAGGAGTGAGGCAGTCAGGAGAAGCCTAATGAGAGAGATGTGCCCAGTCATTTAAACAGGATGTGTGTCGTCTCTAGCTATCCCCACTCTTAATTAGCCAGTGGCATTTCACTCATTGTGGTGACAATTTAGGATATAGAGTGCTTGTTCATGAAGCAGTCCACAGTTACAAGGGCACAAGCCTTTCCTACCAGATACCCTTTACCTTGGACATCCCATTTGTGGAGATGTTGCAACATGAATATCAAGTAACTTGAGAGACTTAACTATATAACATTCCTCTATTTTTAAGAATTAAAACCTTACTTACTAGTTAGAGTTTCTGGGATGATAAAAGCATTTTGGAAATCAGGTGATGCTTACACAACATTGTAAATGTAATCAAGGTTACCGGATTGTATACTTAAAACTGGTTAAGGAACGCCTGAGTGGCTCAGTCGGTTAAGCATCTGATTCTTGATTTTGGCTCAGGTCATGATCTCATGGTTGGTGAATTTGAACCCCGCATGGGGCTCTGTGCTGACAGTGCAGAGCATGCTTGAGATTCTCTCTCTCTCTCTCTGCCTCTTCCTTGCTCTCTCTCTCTCTCTCTCTCAAAATAAATATTGTTTAAGAATGGTTAAAATAGCAATTTTTATGTTATATTTTACCACAATTTTTTAAAAGTTATAAGGTAATATACCAAAACCACTGGTGTGTACATTTTTAATAGGTGGATTATATGATATGTGAATTTATACCTCAATACAGCTAGTTTAAAAGAAAAATCAGTGTATAAAATCTCATTTCCATTGTAAGAAAACATACTTATTCTGGGTAAAGTGTGCTCAGCCTGCCCCCTTACGAGGCCAGCCTAGCCAACTGTATCACACATTTGCCTGTGGTCACACCCCTCAAGTTTATTGCTAAGTCTGTGGCTCCTTCCAGTGGTGACAGAGGAAATTGAAGCCAGGGCTCAGAGGCGTGCTGCTCTACATACACACTGCTTAGCCAGGGAGACAAGCCAAGCACCTTTTTGGATCCAAATGCAGTCTCCTTCTGCTACACCATTTTGCTGATAGGTGCATACAATTATATCGAGGGGTGTCCTGATCGTGGTATGAAAGGTGATTTTAGAGAAGTGTTGGTGGGGGTTGGGGAGGGGCCGGAAGAGGACCTACCAAGTGTATCTACTAGGCATCTTCACGGGGAAAGACAGTCACAAGAAGGAAGGCCATTACCAAAAAGCTCCAAAAGCTATTAGTTACATGACCCTCTTTCCGCCCACCAGCACCGGCCTCATAAACTGCTCAAGTTGAAAACTGGGAGGAGGGCAATGGAAGGTGTGGGAGAGAAAGAGGTGGGCCCCAGACAGCCCACCAGTCCACGGCACATCCTCCTGTCAGAGAGGACTGTGTTCCAGATGGCAGATGAGTAATCCAGCTACTCACTGATTTTTTTAATTAGTATGCTATATGATAGTTTTAATCACCAGCCATACCAAACTCACCGGACAGATGGGGAATTCCTGCTCTCCGTAAAGCCTGTTGGCAATGCTTAGGGTGTAATCAACTCTGATCCTGTCTAACTTGGCGAGAAGCTGCCCAAAGTAGCAACTGAGCAGTCCACTCTCGTCATTGGAAGACTCAGCCTAACAAAAGAAGAAAAAAATGTGGTTTCATCAGGGGGATGAAATGCCACTAAGGCACGTCGTCATTTCACTTTGTTACCATGTGGGGGAGCAATCTGAGAGGAAGAGAGGCCAGGAAGTGGTCCCAAGAGATGATCGTGGCTCCCACTTGGTATCAAGGTCATCCAGGAACAATAATACATCTGGGGACTCAGCAGTGCACACTACACTTGAGATCAGTGCACATTACTTTTCTTTATATTCAAAAAGATACAAGAAAAAGACCATCTTCTCTCCACCCTCTTCTTAAACTTTCTAAGGTATGAGCATGGATAACCTGGAGAATATCTTTCCCACTCCTGCTGTGAGACAACCAGTAAAAGCTTTGCGTGTCAGGAGATTTCAGCATGAAACACAAGAGGCAAAAGTGGAGAAAGAGGGTAAGACTCCCACAGCGGATCCACGCCCCTTCCCGCCCTTCATCTTCAACCATGCTCCATCCTGGGGACCTGTGGCCTGTACAACTAGGTGCGTAATGGGGTTCTGATCTAATCGTCTTTCTCATGAGCAGAAGATACCAGATCCTACTCTTGAGAAAACTGGCTGATAGCCAACAACATCTGAGATACATAATCAGAAAGGAACTGGAGGTCATACGGGGTTATTGCTATTGTTGCTGACGATGATGGCCACAACGTAATGTTTGGGAATAAGAAACCATTGCCAAATATAGCACAGCCAGAATGAGTGGTTCAGAAGAAGAGGGGAAGGGGTCTGTGGTGGCTCACCTGCAGAGTCAGAGACCCCCTTGTTTCCTTCTGCCCCTCCAGAGAGCCATCAGCGAGTTCTTCTGGGTTTTTCCTTTTCAGACAGGGATCAGGTTCCTTTCTTTCACTCTGGGAAAACTCATTGAAGTGTAGCACCTGCATGATGGCGATTACGGGGTCTTTCAGACAGTACGAACAGCAGGAAGTCTGAATAGCTTCAGCAACATTTTTACGGTGTCACAGGGACGATGATTACGTGGTCAAACAACAATAGTTTAAAGAATAGTGGATGTTTTACTTGGCTGTGGAATGGAAGGAAAGGAAACTGCATGCTATCTCCTGGGTCTGCATTTAAGAATGAAAGTAACCAGGGGCACCCAGGTGGCTCAGTCAGTTAAGCATCCAACTCTCGATTTTGGCTCAGGTCATGATCTCACAGTTCATGAGTTTGAGCCCCATGTCAGGCTCTGGGCTGAGAGCACAGAGCCCTCTTGGGAGTCTCTCTCTGCCCTCCCACCCCCTCCCCACCAATCGTGCTCTCTCTCTGTCTGTCAAAATAAGCAAAAATTTCAAAAAAAAAAAAAAAAGAGGGGTGCCTCGGTGATTCAGCTGGTTAAGTGTCCAACTCTTGATTTCAGCTCAGGTCATGATCTCAAGGTTCATGGGTTTGAGCCCTACATCGGGCTCTGCTCTGGCAGTGTGGAGCCTGCTTGGGATTCTCTCTCTCTGCTTCTCTCTCTGCCCCTCCCCTGATCTCTCTCTCAAAATAAATAAATAAATAAACTTTTAAAAGATTTAAAAATTTTTTTAAAAAAGAATGAATGTAACCAAACTAAACGAATTTGGAGGTATCCATGAGACCACACGTGGCTATTGAGCCAGTCAGACTGTTAGTGTAAAATACACATTGGATTTTTGAAGACTTAGCATGAAAAAAAAAAAGTAAAAGATCTCATTTAAAGTTTTAATTGATTGCATGTTGATAAGATATTTTGGATGCATCGGGTTAAATAAAATCAAATACATTATTAAAGTTAGTTGCACCTATTTCTTTTTACTTTCTTAGTATGGCTATTAAAACTTTTTAAATTATATATGGGATTTGAATTATATTTTTGTTAGCACTGATCTAGACCTTCCAACCAATCAAGCAAGCGAGGACAGCAAAAGACAAGTTACCCAGAGCAGTGCAGAAAGGCAGGAGACAAATGCATGCCTTGCCCTGCCCAGGACACTTTTGCTGAGCAGGGTGAAACCCAAGGGCCTGGAGAAAGAACATCTGAAACTGAACGTGGAGGGTGCCAACCACACTCTAAAGCTGAGTTTTGCTGATGGCATAATATTCCAAATCAAAGTAAACGCATAAAGCAGGATGAGCTCAGACACATTCTACCTTAATCCAAGAATTCAGCTCCTCCGTATGGGCCTGGGTTCCCATATAACCTCTGTGTTGGATGCTAGATCCAGGGAAGTTATAAGACCCACCTCAGGAGCCTAAAGTTTATCTGGGAAGTTGTTCTTGTCACTTTCATTCATTCACTCTACAAATTTATATTGGATGGCTACTATAAGCCAAGTACTGTTCTAGGATAAAGATCTTCACCATCTGGGAGATGATATTCTAGAGGGGGAAGCATATGAAAAATAATACACATAGTAATGATTATTGTATGCAGTATGTTAGAAGATGAGAAGTGCCAAGTAGGGGGAAAGTAGCTAAGGTAAGAGGGAATTTTACAGGGTTGGGGGCCAGTCTGCAGCATTAGACTGCTGGTCTAGTCAAGCAAGGTAAGCCTGGTTGAGAAGGTAAACTCTGATCAAAGACTTGAAGGAGAAAGCAAATTATAGATCAGATATCTGGGGTGAGGGAGTGGGGGGAGGAGAGCCAGCAGGCAAAGGGAACGGAGCAAAAGCCCTAAGACATGAGTAGGCACGGCTTACCCAAGGACTCTGAATGACAGTGTGCCTGGAGGAGTGGGGAGGGACAGGATGAGAGAGGGAGTCACCTGGTTGTCTGGATTCAGGTACCAGACCTTCATGGGCCACTGTAAGGACTCCGGCTTCTATCATTAGTGAAATCAGAAGTCCGGGTTTTGAGCACATGAGAAACAGGATCTGATTGAGGTTTTCAAAGGATCCTTCTGGCAGCTGGGTTGAGAACAGACCATCAGCAGAAACAAGGAAGCCCATGAGGAAGTGTATCCATAAGGGATGGTGGTGGTCAGACCTCAGGGAGACAGTGGGGAGTGCCTACGTTCTGGTTGTGTATAGAGAGGAAAGCCTGTTGGAATTTGATGACAAGTGAGAGAGAAAGAGAGGAGTCAAGGAGGATGCTGTGATCTTTAGCCACCAGATATGTAACTGGGGCTTACTAAATATTTATTTATGGAAAGAAAGAAAACACATACATACATTAAAAAATATTGCTAGCAGTGGGGCACTTGGGTGGCTCGTCCCACTCTTGATCTCCGGTTATGATCTCATCATTTGTGAGTTCGAGCCCCACATTGGGCTCTACGCTGATGGCACAGAGCATGCTTGGGATTCTGTCTCTCCCTCTCTCTCTATCCCTTCCCGGTTCGTGGTGTCTCTCTCTCTCTCTCTCTCTTCCTCTAAATTTAAAAAAATATATATTGCTAGCAGTATCGGTATGGATAATTATGGAGAGAAAGTGGGACAGACATGCAGACAGACAGAAACGGAGAAGATGAATAAGAACGGCTATCAGACTGTGGAGGCTGGAGAAGTGTCATACCGGAGGCAGAGGTTTAATTGGGCCTTGAAGAGAAAGCAAGGCGGGGTGTAAATGAAAGCTCCGGGGCAGACCAGGCTCCCCCCTCAAGCCCCAGGCTCGGGAACAGCTTGGCTTGCCAAGGAGGAACTAGGGTATGACCCTGGGAGTGGACCTAGAGATACTGATCCACACCTGGTCTATCTGCTGTGCGCTGTCACTTCTGGCTCCCAAGCGGACCATGCCAAGGGCAGCCGAGAGGCTCAGAGGACAGAAGAAGAAGTTTTTATGGTGATCATCTTTGCTTATCTCCTGGAAAAGATCAAAGCCAAATTTGGTGTTTGCTGCAACCAGAGAATCCATCCTGAAATTGACGATAGTCTAAAACCAAAGACAAAACAGAGAAAGAGAACACAATGATTAGAGGAAAACAAATAAACAGTTCTCATTTTAAATACACGTGATACAGTAATATACAGTGATTCAATATGTTATTAAAAACCAGAAAACTAAGGTCACCGTCATCCTGGTACATAGATATTGATGTCCATACTGCTATTGATACAAAAAGAAGTCTGTTTTCATTTAGGGGTGCGAATTAGTTTCCTAGAGCTACCATAACAAATTATCACAAACCAGGTGGCTTAAACAACAGGAATTTATCCTGTCTTCATTCTGGAGACCAGACGTCCAAAATCAAGGTGTAGGGAGCATCACTTCATTCTGGAGGCTGTCAGGAAAAAGGTTTCCTGCCTCTCCCAACTTCTAGTGGCTGCCAGCAACCCTCAGTGTTCCTTGGTTTATAGAGGCATCACTTATCTCCGCCTCCAACTTCATACGGTGTTCTTCCCTGTGTCTTCTGTGTGAGTCCAAATGTCCCCTTTCTTGTAAGGACACCAGTCATTGGATGAGGGCCCACACTATCCCAGTATGACCTCATCTTAACTTGATTACATTTGCAAAGACCCTATTTCCCAAGAAGAGTACATTCACAGGTACCAGTGATAAGGACTTAAACCAATCTTTGGGGGACACAATTCTACCCACTTTGTGGTAGAACTTCCTTTATTCAGGTAAGACAAATTTGCAGGCAACCGTGTCCTCAAAGTCAAGTTTGCAATCAAGAAAACTTCATTCCACCTCCTTCTCCACAGGCTATTCCCAGTTCTGCTTCAGTCTTCTGCCTGTGCTCTCCCCTCAGCATGCTAGGATTGAGGAATGCCCAGCAAATTGTCATGGGTCATGTCCTTGGTCACCTCACATCCTTCTGACTCACTCCACATGCAGCCTGTAGGACTTGAGGTGCCCCTGTCAGTCATTGATATTGTTCAAGAGATCATTGATCTTGAAAGATGTTGGGAGTTTAGAAATTCTACGCTGAACCACAGGTGATAGAGAACCAACATAAGGAAGTGACTCCTTGAGGACAGATTCCTTGCCCCCCACAATAATCTATTCTAGAAGTATCAAGAAAATCTTACATAGGAGCGCCTGGGTGGCTCAGTCGGTTAAGCATCCAACTCCTGATTTCGGATCATACCATGATCTCACAGTTCATGAGATCAAGCCCTACATTGGGCTCTACACTGACAGTGCAGAGCCTGCTTGGGATTCTCTCTCTCCCTCTCTCTCTGCCCCTATCTACTCTGCTCATGCTTTTTCTCCCAAAATAAATTTTTAAAAAACATTGAAAAAAAAAAAAAAGAAAATCTTACATAGATCTCACTTTGGACCATCCCTCTCCGATGAAATGTCTTTTCTTTTGTCATTTAGTCTGTGGATATTGTGTATTTCCTAGAGGGAAATGTGAACCTCTTGTTTGTGTTTTTTTATCATCAGACATGTGGCACATTATAAACATTAAGAAATCGTTACTGCATTGAACGGTGTACATTGGTTCTAGAATCATCCCAGTTTGATATGGGCCTTTTTAGTCTATAAACCTAATTCAAAAAGATACCATGAGATACCTTTTTTAGAATGTGCTAGATAAGGGCGCCTGGGTGGCTTAGTTGGTTAAGTGCCTGACTTCAGCTCAGGTCATCATCTCACAGTTTGTAGGCTTAAGCCCCATGTCAGGCTCTGTGCTGACAGCTCAGAGCCTGGAACCTGCTTCAGATTCTGTCTCCCTCTCTCTCTGCCCCTCCCCGACTCATGCTCTGTCTCTGTCTCTCAAAAATAAGTAAGATCAATAAAATAAAATAGATAAAATAAAATAAAATATGCCAGACATATGTTTTACATATATTAGCTTTAACCCCACAACTCTCCAGGCTAGATATTGGCAGTCCCTTTATACCAGATGAGTAAAGAATTGAAGAATCGAATCACACACGTTGGCCTAATCTACGTGCTGTTTCTGCTGTAGCTTCTATTTCTGCTAAGTTGCCCTCCGTATAGGATAGGCTGACCAAACACACGCCCACTATACGTTGGTATTTTTCCCCCTTGTTCAGCTTACAGTCCATTTTTATCCTTAGGTTTTTTTCCTGCCAAATTTGCACATGACTTGTATTTCTCATTCTGTACTGATAAAACTGGGTTCAGTTATGTGTTTTCCAAGAAATCTATGTCCTGAGCATGCCTCGAAATTCAGTAATGCCTCACACCTCAGAAATCTACACATCCAACATATTCACTCTACAACAGTGGCTGGCATTACCCATTTAGGAACAAATTTACTAAGAAAGTAGAGAAATCAGATAAAGTCAAGGTGGTCTGGGTTGAGGGGATTGCACAGGCTTTCGTTAAATCATAAAATTTTGGATAAAAAGTAGCCTGATGTTTTTTAAAGCCTCGTTCATATAACCAAGGTGGATATTTAACTAAAACGTTTGGCATCAAAGGAAAAAGCAGTGGATATTCTGGCTCTTTGTTCATTGCTATTAAAGAAGCCTAGAGACACAACACTAAAGGAAAAGAAGAGATTTGGATTTAAAACTGCATTATCCCAATCTGGCTCTTTAAAAAATGTTCCAGCCATTTGCTCAACTTTACCCTGTTTCTTTGTGTGGATGTGCCTCTGGCATCAGAGGGGTGGGGTGTTCCTTTCTGGCACGAGATGCATGGAACTGAACGACTGGAGTCTTAACCTGCTGTGGAAAGGACGTGATTGCTCATGCAGGCCAACTCCCTTCTTCTTGAGACGAAAAAAAACCCGAGGCCCGAAGCGGTGAAGTGATTTGCACCCAGTCACGAAGTTGGCCCGGAGAAAGGCAAGGCTATGACCTCTCCACGCCCAGGCCTGCTCTCTCCTGGAATATGCGGTGTTTTGTACCCATTTCTAATTCTGCCGCTACCCTTATTCACGCTGGGAGCTGCAGTGCACCCTCAAACTCTCTCTGCCCATTGGTGCATAAAGAACGAGGAGCCCATGCTAAATTTTGTCTCAGGAGTTTCCCAACCTGGCTCCAAATACTATCATGTTCTCCCCCAGCAACAAGTCCCTTTTCTGAGCCTTAGCTGCTTCTACCCCGTGGACTGGTTCTGAGTGTCCATGAGAGTCTATGGAGCTTTAATTCTGCCCCGCCTTCCAAGGGAGAAGTGAGAATGGTAGTAATGGAAAACCAGCCTGAAAGTCGCAGTATATGTTAGATGACTATAGGTGAGCATTTATTATAGGAAAATCTTGCCTGGGGTTGTAGAAAACTCTAAAATATAGAAATATAACTTTATTGCTGGAGGGGTTGTCGGTGAGAGGATGGGCTAAATGCGTAAGGGGCATTAAGGAAGACACTTGTTGGGATGAGCACTGAGTGTTATACGTAGAGATGAATCAGTGGAATCTACTTCTGAAATCATCATTGCACTATATGCTAACTCATCGGGATGTAAATAAATAAATAATAACAAATTTATTAAAATGGCATCTGGTAATTACCTTTGGAGTACTGTTGTTTTGCTTGTTTTTAAATCAGAAACTGGCCAAATTTGACAGTGACCTAATTGCTCTTTAAACATTTATCAAGTTCTCCCATTGGGGGGCAGTGATTACACATCAAAGGATGAAATGAATGAGACCCAGTCTCTGCCTCTGAGAAATCCACCCTCTGATAGAGCACGTACTACATTAGAAGCAGCTCCAGTGGGGATATAAGAGCATAGATAGGAGAATACGGTATCAGTTCACAAAATGAAATGGAAAAGGCAAAAGAGTATTATGTAGGAAAAAAATTTTAAACAGCCCTCATCAAGACTTATTCGAGTATTATCCTAATAATATTCAAACAGGCAATTTAAAAATATAATACTGTTAACATTTTTAAGTCCACTTAACACTGTTTTTATTCATTAGAGATAAGCTTTGGTGGGCAGTAAAAGTCATGTCATGTTGTCACAACAAAAGATAAAGTAAAATAAAAAGAACTCTAAGGTCACTTTTCTTGTCCTTACCAAAAATCCCTTTACATCAGTACTAATCTGAAAACAGTAGGACTAAACCAGTCTCCAAATCCACTGGATTTACAAGTGGGACCAACTTACCAACAAATGGACAGTAGAGATCTAATCATCATCATACTAAAATGTAACCATAACAGATATTTTCCAGAGATGCAAAATCATTTTCAGATTTAAAAAACTGTGTGCACAAATACATTCATACAAACACCTCTGTCACAGCCCAAACTCAGAAGCAAACCAAATGTCCATCATCAGTAAGATAAACAGTTTGTGGGTTACAAGTCCTACAACGGAATACGCACACCCATGGGTCTGAGTGAACTCTAGTCACCCCATAATAACATGGATCTCACAAGTACAATGTTGAGTGAAAGAAGCTGTACAGGAAGGGTCCATAATAATACGGTTATATATGACTTTTCTATATATTGATGTATGTATATATATATATACATAAATTATATATATATTTAAAGTTTAATTTTACTTAAAAAATTTTTTTAATGTTTATTTATTTTTAAAGGAGACAGAGACAGAGCATGAGCTCTGAGAGGGAGACAGAGAATCTGAAGCAGGCTCCAGGCTCTGAGCTGTCAGCACAGAGTCCGACTTGGGACTCGAACTCACGAACTGTGAGATCATGGCCTGAGCTGAAGTCGGACGCTTAACCGACTGAGCCACCCAGGCGCCCCTCTAAAGTGTAATTATTTTAAAATGTACTGCAGATGTATCACTAAGCATGGCAGCAAATTTTCAGACACTGCAACTTTATTTGTGTTTAACACAAGAACCAGGATGCTATTGAAAATTGAAGACTAACTTCTGACAATGAAATGTAGTGTCCAGATGCAATTAGGATGTTCCCTAAGCATTAACAGGAGGTTCTTTACATCCGCTCTGGAAAACATCTACCACACAAAGAAGTTAGTTCAGCTAAGTCTAAGCCCAAAGGCTGATTGCTGATGTAAGCTGCTTCTTAATACTCCAAAACTTGAAAAACTTGTACATAATTTACTTCAGTCATCGTTATTTCCAAACAGAGTTGAAATAATCTTTAAAATAGTAAGGTCCTTCAAAAATCTATTCAGCTCAAGGAATTAATACTATCCCACCTATGATGACTTTATAATAATAGCTACCATTTAATTCGCCTACAATATGCATGGAATTTCACACACGTTGTCTCTAATTCTCAACAACCGTGTAAGTTAGAAATTATCTTCATTTTAAATCCAATCATTAAGTGACACAGCCGGTCTACAAATCTGGCCGTTCAGTCCAACATCAAAGCCACCGTCTTTCTTCCTACACCACGCGCTGCCGTCGGAGCAGATAATCCTGTGCTCCGCAGGACCATGGCTCGACTAACCCACCACGTAGTTTCATGACAGGAAGATGTTCTTCTAATAAATAAGAAAATAATCATGTAAAATAAGGATAATAAAATAATTAAACACGTATTATTGGTTTCATTGGTGTCTCTGACCAGTGGCCACCACTGGGCATCCATCAGGACTGCTCTGACCAACCTCTCTGCCAAGGAACATCTTGAGCTCCAGTGCATCCTTCCAAGACTCCTCTAATCTGCTGAGAGATTGCTTCTCTACACTGAACATTTACTTAAAAATCTCCCACACATTGCATTAAAATCCATGCAAATGTGTCATAGAAATAGATGGGAACTGCGTGATTGCAAACAACTTTATCCCAAATTAGACCTGACTTAGGTCATTTCGTACTTACTGTCCCCAGTATCACCTCCTACCATATCACCATAACTTTAAAGGCAGGGGCTAATTGGCAATTTTTATTCAGGAGAAAAAGGAAAACTAACTTGGATATCAATAAAAATATCAGCATATTTTTGCCTACAGTTCTTTCCGAATAAGTGATTCATTATTTAACCTCTAATGAAGCAAAAGCACTTGGGTTCTCAAATTCAAAGTTATCGTGCAGAGGGAAGAAAATCAGGCATCATTAATGATATTCTGAAACCTCAACAATAAATTTGAATTTTTCTCTCACACTATTGACAAATCAATTGTCTTTATTTTCCGCGTGCTTTCTAATCTTGCAATTATAGCAGAGGTATAAAGATATTAAGCACACGACATTCATATTTCTGTTTCCCTTATCATGCTGTGAGGTGAATTATTTTTTTATATTTCTGTCTTTGCTTCCAAAGCATAATTCTCTTCCAGGCAGGTTCCGTGTTTTATATTCATCTTTGTACCCCATCAGTAAAGAATATAAATCGTGGCACAATAAGAGCACTTAATAAGCTTTTATGGATTTATTTGCTAACATCTGCCCCTTTTTCATTGCAAATAATTCGAATGTTTGAAATATTAGATGATAATTCTGTATTTCATATTCACTCTGCATACATTCTGCAGGCACCTATAATCGATAAAGATGTTACATAGCAGAATCAACTTTTGATTAACTTTCTACTGTTTTAGGAATAGTTCACTTGTGAAAATTGGTTTCCTTTACAGTGAAAATATAAAAGTTTAGACAAGATAGGTTTTCCAACACCCCCAAAAAAATCTTGGGGAAAATTGTTCTTTACTATATAGTAGGGAGAAAAAATTATATCCCCAGAATATTTCATGTCTTGTGATATTCATAATGATCACAAAACCATTAATAACCCAAGAATGAAATTCCAACTTTATACAGGTAGATGGTCTACTGCTAGAATAAATACTCAGCTCTGGTTACAGCTAACTAAATGACAAACAATATGGAAAAACAAAGAAATAGTTGTGAAAGATGCAATCAAAAGCATTTCCAGGGGCATCTGGAAATGGTGGCTCGGTCAGTTAAGCATCTGACTTCGGCTCAGGTCATGATCTCACGGTCCGTGGGTTCGAGCTCCACATCTCACCGTCCGTGGGTTCGAGCTCCACATCGGGCTCTGTGCTGACAGTTCAGAGCCTGGAGCCTGCTTCGGATTCTGTGTCTCCTCTCTCTGCCCCTCCCCTGCTCACGCTCTGTCTGTCTCTCTCTCAAAAATAAACATTTTTTTAAAAAAAAAGCATTTCCAATTTATGGTGCAAAAGAGAAATGCAACTCATAGTATTTAAAATATAGACAATCTGACAATCTATTCATGGTGAAGGTAGTAGTTTTAGAAAAGCTACTGAGGATGAGACCAGTGCTAAAGTTGAATGGGCTAATAGATATGAGCCGCCAGTCCAAAAATCTGCTTAAAATTCAGATATTTAATGGTGACAAATAAAAAAATCTTACTTGTGATGTTTAAAAATAGATATTCTAAATATTGCATCATTTTATATTACAGAAATAACAAAAAGATAAAATACAATCTGCCAAGTATGTAAAGATTTTTAAAACTATCCAAACATCCACATTTTAAGAAAATCAAGCAGGTACATCAGACAGCTGACCGGGTGCAGGGGGACCAAAGAAGGTGACAGATGTTGCCAATACCTCCTAGCAAGTATTGCCACATTTACAAGAAATTCAACACATCATCAAACCAACTGCTCTTTTTTAAAAGACATTGACTTAATAATAAAAATGCCACATCCTTTGGCTTCAGCCAAATCTCTTTTGGCTTTCTATAATTTGAAATAATTTTCCAGTGCAATATGCATTGTTAAAAACGATATTAGGCAATGCTCGCAGTTACCTTCTTGCCTTCAGAGTTGCTGCTAACAGCTGGCTGGGTAAGTTTCAATCCACACCCCGTCGGGAGTGGAAATATATGAACTTTGCCCCTCCCACAAGGGCACTTTTCCAAGAGCCATTTGGGAATCCAGGGTAAAATTGTCATTGATTGATTAAAGAGAACAAAAAAGAGAAGTGTGTGGTATATGTATTTTCAAACAAATTTAAACCTTCTATGCTCTCCACTAAAATATTTAACTTACCATGCTTATTTTTTTAATGTGTATTGATTTATTTTGAGAAAGAGAGAGAGAGGGAGAGAGAGCAGGGAAGGGGCAAAGAGAGAGGGAGAGACAGAATCCTAAGCGGGCTCCACGCTGTCAGCACAGAGCCTGACGTGAGACGCAGGGCTTGACTCAGGGCTTGAACCCACGAACCATGAGATCATGACCCCAGCTGAAACCAAGAGTCAGACACTTAACTGACTGAGCCATTCAGGCTCCCCTTAACTTACTGTGTTTGTATTTTCTATGCTTTTTCCAGTTGGGTCTCTTTTGAGATGCCTCATTTGACCTACACCTTTCAACCCAAATTCCTATACTAGAGAGAGAAGAAGAGAACTATTATACTTCATATAACCATTGTGTTGGACATTCTCTTATACTCCCATTTCTATATTTTTCTAACCTTTTTTTGACTGCAAAATGTATGTTAAGCTATTCTCAATGTTCTTTTTTTTTTCCTGCAGCAGCCATGGGGTGGAAATGGGGTTTACGATTTAATTTATCAACTAGAATAGCTGAATACCAATCAGAGGATGGAAATTATCAAGATCTGCTGATAGACCAGGTGGGGGTGCTTTCCAGAAGAAAACTACTTTGCTAGGAAGCTAAGAACTGATCAACTGTGTGCCAGTATCTCCAGAAAGTCTGTCCAATTTCATCTCCACATCCTGTGATCTGCTCATCTCTTTATCTTATTTATTTCCTCAAGGAATTTTAGAGCCCCAGACACTCACTCTCTTCCTTTCCCTTCCTCCCTCCCTTTCTTCTTCCTCTCTTCCTTCCTTCTTCCCTCGTTTCTGTCCATCCTTCCTTCCCTTCTTTTTTCCTTCCCTCTTCCCTTCCTTTGCCCCCTTCTTTCCTTTTTCCCTTTTTTTCTTATCAGCCTTCTAATAAAGTTTTCATGGGGCAAATATATTCCAGCACTAAAAAAAACAAAGTTTCAAACTGAGTCAGATAGCTTCTGATGTTGCTTTTAGTTCTAACATTCTGCAGTCCTGATTTGTTTGTGGCTATAAACATGGGGGTCAGTGAATCGAGAACAAAGGTTGTAACTAGGGAAGAGTTAGGAAGAGTGAAAGCTGTGGAACTGACAAGATTTAGGGACAGAATGAGGACTCCTCTCTGGCCTGGTTCCCTTTTTGACAGCTTCGTCTTCCTTTCCTAACATCTTGACAGACAATAATATTTCAGAGCTCCGGCCCCACAAATATGATTATATGAGACAGAGAAATTCAAAAGAAAACTTTTTTAAAGTAGGGATATTGCCATTATGGAGAACATAAGCTGCTTATAGATAACGTACGTACATCTATATGGAGAATATAAGCTGCTTATGCAGCTAGTGGTAGTGTATAAATGCAGTAAGTACAAGCCAGTTTTACAAGGCAAGATATTGACCAATGGAAATCCGTAACTGATCATCGAGAGGGCCTCTCAATTATCAATAGTGAGTGTAGAAAGCAAATAATGTGGTTAATTCTCTTCCCTTCCTTTTTTCATTTGAAAAAATGCTTGTGGGTTTTTTCTCTAAACTTTTCCACAAAATTCTAAAAACCATCATTTTTCAGTTGAATTTTGTCATTGATTATGACTTACAAGAGGCTGGAAAATTTTAACGTGTAATCAATTAATACTCCATTCCAGCTGATCAATACTTCACACGGCTGCGGTCTAGCATCATCTTTCAAAAAAGATACTATTTACATTAAATCCAGGGTGCGGATTTCTGGTTGTCACATGTGTTGTCGTTGGCGCTGAAATTCGCATCGCTTTGGGCTTCTGGGTGCCTGAGCAGATTCAAAGCTTGTTTGAATATCTTTCATCTAGGATGGCATCTGTTTATCCTCTCAAATAATCACCTGTTTATCTTCCGATATAATGCAACAAAGGTCTGACTACAGATGACTGTACCCTACAAGCCTAAAAATTTGGTGTGGTGTGATTGTTCAATCAGCAATGATGACATCTGCCACTAAATGTAGCTAAATATTCAGGTACGGTAATAAATTGCTCAGGAGCATGTGAGAATCCGTTGAGCACCTACAATGTGCTAAGCATCGTGTGCGATTCTGCATACATAATAATCTCATGTGAGTGAAAAAAGTCAGTCTCTCTAATGTCAGTGACTTAAAGTGTCAGCAAATTACACTAGAGTTTGAAGGAATGTTGGAGGTCGCTAACCCGACACTGCAAGGCAAGCTGGCAAGGCTTTCTGTGTCAACAGGCTGTGAGAACACAGTTTCATCAAGGGCAGAGTCGGACGGCTCCTCCTAGGTATGTTACAACGCATCATGAGTTATGAACCAATCTTTTAACTCGTTACTAACTAGTCATTTTCTGCCCAGATTAAAAATTCAGGAATGCCAGAACGATTCACCGAAGTCTTTGCCAGCTGGTGATGCAACACAATATGATTAAAATTCTCCGGTGCCATAAAGGCAGTCTTTTTGAAAGAGTGTCGAGAGGCTCTTTTTCTTCTAATTTTATATCACATCACCGAGGAAACAAAATGTGTCTGGGGAAAATATCAGCATGGAGGCCTTTGAATCTAATGAAAAATGGATCTTTTACGTAAAGTAAACTGCTGACCTCACATGCATCGTTTTATCCTCCAAACTTAAAAGCCTGGGTAACAGCATATAAAATCAAACACACACACACACACACACACACACACACACACACACCACCACCACCAAAACAACAAAAAGCAACAATAATAAAGATGAAAACACACCAAGCTTGTTTTAGCAGTTGCAGTTACTCTTAAGATATCAATCACCCTTTCCAGAAAAGCCCTCAGTTCTCCTAGATCCCAAGCCGAGGGCTCCAGGCTTGGCATCAGTACCACTCCCTACCCCAATGGGACAGAGACACAGGGACCGCAGAGGGTCAAAGCTACGAGATGGCGAAGAATACAACATGGAACCAGCAGCACATTTGCGATCGGAGGGTGCAGATCCCGCTCTGAATCTTACTAGCCTGACATCTGGAGCAAATACCTCTTGAACTTCAATTTTCTCACCTATTCAAAAAATAGGAATAACAATGCGGCCTTCCTTGCCCTAATATGTTACACAATATGTTAGTATTACTAGTATAATTACATAGAATGAGTACTGCATAAATGTTTTTTTACTTCTTAACAAAATCCGTATGACATCTATCTATTTCTTCTGTAATTGTAAACCAGGGTTTCAACATTCTGATCAAGGTTCACAGACTACAGTCTTTGGGTTAAATCCAGCCCACTGTCTCTTTTTAATAAATAATTTTTTATAAACACACAGCCGTGCCCATTCATTTACTACTGTCTGTGGCTGCTTTCCAGCCATAATGGCAGAGCTGAAGAGTTGTAAAGAGACCATATGGCCTGCAAAATCAAAAATATTTATTATCTGGTCTTTACTAAGAAGTTTGCCAGTCCTTGCTTTAAATGATAAAGCACCATAATTTTTAACACCTATGAAATTTTAGATATATAACTTCTCTTTACAAAGAACAAACATTATAATATACTGATAAGAAATACAGTTTCTTAAATTAAAAATATGCATTTGGCGGGGGGGGTGCCTGGCTGGCTCAGTTGGTTAAATGTCTGACTTCGACTCAGAACTCACATTTGTGAGTTCGAGCCCCGGGTCAGGCTCTGTGCTGACAGCTCAGGACCTGGAGCCTGCTTTGGATTCTGTATCTCCCCCTCTCTCTACCCCTCCCCCAGTCTCTCTCTCTCTCTTTCTCTCTCTCTCTCTCAAAAATAAATAAGCATTTACAATTTTTTTTCAGTATGTATTTGGATTTGACCTCAACCCCAGACAAAACTCTAGATCCCTTGAATACTGCAGTAAAAGAATAGCCCAGACATCCATTCAGTAAATAACTATTTCTGAGTGCCTACTATGTGTCAGGCACTGGCTGTCCGGTGAGCAAGAACGTGATTGCCCCTGCACTCATGACAGCTAGTGCAGGAGGAACTTACATCCCGGACTGTCTTACCTGCATCTAAATGTCATAAACATTTACAGGGGACCTAATATGTCACAGGCCCTTCCGCATCCATTACCTCACTCAGTCCTTCCAATAAGTCAAGGAGGAAGACATTGTTTTCCTAATAGACAAATGAGGAAAGCTAGGACTCAGACACATTAAGTTGCTCGCAGTCGTAAAAGTAGAAAGTAGCAGGAGAATGTGATGATAAAGTAACACCTCCCTTTCCCCCCAATGCCAGGAATAAAGATCTTCAAACATCTAGTTTCAACGCTGCGACCACTGACCTCAGAGACACCTGCACCACCAACTGCTTGCCCGCCTCCCCAGGACATACCTGGAAGCCGGTGAGAACTGTCCCCAGCGAAGGTTTGTGCTCTGATGAAGTCAATTCAGTTATCACACAGAGGAGGGAGCAGCCGAGGCTTACCGCCTATGAAAACTGGTAAGGACAGGTGTTGAGCAAGTAATTCTATGCGCTTTTTAATTATGACCATGAATCACAATGGTTAGCCTATAAGACAGAGTGGGGGGAAAGACACACGTTTATGGTCATTAACTCAATGAATTTTAAATTAAAGTAATTACCTCTAAGTCTGTTATCGCTCTTTTAAAATAGAACATTCCACTGGCACAGCCTCCTTGTAAGTCGTCTCACAGCCTGCTATTTTCAGGAAACCAGAGGTTACAGAGGAAGCCTTTAGAAAGCACTGCTAGAAAGGGTTGGATTTCTCTCTCCGTTCCTTATTCTCCCCAAACAACTTAGATACCTTTCAGCACTCTGAAACTCCATGAGTTCATAGTTTGTAAATGGAACACACAAAACCCAAAGGGAATGCTTTTCACAGTGTGTCCCAACCCACTCCCAGCAAATGGATTGAGGGCGACAGAACTCTACTGTCTGAGCTAAGTATGAAGAGAAGTAATGTGTCGCGGACAGAGGAGAATCGGGTATTGAAAGCTATGTTCTCTGTGTGTCTGTTACCTATCTGTCACGTTACAATCCAGAGCTATCTAGGACGACTCACCGAGCATCCTTACCAGCTACTACTTTTTCTTCTCACACCTCAGACAAAACTTAACAAGTGAACAAATTTCTCCTGTTGCCTGTCTGTATCTCTGTCTTCCTTAGCTCCTCATTCCTTCTCCCCTAGGCTCACCCGACCTATTTCCCCATTGGTTTTTCTCTTTGTCTCTGAGTAAGGCTATTCCAAGGAATTATTTCACCTGCAAAACTCACCAGATATTACCTTTCATCATCAAAAAACATTGGGTCGGGGCACCTGGGTGGCTCAGTCGGTTGGGCGTCCGACTTCGGCTCAGGTCACGATCTCACGGTCCGTGAGTTCGAGTCCCGTGTCAGGCTCTGTGCTGACAGCTCAGAGCCTGGAGCCTGCTTCAGATTCTGTGTCTCCCTCTCTCTCTCTGCTCCTCCCCCATTCATGCTCTGTCTCTCTCTGTCTCAAAAATAAAAAAAAAGTTTAAAAAAAAAAAAAACATTGGGTCTTTTTCAAAACATGGTTCATATTTTGTTAAGGAAAATAACACATCCTTGGAGGAATTCTGAGCTATTTAGAGGCTGTTCAATTCATTTTCCAGTTTACAGCAAAGCTCTAGCATTGAATTTCCTCAGAAAGACCCTTCCTCTCTATGTAATTTGAGGACAGTATACTCGATGTTCCATGAAAACCCACCCCTGAGTCATGACTCAGTGAGAATCATAATTTGTGGAGCAAATGCTGTCAAACATGAAGATTTCACCTCATTACCAAAGAAAACCCTGCAGTCCTGTGGAATGTTAAAGTTGTAAACTCCTAACCTATAAACCAAGAATCAGACGATCTGTGAGGTTGACTGGCTGCAAACATGAAATTGGGTTCCCATAAGTCATATTTAACCCACAGAATAATACGGTCATTGGGAATATAACTGTAAAAGCGATAAAAGCTTTGACTTCGAAAGATGGCCAGAAATTTGGGAGAGGAGATTACAAATGCATTTTAAATAATACATGTTATTTGAGAAAGTTGAGGATATTTAATAATGTAAGTAAAAAATAAAGATAGTGATAAGCCCATCAAATCACAATTTTCTTTTTTTCTATACATTCTGTTTTTACGTAGTTGAGTTCTCACTACATTGTAGTTGTATGTCCTGCTTTTCTTTTTTTTCATTTAATACTTCACCCTAATTATGTCTCCATATTTTGAAATTCTGTTCATAAGAATTACTTTTAATGACTATGTGAATGTGCCGTCAATTACTCATCCATTCTTTTATTAATTCAACATTTAGGTGGTTTCCAACTGACATAAATAGTACTACTAAAAATATTTGGTTTTAGTCTGCTTATCTGAATCTCAGATGGTCTCCTTAGTGTAAATATCTAAGTACTGAATTAATGGATAAAATCTACGAACATTTTTATACCTGACTATACCATGTCAAATGTACTCCACAGAAATTCCACCAGAGAAGGAGGTGCCATTACACTGTCGTTTCCTAACCAGTTTTTCTTCTCCTAAAACCTGGTAACCAAACCTTCTCCCTCCTAAGAAAAGTCCCTGAGAGAACCATGAAAAAGGTCAGGATTCTTTACCACTCCTCCTACACCAATCACTACTCTGCACAATTAGATAAATGACTCTTTAGACCGGCTAGGTTTCTTTCAGGTCAGGTTTTAAGCGTCCTTCCGATGGTCTCTCATGTGGAGGTGGGGACATGGTGTGACCAACTAATTTCAGAATACTCCTAAGAGAACACCAAAGACAAGGTGGAGCCTACCTTTCTAGTACTTTCCCTCGTGGCTCCTCCCCCTGTTGCAATTCTCCTTGTCCAGTGGCAGCCCCGGCCATGATGTACGTAGGATGTGCCATCGCAAAACTTAGGAGACAAGCCTCCGTTCATCTAGTTATTATCAGTGCGCAGAATTGGCCTAAAAAGAAATGGTGTACACAGGGCTTATCCATGAAGTTACCCAGCTGGTGCTACCCTCCCCCATGAGGGTTTCTGAGAGAACGACCACTCCACCACCATCTGTTTCCCAGTGTGCTCTGAGAATATAACCCACTTAGAAAAGCTGTGCAATAGACATCAGTGTGAATACTCAAACTGAATGACAGGATTTTCCTGGCATTTAATTTGAAAGTGGAGGGAGGGGGACAGGACGAGGAGAAGAAGATGAAGAGGACAAACATTTGTTCTTCACACAGCCAGAGGAGAAAGCAAAGTCTTTGGTGTCCCGCCCCCACCCACCCAATCCCTTCCTGATGCCCTCTGTTCTCCCACATCCTAGAACCCTCTCCCTATTTCTACAGACGATGCTGGTGAAAACCCTGTAACATGCAACACCTCCTGGCGTTTACTCAGTTTTGTCGAAGAAGTGTGAATGTGCACCCTCTTTCCCTCCCTTTTCTTAATAGATTTTTTAGAGCATTTGTAGGTGTGCTGAAAAATTGCACAGGAACTAAGAAAGCATGATTTTTAGTTTCGCACCTTCTTACTGGCTCTGACTGAGCTTCTGGAATGGCCTTGGCTGTTGCTACTACTGGCAAGGACAATGGGAGCCCCTAAGAAGAGCCATGGTCACAAAAAGGAAACAATGCAAGGGGTGAAGAAGTCACGGGTAAATGCAGAACCTTGAGTCTCTTTTTTTCCACAGAGAGAACAGCTGTTAGTCCCAGCCTTTCCAAGAGTCTCCATAGTTTAAATATTGGCCAGAAATGAAGGAAAATTTCTCAAGGAGAATTTATTCCTATAAAATTTAATTCAGTTACCTTGGACTTTAAAAAAAATTTAAGTTTATTAATTAATTAATTAATTAATTAATTAATTAATTAATTTTGAGAGGGACAGAGAGAGCAAGAGCCGAGGAGGGGCAGAGAGAGAGGAAGAACCCAAAGCAGTCTCCACACTCAGCACAGAGCCCAATGCGGGGCTCAAGCTCACCAAAGCTATGAGATCCTGACCTGAGCCAAAATCAAGAGTCAGACGCTTAACCAACTGAGCCCTCCAGGTGCCTCTCAGTTACCTTGGACTTCGGAGAAAAGAGTAAATAAATAACTATGGGTCAAGTCAGGGGATTTACCTCATTGTATCTGTCTCAAGTGAACTTTCTCGTTTCAGACAGTGTGAGATCCACAGGCAGCAACCAGTAAGTCTAAGGGCATGTGGCTATGTATAAAACCCCAAGAACATAAAATATATCTATCAGTTCAGTCTAATAATTATGCTTAAACTTGAGGGAAGCATCAGTATATTTGCAGAAATTCTTCTGTCAGACTTCCTCATTGTGTAACATTAACCTAGTCAGCAAAACTTACTGAGGCTTAGTTTCTTCACCAAAACTCACTGAGCCTTCTGGTTTCTTCAACACCAGAAGATAAAAGGAATGTCCAGGGGACCAGGGGTGGCTCAGTCAATCGAGTGTCTGACTACTGATTTTGGCTCAGGTCATGACCCCAGTGTCGTGGGATCGAGTCACACATTGGGCTCTGTGCTGAGTGTGGAGCCTTCTTGAGAGTCTCTCTCTTTCTCCTTCTGCCCCTCTCCCCTGCTCACTCTCTCTCTCTCTCTCTCTAAAATAAGAAAAAAATTAATAATGTCCAAGTAACCACACAATATATGTCAACACCACATTTTGGTGCCACAAGAAAAGAGACCAATAGTCGAAGTTAAGGTGGCAAAGAAGAGAGCCACAAATCACAGTTGGTGGCAGAGGGATCGGGGAAGACCGGATCTCTCTGTTTCATCGTGATGTAACAAGAGCCTTGACCCATCTGTATGCCGAAGCCAAAACACATTTGTCCCCTGCTCAATAATTCAAGAAATCTGATCACAATAAGAAATCAAATTCTTTTTGACCTGACTTGTTCTTTCATGTTTTAATTCCACACTGACTAATTTATTTTTAAATCACTTTTTTTGAGCTATAATTGACATACAAAAAAAAAAGGCTGTACATATTTAATGTATATAACATGATGGTCTTGAAGAAAAGTATACACTTGGGAACCTATCACTATAACCTATGCCATAAACATCTCCACAACCTCCAAAAGTTTCTTCCCGCCCTCCTTGTTTACTAGATTTTGTTCTTAGAAAACTCTTGGGTGACCCAACAACCCACCACTTCCTTTCCTAAAGGCAAACAAACTACAGTCTTTTGCACTTTTTCTGGGAATGTACTTCAGCCTCACTCTTCCCTCATTTCTTCAAGCTTTACTTCATTCTGGCATTAGATTTCTTGGAATTTTTCTCATTAGCTTACACAACATTCAGTTTGGATTATATGCGCTGCCTATTTTCTGTTGCACATGATGCGTTAAAATCTGAGCTCATCACCCAAACTTGTAGCTGTGCATGTTTCCTTAAATGTTGTCTTCTTTCTCCTTTCATCAGATTTCCTGATTCTCATGGAGTCAGAATTTCATTTTTAGTCCTCTGGAGCCACAATCCCTTTTAATGTCTCAGAGCAAAGGATATAATTTTGTTGAGTTTTTGAATACGTATTTAGAAAGTCTGGCTCCATACTCCCGGAGTCCTTGCATTCCTTACCTTTGACCTCTGACTTTTGCCCTCACAAAAGGGCTTGCCCAGGGCTTCCATCATACCAATGAGATCTTTTCTTGTTAGTCAAAACTAAATCCAGAGCATTCCACAAACAGAAGAATGAAGTTGGACCCTGCCTGACACCATACACAAAAATTAATTCAAAATTGATCAGACAGAAGTGTAAGGGCTAAAACTAAAAATCTCTTACAAGAGGGGCACTGGGTGGGCCAGTTGGTTGAGACTTTGACTCTTGGTTTCGGCTCAGGTTATCATGATCTCATGGTTCGTGGGTTCTAGCCCTGCTGACAGCACAGAGCCTGCTTGGGATTCTCTGTCTCCCCCTCTCTCTGCCCCTCCCTGACTCATGTGCACTCTTTCTCTCTCTTTCTCTAAATAAGTAAACAAAATAAACTTTAAAAAAAAAAACCTTTTACAAGAAAAATAGAAATAAATCTTTATGACCTCGGGTTAGGCAGTGGTTTGTTACATGTGACACACACACACACACACACACACACACACACACACACACACACAAACAGCACCAAAAGGAAAAACAGCTGCATTGGAATTCACCAAAATTAAAAACTTCTGTGTTGCAAAAGACGCCATCAAGAAATGGAAAAAAACAAGCCACAAAATGGGAGAATATGTCTGCAAATCACTTATCTGGTAAGGGATTTGTACAGAAAGCATTTACAATTCAACAATAACAAAATAAATCACCCAGTTTTTAAATGGGCAAATGACTTCCACAGAAATTCCTCCAGAGGAGATATGCAAACTGAACAGTAAGCACGTGAAAAGACACCCAACATCACTAGTCATTAGGGAAGGGCAAATGCAAACCCAGTGACATTACCATTCCGTGGCTCATCCCTCTTTTTCACGCGACTCAGCCAAATGGGCTGTCACACGCTCTAAACCTCATCTTTTAAGTGCAAAGACACAATACTATTTTTACATAATAGTAATAAAACATTACTAAAGATTAGTCATTATATATAATTCCACAAATGTAATCTATTTTCATGGGTTTTTTTAAAACCATGCACAAGGGGGTTTCGATATGATAATATGTAAATGTAATTCCACAAATGTAATCTATTTTCACGGGCTTTTTTTCTAAACCATGTACAAGGGGGTTTCCATATGATAATATGTAATTCAGATGATGTGGTGAATTGATCGTTTTTAGTTGGCTGTCTAGAAAAGCAGACTTTTGTTGAGTTGCTTTAGTCTCCCAAACTTTTAATGACAATTTATTGGGCACAGTAGAATAATCCCGCAATCCATCCACATTCCTAGGGAAGTTAGAAGTATGGGCGTAGAACTCAGTTAATCAAAGTGCTTCAGAGCACTAAACTGTTCCAGCGCTCTCATGACCCATCTATGTCACTGGTCTAGGACACGCTATTGTACCTTCCTGTCATGCTTCTCTGGCCACACCTGAATACCATTCCTTTGTTTCCCCAGTCTCTGAAAACACAGAACAGAATGCACAAGGTGGCCCAAGTCAGCACAAGACACCAGGGACACACGGATGAGCAGAATACACAGTTCTTCCCTGGAGGAGCCCAGCATTTGGTAGGAGAGACTCAAGAGTATGTTCGATGTCACCCTGCATACCTCAGCATGCTCATTTTCTAACATTGCCCTAGGTGTTTTCTCCAAATAAGTCCTAGTTGGTAGTCAGTCCATGATGTCGGTAGGTATCGGTTGACCCTGATAAATAGGTCTTTTAATGTGATAAGTGTATCTCTTCCTTGATAATTTCTTGTCGTTTCTATTTATAAAGTCTTTCCCTTTCCAGAGAATAGGTAATAACTTAACCTACACTTTCCTGTAGGTTTTTCTCTTCACCTTTTCTTTTTTTTTAACTTTTTTTTAATGTTTATTTGTTTTTGAGAGAGAGAGAGCGAAAGAGAGACAGAGCATGAATGGGGAAGGGGCAGAGAGAGAGGGAGACACAGAATCTGAAGCAGGCTCCAGGCTCTAAGCTGTCAGCACAGACAGGGACCTGAACTCGTGAACTGCGAGATCATGACCTGAGTCAAAGTCAAATGCTTAACCAACTGAGCCACCCAGGCACCCCCCACCTTTTATTTTTAGTCCATCAAGAATTTATTTTGGTCTATGATATAGGGTAGGAATATGAATAAATACTCAAAACCCCTAACTACCTTGCCAGTGGTCCAGCACTATTTGGTAAATTACCAACCCCTTCTCCTGTGGTTGGAATTACTTCTCTTATGGTTAATTAATTTTAATATATGATAAAGCTAAAATATTGATGAAATGGAAATAATAATAGTACCAACTATATAGAACTGTTTTAAGGGCTGACTGAAATAATGTATGTATATAATGTACTCCACCCTGTGTCTAGCTCATGGGAGCTCACAATGTAATATAGTGATTAGCTTAGCCCAATGCAGATCAGGTTCTGTCCAATCTAACCAATCCTCATTGAATAGAATGAGTTGGGAGTGGAAAAATATAGAAGTGTTAGTCCATTCGTGCTTTCTTCATGAGAGTAGAAGAAAAAGAAGCCCTAGGGGGGGCACCTGGGCGGCTCAGTTGGTTGAGTGGCTGACTCGATCCTGCATGGGCCACCATGTTAATGTGGAGCCTGCTTGGGGTCCTCTGTCTCTCCCTCTGCCCCTCTACCCAACTCATGCGCTCTTGCCCTCTCTTTCTCTCTCTCTCTCTCTCTCTCTCAAAAATAAAATAAATAAATAAATAAAATAAAGAAGCCTTCAATTTTCCCTAACATAATCAATTTTTATAAATTGGCTAACAGTGGTAAGCATGAAATTACCCTCGTTTTAATTCTTTGATTCGTTATAAATTAAGCATCTATTCACATTCATTGGCATTTGTTTTTTTCTGTTAAGTGCATTTTTGTATGCATTACACTTAATATTTGAGTTATTTATATATTTTTAATTTTTTATTGTTTATTATTTATTTTTGAGAGAGAGAGAGAGACAGAACACAAGTGGGGGAGGGACAGAGAAAGAGGGAGACACAGGATCCAAAGCAGGCTCCAGGCTCCGAGCTGTCAGCACAGAGCCCGACACGGGGCTGGAACTCACAAACTGCAAGATCATGACCCGAGCTGAAGTTGGACGCTTAACCGACTGAGCCACCCAAGTGCTCCTATATTTTCTTAATTTACAGATATTCATTTGATATCAGAAACATATATGAACTCTATCTATTGTGTTTTTCCATTGCTGTCATTTGACCTTTAAATTTGATTATACTTTCAAAGTACAGACATTTTTTAATTTTTATTAAATCAAGTCTGTTTTTTCTTTATAACTTTTCTAAGAAAATGTTTTTTTTTTTACTTTTATTTAGAATTAATTTCAAACTTGCAGAAAGTTGTAGGAATGTTACAAAGAATAACTGTATATACTTTACCCAGATTTACCAATCACTAACTTTTCATCTCATTTGCTCTATAATGCTTTCCTCTTGTATATATACTTATATACACACAGACATCTATTTTGAAGTATGGGTGAATAAGCTGCAAACATCATGCCCCTTTGCTCCTAAATATTTTGGTACATAATTCTTAAGAAAAATGACATCTCTTACAGTTATCATAAAAACAGAAAGGAAAGAGATCTTTTGAAACTATAACTATCTTGGTCTTCACCAAATATTTTCAAATTTTAGCACCCATTAGTGATTCTTGCTTGGATCAATTTTTACAGTAACTGTTTCAAAATAGTGATTTTCTACTCAGTATTTCATCTATATTTATAAGATGGTGTTCCAAGAAGCCATTCTTAAAATCAGTAAACCAAGAGAAAAAAAAAAACCTAATTGAGCAGAGCTTATCTACATTTTGTTTCAACCTGTCATCCAAAATTTTTTAAGAAAAAGATTGTCATTTCTCTGAGACATTGCCTCTGTTCATAGAAAATCTAAGGGTGTCCCACATGATTATGTGACTCTGGCCTATTCTAGTTTGTTGGTCATAATGTGGTATGGATGAATCTATGTTTTACAGTTTCAATTTCCAAATCAGCTTGATCAGAGGCACTTACCTTCCTGAGCCACCCAGTCATTATAGCAGGAGAAGCCCAGTAAGACAAATGTGCGATTGCAAAGTCTTAACCAGTCTGGAAAAGAAATTCAAAAGACAAGTACGGATGACTAAGTACAAAGATTCTGTATTAGAATATGAATGAGTACAAATTACTGGAGATTTTACTTGGCTATGTCTATCTCAACATCTATTCTTTGTGCTAGAAGAAAGAGTGGGGAAAGAAAGCTTGTGAATTCCAATAGAGTTAATCCTCAGATTACAAGAGTACAAGAGTACAATCAAAGTCTACAGAGTCCAGCTCTCCTGTGCTGGCCAACACCATGCTTGTTCATGAAAGTTCACAGAACAAAACAATTTTTGTTTTGAGTAGTAAATGATTGAGAAATCTAATCCTTCTGTGTAATTAACAGCACAATAAGGGCAGTGCCTGGGTGGCTCAGGTCTTGATTTCATGGTTCACGAGTTCGAGCCCCATGTTGGGCTCTGTGCTGACAGCTGGAAACCTGGAGCCTGCTTCAGATTCTGTGTCTCCCTCTGTCTCTGACCCTCCCCTACTCTCTCTCTCTCTCTCTCTCTCTCTCTCAAAAAAAATAAATAATTAAAAAAAAAAACCGCACAATAAGGCGGGAGAGCATAGTATGAGAAATTCAGAGTACTCTCACTTGATAAGTCCCTCAGGTCTCCACACTAGTTTTGCTTTCTAATGAGTTATCTCCTTGTGAAATAGAGTATAAGTTACTATGAATTTTACAGTTGCTTTTGATGACACAAAGAACCACAAGGTCCTACAAATCAGTTCACCTGCTTCCAAAATTATGTTCAGTCAAATAGGTCTTCAGATCACTATTTCTCACGTCTCCAATGAGCTTTTCAGTTATATCAAAATATTTTTTCAAAACCATATTTTTACAACTGTAGCATCATTTTTCAAATAGTTTTTGGAAACAAAATGCTTTGAAATTTAAAATTTCAAATCACAATTTAGATGAATGGTTTAAAATGGAAATATAAAGCAAAAGCTTGACCTCAACAATGGCTTTGAGAAAATTAAAACACAAGACAGAATATAAAGGGGCACCTGGGTGGCTCAGTTGGTTAAGCGTCTGGCTCTTGATCATGGCTCAGGTCATGATCTCATGATTCATGGGATCAAGTCCCACATCGAGCTCTGTGCTGACCGTGGAGTCTGCTTGGGATTCTCTCTCTCTGCTCTCTCCCCCATTCACACTCTCACATACATGCTCTCTCTCTCAAAACAAATAAACATAAGGAAGGAAGGAAGGAAGGAAGGAAGGAAGGAAGGAAGGAAGGAAGGAAGGAAGGAAGGAAGGAAGGAAAAGAAAGAAAGAAAAAGAAAGAAAGAAAAAGAAAGAAAGAAAGAAAAAGAAAAGGGAGAAAGAGGGGCGCCTGGGTAGCTCAGTCGGTTAAGCGTCCGACTTCGGCTCAGGTCATGATCTCCCAGTTTATAGGTTTGAGACTCACATCGGGCTCTGTGCTGACAGCTCAGAACCTGGAATCTGCTTCGGATTCTGTGTCTCCTTCTCTCTCTGTCCCTCCCCCACTTGTGCTCTGTCTCTGTCAAAAATAAATAATAAACAATAAAAAAAATTCTTAAAATTATAAATAACTCTCTCTCTCAAAAATAAATAAACATTAAAAAAAAGAATCTAAAAATCGTCAGTAGTTGTGGTTGGTATATTGCAGTCTCTGGAGTTTCCCAGAATGAACCTGACAACCAAGCAACTAAGAGGAAAGCATAGCAGTGAATCTGAAATGGCACTTAGAGGCCTTGCTTTTCCAGTAAGTGTTTACTATATAGATCCAAATAAACCCAAACCTTAGTGTTTCTTTGGTTAAAAAAAAAAGACATATGTCACATATGTCATAAGGTGCATAAATATATCTTAAATACATGAAACCACCGATTTTACAGAGGGGAGGTAGGAGGTTCCCAAAGTTATGAATATGCCATTATAGATGGAGTTAGCCAAACTAACCTCTACAACCCCAGCTCTGGGTCAACAGTGAAGACCAGCACCTATTCATTATTAGGGCCATGAGGTATCTGGATTAACGTGTCTTCAAAAGGATTAAAACTATGCTTCTATTTAATTATCTGTGAAATTAAGGGTTTGTGCAATGGGAACTTCAGCCCTGACATTCTGTAATTTCAGACCTGAAATTGAAGTCGGGGTGAAGTATAATAGGGTGTCATATTTGTTTATATGGGAGTGTAAGGTGAGGACAATGACTGGATCGACCAGTGATCATACCAAGATGTCAGGGTTGAAAGATCTCATCAAAAGCCATGTTCATGATTCAACCTTCTTACACACCCTCAACCATGAGAACTCAAATTTGCATTCATTCCTTTAATAAACATGCATGAAGACTCACTCTGTACCAAGAATTTGTGTTATAAGGAGCTTCTGTTACTCCCAAGGTCAACTTTTTCAGGCTCAGGAAGGGTTGGGGGTACACTGCAAACATATCCTGGTAAAAAAGCAAGAATGGCGGTAGGGTTTGCTATTGTTGCTGTTATTTCTGTTGCTGCCATTGTCCTTATTTTGCAATCATCCTCATTTGCAAACATAGCCCAGAAGGCAGAATTTGTGCCACCTTAGAGGTAGCACAGTGTTTTTCGTGGCACCAGCCCTTTAGCAAACTCGTTCATACCAGGCCGCAAGAATATTTGCATCTACCGTGGAGATAATCTCTTCGATCTCAAACAACCCTAATCTTGAGGATGAAGACAGGGAGGGGTGAAAGACAAAACTGGAGAGTAAGCAAATATCCGTATCACATGAAACACCATTCCTAAAACCACACTGGCTGGAGGTTCTCAAACTGTGCTCCCACGGTGTCCTGGGTGCCACAAATTGGATCAAAATGTTCCTCGACTGCACTTAAATAACATTTCCCCCATTCAAGGAAATAAAATATTAATAGATATGATTTACATAATTTCTTAAATCTGTCATTTATTGAAGGTTATTTATGTCAGAAATAGATAAAATGGTATTTAATTTTGACAAATGAAAGAAGTAACATTTATGTCTTTCATTTTTTATTTGTAAATTTTTTTAAGCTTATTTATTCTGAGAGAGAGAGAGAGAGACAGAGTATAAGGGGAGGGAGGGGGAGAGAGAGAGAGAGAGGTTCCATGTTGTCAACACAGAACCCAACATAGGGCTCGAACCCACGAACCATGAGATCACGACCTGAGCAGAAACCGAGAGTCGGACTCTCAACCCACTGAGCCACCCAGGTACCCCTAACATATTTCTTGAATGTTTCCCAGCCTCAGGCACTAAACGAGGTGTTTTATTAGTTCATCTCATGTAACCCTCCATGAGAGATAGGGAATATTCTCTGTATGTTACAGGTCAGGAAATGAGAGCTCAGAGAAGCTAAGGGAGCTGCTAAAGGTCTCTAAACAGTGAGCTCCAAATAGTGTGATTCAAACCCGTGTCTTTCTTACTCTAAAGTCTGTCTTGCCTCAAAAACCATACGCCTGCATTATGCATCCATAAAACAGTGTTACTTAATAGTGAAAATCATATACTGTTCAGGAATGAACCATAGACCCAGCCTAGATCTTTGGAAGTTTTTCCTTCTCCTTGTCAAGTCGGCACAAATTACTAACCTGTGTGTTGACTAGAATTGAAGAAAGGCTTCAGCATCCAAGCTGAAAGATCCCAAGATCTGCCAGGTGAGAGAAAATCGAAGGACAAAGGAGAAATGCTCTTAATCTATTTGTCTGCATGGATTATTATCAACAAACATTGAACTCCCCCCAGTATTTGGGGTTTGGCAAACCCCTTGCAGACCACTGCGTATTTGGGCAAGCATGCTATGCCCTTCAGGCTATAATTTTATAATGAAAGACTTAGGTCTAAAGTGCTTTGTGGAACCCCAATGATTATAAAGAATTAGTGGCTGTTTCTGCCAATGGGAAGACTATGAATTCATAAGTATGAATTTTATTCATAGGGACATAAGTAATAATTCTATGTATTTTTTTAAGTGTATTTATTTCAGAGAGAGCGTGAGCAGGGGAGGGGTAGCGAGAAAGGGTGAGAGAGAATCCCAAGCAGGTTTCCTCCCTGTCAGCGCAGAGCCCGATGCAGGCCTCAAACTCACCAACCGTGAGATCATGACCTGAGCAGAAATCAAGAGTCAGACACTTAACCAGCTGAGCCGCCCGGGCACCCCAGTACTCATTCTATTTCTCAGAACAAAAGCAATGCGTATGGACGTGCCTGGCTCCTAGAGGCTAATCAGCAAATGTTTATTAAATATGATCCGAGTCTCCGAACTGTTGAGAGTGTATACCTCCATTTTTTTTTCCCAACTCATTCTCCCCTTCTCTAACCTACCCCTCCCATTGAAAAATACTGCTCCAATTATTCCCCTTCTGTGAACATAATTCACTTAATTATACACTTGTGTCTGTAAATCCTTGAGGGAGGGCCTGAGTCTAGGAGCGTGATGTGTTACGTTATCTGCAGCAACTTGATAAGTACTTGCTGACCGACGATACTGACTGATAGAACTTGACACCAGCATCCAGCCGAGGGGAAGACGCTCGTATAGACGACAGAAGGTCCCCAGGACTAGAAGACGGCCCCCTGATGGTCCGCTTGGTGTAGACCACCACTTTTAGGGACCGCGGGGACCCGAGACGCCAGGCGTCTGTGAAGAAGCACCGACCCCACGGGGCTAACACAGCTTCTCCATGCGGGATCCTTGAAACTTGCCTCAGAGTCACTGGCGGTGTTTGTTTCAAAATACTTCTTCTTGACTTTCGCCTTAGATGATAAATCAGAACCCACAGGGATGGCACCTCCAACGTGCACTTTCCACGAGGCTCCCAGCAGATTCTGACACACGCAAAACTTGTCATATTCCTAGACGAGCAATAAGGCATCTCATGACAGCGGGTGAAGAGAGAAGCCCACCGACACCCAGCCCTCTGCACCGGATTCCACCCAGGAAGCCGGGTTCCCTGACGTAAAGGAGATTCCTTCTTTCCATCACTGAATTCCGATAATGCGCATGGTACGAATCCAGGCAACGAAGCTAGTAACGCCATCCACTGGTTTTTCAAGCTGAAGGAGATAGCAGGGGTGGGGTTGAGGAGGCAAAGGAACTCAAAAGTTCGAGAAGCTGAGCGAGGCTGCAGATGCCCACATCCAACAGGGCTTTTGTGCCGCACACGCACCAAGTAGTGTATGGAAGCATCTGGCACGTGCCTGGTACAGAGCAGATTCTCAACACACGTCAGCCGCCCCGGGATCGTTTCCGCCGACTTTTCCTTTCAAGTGCCCTTTGCTGAGTCTGGAGAAGGTTCCGAGGAATTCACCCAGGATGAGCACCGTCCCCAGTGCACACATCTGGTGCCCACAAGCTATGTACGTCAGGCGACTGGGGCTGAGTTCACCGTCTCACCCTTGAGGGGTGTTCTCACAGATAGGGGTGCTCTTGGGGAGAGTGTTGCTCCTACTCATTAGGGCCCCGGGGCCACTGACCTCTGCAAGCCACTCTGCCAAATATTCTGGTCTCCCCGCCCTGAATTGTGGGGAGCACAGGATGCAGGGAGAGGTCCAGAAGGACCGAAAGGGGTGAAGCTCTGAAATTTCACAAGAATTGCATGGAAGGCTAAAGATGATGGTGTTTGTCACAGAACAGGGCCCGGAGCTGTCTTCCGGCTTTCCTCTATGCCAAGCGGCTCAAATGTCACAGAAGAGGGTCAGAGTAGGTTTTTATCCACTCTTGGTGTTCAGTACCTATTGGCTGGGGCTCCCTTTGACCCCTACAGGGTGATCTGTAGGTCCTTGTAAAGTGGTGCAGAAGTACCTCCGACACAAAATGTCCCCGAGTCAACCCATCTTCTCCCCTAAGCTTGCCCCTTCTCTGGGATTGCCAACTCTGACTGACGGCCTCGCCATCAGGCCACTGGCTCGACGCAAAACCTAAATCCCATTCCACTCTCCTCCTCTTTTCTCCTGCATCCAAAACATCCTGTCAATGTTAACTCTCACCGAATGTTACGGCTCTTCTCTCCTCCCCACTATCGCTGACTGAGTTGAGACCTCGACATTGCTCACTCAGGATACTGCCAGAGCCTCCAGGCTATACTTCCCACTTCTAATCTTTCTCCCCTCTGATACATTTGCCACAGGACCGTCGTAGTGATTCTTCTTAATAAACGAGATAACCGTACCGTACCTCCTATTAAAAAAAAAATCTCTACTATTTTCTGCATTGTTTAGTGCATTGCTTTCTTCAGGAAGACACATAAGATGGTCTTTGTATCACGCCTCGGGCAGTATGGAATCCTAGGTTCCTTTCTCTACAAAACAGCTTACTCCTGAAAAGCATACCCTTTAATGCATCATTGGTCTCCCATGATGTAGAAGTGATGTTCAAGAACAGCACTGTCCAGGAGGAATGTCTGCAGTGATGATAGTGTTCTCTGCTGTCCAGTGTCTTTGCCACTAGCTACATGTAGCTCTTGATCTCTGGAAACGTGTCTAGTGTGACTGAGAAGCCGTAGGTTTAATTTTACTTCATTTTACTTACCACAAATGGCCTGTGGCTGTCATACTGGGAGCTGAAATCTGAGCTTCAAAGGGTAAGCAAACTCAAGAAGTGGGAAATCCGATTCCTAGACTTCCACATGAAGCCCTGGGTGCTCAAGACCGGGCTAAATCAATTATGGCTCAGTAGCGCCCCCTGGCTCTCAGGAAAGGAAGACGCAAATCATTTGAGAATAAATGCCTCCAGTATTCCCACAGATTACTATCAACCAACTATGATTTTACAATACAGTATCACCAAACATACAATAAAACAAGCCGCCACGAAATAAGGTCAGCATAAACAACAAACAAACAAAAACAGACTTAAAGCCTAAGATTCTCAGCTATTGGAATTATCACATACAGAATATAAAATAACCATGGATGAAATATTAAAAAAAAATTAAGAGTTTCCAAAACGAACAAGTGATAAGACCATCATATATGACCCAGCCTATTCGAAAAGAAACCAAACAAATTTTAGAGATGAAATATGTAAGTATTTCAATTAAAAATTGAACAGAGGGTTAAACAAATTAGACACCACTAACAAGAGAGTTCGTGAGATAAAAGACAGATATGAAGAAGTAGCTGAGAATAAAGTGTAAGGACATGGAAAATATAAAAGGAAGATTAATAGACGCAGAACATAAAATAAGAAATTCTACGTCTATTTTAAGTCTCAGAAGCAGAAAATACAGAAAGTGAATGAGAGGCAAATTTGAAGAGATGTGGCTGAGAAATTCTCAGAGCTTATGAGATACACGAATCCACAGAGTTTGAAAGCAGTCTTATGAGCACAACCAGATCCATAAAGAATTACAAGATAGATTATCTTCTCGGTCCCTCCTATTCTTGGAAATGTTCTTCTCATTTTCAAGGATCCTCTTCCAAGCTTCCAAATGCCCAGTTTCCCCCACACTGCCCCCAGCCCACTCAAGTTTATTTATTATACACGTGCCCTCATCCAAACAGGCATCTTTCAAGATATGGTAATGAAATAATCAGATACACCAGCTTGTGCTTATATATGTTCCAGCTAATGGGTTGCCTCTCCCATTAGATAATGCTTTAAAATAACTTTATGTTACAGATGTCCCTTGAGGAGTGACACAATTATTGGAATTCAAGGCCCAGTGCCAAAAGAAGATTTGAAAGAGAAAAAGACTCTGAGTGTTCTCAGTTTGAGGGCCCTACCCAGCTGGATCACTCCTAAGATGGATGAGTGTCTAACTCACCCACACGTCAAATTAGCCCACCAGGGTAGTGGGTCCTTCATCATCCAAGAGAACTGATTTCATATTTATTATCAAAATTAGGAGGATGGAAATCAATATGTCTTGTCTCTCAGAGTATCCCCCAACCCTATAAATGGCATATATGACCAATGTCTAAGACAACTAACACACAACATTTCTCTGGCCACAACTATTGGTTCAACGGGGAACGCAGCCACTCAACAAATACTTGTTGAGCACTTAGTATGCCTCAGGCACTGGAGACACAGCACACAATAAAGTGGACAAGATCTCTGCCCTAATGGACCTTATGCTGGGGTGAAGCGGACACAATATATAAATAAACAAATATGTTTATATACACATCTTTATACACATCTCTTTAGGCAGGCATATAGATGTATACATGCATCTGTGTATACGTATACTTATATATGTGCATATATTTGTATACGTGTGTGTGTGTGGCTGCACTGTGAAGAATGGATAGAGGAAAAGAAAGACAGGATGCACGTTAGGAGTTCTGCTTCTGGTATCCAGAGGAGGGACCATGGAGGATAATGGGTGAATTTGAAAGATACCAGGATGTCGTGTTGGTCATCCTGATACGGGCAAAGGAAGAAAATCACTGTGGAAAATGATTTATGAGTCCCATTTGGACCTCTGGGTAGATGGTATGGCCGTTTTACAAAGAGCATAGGGAAAGAGGGGTGGGTGAATTCAGTGTGGGGTGTCTGTGTCACCTGTAGGTGTCCATGGGAGCAGTTGGATATGTGGCTGGAACCCAGCAAGAAGACCCAGGAGATAAAGATTGGAGAGGGGGTCAACAGAGAGCTAATAACTGAAGCCAAGTCACTGTTATCGGTAACAAATGGCACCCCGCAAGAAAACTTTAAGGAATGTTAACACTTCAGGGGTAGGCAGAGGGAGTGTTGGAGGGTGTTGTGTCTGGGCAGCAAAGAGAAGAAAGCACTTCAAGAACGTCCGCAGAGAAGCAGGGGGAGGAGGTCCAAGGCACCGGTGGAGTTCTAAGTCTTTAAGAAAAGCTGTTAAAACTGCTGTTTTGAGACCGGGAGCAGCAGAGATAGTGTGATGAACAGCGCCATCTCGTGGAAGATAAGATGAACAGCCGGGCGAAGACCGATTTTCTTGCTTGTTGATCCTCGGTCACATTGACTTGGAATTGGAAAGAATCTTAAAGATATATTTTCAGAGGAAGCATAGGCCACAAGAACTAAGTTTGGCTTCCCCACGAGTCATGTAAGTTCTCCAGTGAGAGCTAGGACGAGTACCTGGCTTGTGGGCTCCCAAGCCAGTAGCCTCATTACACTGTCCTGCTTCTGAGGGGACTATTAAGTCATAGAACAGTCAGACCCAGACTAACTGTGACCAAGGTGTCCCTGGGGTCTCTCTGCTCCTTCGTGCCTGTACAAGGTTTGGATCAGAAATCCCCATTCCTCGCCCTGCAGAACGTCCACCGCTCTCCCAAGACCTGTGTAAATTCCAGAACACCTTGGGATATCCAGAATCTTCCTCTCACCAGTTCCCATCTTCAACTTTATCTCTGTGTTTGCATCACCCCCAGATTGAAAACAAACCCTGTCGAGGGTCCCAACGTTGAGAGAACAACCAAGACGAGCCCCACACCACCACAAACCACAACAAGCAAAACACCTCATTCGACGTCAATATGGAGATGAAAACTGGACATTAAGAAGCCCTGTCTTGACAGTATTTTGCCAATTCCACCACAGTTCATGGGTTTCCTTCTCTCTGCTTTCTCCCCTGACGCTTTCAGGAGAAAACCATTTTTTCCACATTGTCTTTCATAAAGAGTGTGATCATACAATTAATCCTCCAAACCAAGACATTTCTGAAAGTAAAAAAAGCACCAAAAATGATTCAAGACAGACCGACAGAGTAGGGCATAGATGTAGATCTATGATGTCTTTCCTTGACTGCCAAACGGGTTTTATTTTATTGGTGGATCCTTAAAGTAGTTCTACACAAAAGCTATTTTCAGCACGCCTGGGTGGCTCAGTCGGTTAAGGGTCCAGCTCTTGATTTTGGCTCAGGTCATGATCTCACGGTTCATGATTTTGAGCTCCAAGTTGAGCTCTGTGCTGACAGTGCGGAACCCACTTGGGATTCTCTCTCTCTCTGACCCTCCCCCACCTGCTCTCTATCTCTCTCTCAAAATAAATAAAAGTAAACTTAAAAATAAAACCATTTTCAAAATTAAAATTATCTTTTAAAATAATATGTGTCGATGCACACTAAGCAAAATGTGAAAAAGGAAAAAAAAACCCTTGACTTGATTATCTGAGCGTTAAAAAAATAATAACATAAACACAAGCGGGATAATTACTGTGTACTTTAAACAGTGTTTGAGATGCACTGCTCTCCAAACCTGTGTCACTTGTATTTTTCTGAAGACTATAGTTTTTCAATATGATTTATTTTTAATTCTTTCATGAAACCGGCAGAAATCTTCAAAGTTACATCTTATAATTAATAAAATTAATATTATTGAGAAAATCATCTCGCTACAGGTGCCAAGGTAGCTGGTAAGCTCAGAGCTAGTTCTCCTGCGAAGGAATATTTTCAATTTGAACTTTCTGTATCTCAGTACTAGAGTAATCCAGCCCCAATAGTGTCACAGGTACAGTGTCTTTGCCTTGACTCAAAGGACATTTATCCTGCAAGCCAAACGTGTCGAATAAGTTATCTCTGTGGATCTCTTTGAACATACCACCAAATTTAGATTATGCAAAACTGAGGGTCTCACCTTTATTCTATCCTGGTGTGAAAATATAAATGGATATAGAATTAAAAATCCAAGCTCTATCAAAGGATTCTTCCCACAAGTTGAGATCTTCCAAAGGGCAGTTACAGAATTCTGAATTTAAGTCTTATACACCTTTGAGCAACTCTTGTTCCTAAATGTAGTCAGCTCTCCCTTTCTTCTTCAGTAATTAATTTAAATGCTTTCCTGTCTGCAGGTTTTGTGTTCAGTAATTGCAGTTAGCCAAAAGTATCAAAAGCTGAGGTTTGGGGATGCGCTGTTCCTTAAATGCTTTGATCAGAGACTTCCAGCGAGTAGTGAACAAAACACAACCAACAGGTAAAGAATCCACTTGCCAAAACCAAGAACAAAACCTTAAGACGCGGACATAAGGAGAACTTGAGTTGGTTTACAACATAGCTCTTCACGGACTCAATGAAAGACGACGTCAACTACCTCCATGTTGACCTCAGTCTGTACTTTCTAACTGATTAAGTTCTGTCCAGCTTATCTCAGGCTGGAAAGGCCAAAGACATGGCGGGCAAAGCATCCCCTGATGGGAGCCGAAACTACCCCCTCAAGCAATAAGGACCGCCCTGAGCCTGCAAGACCCCACATGCTTGACCCCAAGACAATGATCAACTTGACTTTTACAGCCCACCTGCATGTAGCCACCAACCTTCATCCCACATTTTCCTTGTATAAACCCGGAAGTATTGTTGGCACTTTGGAGCACAATCTTTGAGACGCTGGTTCACTGTTTCCCAGGTGTTGGCCTCACTGAAATAAATTCCTTTCTGTTTCACCACCCCTCATCTCTCCGCCTTTGGATTTTGCCTGCTGCAAATGGCTGAATCTGGTCTGTTTGGGCCCCCCTAAGCCCAGACGCTCTTACCCCCCTGCACCCCAGTTACATCAAGCTTTTCCAAATTCCCATTGATGATGGTGTCACAAAAATTCTGTAGTTACTCTGTGTGTATTTAAAAATCTATAAATTTTTACAACTGCAACTTCTATTTTGGTAGAGTAATACAGCATATTTGGACACCCTTATGAATTTTATGAACACCACACACAATTCCAAGTCTATTGCTGTTTTAAGAGGCTTTTTTCACTTAGGAGAGAAAGTTGTTTTCATTAAAACATTGAGGTCCACCAAAGTTTCTATTTATGTCATCCGTATAAAAATAATTTTATCTTTAATGTTGAGCCTTTTAACTAAATTTACAGTAGAGTTCATAAGAATGTCAGGAGTTTTTCCTTTGATAAATTGAAATCCGAAAAGCTTATGAACCAGACAAAAGGAAAAGAGAACGGTTGTTGAAATTAACATAAGTGATTTTCTATTTGAAGCAGCTGGAAACACTGATATAAAGCTGACATCATGTGGGACGTCCAGATGGCTCAGTCAGTAAGCATCTGACTTCAGCTCAGGTCATGGTTCATGGGTTCAAGACCCGCGTCAGGCTCTTTGCTGACAGCTCAGAGCCTAGAGCCTGCTTCGGATTCTGTGTCTCCCTCTCTCTCTGCTCCTCCCCCCACTTGCACTCTATCTCTCTGTCTCTCTCTCTCTCTCAAAAATAAATGAACATTAAAAGAATTGTTTTAAGATGACATCATTTAACCGAGGCATTCTTCTGCTAATGGAATCAATACATCCATAGCTATTGCTTCACTTGGCCTCTGCACACAAAAAACGTGGAACTGAAAACAAGTTCATTAATTTAGAAAAATAGTCACATGAATATGAATGAAAAAAACATTTCCCAAAGTGCCCCATAAAAGTGCCTTCTCAATGGGGTGTGTTTATATACAATGTATACTATTCAGCCGTAAGAAGAAGGAAATCTTGCCTTCTGCAACAATGTGGATGGCTCTTGAGGGCATTATGCTAAGTGAAGTAAACTGCCAATGTTCTCACAGGTTTTCACACCCCTACCACCCAACAACTAGCCTAATCCCCTGCCTCTCTGCTTTGCAAGTACTATTCCCTCCCTTACTTTCCTCATCTACATAATGCCTACTTGTCCTTTAAAACTCAGTTTGGATTCTGGAGGATCCCTGGGCTGGGCTGGGAGCCCTCCATCTGTGCTCAGAGGTCTCCCTGATTACCTCCTCCTAACCAGTGGCTGCTCATTTCCTGCGTGACTATGGCCTCTGTGTCTTGATTTCCCACATTTTGTCCAGTGTCCAACACAATCAATGTCTATCAAATGGATAATTGAATGATTGAGTTGATGAAAATTTTATTGATAACTTTGTGGACAAGACGGAGATAGGAAATGATCGCCCACTTAGGAAGTTTCGTTAGGGCAGCAAGCGTCTTTGCCTGTTGGATGCTTGAGACAATTTGATTTAAAAAAAAGAAATTCATTATTGAGCCTGGTGCACTTAAAATTATTGACAACAGAAGCATAAAGCTTATTCACTGCCTATTGTAACTCCATCATTAGTGCTTGAATTCCCGCTGGGATTTATTTTATGGCAAGAGAACGACGCTCAGGATGGCCACTTACGCCAGCTCAGGCAGGCTCACTCTCTGGCCAGCAACTTTGCAATGATGCCTCGCCAAGAATGGGAAAACCTGTTCTCTACCTGGAAAGCCATCGACCTAATTACCCTACCCATTTAGTTTCTGCTTTTTCCACAGTCAGCAAAGAATAAGAATTAAGGGCAGAGGAACACAGCTCATGTCAGCTCCCCATGACCTGCCTTCGGTGTTTGATCAAACTTAGGGGATCAACACCAGGCTCTTGAAAAAGGAATTTTGAATAGTGCTCCAGTGAACTTAGGAGTGCAACTATCTCTTTGAGATCCTGACTTCAATTCCTGTGGATAAGTCCCCAGCCCCGGCATTGCTGGATCATTACGGTAGTTCTAGCTTTAGTTTTTTGAGGAGCCTCCAGCCTGCTTCCCATGGCAGCTGCATCGCTTTACCTTCCCACCAACAGCGCACAGGGAAAGTCCATCTACTTCTAATTGGCCTGACTTCACATAAGCGTCATTATCTTAAGAAAGTAGGCTATTAAATTGATGATGACATCAACAATGGTAATTATAATAGAAGTAATGATGGTGTGATGATGCTTTTACTTCTTTTGAAAATGTCACCGAGTACCGAACAGGGCCACCTTTAGCCTGTACAGCACCTTTGTATGAATTCAGAAGAGGTGACTCTTCCTCAGACTGACACAGCCTCACACCCTGGCGCACTGCACTATGAAGGGAATGCCAGCTTGATGTCAGCCCCCTTGCCCTCTCACGAGGTGCCCTTGTGCAGCCAGCAACCCGCACAACCACGCACAGTGGCATTGGGGGACATCCAAATAAAGGGGAAAAGACTGGGTGGTCCGTAGGAAAAGAGCCAGGTCTGTGTTATAAGCAGACAGAAAAAAAAACAACTAGATGATGCCAAGGAGAAGAAGCTGGTTTCATTGCCTTGACACTTTCTGGCTGCCTCAATAACCTCCTTTCTAGGAGTGCTGGGGGAAGACTCATTTGACCACTAACGTGAGGTCCTAGAATCGGCACAGAAGAGGCTCTGCGTCAGGTGTTTCCATCCTCTACCTAAGTGAGAGGGCCATGGCAATCATGCCTCTCCATCCTGGAAAGGCCAACCTTGGTTCCCATTGACAAAAAGGAGAGCCAGCTCCTTGACCATGCTCTCAAGGGTGGAGGTGGTGATTGGCTCTGCATAGATGGATGAGTGAGGACTTGCTCGATAGAGAAGACTTGTGTTGGCCTGTGGGGGGGACTTACTGCCATCAGTAGGAATCTAAGAGATCATCGAGATAAAGTTCTCCCTCATATTTAAGTAGCACGTGAGCCTTTGAAAGGGTGCATGGCTTGGATGCTGGGATCCAGGCTTCCTGCTCCCCATGCCAGCGTTCTTTTCACAGCACCCACCTGGCAAGCTGACAAATCTGGGCTTTTCTCCCCAACTTGATGTTCCAGGGAAGTTTACTTTGTCCAAAACTTGCTCCGCAAAACAATAGCCCTCCAAGATAGGTGTAACTAGCACGTGTAGGGTTCATTGAAATTGAAGCAACAAGGCGGCACCTGGGTGGCTCAGTCAATTAAGTGACCAACTCTTGATTTCTGCTCGGGTCATGATCTCACGGTTCATGGGATCAAGCCCTGAGTTGGGCTCTGTACTGACAGCACGAAGCCTGCTTGGGATTCCTTCTCATCCCTCTCTCTCTCTGCCCTCCTCCCTCAAAATAAATGAATAAACACTTTTAAAATGAATAAATTTAAGAAACAAGGTCCCACATGCTTCCCCAGAGAGTTACAAAGCCCACTGACTTCTCAAAAGCTTAGAAAGTACTGCAGGAACCTCTTTCATCTCATTCAACACAATCTGTGCACGACTTTTTAAGCATGGATTCCTATTTTCATAGCATCGTCTCATCCCCACAGAACTATTGATCCCCCAGACTCATTTCAGAAGTGCTGAATGATTTTTTTTTAAGTCGGCAAAGAAGGCGTTGTTAGTTCTAAGAGAGAGCAAAACAACTCAAACGTGTGGATTACCTGCAGAATCAGATGCTCTTTTCCCATCAATCAGAAGTATGTATTAATATTTACTGTTTGTGGAAGGCACGGAGCTTATGGTAGAGATAGAGAGGACTCAGTCCGACTGCAGGGGTCTGGTAAGGATCCTAAAAGGCAGTGAGGAGTTCCAGTGACACGGCTGTCCCTACCGTGTCTCTAACAGAGAATAGCGCCGTCTACTTATTCTGTTCCAGGACTTGGGTCAGGAAGAGTCATTCCCTATGATCCGCTCACTTGAAAGCCCCCACAGACTGGAGCTGCTATTACAGTCGGGCCAGAGGATGGAAACAGGGAGAGAAACCTGTGAGCAGGGACACGCCCATCAACTAAATCCTCTGTGGCCGTGGGGTGGGGCCGAGGGCAAGAATGCTGTGGAAGCAGTTTCAGGCCTAAGAGCGAAAAACTAAAACAGGGAAGCCTTTCAAATCCAGTAGGAAGAGCAAATGGCATACAGGTGACTGAATATGACCCCCGAGGAAAGAGCTCCAAACGGTTAAAAAATAGATTACATTTACCCAGAAATGTTTGAAAAGTAAACATTCCTACAAGGTTTGCTTACTGAGGGAAATATTTAGCTAAGGTTTATCTTTACCTACATTCGTTTGTCTTACATTTAACACAATATTTCATTTTTTAATGCTTATTTATTTTTGAGAGAGAGAGAGAGAGAGAGAGAGTGCGAGCATGAGTGGGGGAGGGGCAGAGACAGAGGAGGACAGAGGATCTGAAGTGGGCTCTGTGCTGTCAGTTCCCAGAGGTTTGTCTCTTCCTGCCAGGTTTTGCTGTCAGCTCAAATGTGCCCAGGTGTAACCAGCTCAGTTGGGAACATTGATAGAACATCCTCTACGGGCCAGGTGTTGTATGTGAAAGTCTTTATGGATGTTACTCATTTGCGTATTCTTACAATAACCCTAGAGTTAGGCGCGATGCCCATATATTTCAGGAGGAAATATGGGCTTAGAGGAATTGGGCAAAGCATCCGAATCGGTGACTGGCAGAGTATGTCTGCAGCTCTGTCTGACCCCAGAGCCTACGGTCCTTCCGCGGTGACTTACGGCCCTTGAACCACGCACTGGGGCAGGCTCCCTCCGGATGGCTTTGCACTAACTCATGCATCACATGGGACCTCTGGCCACCCAGTGTTGCCAAAGCAATGCCTGTCCCTTGTCCTTTAAGAACACAGAACAGAACAAAACTTCTTGGTTAGTCCCTGTGCTGGTCGTCACCAGGACACCAGGAGCACCTCTCCCCTGCCCTGAGGGGCTGCATAGGCTCACTAGCACTCAGTGACAGGGTAGTGTCTCTCTGCTGAGGTGGCTGCACCCAGAAAGCAGTGGGAAGGAGAGGGGATTTCAGAAGGACCTGGAGCCTTAGTCCAGATGTGGAAAGAGAGAGAGGGCAGGGACCCCACGGAAAGAAGCACATGCTCGGTGGTCCTGTTAGGAAAATGAAGTGTTGCACACGAGGCTCAGAGTGCATGTGGAACCAGAAGGAAACAGCGAGAGTCCAGATTGAAACTGGCTGGATGGGGGGTCCTGGCACCAGGCGGCCTGATGATATCTGTGTCCAGGGCTGCGGGGCTGACCCAGAGCTGCCTTGCAATGGCCGTGTATAAGGAGGGCACATACAAATATAACTTACAGGGGCCCCTGGTGGCTCAGTCGAGTAAGCATCCAACTCATGATTTCTGCTCAAGTCATGATCTCACGGTTGTGGGATCGAGCCCTGCATCAGACTCCACACCGTCTCCCAAGTGGATCCTGTTATATATATATATATATATATATATATATATATATATATATATAACTTGTATATATTTGTATATATTTGTATATTTGTATATATTTATACACACACATACTTGGGAAATGGAATTACTGACCCATATGCAAATATTCAGCCAGTTTTCCAAAGTCGTTTTCCAGGTTCCTCACTGGAGGAACGCACTGGGGCAGGCTCCCTCTGGATGGCTTTGCACTAACTCATGCAAATGAGTTATAATAATGTATATGTTATATATATACATGTATATAATGTATAATTAAATGTATAAAAAAGTATAATTACATTATTATAATTATTACTGTAATTATAATAGTAATATTTTATAAATAGTGCTAGTATATTATTACTAGTACCATTATTATTAAATAATTATTATTAATGAGCATTTTTTCAACTCTTACTTTTATCAACCCCACTGCCGGTTAGGAGCTGGGTACTGTGCTAAGCATAACATGCATTTTAATTCAGCTTCCACAACAATCCTGATGACCGGCTAAAGGAATTGAGGCTTTAGAGACACGGAAGAAACTTGCTGAGCGCATGTGGCTGCTAGATTGTGTTACGAAGATGGACACCCTCACTCTTGGACTCAGAACCCATACTTTTAACCTCAGTGCATTTGATTCCATTAACAATTCTTACTTGATGAATTCCATTAAATTTGCTTCAAGGGCCGATCTTGTTCGATTCATGTTAAAAATGAAATTTTTGTGGTGCGCCTGGGGGGCTCAGTCGGTTGAGCATCTGACTTTGGCTCAGGTCATGATCTCACAGTTCATGAGTTTGAGCCCCACGTGGCCCCACATGGTCCAAGGACCATAAGTCACCGCGGAAGGACCGTAGGCTCTGGGGTCAGACAGAGCTGCAGACATACTCTGCCAATCACCGATTTGGATGCTTTGCCCAATTCCTCTAAGCCCATATTTCCTCCTGAAATATATGGGCATCGCGCCTAACTCTAGGGTTATTGTAAGAATACGCAAATGAGTAACATCCATAAAGACTTTCACATACAACGCCTGGCCCGTAGAGGATGTTCTAGCAATGTACCCAACTGAGCTGGTTACACCTGGGCACATTTGAGCTGACAGCAAAACCTGGCAGGAAGAGACAAACCTCTGGGAACTCCAAAATAGAGAAGGTCCAGAGGAGGGAGGAATTCTTCCAGGCACCTGCAGTGGCCGCTCGCCAGGGGCCAATGCCAGGCGGAAGTTGGTGGCAGCGAGGTCAGAGCCCTGGCTCTGGACTCAGTCTGCAGGAGTTCAAATCTGGCCATCGGCTCTCATCAGCTCGGTGCCCTTGCCCTGGTGATGTACCCATTCCGTGTCTCAGTATCCTCACTTATAAGACGGGATTGTGGTTTCCTCCTCATATGTCTGTTGCCATGATTAAATGAGGTAATGTACCTGTAACGGGTTTATTGGTGAACCAGGCACTTACTGCTTCCTTTCCGATGCCTTCGCAAGTCCACGCTGCTCCATCGTCCTCCGCACCCGCTAAACCAAATGCCCTAGACTGATGCCTCTCCAGTCACTTCCATGTATTAATAAAGACATTTTCAGAAGTGAAAAAGCCCAGAATTCTGCTAAATCAGAACTTCAGATTCTCCATCCATCACAGCTTGGGGTCTGTTGGGGCTCACTAACCCACAGGGGACGGAAGTGGAGGGAGGCTTCCCCCCCCCCACTTACCCACCCTGCTCTTCTGCTGCTCCTTATAATACGCAACTTGTGGGGCGAGGGGAGGAAGGAGAGGGAAGGGGAGAAGGGAAGGACCTCGCCTCACTGGTGCAATTGGACTCTAGGGCGAGAGGTGCCTCTCTCACAGGACGCTCCCGTGGGCTCCCGGGAGAACTCACACCTTCACTGGGCGGACCTTTGAGCAGAGTCTTAAAATACTCCAGCGTGGCCCCCTGCACGTGTCACTGCCGCTGACAGCAGGCACCCTCTCTGCATGCCCCCTGCACCCCCTTCTCCCTGCTCTGCCTGGGGGACCCCTCCCCAGCATCTGTTCTTTAGATAGGGTCCCAGCTTCCTCACCCTCAGCAGTGCTCAGTGTTGGCCATTCTCTGCTCTGGGATGTTCTGGGCATGGTAGAATATTGAGAATTCTTGGCCTTTACCCACTAGATGCCAGCAGCACCCCACCCTAGTTGTGACAACAAAATGTCCCCTAGGGGACAGAACTGCCCCTGGTTGAAAACCACTGGATTAGAGCATCCCAGGCAAGAGTAAATCTGAAGTTTTGGTGCTTTCCAAATTCCAGGAGACATTTCAAGCTCCCTGAACACTTGGCTTAAGAGGCATTAATCCCTTCCCTCCTCTAAATACTCACTACACCTTTCTGCATTAACCCATACTTTCTGTTTCATAGCCTAGAGGGGGTAACGAGCCAAGAGTGGCAAAACCTGGTTTGGACCACCCCCCCTCCCCAGCAAGCCTGCACAAATGGCTCTTTCTTTTGGGGGGAATGGGGAGCATTTTCCACTTTTTGTGCTCAACCATTCCTGCAGGAGAGGACACATTCTATGTGGGCACAGCACAAGGACAGGAAAAGGACCGTGTTGGATGTTAGGTTCAGGGATACTGTAACTGATTGAAAACAAATGTACCTTGAGAAACATGTACTTAATAGCAAATATTTTGAGTATATACACCTTACTTAATAAAACTAGATTTTGAGCGGGCACCTGGGTGGCTCAGTCAGTAAAGCGTCCAACTCTTGATTTTGGCTCAGGTCATGATCTCACGGTTTGTGGGATTGAGCCCCGTGTCGGGCTCTGCACTGAGTGTGGGTTCCGCTTGGGACCCTCTCTCTCTGCCCCTTCCCCATGCACGTGAGTGCTCTCGGATCTCTCGATCTCTCTCTCTCTCTCAAAATAAATAAATAGACATTAAAAAAAGAGAAAAAAATAAAATTAGATTTGGGGCTGGGCCTTCAGTACAAACTTCAGGAGAAAAGCTCTGTGTCCTGTTCCCGAGTGCCTCTCATGTCATTGCACACTTTCATGCCGTGGAAATGCGTCCCAGATCTCCCCTGGCTGAAGAGGGAGTTAACCCTAACCCTAACCCCACACCCACCCACCCCCCCACGATGAAAGGGAATGGGGGCAGGAAGCAAGCTTGGTGGGCAGGAAGAAAGGAAGACAAGGAATAAGGACAGTAATTATTCTTATTCCTTTTTATTCTACATCGGCCCCCTCAAAAAGCACTCACATACAGGAATGCTTTTGTAAACGCTGGCTTCGGTCTATTTCAAAATAGGAAACTTGATGTCATGGAAGAAACAAGACACGCAGTTCCATAATATTTTATTGTCCATAGCATCCAAGAAATTAAATATTGAACCTTCGGAGCAAGAAGAAAGTTGAACATAGTTACAACGAATGCCAGAGAAGAGATGAGCAAAGGAATATCATGAAACCTTCAGTAAATGCGCCCTCCTTGCCAGTGAATTAATCCGTGTATTTGCAGCATAGATTACTGGACAGGCCACCTTCCCAAATTACGTTCATGGAAGTTACTGACTAGCCATCCACAGTAACTAAAGCCACAGTCTGGAAACGTGCATGTCATGGCAGCGAGAGCACTGGGTTGCTTTAGTTCTGTTTCCCAAAGGTTTCCCAAAGGCATTAACTCCTTTCCCCTTCCCACTATCACATCGGACAAACGGAAAAGTTCCTTACTCTCTCATTGGCTCCCTTAAAAGTCCCCTCGGGTTTGAGGCCCCCGGTTGTCAGACACCCAAGACCTTGCCGACTCAGCGTTCACTGCCAGCCACTGGTCTAACCACCAACCAAGCGACTGGGTGGGTGTCCTGCTTAAAGTGAAAGTGGGCTTTTAGTAAAATCCTGCCTCCCCCCCCCCCTCCCCGAGGTGCTGCGCTTCAGCTGCTACAGGTCTGCAATCCCTTCTCCAACACTCCAAAATTTCCAAAAGTTCTGAAAACACAGTCTTCATAAGCTGCTGGCACACTCATTTGGTGGCAAAACCTGGTACTTACGGGCTGCTCAGAGTCTGTCTACCCAGCTTGTGTGAATATGTATGGGTTGTGGCAAAGATATTAAGGTGTTGATTTATAGGGTGCTGTCCCAGACTCTATCAGTGGAGTTCCGAAACACATAGTATGTGCAACAGGTTAGCTTTCTAAAATCCCAAAAAGTCAGAGTTTGAGGAAAACACCGGTACCACCGTTTAGCATAAGGAGCTATGGACCGACAGTAGCCCGAACGTGTGCCCAAGTTCCAGCGGGGCTAGGAAAGTTTTGTGGATCCCGTGTACCAGTTTCTTTAGTCTTTCGGGGAAGTAAGAATGTCTGGAACATTCTGGTGTTCCCAGAATTCTGATCCCAGTGAAGGAAGGTAAAGCTCTAAAATCCTCCAGATCCCCCTTCCGGGGATTTTCTTTGTGAAAGTCTGTATTCCTGCCAACAACCTGAGATAATTTGACAAATAATGAATACATATATTTCCTCCAGAGTAACTCCTTTTCATTAAAAGCATTGTGTCTTATGGGGAGGAGGTGAAGGGAGAACAAAACAAAGAATTGGAAAAGAAGGGTCTGTTGGTATGAGGGCTACACAGGTCAAGTACCAGCAGCTTCCAGATCCAGCAATATTAACAATTTATTGTATTTAGAAAGTGTTTCTTTGGATGCAGAGTTTACAGAAAAGTCAGGTGGGACTTAACCTGGGCTTTTGCCACTTAAGGGGAACAGAACTTGCCAAAGAAAATGATGTTTCGCGTTTTGTTGTGCCTGACGATGTAAATAAATGGGTGGTCGGCATTGAATTCATCCTTGTGTTGCAGGATTCGTGACCCTGGCACCTCCATGGAATCCCCACCATCTTCAGTTATTTCTAAGCACACTCTGTGAACAACATTGGAGAGGGCCACTCCCTTGGTCTCTGACATTCCAGAGAAATCAGATGTATTCTCATTAAAGATATTTTTCAGCCCTAGATTTTCCAGACTAGCTTTGGGATCAACAATCTTTTCCACCTTAAATTTTGGAATGGAGAGTTTGACTTTGGCATTGGCCATGGTGCTGGGATTAGTCCACTGCAAGAGCGTCTCTGAGTTGAGTTGTTGTTCAACCTGAAGGACCAAAGGGAAAGGAAATTATTTTTTTATTCCCAGATGTGAAAGATCCAGCTTGATTGGCAACAGAAAGTGCCATCGTGAGTCCAGTTCTGAAGCAGTGCCCTCGGACCACCGAAAATGGAATCAACCCTGCGGTCTGGGTGTGGGACTGGTTTCTCGTCTCAAAGATGCACCCAGCCACCCAGCACTGCTCTCCTCCCCGCCATGCTCCGACCACAGTCCCCTTGCCCTGAAATGTCTCAGGCTGTTTCTTTCAAGTCATAGAGTAGAAATGGATGTGTGGCCGATGATGTTGCATAAATAAGAGTAAAATAAACATAAAACTAGGAGGGCTTTTATACATACTATTGCTTGAATGCTTGTTTTAATTTCTCCTCTAGGAAATCCAGAATATTCGGGTACTTGGCCTGGCATCAAAAGTAACTCAAATCAAATCTAAAGTTACTCTTTGTAAAATGAGTTACTCTTTGTTAAGCTGTCTATGGTCATTCTCTAAGACCGGGGGTGATGAATGCATCCCTTTCAGTTGGTTATTTTAAAAATGAGAGCTATGCCATGACACGTGAAATGGTTGAGTCACAAAATTCTTCACTGAGCAAATCTGAAATTGCTCCTTGCCCTCCCAACCCCTCACTGGCTGGAGAAGAAACAAGAATACAACTGAGAATGGGAGTACCTTGACCGTATTATCATGGGACAATCCTGCACTGAAGTTATTCACATGAAACTCATAAAAATCAGTAACATGGCAAGGTCACAGACTGGTCACAAGTCTGTTTGTTTTGTGTTTAGTGGGGGAAGGTACCGTTGGATTCTCTTGTTCATCTATGATAATCTGGTTTTCAATGACTACTGTTTTTATTTATGGCACATTATTAGAACCGAAAGATTGCCATAAGTAACTAGAGTTTTTCAGCCAAAAGGTATATTCTCTTGCCCATTTATTATCTGAGAATGAAGAGAGGGAAGAATATTCATTCATAATTCAAAAAGACTAGTCAGAAGGGGGGACAAAAGTTTTTTCCCCTCCTCCATTATATATGTGTTATGGGTCAAATTGTGCCCCCTCCCCGCAAAAAACTAAATTTTTATATTGAAGTCTTAACCCACGGTGCCTTAGAATGTGACCTTACGGGGAAACAGAATCCTTGTAGGTGTCATTACTTAAGACGAAGTCATTAGGATGGGCCCTGACTTAATATGACCAGTGTCCTTATAAAAAGGAAAATTTTGGACACAGATACACACGCATACAGGGAGGAAGCCACGTGAAGACAGAGGCAGAGATTGAAGTGACACATGTATAAGCCAAGGGACACCAAAGATTGGCGGCCAATCTCCAGAAGCTAAGGGGGGAGGCATAGAACAGAGTCTCCTTCACAACCCTCAGCAGGAACCAACACCTGAGCTCAGATTTCTAGCCTCTGGAACTGTGAGAGAATAGATTCTTGTTTAAGCTACTCAGTTTGTGGTACTTATTATGGTGGCCCCTGGAGAAGAACACAAAGCGTGTTCTTGAATTTCTCTGAGGCTCAAAAGTTCGGTTTCTCCCATTCTGTACTTTAATCAGAAAAAAAAAAAAATGGTATGAGGGTCTTTCACGTAAGTAAGGTAAAGTGTAAAACAGCTGAATAACAACAGCGAGAGAAGAGGAGATAGGGCATGGAGTGGAGTGAAAAAGAAAATGCGCAGTGAATGTGAATAAAAGAATAATGAAGGCCAGGGACGCCTGGGTGGCTCAGTCCCTTAAGCGTCCGACTCTTGGTTTTGGCTCAGGTCACGATCTCACGGTTTGATCATGGGTTTCAGCCCCACATCAGGGCTTGGGATTCTCTGTCTCCCTCTCTCTCTGCCCCTCCCCTGCTCGAGCTCTAAATAAATAAATAAATAAACAAACAAACATGAAGGAAAAAGAGTAACGAAGGCCAGTGATAGATAAAGCGTAATGACCATTAAAGCAGCAGGTAGGACGGACGTGGACTGAGACCACTCCCTGGAAAGCCAGGGCGTAACCGAGGCATGACTGGAAATGAAGCAGGTGACCTCTGGGGTCCTCAACGAGCCTGTCCTTCTCCCTGGCCAAGGGCCGAGGCCCCGGTGGAGGGGAGCTAGGGAGCTGGGAAAACGGGGCCGAGGGGGGAGCAGGTGGCCCTGGGTGGCTGGATGGGGCTGCCAGAGCAGAGGGGGAGCAAAAGCATCCTTCACAAGGAGATGAACCTCTACTGCTATCTACACCTCGTGCCTCTAATAACCTCCATAAAGGATGAAGCATAATAAAATCTCCTCTGGGTGTACGCATTAAAAGAGCTTTTCCGGACCCATAGAAGGTACAACACAAAGTGAACCCTAAAGCAGGCTGCAGACTTTATGAATAATGTGTGGACAACTGGTTCATCGGTTGTAACAGATGTACCACACTAACGCAAGATGCTAATAATAGGCACTCGGGGCTAGATTAAGAACACAGATTCCAACTTCCTGGGCTCCAATTCTGATTCTACGTGCCACCGATGAGTTAGGTGACCACAGACTTGTCACCTCCCCTGCTGTGCCTCAGGTCCCTCAGTCAACAAGAGCACCGTGACAGCTTCTAATAAATAGATAGGCCTGTCCCAAGAAGTCGAGGAGAAGGCGTACGTGGGGACCTCCCAGCTCCTGGCTCGTCACGAGTGCCAAATACATGCTGGCCGTTTTCGTATGAAAGACAAAGGCCCAGAAAGGACCACGAAACCCTTGGAGACGACCGAGCAAGTGATGTGTAAGGCAGGGCAGCGTCACAGCCACATGCAGTGCCCTCCACACGGCTCCTTGTCACAGAGGGTGGCACCTTTGTGTTGAACACCCGCCTCCCTCCTCACCTTCTCCAGGCCCGTGGACTCATCCTCCACATCCTTGGGGAGCAGAATAAGCAGGCTGAGGTGTTTGTTTTGAAAGGGAAGCTCTATGACCTTACAATTAATACCATCAATGTTGCCCATACAGAACGTGGCGTCCATATTCATCATCTGCACCGGTTTGGTCTCTGTCTGTAAGAGGAGAAGAAATTCGGATCACTTGCTTTTCGATTCACACAAGCATAAATACACACACCCGCACGCACACGCACACACGCACGTTTGTTCTTGTTATAGTTTCAGACCATTGTGGTGTAATCATCCATCCGCTGGGATCCCAACTGTACTGGACCCAGACCATCACCGACTGTCCCCGGACGAGCAGTGACTTCCTCTGAAAAGCCATTCACATGCCTTATCATTCCAATATATTTCGGGAACTATACGTAATACGGCACTTATACAAAACATTGAAAATAAGACAGTAAGACTGAAAACAGAGGCAGACTTTGACTTAGTCTTTATAGATGCTCATAATTGCCAGCTCTTTATTCCTGGTGGAGTGGACTTGAAAATAAATTCGAGGGCAAACCACATAGCTACTTAGGCAGCGTTTGCTGATCGAATACATATGAGGGAACACTCAGCACACAGCAAGACACAAATCACATTTGTTTGGTCCTCTGTTCTCCTTTGTTTCTAATCCCCCTCTCCCTGTACGGCCGCCTACTCTGATCTGAGCTGTGAAGAAGTCTGGATTTGAGATAAGAACCTGGGGTTTCAGTCTCAAATGTGACATAAACAGATGGTGTGATCTTAAGGGAATCACTTCACTTCTTGGACCTCAGTTTCCTTGTCAGTAGCAGGAGGGAATTGGACATTTCAGAATGGTTGTTACCTCTGGGGAGGAACCTTGAGACAGGGAAGGAGGGGCTACCCAGGGGAAGTGCTATTGTTGCTGTATTTTTTTTTTTCTTTAAAAGATCTGAAATAGAGGCGCCTGGGTGGCTCAGTCGGTTAAGCGTCTGACTTTGACTTCGGCTCAGGTCACGATCTCGAGGTTTGTGAGTTCGAGTCCCGCATGGGGCTCTGTGCTGACAGCTCGGAGCCTGGAGCCTGCTTTGGATTCTGTGCCTCCCTCTTTCTCTGTCCCACCCCTGCTCACGCTCTGGGTCTCCGTGTCTCTCAATAATAAATAAACGTTAAAAAAAATTTAAAGATCTAAAATAAATACAGAAAAATATAAAGATTGGCAAAGCTGACTGTTGAGTACATTGGAGTTTGTTTTATTATTTTCTAGAATACTCTACATGTTTAAAATATTTCATAATTTCTTAAATGAGACTATTAAGTAACCAAATTATCTCTTAAGTCGCTTCTAGTTCCAATGCATTCCACACTCCTCCAAAAGGGTCTTGGTGCCCAGGTTTTTCTCTCTGGGCAGCATCCCAGGCCCTTCCTTCTCTCTGTCGCCACTGATATCTGACTGTGTCTCTGCTACTGACATGACTGATTCTCTGAAGGAAAATTAGTTCATACTAAAGAGTAAGAGACTGACAGTAAATTACTGTAGCTTATTATTTCGATCTATACCTCCCTCAGGATATTTGCCTGTTAACTGGATCTCTTTTAGGGGAGATTTTAAACTTCATATCAGGCCTGGGAGATAATATTTCAGTAAAACTTATATCTGGGATCTTCAAACAGTAAACTGAATTTCCCCCAACACCTCTCAGCAGAGCTAGACTGTACTAATTTTAGTTTTTGTAATACCTCTATTTCAATACTTGTCACATGGTTAGAAATGTTTGTTTATGTGACTGTTTCCCACACACACACACCCCTCACCCTAACTAGACTACAGTCAAAGCAGAAACCATGTCTTATGATCTTGATATATCCCATCACATAGTAGTTGCTCACTAAATATTTGGTCAATAAATAATTAAAGACTTCCATTCTAGGTACAACCAGAAATAGAATTAGGATAGAAAAGCACACTACTTTTGAAATTTACTGCTAATGCTTCCATTTATTTCTCTTAAAGATGCTCTAGATTTGTCTAAAACTCTCCATCAAGTTAGACGGCTAGTCATCTGAATTTGCATATAGTTGTGGCCACCAAATACAGTCATCTATTTCATTTATCAGCACCAAAGATGGATACACTAATTCCGTTTTCTAGAATATAAATCAAGAGACGTATCTTCTGAACACATGACTAAATACAGACTCTTCCAAAAAACGTGTGTGTGTGTGTGTGTGTGTGTGTTCACCTTGTCCGAACAGGCACTATTTACACCTTTCATAATATAACTTCCTCAATTTAGTCTACCCTTAAAGAAGACACCATGGGACAGGAGAAAAGGTTTATTTAGTAAAACCTGTGAAAAAGTTCAGAGGCTGACAAAAGTAATGCAACGGAAACAAAGGAAAAGTTGGCATTCAAAAGGAGGGCGTATCCCCACGCAGCCTGGAGCAGTGTTTTCCTGCTTGGTTAGAGGCCACGCTGAAAAATCAGTGACATTTCAAATCTTGGGTGAACTCTTCTAGAGTCTGAGTCTCCAGGATCTGACACCTCCCAGCTTTATGATTTAATGACAGTAAAGGAGTCCCCCGCACTCCCCCTCCCTTCCGCCCATGAACACTTTCTTAAATATAAAAACTACACCTCTGGGTGCAGTGGGGGCGTGCTCACTGACTATTACAAGAGGGGATTATGGTTCTTTGCCCACCGCTCCCCTCCCAACCATTGGTCTCAGGAAAGGCACACTACCTCCTATGCCTCAATTTTCCATAATTTTTCAGATCTGTACTTGGGAGCCTTTGACACGCGGCCTTACGTACCTTGTTGATTCTGAAAGGGCATTCTCTGGTTTCGGATTCAGGAAATTTCTTCATCCACTTTCCAACGAAGTAGGCAGCATTAACCACAAGGATTTGGGTCTGGTCACTGACACTGCTGTCAGACAAAATGTTCTCAAAGCGGCCTGCGAACAATTGTAGGAAACCACAGATTGCACAGGGTTATTCTTCAACACCACATCTGGGATCCACACCTCATCCGCTCCCTGGGTATTTGTCACGGCTGGAGCCACCCATGCAAGGTTCCATCGATGGCCCGGAATGCCTCACAAGGGTTCCTTCCTCTCCTTTCATCCTGTTTCGAGAAGACTTACCGAAGAGATCTGGCAGCAGGGGTGGGGCGGGCAGAAAGCAGAGGGGAAGGGAGGGAGAAGAACAGGAAGAACAGGAAGAAGAAAAACACGAGCTACCCCTTTTGAATGCCTTGTGTGGGGCAGTGTGCTAGAGATTTCCTATGCACGATATCGTGTATTTCTCCCCATTTTACAGATGAGGACGCTGAGACTTGCTGTTAAGTCACTTGCCCAAGATGACACATGAGCAAGGAGGGATTCGGGATTCAAATGAGTCTTTTGGACTGCAAAGCCTGTGCTCTGGGATGAAAATGCACGAGTGTAATTTTAGCCCTTTCACGTGTGTTCCCTCACAATGATCCTGTAAGGCCAGGATCTTCCGCCGCATTTTATTCTTGAGGAACCTGGGACTCGGAAAGGCCAAGCAGCCTTCCTCGTGCCCGCAGCTGGAAAGCAGATCCGCACAGAACCAAGCTGCACTCTTGGCCAAACAGCTTGGCACCCTCCCCTCCCCCACCCAAAGATTACATTGCTGCAGACACCTGTTCGTGTCAAGGTCGGCACTGTAATTACCACAGAGATCAAGCTCCCAACAGCCACAACAGTTCAGTGGTGATAATGCCTTGATAGAGCAAAGTCCTCACATTTGAATAGTACTGACATGTTTTGCAAGGGATTCTCACTGACCTAATCCCTCGGATTGTCACCTCTCCGCTCAGGACCCGCTTCGTGGACCTGTGGCGGTGTGTGTGCAGGGCCCTGTACGGGCTTCATGCTCCCCGTCACCACCTTAAAATGCGTAATACCTTTTTTAATAAGGAGCCCCGCATTTTCAGTCCCGCCAACATCACATGATGTGCTGAATCTGTAATCATGTCAAGGAAGGAACTTAAAGACCAGAGAAGAAGGGGAGCCAGCAGGTGGTCATTTCAACCGAAACCTCGAATTTCTGATTCTAAACTCAGAGGACTTTTCACTAAGCTACCTTCTCCCATAAAAACCTTAAATTTGTGAAGGTCTTTTAAAGGCCCTTGGGGAGCAAAATACAATTATATGGCAATTCTAGAAGCAAAACAATCACACAGCGATTTAAACAGAGCTGCTTTTGCTTATAAATTTTTAAATTGTGCGCGGCCTGGTGTTACTTATACCTGTTTTTTCTTTACATATGAAGGCAATGAAAAGGTCATTTCAAGGACATATATATATGTATGAATATGCACGTGTGTCCACGCATAGCTATGGCTACCATATATTACCTTCGCTATCTTGTATTATTCGTTAACCTCTATTATCTAACCTGATTCTCACAACAACCGTGTAAAAATTAACCAAGTAACATATGCCCCATTTTACAGTTCAGTAAACTGAGGTTCTCTAGCCAAGTAACTCAGTGCAAAGCGGCAGTGTCTGGATTTGAACCTGGATTTGAACCTGGGTCTTACATGACTCTGAGACCACGTTCTCTCCATGGCCTCACTCTGCAGTTACAGCGTGGAACCTGTCATTCCTGAGTCAGCGGCACGACAGGACCCCTCTGGCCATTCCTACAGGAAGCGTGTACAACACAACACAAACATGTCCCCGGGAAGGGACACATGGACACTGACCGGCACTCAGACTCATCCCAGCTCCAATTCCTATCCGGGGAGGACGACTCACCATGGAGGTGGGGGGGGGTGGGGAGGGTCAGTTGCAGGAGGAGAGCACTGAGCCAGGGGCAGGACCAGGCAGATACTGCGGAAGAGACCCTGAGGCTAGCAGAGGTCAGACCAGCACTGGGAGTGGTGGATCTGAGGACGAGTTTCCTCCTCAGTTCGCTTTGTTTTGTTTTTTCTGGACGTGTGTTTGATTGCCTAGGAGCTTTTGTCCTTTTTTCCTTCAAAAAATTTGCAGAATTTTTGAGCCGAAGGTGGCCGCAGGGATTAAGTTAAAGCCCAAGCCCTTCGTCTCCGCATCGAGAAACTGGCCAGTGAGTGGCCCAAAGCCACGCTCTGTTGGAGGCAGGGCTGGGGCTCCAGGAGGACCAGCCAGCAGCAACCTGGGGAGCACAGCAAAGTGGACTGGAACTGAAGCACCAGGAATTCCTGCCAAGCCTTAGATGACGAGGGTGTCGACACGCCCAGGAGTCACGTGGTTGACATGTCTGGCATTTCAAGGGCAAGAATTTAGCCTGTCTACCGAAAGCATCCAAGGAAGCCTCCACATATTCAGTCCTCTGCTTAGCAGAAAGAGTCAAGAGAAGGCGGTGTCCAAGTAAGTAAAAGATACTTGCCGTCGGTGAGGTCCTTGATGGACTGGTTGATCTGACTTTTCGTCTCTTCCAATTTATCTTTGAAGTCAACGGTTTCCATTTCCTTCGCGTAGGGTCTCTTTGTAGAGCTGATGAACTCCTGAAAAACGTCCAGCTCATAAAGTCACAAAATACCTGAACTCTGCAGCCAAACCATCGTGCCCTTCCACGATTCCAACTAAATTGGGGTTTGTAAAATGTCCAGGTGGGTGGATACCCTTTCAGCATCTGTAAATACTATAAATGGAGGCTTGGTGTGGAAATCAATGAAATGCCCTTCGTATAAAGTGTTTCATTTCTTCAATTCTAAGACAATAGCTATTATCAAATGCCTCTCTCAGTGTAGTAGCAGCTTTGGAGGAAAGAAAGAAACATTACGCTACACGAGAGTTACAATATGAATTCCAACTTAGAAACATTAAAGGGCATATTATATAGATATAGATATAGATATAGATATCTTAGAACAGAAGAAATGTACAGAAAAGAGAACTCTGTGAGCAGAAAACTCTTACTCACTGAAATTCATACCAACTCTAGAGATTTCTTGCTACTGAAAGTGGAGCTCAAGGACCAAGAGCCACAGCATCACCTGGGATCTTAATAGAAATGCAAATTCTTGGGGCGCCTGGGTGGCTCAGTTGATTAAACATCTGACTTTGGTTCAGGTCATGATCTCAAGGTTCCAGGGTTTGAACCCCGCATGGGACTCTCTGCTGACAGACCAGAGCCTGGAGGCTGCTTCAGATTCTGCGTCTCCCTCTCTCTCTGCCCCTCCACCCCCCCACTCTGTCTCTCTCTCAAAAATAAATAAATGGTAAAAAAAATTAAAAAAAAAAAAAAAAGAAATGCAGGCTCTCAGGCCCCACCCCAGACCTACTGAACCAGAATGTGCATTTTAACAAGATTCCCGGGGGACTCTTCTCACATTTAAGTTTGAAACACGGCTCCGTAGTGAACGCGGCAGGGGTTCTATTGTTAAAAATGCCAAACCCCAAGACCCATCCCTGTTGAGTGATCTGAGGCCAGGAATTAGCACTTTTCACAAACATCCAGGTAGTTCTGAGGCAGGCAGCCCCCCTCAGGCCACACGCTCCTTTGTTCTATTATTGGTGCATTTGCAAGTGATGTACACCCAACAGAAGGATGGAAAAAATTTCTTTAAACTTCAAAAATTTCTTTAAACCGGCTTTGAAAAAATCTCTTTCAACTCCAAACTCAAGTTTGGTTGAAATAATTCAAAATGTTGAACGGAAGTTCAACCAAATGAAACATATCTGATTAAACGTCCTAAGCACAGGGGGCCCCTTGAATTTCTTCACAGCAGCGACAGCCTCAGCCACTCTGCATCTGTGAACTACAACCCAACCTTGGGACTGCGTGTTGCCGTTGACTGAGAGAACTGGGGCCACCCCAAAACATCAGAGCCTCACCAAGATAAAGACACCTCCACTGTCCTCACTGCTGGCACAAAATGTATTCAGCATCTCCCTAAGGACCACCTGGGGAGCTTTCAAAAAACTTTCCATGCTCGGACCCCAGCTCACATCTCAGTATTTTTTTTTTTTTTTTAAATTCTCTGGGTGATTGTTAGCAGAAAAGAAGGCTGTGTATATATGTCTTCAAGCAATAAGAATAAAGTTACAACATGGGGCGCCTGGGTGGCTCAGGGGGTCAAGCATTGACTTCGGCTCAGCTCGTGATCTCATGGTTCACGAGTTTGAGCCCCGAGTCAGGCTCTGGGCTGACAGCTCAGCTCAGAGCCTGGAGCCTGCTTCAGATTCTGTCTCCCTCTCTCTCTGCCCCTCCCCGACTCATGCTCTGTCTCTCTCTCTCCCTCTCAAAAAAATGAATAAACATTAAAAAAAATTTTTTTAAGAATAAAGTCACAACAATATCTAGTGATGGATGTCCTCAAAAGATCTCAACCAGAAAGACAGCTACAGTAGCAATTAGTAAAACTATGGTAAGCTATTTAACTGGCAGTCTACCTTTTAGATTTGGAGAGCTTGCAGTTTTGACCAGGCAACCACAAACCGAATCAATTCTTTATTGTTAGAGAAAGAACGTCTATGTGTCTAGAATGCTGGCTACGTGTTTCAAATACAGACTTGAAAAATATTGTGATATACTCTGGGATCAAATTTAAGGATACTACAGTATACTTTATATGATTCCTTCAAGAAACAGCTAAAAGTAAATACCTAGAGCTACCTTGTACAGATACCCACGCGGCCAGCCAAATAAAGCAAACAAAACCAATTTGTGATGGATGAAAACTATTAAGTCATACAGTTGTTATTTTTCTCATTGATTTGGGAAACATCAAGAGAATATTGTATGCAGAAACAGATGAGGCGGAGAACTTTAGAGAACTCAAAATGTTCATCCAGGTCATTTGCCCTGCTGTTTAAGGAGAACCTTAGCTGACCCAATGGTCACAGATATTAAAAAAGGAGAATTCCATACATTCCCTTACCCCCTCACCTCCCCCCTTAACTAAGCCCCCCACTACTTTCTCAGGGCACACAGTCTCTCCCTGGCTGTCCTGTCTGCCCCTCCTGGCGGTGTATCAATAAACTTCTATCTCCTTTGTTCTGTCTCAGGGCCCTCCCCACCCCCCACCCCCACCCCCACCCCCACCCCCGCCACCCTCTATCCGATTGGGCCACACCACACTTGGCGCCCCCGCATCTGATCAAGAGACCCCACACTCCCCACCAGGACTGATTTATTTTAATAAGCTTCAAATCATCAATGAGCATCTTAGAAGTGGATTTCGCTGAAAACAAAGTGGTGGGTGTAACCGCATGAAAATGCCACTCCTGGTAAAGAGTCGAATGGTGCGAATTGCTTTAACCCACTTACTGTAGAAGGATTCAGAGATTTGTCTACGTAGAGTCGTTTGATCAGTTTCAGGGAGTAAAAGGAACTAAGTTTGTTCACATCCGATGTCACTGTTTGAAATCCAAAGGGTACATCTTTGATGTTTCCAAAATGAAGGACCTGTGAAGAGAAAACAACCCATCATCCACGAAGCTTTGTCTCTTCCCGCTGCAATGGATACAGGACCATGGTCAGCCGCCTCGGGGGAGCAGTATCTTCCTGCTCAACTGTCCTCATAAAGCAAGGCTTCTCGACCTGAGTGTCATTGACATCTGGGGCGGGATAATTCTTGGGGGTGTGTGGGGGTGCAGTCCTGGGTACTGTAGGATGCTTAGCGGCACACTAACTGCCAGTAGCACTCCTTCCTCCATTTGTGACACCAAAAATGTCTGCGGGCCTTGCCAGATGTCCCTGGGATGAGAGGGAGAGGAACCGTCCCCAGCTGAGAAACACTGCCATAATGATACTCTTCTCTTTACTCAACTATTGGGGGGATTTTGCCCTTTGCTCAAAACGATGCCTCTGAGGCTCAGACCAAGGCCTTTCTAAACATGGGAAAGAGTGAAGCTGGGGTATAATTTCTATCCAATTTATTTATTACTTTTTTGATATTTACATATTTATGTATTTATTTATTTTTGAAAGAGAGAGAGAGAGAGAGTGCACGCGCATGTACGCACAAGTTGGGGAGGGGCAGAGAGAGGGGGAGAGAGGATCCCAAGCAGGGATTCAACGCTGTCAGTGCAGAGCCCTACATGGGGTTCGAACCCGCAAACGGCAAGATCGTGACCTGAGCCGAAATCAAGAGTCAGACACTCAAGCAACCGAGCCACCCACGCGCCCCCCTTCTATCTAGTTTAGACGCACGCAAAGGGAGATTAACACCAAGAGAGACCATCACTAGGCAGATGTCAGATTCGGGGATAGAGGGTCTCTAGCAAGGTCTATGTGACCCCATCAGTTGCTCCAACAAGTCGCTCTAACCGTGAGCTGCTGCATCACCGGGGGTAGGGTCAGCACAAGTGGTGGCTGCCCTGGGTGGGCTACAGTCAGACACCCTTGCCTTGGAATCCCAGCCTGTACCCGCCAGAAACGTAATCTTGCCCAGCCCTTCAGAGCTTCCCTTTCCCCTCTGTAAAATGGACTGAGAATACCTACTTTTCGTCATTGCAATGATCATTGCAGACATTATATGGAAACCATCTAAAACATCATATCGAAACCTTAACGATGAGGGGCGCCCGGGTGGCTCAGTCGGTTAACCTCCGGACTTCGGCTCAGGTCACGATCCACGGTTCGTGACTTCGAGCCCCACGTCCGGCTCTGTGGTGACAGCTCGGAACCTGGAGCCTGCTGTGGATTCACTGTCTCCCTGTCTCTCTGTCCCTCCCCGCTTATACTCTGTCTCTCAAAATAAATAAACATTTAAAAATAATTTAAAAGGGGTGCCTGGGTGGCTCAGTCGGTTGAGCGCCCGACTTCGGCTCAGGTCATGATCTCACAGTTTGTGAGTTCGAGCCCCGCGTCGGTCTCTGTGCTGGCAGCTCAGAGCCTGGAGCCTGCTTGGGATTCTGCGTCTCCCTCTCTCTCTGCCCCTTCCCCACTCATGTTCTGTCTCTCTCTGTCTCTCAAAAATGAATAAACATTAAAAAAATTTTTTTAATAAATAAATAAATAAATAAAAATAATTTTAAAAGAAAAGAAAAGAAACCTTAATGATGAAATTAGGAAGTGGGGTTCATGAGCAGACGGCTAAGAATTCTTGAGACATTTTTGGTGCAAAAAGGTAATTTTAATATAGCACAGGGACAGGACTTGTGGGGAGAAAGAGCTGCGCTGGGGTTGTGAAGGACTGATTGTATACTTTTAAGTTCGTGGTGGGAAGGAGAATAGAGATAAAGTAAGTTTCTAAGGATTTTGAAGCAAGGCTTTCAGGACCTTGTGGGGCTTAGGTGCCATTAAGATAAAGTTACTTTTAGTTTTTAATGACATATAAACATTGAGGCAGCCATGAGTCCCTGAGGAAGGTCACACTCTGGAGGTTTCAGGTGTCAGTGGGCTGCAAGCTGTAAGGAAATTTAATTTAAGCTACGTGTCTCTTGCCTTTGTTTCCCTAGTCAGTTAGTAGTTATTCTTACAGTTATATTCTAAGCTACTTAAAACCACGATGCTATCTTCTGGAAGAAGTCCCCTTCTGTTTTGTTCCTAACTTTTCTTTCATTCCAACCGATAGCCCAGCAGCTCTTGTGTTTCATGGTGCCCCAAAACGATGTCTGCATAAGGTGATTCTCTCCTGACTCTTAAGTCATAATAACTGCCCTGACACCACACCCTAGGTAATGTCACTAAATGGGCACATTGTGCCTGTGACTCACAAAGCCTCAGTACTGCAGGGTTAGATGTCTGATCCAAGGCAGTACATAGCTCTCCTGCCTAATGACAGGTAAAAAGACCAAAAAATTAAAGAACCCAGGTCACCATTACTGAGAGAACCATTGTAGGTACTGAAAAGAGCTTTATTATTATTACTAAGAGCAGACCCACCACCAGGAAGGTCTCTTTACCATCCCTTCTCTAGTGGGAGACAAGGAAGGTAAAAGGGGGTAGGAATGGAGGGATGGGGGGGGAGGAACCAAGGACGGAGACAGCTTTTCTCCACAACTGAAGTTTCTTTTCCAAGCCTCACTCAATTTCAAGTGTAAATTGTTCATCCTGACCAAAATAATACTTTGTGGGTCTTACTTTGTAGGGATTTATGGATATAAGAAGAGGTCCCTAGTTTTGAAATGCTTGTGAGTTGATGGAAGAGAAGATTCTACTGAACATAAAACCATCAACCTAAGAAGATAACGGAATGGAATTAGGAGCACATCCACCTACGATCCAAAAGGGGACAAAACTTCCAGGCATAAAATAAATAATTCATGGGAATGTAATGTACAGCATGAGGACTGTAGTTAATAACACTGTATTATATACTTGAAAGTTGCTGAGGGAGTAGATCTCAAAAGTTCTCCTACAAGAAAAAAAAAAAGAATTTGTAACAATGTAGAGTGAGAGATGTCAACTAGACTTATCGTGGCGATCATTTCCAATATATGCAGATATCAAGTCATTATATGGTACATCTAGAACGAATATGTTGTATGTCAATTATATAACAGTTGAAAAGAATGATAACCTAAAATAAAGGTAAGTGAGCAAATATGAAACGTAGCAAGATAGAGAAGATCACTCCATTTGGAGGTCTAAGAATTTTACAAAGCTAGATGGTCAGCCATAGCCAAAAAGAAACTCAAACAACAACAAAAAAAGAAAATACACGCACATATACATATAACTATATGCATATGTGGGGGAGGGTCGACATCAGTTCATTGCATTCTTCTTAAATAGGATACTCAAGCCCCGGGGAGTATTCTGGAACGTAAGTAAGCACCACGCATCTGCTTCTTTATCCCTGTTACTTGAAGGCAGAAAAAATTTTAAGTTATTTCTATACCAACATAAGCACAGATCGATTTATCTGATATGGACATATTATAGGGTAGAATATATCACAGAGTAGAATGAAGTTGAGCCTGCATCTTGAAATAAAGCATGATGCCATAAATAAACACGCACTGGACAGGGTATCTGCAGTGGCACATTTAACAAACACCATCTTGAATGATTTTCACAAAGTATCAGACAGACTCGCCAAAGGCTACTCGTTAGTGTAAATATTGTGATTGCCTAGCAAGCAGGTCCCCAGGTTGTCCATCACAACATGGTACTTGTAAATGTGGGTCGCAGGACAGATTAACGACACACTTAAAGATAGATTAAGACGATGCGAGAAATGGCATATCTCTCAATCCTGAGGAATTTTCTCCAAGAGCCCCCATTCATTTTCCCGAGGCACCGCCTCTGTGTTCTGGTAAGTCTGTTCCCACCGAAAGCAGAAACAAGGTATGGAGCTTACCTGTCCAATTTCATTTGCTGTGTCACCTTTGGTGCCTACTTGAGCAAGTGACAGAGAGGTGGAGAGACAGATGGGAGAGAAGAGGACATTGCCCGCTGGCTCCTTTTCACACAGTTGTTTGAACAGGTCAACTGCAAAAGCCGAATTTGCCAGTTGTAGAGCGTCCATTGTGGGCCTGCAGCAAAGGACAAGGACAAGGATGAGGTTATTTCTAAAGCGTCTTTGAGGTGTTCTCAACGGCAGTCTGCCAATGCAACGGGATTCTATTCAAACGAAGTAACGGTCTTGGGTAGAAGAGAGGAAGGAACTTTCAGTAAATGCAATCTGAAAAGCCAATGGTGAAGAAACTTCTGGGAAAATGTCCTAAGGTCTGAACAGTCCAGCACATGGGATCCTCTGTGTGTCCAGCTCTGCCCAGAATCTCCAGATTCAGGCCTACTCGGCCACAAAGGCCATCCTCAGGAGCCTGCACACCTCTTCCTCAGCAGGTGGACGGAACAGTTGACAGCACTGATCAAAATCAGTCGGTCTTAAGGGCACCCGTGTGGTTCAGTCGGTTGAGCCTCCCACTTTGGCTCAGGTCACGATCTCACAGTTTGTGATTTCGAGCCCCGCATTGGGATCTCTGCGGCCAGCACAGAGCCTACTTTAGATCCTCTGTCCCCCTCTCTCTCCTCCCCTCATCCACTGGCTCTCTCTCTCCCTCTCTCAAAAATAAATCAAAAAATCAGAGCAGTTTGGTATGGTTCAATTTAATATTTAGTAAGTGTTACAGGTTGAATAGTGTCTCCCTAAAGGATATGTTGAGGTCGTGAGGGTGGCCCTAATCCAATATGACCAAGGTCCTTGTAAAAACAGGAGAAAAGACACTGAGACAGACGTGCACAAAGGGAAGATGGTGTGAATGCACCCATGGGGAAGGCCGCATGACAACAGAGGTAGAGAGTGAACTGGCGTTTCTACAAGCCAAGGAACACCAACGATCACTGGCAACACCAGAGCCTAAGAGAAAAATGTGGAACAGACTCTCTCCTACGGCTTACAGAGAGAGCAGGGCCCTGCAGGTACCTTGATTTCAGGCCCCTCCCGACGGTGGGAGAATAAATTTCTATTGGTTTAAGCCACGCAATTGGTGGTACTTTGTCATAACAGCTCTAGGAGACTCATAGAGTCAGTTGTGCCTTAGTAGGCCACCTAGAACACAGCAATAGTTAATAAATACAGCTGTTAATGTTTTTGTTGTTAGTACACACCTACAGTGTGGAAGACACTACACAAAGTATTAGAAGGATCAACTGAGTCCCTCCTCTTCTGAGCCTGCCATCTCTGGGGGCAGATACGTAGGCAAGTAAGGGGAATGTGCGGCTGCCCGTGCCGTGCGAGCGGTGTGACAAATCATATAGGAGTTAATGAAAAGAGAGAGAAGGTGGGTTCAGCTAAAAATACGGGGCCCGGGGAATTGGAGACAACAGCAAGCGGGCACCTAGTCCTGTCTGAGGACTCTTATTCTCCTGTAGGTTCTCTAAGTCCCTGAGACCCTTTCGGTGGGTCCGTGAGGTCAAAACCACTTTCAGGGGCACCTGGCTGGCTCCGTCGGTGGGGAATGCAACTCTTGATCTCGGAGTCGAGGTCGAGCCCCTCGAGGGGCACGGAGATTTTTTTAACGTCATAGAAGTTTTTAGACATTGTTTGTCTTTCCATTGTCAATCTGTCACAAATATGCAGCAGAGTTTCCAGAGTCTGCGTGATGTGTCTTCTATTAAACCAAATATTAAAGAGATTTGAGGAAATGAAGAGACAGTGTTACTTTTCTTTCTGCACCTCTTTTCCTTTAGAAAACAGTGGTTTTTCATAGAAATAGGTTATTCGTGTTAATATGTAAGGGTCACGTGATTGGTATCTTCAATAAATGAGTAACTATTTTAAAATTTCTCCAGTTTTAATTTCTGATTTGGTCAATACCAATAGATATAATTGACATCAAAAAAAAAGAAAGGAAAAGAAAAGAAAAACAACTCTTTGGGATCCTTGGTAATTTTTAAGAGGTCAAAGGCATCTTGGAATTGAAAAGTTTGAGAACTGTTATTCTAAGAAAAGGTCGACCTTTCTGTTCAATCCAGTCATTACTGACCAAGCCTGAAGGCACCTAACTGAAGGAGTCAGGGCATAACACTTTCTTGAACAGAACTGGGCTACATAGACTCTTCAGCCCCTGCCTGAGCCCAGGATAGGAATCCGCCTTTTATGGGACATGTGGCTTGTGTGCAAGATGGATTCGAGAAGGTTATAATGTATCTCAGAGTCTATAAAAGCAAATCCATTACCAAAAAGAATGTTTTGTTGACCCATTCATGCTCGCTGGTCATCTCCAATGACTTCTTCCTCCTTTGTTTTATGTTCCCAATAAGAACAGCTAAGTGAACTTAGGTCATTGTTCTGAAAACCTACCACAAGGTAACCTTAAATCTTACATTTCTTTGGGGCCCGAGACCTTCTCCTCTCTCTGGGGCGGGATCTGCTCGGGATGACTGTACACTCCCAGGCAAAGCCGCCCAACATCAAGGGTACGGAGGGCAATGAGACAGAAATGGAAGCACACAGGGTGTTTTGACCAGTACGTCCACCACGAAGAAATTAAAAGAAACTTCACAAAAGGTTTGGGGGATCTCTGTAACAGACTTTCAGGACTTGAAGTCTGGCTTTCTCCAACAGCAAATTTAACACGGATGGGGCTGAGTTCATCAACGACTAAAATTCAACATGAGTCATTTCTCCATCAAATAAAGATGCCTATATGAGCTATTTCTTCACCAAAGAGAGAGGCCTAAAACCCAAGCCACTGCAAACTTCTCGAAGCTTTTACAACTTGAGGCCTGATCACATCAATAATAAGATGAAAACATACCAACTCTGCTTGAACAAACATCAGTAGTCCTTCCCAGCATGTACTTCCTACCCTTCAAGAAGAGAAATTAGAATAATTTTGCGTAATCGATACAAACTTTACTTTTAAAGTTTGATTTCCTCTGTGTATTCAAGGCCTTGGAGTAATCCGCTCAGGGAATTCTGACTGCAAACACCTAGAAGCGGATCAAAGGGTAAGGAAATGTTCATTTTACCACATTGTTCAAGTGAAGCACTCTTCATTCATCCTTTAAAGCATCTGAAGGTAAATTTAGTCTAAATGGTTCCATGCGATACAAGATAATGGTGGTTTTTAGGACAGCGGATTACACAATCCAGTTAACACTGTGTTGCAATTCAAGGCTTGGATTTCCAGTCCCTGATGGAAAATGTAAATCAGTGCACGTCTATCAGCTGACGCTTTCCCGACAGGGGCAGACCCTCCCTTTCAAGAGTCTGTTCCTTTGCATGAAAGTCCTCAGTGTAGGCGTCCAAACAGGTGTGCCTTCTTATCTGTGTGCTGACTGACTCCTTTCTCAGAAAATTCTCCCGCGAGTCAGGGAAGGTCCTACGGCCTTAATATCTGAGGTCCTAGAGATAACAATATTGTTGGATGCCTGACGAAGGAAGCAGAAAATGGGTGCACACGGAAATCTGTGTAGAGGCAAGCAATCACCAAGCAAGTAATCCAGCAGATATCGCATGGCAGACCTCATCACCTGCTTGGTGATTAATACCAGCAGATCTAAAAACACTTAAAGCCGATCTGGTCTGAGGTGGTTCCAAGGGATGACTTTGGCCACAGCCCATCGCCACCTCAAGGTGCTGCAAGACAAAGCATGCAAAAAAAATCCCAGCAACATAGCAATACAAGCCCAGGAAAATGCATCCGGTCTTACACGGGCCATTTTGTGCAGCTAATGCTATACAAATTATGGGTCCAAGAGTAGAGGTTAGCAAGTCCTCCATCATAATTGTACATGCCTAATGACCTGTGTTCAGAGTGCAAAAAATCACTGCAGGTTTTTTTTTATTTGTTTTACTTTTCACTTGGTCACAGAGAGAACTTCTGTCCTTTTCATGAAAACCCTCTGACAATTATAACAAAAAAGAATTTCCATTACAGCTCCAACGTAGGAAACGCTACATGTTTTAGTCACTTAAATGTTTCAAAGGCACTTTTATTTTAACCAGAGAAAAGTGAGATGGAAACGTAAGGCACAAGTACAGACGCAACAAACAAAAACTTGTAAGAACGTATTGCAAAGTCGCCCGCTGTTTGCGTTATGTCCTAAAATCGTAAACCTTGAAAGTGGAGCCAGATCTTGGAATGGATCTAGTCTGGCTCCTCCTGTTCATGTCCCAGTGAGGAAAGTGAAGTGGGCAGAGATGAAGTGATTGTCCCAGGCCACCCACACAGGGAGGTGAAAGTGGCAAAACCAGACTTTCATTTCCACCAGCTGCCAGCCGGGTACTCCCGACCACACCTCATCATAATCGTGTCTTGGCTGGTATGTGTTCTCTCGAGTGTCTTCGGAGCTCCAAAAATTCTACACATCCTGAATTACCCCTTTAGAGATACCGAGAGACTTTGCGTATTTTTTTAAATCAACACAAAACTTTGTTTCCCGTTTTTGAAGAAATTCTTGTTCTCTCTCTGCTATTTACATCGCAAGCTATTAATTTGATATTGCTCTCATCTGATAAGTATGGCCTGAGCACCTAATTTGTGTCAGGCACTGAGCTAGACATTAAGGAACCACAGGGGAATACACACTTGGTTCCTGCCTCTGAGGAGCTGTCGTGTGGCCTCACACGTGTGATAGTGTGATTAGTGTTTGGACGGGGGCACAAGTTACTTGTGGGGGGCACAAGTACTTCGGGAGAGGCAGTTCACTCATAGAAAAATCTCAGTGAGGGGCGCCTGGATGGCTCCGTCAGTTAAGCAGCCGACTTCGGCTCAGGTCACGATCTCGCAGTCTGTGAGTTCGAGCCCCACGTCAGGCTCTGTGCTGACAGCTCAGAGCCTGGAGCCTGTTTCGGATTCTGTGTCTCCCTCTCTCTGACCCTCCCTCGTTCATGCTCTGTCTCCCTCTGTCTCAAAAATAAATAAACGTTAAAAAAAAAATTTTTTTTTAAAAGAAACATCTCAGCGAGGTCTCCTCAGAATCAGTTCCATTCAAGTAAGTCCCACCAAAGACGGGTCCTAAAGGATAAGTAGGAGATAGTCATGCACAAGTGTGTGCCGGAGAGAACAGACCCAATTCAGAGAGTGCAGGTGACTCCCAAATGAGAGCAGGCACATGTACTAGGATGTAAGCTGGGTCACTGAGCTCAGTTCTCTAGACCTAGAGCTGGTCACTGGCCCCTGCATAAAGATTCCTAAAGGTTCTTTTTTTAAATTTTTGTTAATGTTTATTCATTTTTGAGAGAGACAGGGAGACAGAGAGACAACATGAGCGGGGGAGGAGCAAAGACGATGGAGACAGAATCTGAAGAAGGCTCTGGGGATCTGAGCTGTCGGCACAGAGACCAACACGGGGTTTGAACCCACAACCCGTGAGATCACAACCTGAGCCCAAGTCAGACACTTAATAGCCGACTGAGCCACCCAGGAACCCCAAGATTCCTAAAGTTTTTAATGCATCCAAGCCAATGGTCCTCAAACTTTTCATCTGTTGACCATCTGGCTGAGATAAAGACCTTATGGGCAGGTCGACCATATGTCCCGTTTTGCCTGGGACAGTCCTGGTTTATCTGTGTTGTCCTAACATTAGCAAGAGTGCCCCTTTCCCTCTCAAACATGCTGTATTTGAACCAGATAAGTTCACTCTACCAACAGACCCATTCTTCTATGCACAAATGCATGTGCACACACACACACACACGCACACACACACACACACACACAGCTATGTACATAAGCTTTTTCATTCCTTACCAACTAACTTTTCACTGTGTCAGGTTATTGTGGAAATCATTTAGCCTAGCCTGCCTCAGTTTACAGATGAAGAAAAATGTGGTGAATAAAAAACCTCTAAGTATTCAGTATAGCCAGTCCCTAGGCAATGTGTTGAGAAACCTTGCCTCTAATAATAATAACTACAGTGGAGAATGCCTAAAACCCCAGTCTCTGCTGTCTGCACTCCCGAGAAGAAAAAGTCAGAGCCGGATTAAGAAAATAGGAGTTCTTGCAGCTTCTGCAGGGTGAAAGAGTTATCATGAGGATTAAACAAAGCCATGAAATGAGTAGATGCATGTGAAAAGTGCTTCGTTAGCAGGAAAGGAGAACGCAGCTATTAGTAATAAGGCCAATGGCTTGATTGCCGGTGGCAGGGGTGCTGCTGTGCTCAGATACTCTGTTTGGAAGCCTGATCTTGACCCCTGAGCCTTCCCACTGCTGCTTAACACTAGAGTCAGGCTTGCCACACCAGAATGACCAAAATTGCTCTGACTGCGTACTTTCAAAGTCAAGCGGAGGGATCGAAGGGACAGAATTGAAAGCATTAGGAAGCGAAGAAATAAACCGGCTGAGTCATCTGGACAATGCCTTTCTTCGGGCCGGCTGCCATCTCTCCACCCGTCAAGGAACCCACCCAACTTGCACAGACTGGTGAGGACTGAGATTTGGGACACACCTGATTCTATTCGAAACCTCTTTGGTGACGTTGGGGTGAAAAAGTTAAGGGTGCCTGTGGAGTCGTGGAAAAGTCTACAAGCTATGAGTTTGAAGGCCCGCAATCTACTTCATCTCCCCACTTAGAAGTCGCGTGACTGCGGACACCGCTTCGCCTCTGCGAACCTCCACTCCTCATCCACAAGCAAAGGGCCGAGCTGTGGTCTGGCTAAACCCCTCAGCTCCGCAAAATCGTGTGTAATCTGATTACGAGCCAACTGAACAGCCTGGCTTGTTAAATTGATCTTTAGTATGATACACTTAAAGAAACCACAAAAACCATAGTGTGTATCAGGAAGAAACCATGAACCAGCCCATTTGAAAGAACACACACTGGAGGGACGCCTGGGTGGCTCAGTCAGTGAAACGCCCGACTCTTGATTTCGGCTCAAGTCATGATCTCATGGTCGTGGGTTTGAGCCCTGTGTCAGGCTCCATGGAGCCTACTTAGGATTCTCTCTGTCCCTCCCTCTCTCTGCCCCTCCCCTGCTCTCACACGCACATGCTCTCTCTCTCTCCCCCTCTCAAAAATAAAGAAACGTTAAAAAAAAAAAAAAGAACATATATTTGAAATATGTAAATTGTTTCAACTGTCCTGAAACCCATAAACAGGGAGGGAGAATAGTCTCCGCCCGGAAGAATGTGGTTGCTAGTAAAGTGAACAGTGACTGGTTGCATTAAATTGTCAAAAAGAAGAGTGGTTCCAAAACTGAACTCTCACCCAACCAGGAAGGTGGGCCAGACTCTCAAACGCCTTCGCAGTCTCTCCGGTTTTCAGCACCTGGCCCTTCCTGAAATTAGTGTCACAAAATCCATTCTGAATTCCCAGGCACGGCTGAAGATGTCCTCAGGAATACTTTCTCCTCCGGGAATCACTGTTGCGCTGCCCGCCCCCCCACCACCACCCGAACCCCCTAGCCAGGTTACGTCTTCACAGTTGGATGTGATCTTGCTCCCTACCTGGCATTCCTGGTTCCCGAAGGACCCAGAGCTCAAAGTGCCGCCCACGTGGCGACACTACAGCCCACAGCCTATCCTTGACAGTAACCATCATGGCGACCGACTCCACCATCTTGAAACAGCTCAAATAATTATTGCGTTTCAAGAATCTCCCTGAAAAATCGCCCTGCTCCCGCGCTTTGCTCACCTGGAGTCACAGTTATCCCGGAAAACGCACAGCAAGGGAAAAGGAACACGAGAGCCTCCCAAGGACCTTGATGTAGGAGCAACCCTCTGTGGGGCAGAGGCAGGGCTGGCTCCCAAGCAGGCACCACTCCCTCTGTGACCACTCCCAGCCTGCGCTCCCGGCTCTTACTCATGCCTCTTGGCAGCAGGTCCATGACTGGAAAAAAAAATGATTCAGGTTGAAGTTGCTGTTGTCTGCACAGCCTCCAAAGGCCTCCAACATGCTCGGGCAGGAAGGGCTTCGGTGGATCCTGCCTTGGGCTAAATATGCACATACATTCATCAGGGCAACCCTGATAGGCCACGTGGGACCGGAAGGTGAAATATGATATGAAATAGAAGGAATATGTGACTGTCGTAATGATTCAGACTTCTCAAATAGGGTGGTGCCCGAAAAGCTCCCTAACCCCCACCTTTCCACGTAAACTGGGGCAGCTCTCTCTGCTAGGTGCGAAAGAGGTACTCCCTATCAAACAGGATGGCGATCACAAAGGAAGAGGGCCTAGAAATTAAATGAAGTATGCTTAGCAAAATACGTAATACCAAACTGATAGGAGAAAGTGCTTGATGAAGGTCCCAGTGATTAAGATACACAGCTTTGCTCTCTGTGGAGCCTGCTCTTTGCAGATTCCAGAGTTCCTGCCACCCTGTGGCTCCTTCATTCAGTGGGACCTACACGCTTCCTACCAAATCTGTTCTCAGGAAAGTACCTGAAACTAAGCCATTCATTTTTCTGCTCTGCTCCCATTACCATCTATATATTGTACAGTCTTTTCTATCTGACCACAAGACGGTAACGACAGAGACAGAGAATCCTACAGATGAAAGACCAAGCCCCATTCATTTTTGTAACACCAGCTTGGTATGGGCTTGAGAGACAGCGTGCATGCAGTCGATAAATGCTGGTCTACAGGAATGAGAGCGCCTCATTTTGCCAAACTAAGATTGACTGATCGCTTCCCTTCCCCCGATGCCTGCTTATTATTAACCAGGATCAAAGTCATAAACCAAATGAGCTGAACTCTGAAAGGAGAATCTCAGGAGCAAGTGGAGGCAAGAAGGTCCTGAGAGGGTGATGTGGGCAGGCTGCCTCTCAACACTTACATCCCCAGCTGGAGTGGGGAGATGTGGGTTTAGGGGCAGAGTCATACGTTTAGAAACCTACTGTACCATTCGATGCTTGAGATATCCTAGTCCAAGCGCTTAACCTCTCTAGCCTCAGTGTCCTCATCTGTGAAATGAGACACACATATTCATGAAGACAGAAAACATATGAAGTGTCGGCATATGCGTGTGCCTCCTAACTACGGTGGATATTATTTTACCACTTTGTCTATTCCTCAGGCAGGCACGGGCTCAGGGGATAATCATAATGGCCAAAAGCCTGGTGCAGAATATTCACACCCTAGTCTCTACAATAACTTATTGAGCAGCTGCTGCCTGCTTGCCACTGTGACCCAAAGATTTTAAGAGACGTGCACTTGAATCAGAGAGCTTTGTCCATTCCCCCTTTTGGTATTTGAATTTCCTCTGTAATACTCTTGCTCAGTGCTTATCAAACCTGAACAGAAATGCTTCCAGTGAGGGGCACCTGGGTGGCTCAGTTGGTTAAGCCTTCGACTTGGGCTCAGGTCATGATCGCACAGCTCGTGAGTTCGAGCCCCGCATCGGGCTCTGTGCTGACAGCTCGGAGCCTGGAGCCTGCTTCGGTTTCTGTGTCCTCGTCTCCCTCTCTGCCCCTCCCTCATTCATGCTCTGTCTCTCTGTCTCTCAAAAATAAATAAACATTAAAAAAAAAATTTTTTTTTAAGGAAATGCTTCCAGTGACAGGAATTTAGCAATGCCCCAGGAAGCCCGACCGTAATTCTGACTGTCGGAAATAAATACTCCATTGAAAATATTTAGTGGAAAATGATACACCGGTTTGTAAGAAGCGCCATTTGCTTTCTAATTCCCCCAAATAATCGACAATTTTCTTCCCTTTCTCTTTCATTTGCCACAAAAACCATGTTATTTGCTGTCCATTGAAGGGTACATATTTGCAGGGGGGGAGAAGAAACACAGCTTAAAGAATGAATTATCCATTCAGTCATCATACAATTTTATCAAACATAATTTTCTCTAGTTCAACGAAAGCAATCATCGGCCCAAATATTTAATAACCTAGGAGACTGGTAGGTTGGTGTGCCTTTTCTTACCTATAGGCTGAAACCCTGTGAACATTATTAACTTGATGACTCGGCATTCTGGCTGAGGGCTGGCTTACCACACCCCGCCACTCCCAGGAGCTTCTCAAAGGAGCTTTGTTATAGCATGCTTAAAATCACTCTGTCTGTCTGTCTCTCCCTCTTTCTTCTCTTCCAAGAAGACAAATTTCAGCCACAAATTCTTGAGTATGCTCCCCAGATACCTACAAATCATCAGTGTTTTGTTTTGCTTTTTCACCGCTGGTGGGTATGATTCCCACCGATGGGCACGACAGTTCTCGCGTACAACAGAGGAATACAGAGAAGCGTGCTCGTTTCCACCTACTCACAGAATCGCACAATAAGGCCCCCAGCTACTCACTGAGGACTGTCACCTCCTTTTCACATGTGGAGAAACTGAATCAGGATGGTTAAGGCAACTTTACCTTAGAGTTTCTGACTGAGATACAAAACCATGTGTTCAAAACCCCAGATGTATAATCCTTCACCCAAACTATGTCCATTTCAAGAGTCCAACAGCTTTAACAGGCTTTCGGGCTCAATTTACCGATATCTGGCATTTGAGAGGCCTAAAATTCTGTCTAGAAGGAATTTTATATTAAATGATGGCCTGTAATGGAAAATCACTCACATGAAATTTCTACTAAGATGCAAACTTACAGGAAAAAACAAAAAACAAAAAACCTAACACTGAAAAAAGTGAAGGGAAATAGTATAAGTGACATAATCCTTAATCCTGAGCGTCAAGGTATATCCAAGCAGAAAATTCGATATCAAATCACTTGCATCTGGTTGATGGATGTAGAGGAAAAGAAGGTGACAGTGTGGGAAAGAGAATTCAATTCATCTTAGAGTCGATTCTGAGCCACACTCATGGCTCCGTAAGTATTCGTCATCAGCAAGAAACTTAGCTTCTCTGGACCTCAGGCTCCTGCAGTGTAAAAAAGAGGCAAAGGTTGGACCTGTTGTCCTAATGTTCCTTTTAGATGTAAAGTCAGAGAGTAAAACTTCCCTTTACCTACGCGGGGCTCAGGATGTTATCTTTTTAATACTTTTAATGTCCATCTCCTTTGACCCAATAATACAGCCTTTAGAAAATTTTCTCAGGAAATAATTACAGGGGTGCCTGAGGCTCAGTCAGTTGAGGGTCCAACTCTTGATTTCAGCTCAGGTCATGATCCTAGGGTCATGGGATCGAGCTCCAAATTGAGCTCGGCACTGAGTGTGGTGCCTGCTTACGGTTCTCTCTCTCTCTCTCTCTCTCTCTCTCTCTCTCTCTCTCTCCTTCTGCCCCCTCCCTTGCTCCTGCTTTCACTCTCTCTCTCTCTCAAAACAAAAAAAGAAAGAATTACAGATAAAGTCAATGATTAATGTACAGAAATATCCACAATAATATTATTTCTAACAGAAAAACAGAAACCAGCTGAGTGTCCACCTTTAAGAAAAATAACTACATGTTTTTGAAGGGTAGTGGTCACAAGATTAAGTCACGTAACAGTAAGTTAAGAAATATATAGATACATACACGTATTTAGAGACTTTTGGGTCTTGCTGTAATGCACTTAAGGGTTGCTTGATTTCATGTTGACAAATTACGTCTGTGCATATACTCAGAAGACTTAAACACCGCGCATAAAATAATTTATCAGTAAGGGGTGCCTGGGTGGCTCAGTCAGTTGAGCCACCAGCTCTTGATTTCAGCTCAGGTCATGATCCCAGGGTCATGGGATTGAGCCCCACATCGGGCTCCACGTTGAGCATGGAGCCTGCTTGGGATTCTTTCTCTCTCCCTCTCCGTCTGTCCCTCTCCCCTGCTTGTGGTCTCTCTCTCTCTAAAATAAAAAAAAAAATTTTTTTAAATAATAATCTAACAGTAATGATTTCTGGCTGATGAAATTGCAAGTGACTTTTATTTTCTTTCCATACTTCCCTGTGTCTGCCAAACTTTCTAAAATCATCATATATTATTTCTTGTGATTAGCAAGTTATGCTTCTTGACAAGTTGTTTTCAAAAAAAGCTCTCTGCCACCACTGGGCCTTTGCATAATAAATCTCTAGCCGTAGCCAACGATTACCCGGGCTGTCCGATAAAGGCTAGGCAACTCAAAACCGAAATTGTGTTTCTTAAGAAGTAGAAATTTCAGACTTTCCTTTGATGAGGTCCAGGACCTCTCACCGGCCCAGCAGAAGCTGGTGTCACAGCTGAGCCAAGCAACCAGCCCCAACCCCTCCCTAGATGAGCCAGACCAAGGAGAACAGGAGCCCAAGGCCCTGGGGCCCAGGAACACCTCCAGGAGGATCCCTGCCCCAGGCCCCGGGAGGGGATTGCAAGTGGAGACTGGCCTGACCCTCTTTCTCCCTCCTCCAGCCTCCTCCCTCTCCTCCTCCACAGCATCAGCTGCCGCCGTGCTGACTCAGTTGCGGGCTTTGCTCTCCGCCTTCCTACACGATGCAACTAAAGCCTGTCCGGGAGAAGCTGACACTTCAGAAGGAAACTCAGCCATCACCAAGTCCAAGTCCCTTGTGTGCAAATGGTGAAACTTAAGCCCACACAGTGCCTTGTGCACACATTTTTTTTTTTAACGTTTTTTATTTACTTTTGAGAGAACGCAAGCAGGGGCGGGGCAGAGAGACAGAGGGACAGAGGATCTGATGCAGGCTCCACGCTGACAGCAGCGAGCCCGATGTGGAGCTTGAACCCCAAACCGCAAGATCACAACCTGAGCCTAAGTCGGGCACTCAACCCACTGAGCCACCCAGGTGCCCCTGCGTACACACTTTTAAAGGTGATGCAAGATTCTTTAGTGCATGCCTTGTAACAATCATTTTTTTCACGTTCTGTTTTTATTCCATTTTCATTAATGAAAAAGAAAAAACTACAGAGGCACAGGGCTGTTGCATAAGTTCCCCCAGGTCACAACATTAGTAAATGGTGGAAACAGATTCCAGATTTAAATCCAGGTGGTGCTCTTAACAAATACACTATGCTTTTTTGTTTTTTAAGTTTATTTACTTATTTTGAGAGAAATGGAGAACGTGTGATGGGGGAGGGGCAGAGAAAGAGGGAGACAGAGAATCCCCAATAGGCTCCACACCATCGGGGCAGAGCCCTACATGGGGCTCAAACTCACGAATTTGAGGGGCGGGGGAGAAATGTATGAATCAACCTATACTATGCATGCTAGGCTCTTCATATGAGAATTCTAGTTCTGGTCTCTGCCTCCGAAGATGGGATTTAAAGGTAAAACGTTCTATCCAGTGCCGTCATCTCCCTGGACCTGGGCGACTCCAGGATTCGCTTACTGTGCCTCCAAATCCTCCCAATGTGGACACTTGAAACCTGGCATTTCTTCACTGAGCCCCATTCTGTACACATACTTCTTCACTCACACCCACATTATTTTGTGCATTTGAGCCTGGTCCCTCCCTGGGCCCCAGGCCACATGAGAGCAAGGCTGCTTTATTTATCTACACATTCCTTCTCCCCCTCCTAGAACTCACACGGTGCTTTGCACAATCACATTAAATAAACATCTCTTAAATTTGTAAAACAACACATGAGCCGAAATCGAGCAGTAGAAAGCAGTAAGTTATTTGTAGCAATGGCGGGTGCAGACGATGGTCGCCATGAAAGCAACTGGTGTCCAATTCCAAGAAAGAGAGTTGCTTTTCTAGTGTTTTGAAACATAAAGAATTGAAAATTGTAGTAAACAAATCAAATTGTCTTTTTTTATCTAATTAGATCAAAATACTTATGTTACTGGTTCTTTGATGCCATTGTGCATTAGAATCTTGGGGGGGGGGGGCAGGAAATGGGAGGGGGTGAGGGGAGGGGGACAAGAAAGGAAGTACAGTCAAATTACAGATTCCCCAATCCAAATCTCCTGACATTGTGACTCAATATGCCTAAGCCCTGGAATCTGAATTCCTTTCAGATTCAGGGCTGGTTGTTCACAGATCAGCCTTTCAAAATCACAGGCTTCTGTCGGGCTCCTCGCCAACACAGGCCATCCAATGGTTAGCGCTGATTCTGAAAGGAGATTGACTGGTTCCCAGCTCCGCTATATACTGACTCCGTGGCCTTGGACAAAGTACTAAACTCACGTTGCCTCAGTCTCCTCATCTGTAAAATGGGGTGATGTTAGCAACTCTTCCTAGGGTTATAATGAGAGCTGAATGAGATAACACAGGTCAAGTGCTTCGAATAGTGCCTGCCACCAATAAAAGTCCAATAAATGTTAACCATCATGATTCTTCCTTGCTAAAAGCTGTCGCAAGGTTACAAACCTCAGAGAGATTAGTTTTACCTATATAGTAGATATAGAGAAAAAAGAGGAGGTTCTTTTTTTAATGGAAGAAAATTTAATAGTCTATAAAGCTTGAGAAGAATTAAGAATCTTTGGCTGTATCCCACACGTGCACAGACATACACACACTCACATGCACACGTGTACCCAAATATACATGCCCAATTTATATGAGGTTTGCTCTTTCTACATTTAGGCCTGGGTTTTTTTATAAATAGCAAAAAGTAACAGCCAAAGAATAAATATGAAAAACAAAAATAAAAGTGGAATTTACTGGTAGTAAGAGAGGAAGATTAAGACTTTGAAGAGGGGAGTATATAATTAATATTTCATATTAAATTTTATATCAGATAATAGACATTTATTGTGACTATCCCTGACAGCCTATAATACTTTGCAATTTATAAGTTCTTATTGCACACCCAGTCTTTTCCCCAAAGCAATTTTGTGTATATTATTTCTTTCAACTCAGAAGGAGAAAAGCCAAGAAAAGCTAATGCAGTTCCCTAAAAAACCCTGAATGAACTAGCACACGTAGGCCATGATCATCAATGGTAGATACCATCCCAAAAAGAGACACAGTCGAATCTTGTGTATTTCTTGATGGAAGTTCACAATAAACAGCTTTATTGACGCACAAACTGAGGATTAAAAATAGAGAAGAGGGACGCCTGGGTGGCTCAGCCTCTTGAGCATCTAACTCTTGATTTCGGCCCAAGTCATGATCCCAGTGTTGTGGGATCAACATTGGGCTCCACGCTGTGTGTGAAGCCTACTTAAGATTTTCTCTCTCTCTCTTTCTCTCTCTCTCTCTCTTCCTCTGCCCCCTCCCCCACTTGCTCTTTTTAGAGCGAGAGATTTCCTTTTAGAAATTTAGATTTAGATTTCTTTTTAGAAATCTCTTTTGAGAGAGAGAGAGAGAAGAAATGTGAAGTGTCAATTAAACAGAGATTTCTCACCCAGGAAGTCTTACACGTAGCATTTGATTCCTGAACTAAAATCTACAGTACGTGGAATATACGCTAATATATTTATTTTCTTTTCAAAGAGGAGATGAACTCCCAGGTCATCATTAAACTCGCCAGATGGCTTTTAGGTTAGGGGGTGTTGTTAGGCAAGTAATCAGACAAGCCTAATGTCAGAAAGAGGCTCCTGGGTTTCTTCCTTTTGAAAAACGCCTTCTGCTGCCTCGCTTTTCACCTCACTCTCCTACCACTGGCAGCCGTGTTTGTGCTGATGAGGCAAGCTCACCAGAGATCTAAGCAATTACGAGCTGGAGGGGCAATTAGTCTGGGTGGAGAACACAAATTTTGGATGCTCCAGCTCCGAAGTATTGGGATTATTTTAACTTCATCATCTCTGTGGTGAAAACTCTGAGTGCCAACCCTGGTGTTGAAAAGACTGAGTCCGAAGGATTATATCATGTCTTGCTTGATCCAGCTCACGACGACATGTGATCTCGCAGCAGGAACTATGTTCAAAGTGTAACACAAATACTATCTTTCCTTCACACGGAAAATCGTCAGTGTAGACTACACAATTCCAACTTAGAGAAAAACAATCATCGTCTGGCAAATGCCGGGTGTGCAATCAGTGAGGAATCTGGATCTAGTGGAGAGTTTCCCTGTCCTTGTATACTCTAAGGATAGTCACAGTGGCAACATGTAGCAAGCTATTTGTTTTTAGTGATCTGACAAGCATTTGCTCGTTACCTGCCATGTATCAGGCGTTATGATATATACTCCTCTGATAATACCCACGGCACAGCCAACACTCAAATTTCTGCACCCTACACAGTACATGGTGTCAGAACTGATTCAGTGGTCTCTACTCCTTTTTCCTCTGACGCTCCCTGTATCTCTCTTCCCAGCATGACATTCTAAATTAAGCCATATATAAATTATATTATCTCTCATGATGCCCTGTTAGCTTGGGGCAAGTTGCTCTCACATCTTCTTCAAGTCTCTATTTTCTTATCTTTAAAATGAGGTTAATAACACCTACCTATTGGGGAGATGAGAGAAATAATTATCCCTGAAATGCTTTGAAGATGAAAAGTGCCACATCGCTCTTTGTGCTCAATGCCTGGCAAAAGATGCCGAATTTTCCACTTGCATTGGCATGTTCTTTAGGAAAACCAAAGACGAGACTGTCATAAAGAGGCTGTATGGTCAATTCTCGGCCAATGAGCAAACATAGTCTATAATTACCTTCTTCTACTGTCTTAAAGAATACACTCTCCCAACCAGTTTACTGTTTTGAGAATGGACACAAAAGGGAAAGAACCCAAGATTTATTTTGCCTTTCTTGTGCAATCTCGGATAACCAAGCAGCTGATAAAGAGTTTTCTCTTTACAAATGTTTTCCAGCCAGGCACCTCGGTGCCTTAGTTGGTTCAGCGTCTGGCTTCAGCTCAGGTTATGATCTCACGGCTCATGAGTTTGAGCCCCGCGTCGGGCTCTGTACTGTCAGCTCAGAGCCTGGAGCCTCTTCAGATTCTGTGTCTCCCTCTCTCCCTGCTCCTCCCCTACTTACACTCTGTCTCTCTCTCAAAAATTAGCAATAACATAAACACACAAAAAAATTTGAACAAATGTATTCCAGCTAATGGATAAAGAAGTGATAGGATTGGAGCACCACTTTATAACCCCAAATGAACGAGCACAGGTAGTTCCTGATCATCAATGGCTGATCATCATCATCAATGGCTGATACTGTCACAAAAAAGAGACACAATCGGACCTTGTGTATTTCTTGATGAAAGTTAACAGCAGCCCTTCTGAAGTAGTCTAACCAAAACAAATCAAACCTGAATATGGATCAACCTTCTATATTTATTTAACTATGGATTTCAGGAAATATAAGGAAGAGAACTTTACACCATAGAGTCCAGAGCAAAATCCAGAAAACAGGAACATCTACAAACATATGATCTATTTTCTTTAATATTTAAACTTCGAGATGGGGTTCCTGGGTGGCTCAGTCAGTTAAGCATCTGACTTCAGCTCAGGTCATGATCTCGCGGTCCGTGGGTTCGAGCCCCGCATCGGGCTCTGTGCTGACAGCTCAGAGCCTGGAGCCTGCTTCAGATTCTGTGTCTCCCTCTCTCTCTGACCCTCCCCCGTCCATGCTCTGTCTCTCTCTGTCTCAAAAATAAATAAACGTTAAAATAATAATTAATAATAATAATAAACTTCAAGAACAACAAGTGGCAACCTGTAAATTCAAAGGAATTTATGCAATGCCAAATAATCACAATTATTTAGAGCATGCTCACACAAACTGTAAAAATAATAACAATGATAACAATAAGGATTAGAAATCCAAGAAGATTTGAATACTAACTGGATATTGATGATATTAAAAGGCTGATGTAATTTATGTCAGGTGTAACTGTGATATCAGGGTTACAATTTTTGTAATTCCTCTTCAGTTAGATATACCTCTAATATTTATACGGATAAAACAAGGGTGCATGATAGGATTTTCTTTACTTTTGAACACATTTGAAATATTCCACAATAAAAGCTTTCAAAGAATGGGAGAGAATTTAAAAATGAAAAAGAGTAAAAAGTCAAAAATCTAAAAGGAAAAAAGTATACAGGCTCTGAATACAAGAAACAGGGGAGACTGCTAAATAAAATGAGTTAATCTTAAAGACAGAAGATTTTAGGTACTGAGAAGAGATTTTAGGAGCAGAAATCCAGAAATTTCACCCAAAGAAATCAAAATATACATCCTCACAAAAAAATTAATAACAGCCTTATTTGTAAGAGAAAACAAAGGAAACAACCCCAATATCCATGTTCTTTAGCTCTATCGGACATTACTGAAATATTGGGACAACTGGAAAAATTTGGATGAGATCTGTGCATTAGATAACAGTATTGTATCAATTGTAATCCCCCGACTAAAATACTTATACTATGGATATGGGAGAAAATGTCCTTGTTTTGAGAAAACACCCGGTGAAATATTTAGAGGTGAAAGGACAACATGCAATTATTCTCAGTGGTGGAGGAAGAGAGGGAATAATAAAGCAATCAGGTAAAATAATAACATTTGGAGAATTTAGGTGAAGAATATAAGGTAATTCCTTGTACTATTATTGTAATTTTTCCAGAAGTCCGAAAAGAAGTTAAAAAGAAACAACCAATTTGAGCAATTTTGGAGTTAGTGGAATTGTAAAACTAGAACTTGTGACTTAAAAAACAAACAAAACTTGTGACTTGATTTCACTTTATACAGTAATGCAAATGAATCAGGAACTTCCAATCAAATGTTTGGACCTGAGATAGAATATTCAAATAAGCAGAACCCCAGTCCAAAGAATTAAGGGGTCCCACCTAGGCAAGAAAAAACCAGGGTGGTCCACTGGTCAGGGTCTGAAGGAGCTGTTTCCTCCAACAAACAAGAGTAGGGTGAGGCCAAATCAGGAGCCAGTCATTTCCATCCAAAGTCTAGCTCTGGGGAAACCAAGCTCCCTTCTCCGACCTCCTTATCCCACATCCCTGTTCTCCTTACCCCCACGGAAGTGTCAAGAGGAAGTTCTGGAACCTGGCAGGAAAGGTAAGGATGAAAGTAACCAAAGCAATGTAATCTGGGGAAGATCAAAAGTACCTACTCTTCATGGAATGTTTCTGCAATTCGTTTCATTTTCTTGTATTTCCAAATGCATTGCAATTAACATACATAGCTTTTATAATTAACACTGCACAGCACAAGTGACAACAGAAACCGATGCTTTTGGCTTTCAAGAAGATACTCTAAGGGCACCTGGGTGGCTCTGTCGGTTGGGCATCTGACTTCAGCTCAGGTCGTGATCTCACAGTTCGTGAGTTCAAGCCCCACGTCGGGCTCTGTGCTGACCACTCAGAGCCTGGAGCCTGCTTCAGTTTCTGTGTCTCCCTCTCTCTGTGCCTCTCCCCCACTTGTGCTGTGTCTCTCTCTGTCTCTCAGAAAAAAAAAAAAAAGAAGAAGAAACATTAAAAATTTAAAAAAGAAGATATTCTAGGTAAAAATGTATATATACTAAGTATGACTATAATACCTGGATGTGTTATAAAAATTAAAAATTTATGTAAAGCTTGAACATAAACCTACAGGAATCCTTTATGCATATGAAAGTGAGTTTTCTCAGAACTCTATTGAGACAATGCAAATGATCATATATTGGGTGAAAAACATAAGGGAAACAAAATCTAAGTCTCATCTTTTATAATACTATAGTTAGAATGTTTAACAGTTATGAAAAAAGCTGTGGATAAATTCATAAATCACTGGAACTGTAAGCATCGTGGAAGGAAAGGAATAGGGAGCCACTGTGACTACTCACGGGTTCTCGGTATTTGTTTTGATCTAGAAACATGTGTGTTAACACCTAAAGTCCCATTTGTGTAAGCTGTGATTTTTCACCTCTGGTGCGTGGTGCTTTTGCATAATCTCACCTGTAGCCAAAATATATAGCAATTCATAGTATTAGAAAACATTCATGTGTGAAGGAAAATTCTAGAATGCTGAAGAAAAACAAATATCTCCCCCTTTGATATATACGCCCCCAAAACGAAAACATGTGCACAAACACTTGACCATAAACGTCCATAGCAGCATTATTCATCATAGCCAAAAATAAAAATAAACCAAACGTACACCAACTAATGAATGGATGAATAGAATGTGGCACATTCATACAATGGAATCTTATTCAGCCTTCAAAGAAAGAAGTACTGGGGCACCTGGGTGGCTCAGTCGGTTAGGCATCCAACTTCGGCTCGGGTCATGATCTCATGGTTCGTGAGTTCGAGCCCCGCATCGGGCTCTGCGCTGACAGTGCCTGCTTGGGATATTCTAGCCTTCTCTCTGTCCCTCCCCACTCACACTCTGTCTCAAAAATAAATAAACATTTAAATTAAATTTTTTTTACCAGAAAGAAGTATTGACGCATCATGAAAATATGACGCAAAGCAAATAGATCAGTCACAAAGGACCACATATTGTATGAGTGGGTCCAGAAGAAATGCCTAGAATAAAATCTACAGAAGCAGAAAGTAGATTAGTGGTTGCCTAAGACTAGGAGAGGGGAAGGTGGAGTGAACTGGGAGTGACCGCTAACGGGTACCGGGTCTTTTTAGGGATAATAAAAATGTCTGAAATCAGGTAGTGATGGTAGATGCGCAACTCTGTGAATATGCTTAAGGGAAACTGATTTGTACACCTTAAAAGAGTGAGCTCTAATATGAATTAGATCTCAATAAAGCAGTTTTTTAAAAAAGAATTCCTTCGGGGAAGTCGTAGTAAAACATAAAGGCTAGAAGCAAACCAGCTGCAGGAAAAAGGAAAATCGTGCTTTGCTGACACTCCTTGAGAGAATCTAGGGCTGTTTTAGAGGTAAGAAAACAGACAAGATGAACCAGATTGTGTCACTGGAAGACCGAGTGGGTAGAGCCCGTGCATCAGGGGCTTGCATCCAGCCCTTGCGTCGAAGGTGTCGCTGCAGACCCCGCCAGAGGAGGAAAGAAAAAGTCGCACTGGGCACAGATACGCCGGGGAGGGGTTTCTTCTGCGACATCATACAGGAGCAACACGTCTCAGTAGCCTTCTGGATATCATTCCAGAGCACTAGTGAAAAATCTAAAACCTAGAATATTAGTCTCTCTTTCAAACTCAAAGTCTGCCTTCAGTAGCAAAGTTTTTGTGTTGTGGTCTACCGAGAAAAATGTAAACCTTATGTGAATGCCAAAAATACATAACATTCCTATATTTAATTAAAAGGAGCACCATACAGGGGTGCCTGGGTGGCTCAGTCGGTTAAGCATCCAACTCTTGATTTCGGCTCAGGTCAGGATCTCATGGTTGGTGAGTTCAAGCCCTGGGGCTCTCTGTGCTGATGGCATGGAGCCTGCTTGGGATTCTCTCTCCTTTCTCTGCCCCTCCCTGGCTTGTACTCGTTTGCTCTCTCTCTCTCTCTCTCTCTCTCTCTCCCCCAATAAACAAACTAAAAAAAAAAAAAGTATCACTAGGGGCACCTGGGTGGCTCAGTTGGTTGAGCGTCCGACTTCTGCTCTGGTCATGATCTCATGGTCTGTGAGTTCGAGCCCCGCATCAGGCTCTGTGCTGACAGCTCGAAGCTTGGAGCCTGCTTCGGATTTTGTGTCTCCTCCTCTCTCTGCCTCTCCCCTGCTCAAGCTCTGTCTCTCCCTGTCTCTTAATAATAAATAAACATTTTTTTTAATTAAAAAAAAAAAAGGAATCGCTATACCAAAAGCCCCTCTCTTAAATCAGGAGTTAATGGAGCAATGGGTGGGGCAGTTAATGGCAGGGTCCAACAGCCCCGGGCTACTGGAAGCTCTCTGTGAGTAAGCGTGAGTCGCCCAACGTCAAAGCCAAGCCCCATTAGTCTGGCAGCCAGTGATGTCACAGGCCAGGAAGAAGCAGAATGACGGCTGGGGTCACACCCTTTGTTAGATGTTGTGGCAGATCAGGTGCGAAACACTGCAAATGAGGGCATGAGCGATTAAGTACTTTCTTTCAATTATTGTACACGAATTAACGTCCCACTGAGACTCCAAATGCAATTGTTCTGGGCAGCATCTGCTTGGTAGGAACCGACTGACTTATCTGGAAGGGGTCTCTGGCCGCAGTGAGTGTGAGTCACTGGTATGTGACCCTTCTTTACAAGAACAGCTGGCCTGATAAATCAGCAATGCCGTATCCATTGCCAAGGTTGTGGACAACTGGTTGGTCCATCATTCATCCCATTACATGCCTGAGACCACCTAGGTTATAAAACAATGTGTAAGAATAGATTTTAGTGGGGGCAATTTTCCATGAAGCCATTTTGATCATCAGTTCGTTTGCATTTCAAAGTTGAATCGAATGCGTTTTCATTCTTTCATAGCATCTCTTGGTGGAAGGAGATAGCAAAATATATTAGAAGAGGTCTGTGGCCTCAGGATCCGATGCTGGTTCCAATACTCCTACGATGTATGTCCTCAGATTAATTATATAACTTTTGTGAGCCTCAGGTTCTTTTTTACCTTTAAATGGGGATAATTATACCAAACTCATAGATTGTTGTGAGATAAAAAAAAAAAAAAAAAAAAAAAGCACACACATTAAATTGTAAGGAAACACAATTTTCCCCATGTACACAATTGAATGCCAACTTTACCCTAGAAGTCCATTGTCTAGCTCGGACCCTCCTTGCCCAAACTACAAGTTGGAATTAACCTGAGAGCATTTTAGCAAAGACGGTTCTCAAGCTCTGCCCCCAGAAATTCTGCTGTAATTGATCCGGAGGAGGTAGGGCAGGCATCATACATTTGCAAAAAGCTGCTAGCAACTCCAAACAGCAGCCAGGGTTGGCAATCATTGGATAGGAAGAAGTGTTCTCAAATTGTGATTCAATAGAATCACCAGGTTTGGCTGTAAAATGAGGATTCTGGGGGCTGGGCCCCACCCTATGCTTACTGAGCCAGATTTCCGGGTAGAGCTTCCCAAATCACCATTTTTAACAACTTCCCCGGTAATTAGAATGTACACCAAAAATGAAGACCGGGAGGAGCAGGAGGCTAGCGTGACCAGTGCTTCCCAAATCGGATTAAAAGGACATTTCTCTGAGCCCCACCCCCAGAAAAGATGACCTCGTCTTGTTTTTATATCTGTTCACGTGTCTGAAGTTTGGGACTCACTCATCTAGACTTCCGGCACCTCTGTCATTCAGATACAAAGGACCAACTCTCTGATACACGATCCAGATTCAGGATGAGGATATTCCTCAACCAGTTTAGCTCTCACATTTTAACATGAGAGAATATGTGGGAGACACAGCTGCCTATTCACTTGGGAAGGGATGTAAGTTTGTATGTTGGGATTCCCCACCTTCTGTCTCCCTTTCAAGCTGCCTACACCTCCCCAGCTTCAAGGAGAGAAAAGACAGAAAAATCGTGTATTTATTCAGGAAGAACAGATTCACTAATATATATATTACAAGTAAACATTCATGTATATATACCAAGTCACATACACACACATACACTAATACATGTGCATACACATATACATGCACACATGCACCTATTTACACACATATGTATACACGCACACACACACATACTCATCAAATTCATTCAAGAATATTTCTTCACTGAATGGATCCATCAATGAATTGAGTTGACTTGACTTAAATCAACCCAGAGCCCATATTCTGGTCAAGGGGAACACATGGTTCCCTGAATAAACCACTTGTTTTCCTGCTCTTTGCCATTTCCACCAGTGCGCCTGGAACATTCCATTTCCCCTCCTTCCACTGGTGAACACCTCCCCACCTTTAACATCTAGCTCAAATGAAAACAGTCTTCCGCCCATAACTACTGGCCCAACAGCCTTCTTCTGTTCCCTCTCCCCACCAGAAACTAAAGTATTTATCCCTCCGCACAGCCCCCCCCACAGCAGGTGTTCAGCATAGGACGCCACAGGGATCAGTTGTTCTCAAGATGGTCAACAGTCTCTGTGTTATCTCTAGGAGATGCTGCTTCCATTCTTACAAGTCCCCTGTGGGGTATACTAGACATTTACAAGCTGTACTTGTAGTTAATGAAATATTGCCTACTACAGCTCCCAAAATATAGAGAGTGGACCTAAGGAATTGTTAGAACCACAGAGGCAAGAGCCAGAAGGATTTCAAACAATGATCCATGGAATTCATACATCATTAGATACTTCTGGTCACATTAAAAATTTTAGTCGGAAGCATTTTGAGGACCCTTGAAAGGTGTGGGAAAGTAGCCAGACACTAAAAAAAAACCAAAAAAACAAAACAAAAGGCAGGGGTGGGGTGGGGAACTTATATAAACTCCCAGAAAAACAAAATGAGTTGTAAGAAAAGAAATGTAACTATATTATATACTATTTGCTTTGGTGATGAACAACATTCACAGTGTTACGAGAATGAAAATGTCATGTGGACTGAACCAGGAAGTCATAGGTCTTGTGAGATGAATTGTGCTCCCCAAAGAGATATTCTTGAGGTCGCAGTAACTACATGTGACCCTACTGGGAAATAAGGACTTTGCAGATGTAATCAAGTCAAGATAAGGTCTTTCAGATGGGTCCTAAGCCAGTATGACTGGTGTCCTTATTCGACAAGGGAAATTTGGACACAAAAACACACATGCAGGGAAGAAGATGGGGAGTTGTATCAAGAGAAGGGCCCTGAAAGAATTGAAAGCAATTGCTTCTGGGGAGTAAGGACTTACTTGAGTGAGCGTGCTAACACCATCTGAGTTTTTTAAACTATGCATATGTTTATGCACAGGCATAAAAATGAAAATTAAATTTCAAAAATAAGCAATAACTTATACGGTTGCCTAGCGGAGGTCACAGCTACAGTACCTACAAAACAGATGAAAAAGACTGTCAGGCTTGGGGTCCAGGACAGTTTGAAGTGCAATCACACAGAGCCCGACTTTCAGACAATGCAGATGAAAGCTGTGACGTGCCGTAGAGAGCTCTGATTCAGGAAGTGGTGCCACTGGTAAAGACGACGTTGATGCAAAGATATTCAAAAGCATTTGAATCAGATTGTTTCAGAAACATGAATCTGGGGAAATGTGATCTCTCTAGATGAATCTATTGTTGGATAACATGATTTTAAATCTGTGCATTAGTAATCGAATTAATATAACATAAATAAAAAGGGGAAAGAAATGGACTAGATCAGTCACTGCTCTCAAATAGACAGAACCTTAATTTCCTTATTTCACAGTTGAGGACACTGAGAGCCAAAGAGATTAACAACTGCCTGAATTTACTCAGCCAGGCAGTGGACAAGGAAGCCTAGAAGCTGACCTTGTTGCTTGCTTGTACTTGCAATTTACCATTTGCATAGCACCTTTCAAGAAAGGACAAGAAAGAACCTATGAGCCCTATTAAGCCTCATGACTCTTTGAAGCAAGAGAGAAACAAATTTTGGTCTTCATGTGAAGTCACTGAAAGAACAGAAAACACAAAGAGAGCGTTACTACCAACAAGAATAAAGCCTTTATGTATATAGTGTCTGTGCTGTCAGAAGGTCATGCTATTAATCCTCCATCCTGCCTCTTCACGAGGAAAGCAGGTAGCAATTAGCCTCCTTGTTTTACAGAAGGGTACACTGAGGCCAAGAGACGCTACCTATAAATCTGATAACCTAGATGAAACAGACCAATTCCTTGAAAGACATAATCTGCCGAAACTCACACAAGAGGAAACAGACTATCTGAGGAGGTTTATATCTAACAAAGAAATTGAATCAATAATAAAAAAACCCCTTCCTAAACAGAATGCACCAAATGGGCTCATTAATGAATGCTACCAAATATTTAAGGAAACAATTATAGCAGTTTTCTACTATCTCCTCTAGAAGATAGAAACAGGAGGAATACTTTCTAACTCATTCTCTGAGGCCATCGTTACCCTAATACCGAAATCAAAGACATTACGAGAAAACTACAGAACCATTTCTGACAAAACTAGACGTACTCTTGCCGTATAATCCAGCAATCACACTCCTTGATATTTATCCAAAGGAGGTGAAAATGTATGCGCACACAAAAACCTGCACATGGATATTTATAGCAGCTTTACTCATAATTGCCCAAACTTGGAAGCAACCATGATGTCTTTGGTAGGTGAATGGATAAATACATTGTGATACATCCTGACAATGGGCTACTATCCAGTGTTAAAAAGAAAGCTATCAAGCCGTGAAAAGACATGGAAGAAACTTAAATGCATATTAGCGAGTGAAAAAAATCTGAAAAGACCATATACCATGATTCCAACCATACGGCATTCTGGAAAAGACAAAATTATAAGGAGAATAAAAAGATCAACAGTAACCAGAGGGTAGGCGAAGGCAGGGATGAATAAGCAAAGCACGGAGGATATTTAGGGCAGTGAAAATACTCTGTATGATGCTATAACCATCAATGCATGTCATTGTAAGTTTATCCAAACCCACAGAAAGTTCAACATCAAGAGTGGCCCCTAGGATAGACTACGGACTTTGGGTGATTATGCCGTGTCCGTGTAGATTCGTCAATTGTAACAAATGCACCACTCTGGTGAGGGATGTGGACGACGAAGGAGGCTGTGCGTGTGTGGAGACAAGAGGTATGTGGCAAAGCCCTGCTCCTTCCTCTCAATTTTGCTACGAAACCAACACTGCTCTTAAAAAAAAATTTTTTTTTAACCAATATTAAACAATAGGCCTACTCAAGGGGTTAACGTTAACATCAGCAGTAGCGGGACAAACTGAAAACATGCACCACCTCTCACCTCCATCGAGCCCACCCCCTCTACTGTTATCATAAAACCTCTAGGAGAACTCGTTCATTTCTTCACAAGACATTTGGCTCTTGGAGGCAGATGTGAGTGGGCAAGTTCTCTGCCCGGGCCCCGGGCACGGCTTCGTGGGATTTGTTCTAGTAGTGGACCGCCCAAATACGTCCCTGCAAGAGAACCACCCACCGGATCGTATGCAGGTAGGAATGAGTATCTTTGCTACACATTTGAAAAGAACATTTCATTCGGGCCACGGAGCAAGCCTTGTCCTCACTGAATGTTGGTTCGACGCAACGAACTCACGTGTGGAGGAAGGACAAGGAGGTGATTAGGGGGACGGTTTTAAAAAGGATCATATCTTAGATCCTCGCCACCCCAGGAATGGGTCTCCTGAACTGTACCTTTGAAGAATGAATGCTGATCACACTGATCCATCATGACAGTCATTCTCCCTTGGGGATAAATATTTACGTGGTGATCAGAAATAACGCATATAGGTATGCATTTCCAGAGACCTATTTACACCTCCAGGAACGAGAGGCAGAGCAACAGGTTTCCCTGGGGACTCATTTTTCTAACTTCCTGTCAGGCTCAGTGGTGGCCCCCCTGGGTTTACTGCCAATGAGTGACATCACCGCCGCCCCACTCAGCACATTTTAAGGAGACACTCCACTTGACCCACTCCGACACACTGGGCTCGAGAGGGCTGCCACATGCTTTTAATCTATTGCATTTTCAAATGTCTAAGCATTTACTCAAGGATAAAAGAGAGTACATTTTAATGCCCAAGAAATAAAATAAGCGATCATGTTTCCAACTACAACACTGAAGTTGAAAAAAAATGAAAAAAGTAAGAAACGGAATTTTTAGAACCAGGGTACAAAATGAAATATAGGCGAAGGTCTGTTTACTCTGAATTCCTCCACTTCCGCCAGCAGGACAGTTAACTTGACTCAATGCCCCTCAATTCCAATACCCACCATCACTGGTTCTTTGTACAGACCTCTGACTCTGTTTCTTCCCGGGCTCACTGCTCTGTCTGGATTAGCTCTGGCCTCCCCAAGATCCACATCACCCCACCCACGACGCTCCCAGGCGGGGTCATGTCGGAACCCCTGTTTTCTTGTGAACAGAGACGGTGTTCATGAGCTATGATGGCAGGTGGTTCCCACCCTCCACCCACATCTCTCATTTACCTCTTGAGCCTGCCCAACCGCCCCCGCGTGGCCTGAATTACCAAACAACAAAGACGTTGAAAGGAGGAAGGCAGAAAAGCTGTGAAAGGAGGAAGGAAAGAGCTGACCTGGTTCCCCAGCCCCCACTCCTGCTCCAGTAAAACAGAAGACCCTCTCCTTTGGGAAGAAGGAGGTGGAAAGTGGAAAAGAAGCAAGAAGGTCATTTTCAGGGTGGGAGCCACACAATCTGCCTCTCCCTTGGCAAGTCAGGTCAGAGGTGGAAGAAGGAGAAAGAGCACATGGGAAAGACCCCACTGAGGTTTCAGAATCCAACGACAGGCAGGACCTGAGCCTCAGGTCCTGGAAGAGGCCCAGAGACACAGCAGGCTGCGCAGAGGGGTCCTCCCCAGGGTTAGCAGCCCTAACGGGGGGAAATGGCAATCCACGTGTGTGTGTGTAGCATGGGAGGGCGTCTGGGTCGGCCATGGAGACCCCTTCTCCCAGGGGGCTAGGATGCAAACCCGTCACATCCTAACATCTACCCTGGAGAAGCGAATAGTGCCCGGAAGGATAAGATTGAACGCGACTACATTTGTTCTGGGAGTGACACTCTCTTAAATCAGGTGTGCCCCTCAAAATTACTGAATGTAACTGAACTGACTTACAAGTAGCAAGACTAGGGGCTCCTGGGTGTCAGTTAAGCATTCAACTCTTTTTTTTTTTTTTTTTTTTTTAATTTACATCTAAGGTAGTTAGCATACAGTGCAGTACAACAATGATTTCAGGAGTAGATTCCTTAGTGCCCCTTCCCCATTTAGCCCATCCCCCCTCCTACAACCCCTCCAGTAACCCTCTGTTTGTTCTCCATATTTAAGAGTCTCTTATGTTTTGTCCCCCTCCCTGTTTTTATATTCTTTTTGCTTCCCTGCCCTTATGTTCATCTGTTTTGTCTCTTAAAGTCCTCCTATGAGTGAAGTCACATGATATTTGTCTTTCTCTGGCTGACTAATTTCGCTTAGCATAATACCCTCTGGTTCCATCCACATTGTTACCGAACAATGGTAGGTTGGTAAGATTTCATTCTTTTTGATCTCCAAGTAGTATTCCATTTATATATATATATATATATATATATATATATATATATATATATATCTCCCACATCTTTATCCATTCATCTGTCAATGGACCTTTGGATTCTTTCCATACTTTGGCTATTGGTGATGGCGTTGCTATAAACATTGGGGTGTATGTGCCCCTTCGAAATAGCACACCTGTATCCACTGGATAAATACCTAGTAGTGCAATTGCTGGGTCATAGGGTAGTTCTATTTTTAGTTTTCCGAGGAACCTCCATACTGTTTTCCAGAGTGGCTTCACCAGTTTGCGTTCCCACCAGCAGCGCAAAAGCGTTCCTCTTTCTCCACATCCTCGCCAACATCTGCTGTTGCCTGAGTTGTTAATTTTAGCCATTCTGACAGATGTGAGGTGGTATCTCATTGTGGTTTTGATTTGCATTTCCCTGATGATGAGTGATGTTGAGCATTTTTTCATGTGTCTGTTAGCCATCTGGATGTCTTCTTTTAAAAAGACGATTTTTTCCTTTTTGGGTGTTGAGTTTGAGACGTTCTTTATAGGTTTTGGATACTAACCCTTTATCTGAAAAAGTATTTGACTCTTGATTTCAGCTCAGGTCCTGATCTCACAGTCATGAGTTTGAGCCCCGCATCAGACTCCTTGCTGAGTGTGGAGGCTGCTTAGGATTTTCTCTCTCACCCTCTCTCTCTGCCCCTCCCCAGCTCACACACACAAACTCTCTCTCAGAATAAATAAACATTTAAAAAGAAATAAATACCCAGGCTATTTTCTTTTCTCTGTATTAGAACTAAATTCAGTTATCCAAAAAGTTATATTTTTATGTGTGATTTTTGAAAGTGCATCACACTAATGCATAATTTGCATTGTATCTCCAAACATTTATTTCTTTGTCATACCTGTTCTATCTCCATCCATTAAAGTACTTGGAATTTGACTTTTAACCACTGACATCACATCCCTACAGTCTTCTCCAGTGGAAGGTGAGTTTCATCATTTCTCTCTAGGAACACCTTCCATGGCTCCCTCCCTCCTTCCTTACCATGTCCTCATCACAGCATTTATAGCACTTATAACTGTCTGTGATTACCTATTTTAGTATTTATTTATTACTCTGATTATCTCACCAACCGGACGGTAAGATCTGTGTCTTTTTGACTGCATCTATCCCCAGCATCCAGCATGGTGCCCATCCCATATTGGGTATTCAGTGGAATCTGGCAGATTCCACAAACTCTACTCACAAACTTGCAACCCACAAAATCGTCGCAGGAATGTACAAGCTCCTCTGGAAGGCAAGAATGTATCGGGTCTAATCACCAACAAAATTATGGTCTAGCGTCCAATACAAGTACGGTTCATTTACAGGGAAAGTAAATGGGTGACTTTTCTTGGGACACAACCAGTTGCTCCTTGGGACACATTTCTGCAAAAAAAAAAAAAGCTCCGTCTCCATCTTTGGGCATCATCCTGAATCTTTAAACTGTCCTAAGTTAAAACTGTCCTAATTCTTTATCTTTTTTGCAGGAGAAAACACAGTTCCACTTGGGATAGTTGAGTGAGAATGCTCATTTTAAATGACCTTAGTGATTTACTTTTAGCTCTCCCAATGGTAGGCAGACGTGGAGACAAAGTTGGCCAATATAAAGAGGGGGAAATAAGAGGAACCCCAATATGGAAGCAAAGTCTGAGGAGGAGGGACGGGGTGCTGGTTAAGATATAGTAACAGGTGTAGAGATCCAGAAGTCCCTTGCCTAATGAACTCCTCGTGGGGAGGCTTTCATTGCCATCGGCGTTTCATACTCTTCCTGAAGGAGCAATCCACTACTGCCGTGCTCCATGTTTGATTTATGTATTCCTCCAACATTGTCTAGGAGGTGTCCAACCCCCAAGACACAGAGTAGAAAGGCAAAGACCTTATCCTCAAAGACTCCCAGTGGGGTCATGAACCAAGTGAATAGTTACCATCTAATATGGGGCCCGTGACAGGACGGAGCAGCACAGGGGGTAAAATGAGAGCAGAGCCAGGCTGAGGAGGGACAGAAACTCTCCGAGAGGAAGAAGGGCTGGGAAATGGGAAAGGTGAGCATTTGTGGTGGAGACAGGGAGGGAAAGGGCTAAATTCTCACCTTCCAGAGTGGAAAGGCGAAAGATGATAAGTAAAGCTGAAAAATCCAGAAGTAGAAATACACGGACGCTCTTTGGAGAACTGGAAATAAACTCTAAAATGGCCAGTTCAGAAAAGCTGAAAGAGGAGGCCAGTGGGAACAGAAAAGGTGGAAGGAAAGGGGGGGTGGGGCTGATGCTTTCTATAACAAACCGTCCAAAACTCTTGGGTATCACTGACAAAACCAAAAACTGAAGAGGAGGGAAAACATTCATGGAAAGCTTACCTGGAAAGCTGCATAATATCTATCATATGGAGATACATGGTCAAGCAACTACCAAATGTCGAATGTTTAAGCTGCTTCGGTGTTTCCCTAACAAAACAAGGCCACGTAGAACAGCTTCACCGGGCAGATCTCTTGCTCTGCATCTTTGATTAGGCCCCTAGGGTAGATTCCCATTCTGGGGCAGAAAGACTTAGACTCTGTTAGAAAAGCCACTCTCTTCTACCACAACCCATGGCTTCTTCTAATCAGACCCAACAAAAATGCCCTTGAGGACAAAGACCTTCATGATCAGTAGTAAATGTCATCAGTTTAATTATAGACTTATTTTAATGAGGTAAATTACATATGTTGATTCATTAGTGTAATTTCATATATGCGTTTTACGTTTAAGCAGCCCACCCAGCCTCGGACCCCACAGGAAGGGGAGGGAAAGCAAGCCAAGCGTGTGACCAGCAGGCTCCAGGTTGCGCAGGTTCCTGGGCCCTGACATGGGGTGTGGGTGGAGCTTGACGGCGGAGGGTTGCAGCCATCCCGAGAGCGAGAGCCCAGAGACAGGGACTCCAAGAGCCATTACGACTGTCCAAGAGGGCCCGCGGGGCAGGGATCCAAGCCGCCTGCGCTCACATCCCGCTGCTACCATTCCCACAAGGGCAACTATCGGCCCAGAGCATCTAAATGTTTGGAAGCTCTGGGAACATGACATCAAACCACTTTCCAGGGCCCTATACAATGTAGGCACCCCTGGCAGGGACACACAGAAAACATGAACCCCTGGGCTCTAGGCCCCTGCAAGCCAGTCTATTAACGTTTGATGGTCCTCTTCTAAACAGATTTTGGACAAACCATAAGATGCTGCCCTGAACTATGAATTGTAAATTATGAAAAAGCTAACACCATATCCTTCCTTCGAGTTCCTATTCTTGCTTTTGGAGTTTCTCTAGTCCCGGGCTAAATAACCACCAGCCCCGTGGGGCTACTGAACACCTGAAATATGGCTAGTCTGAGTTAGGATGTGCTCTGAGTGCAAAATACATCCCAGATTTCAGAGGCCTAGTGCCACAAAAGAGTGTAAAAAAAGCCTCATTTTTTATATTGATTGCCGAAGTGATGATATTTTGGATATATTAGATTAAATAAAAACACATAATTAAAATTAACTTTGTTTCATTTTATTTTATTTTCACTGTGGCTACTAGGGAATTTAAAAGTATATATGGGGCTCACATTTGTGCCTTGAATTACTTGTCTATTGGACAACGTTATTCTATAGCGAAGCATTTTACATTTCAACCCTGACATCTGTAGGCCATGATTTGCTTCATGGCTCATTTCCTAATCTGTGCCTTTTCTTGTTCCTGCCCTGAGGCTACCACCTCTGACAATTTCCAAGGAGGGAACACCACCAAAGGTAAATGGCTTACTTGGGAATCAGCCACAGCTGCAGAGGTAGAGAACTGTAGTTTCCCCCAAGTAACCACTAGAGGGACCTCTTATCACGCTTACGACTGAAAAACAGTGCGTGCTCTGAAATACAAATTCTTTTTCAGTAACTCCAGGTTGTTAATTAACAGATTGATTGAACTAAGAAAATTAATGTATTAATACTGAGTGGGAGAAATTCTTTGAGATCCGCAGATGGCTCTGATATCAGGGAACTGTTCCAACAGCCCAAAAAGCATTAAGAAGCAATGTTTCAACTTCTCTTTTAGTTTTCTCAAATCCTTTTGAATTACAACTTTTAGGATAATTGTATTCCTCTTTCAGATCCCTAGACATTGAGGAGTAAAATTCCAATATTTCCTGATGTAACTATTTATAAATGAGCTTTATATCCTTTGTCATTTGTATAAAATATTTACAATAAAAGGTGACTAGGGAGTCAATATTTAATGTCCTGTCATAACCAATGCTCTTAATGGAAGTTATGCTTTTGAGGCTAATTGTCCCTGGGTTCTGCTTCTCCTTGGGACCTTCTGGTAACACTTGGGTAATAAATCAGTTTGTTCATACTGCTGCTACTCAGAGTTCTTGCCTGCAAACAAGAAAAGCTGACTTTGTCTTATTTAAACGAAGGAGAGGGAATTTGTTGCAAGGATGTTAGGACGATTATAAAAGTGAAGGCAAGGCCACGCAGTCAAGTTCAGGAATTAAGCACAACTAGAGGAGACCAGAAAGCCCACCCACCCACCTGTGTGCCACTGTCTCTGGCCACTGTGACACACAGGGCCACCCATTCGCTGCCAGGTTGTGGAGCCCAAGTTCACTGTCACAATAGCTTTGGGGCACTTGCTCAGGATGCAAACGCGCAGACAAGAGCACCCAAGCTGGGGTTGTGGGTTCACGCTCTATCCACCAAGGAGGCTGCCCCTTCCAGCCTCTACCCCAGCCTCCACGCTGAGAAGCAGAAGTCATCAAGTCAAGAAGAGATTGTAGTGAATTCGGTGAGCCCCATATCCAAGATGGCTGGTGTCCTCATAAGAAAAGGGAAATCTGGACACAGAGGCTCAGACACGAGCAGAGCACCAGGAGACATCAGAGGCAGAGGTTAGAGGGATTTGTCTACAAAGCAAGGAGCACCAAGGATTACAGGAAACCACCAGGATGTAGGAGACCCAGGTGCAGGCAAGGTTCCTCCCCTAGAGCCGTCACAGGGATCCTAGCTCTGCCAACACTTTGACGTGGACTCCTCACCGCCACAACGGCAAGAGAGTAACTATCTGCTGCTTGAAGCCACAAGTTCGTGGCACTTTGTTACAGCAGCCCGGGGAGACTAACACACCAGGGGTCCCCTAAACCAGGAAAGGTCATTGGAAGCTGGGCCACCAGAAACCCCACCCACCATCCTCTGCTTTCTGTGTTTAGACGTTTGACAAGATTTCCTTAAAATCATTTGCTAGTTATTCTTTCAATCCATCAGAGAAATATTCCAGAAATAACAAAGAGCCAGGAAACGTTTAGATCTCCTACCTTTGGATTTAGTCACCTAAATATGTTAAAGAATTTGTGAATCAATTATAACACAAAACTCATGAACTGTAGCCGTAAATATGACCCTTTCCACCTGTCACAGATAGATTTCCGTGGAGCAGAGGCAGAGGTGACACCTCACGTTCATCAAGGGACTGCTCCCTCTCAGTAAAATGGGTTCCATCTTAAGGGTCACGTTAACCCTCGATGCTGGCTGTCGCTGTTGAGAAAATCAGGATTAGACATGCGGTCTAGCCAAGCTCGCGGCCTGTGGGACAGGACACCCACTTTTCTGCCGTGTCCTAGGCTGAAAAGAATATCCACAGCAAAGATGAGCTGATGAGTCCATTGGGAAATCAGAATCTCCAGTGGGGCGTCTCGGAGAAAGAATCTGCACAAACCAGGGGTCAGCCCTCGTCCTGCCCCCACACCTGACCCAGCCTCTCCTCTCCCACAGCCAAGAGCCAGCTCCGGAGTTTGTTCCCTGAGTAGCCGGCCTGGCCCAGCTCACGGTGAGCTCTTCTCCCACTCACGCCTGCCTCTCGGGACTGTCTGTTACTGATCTCTTAATACAGGAACCGACCGTGAAATCTCTGAGAGCAGGGATGGTGCCTTATACAAGGGGGCTGACGGCGAAACCGTGGAAGCTGGAGACGCTATGTCTCAACGCTCACGTGCGAACACTGACAAGAAGTCCCAGGTCCCAAAACAGGGAGTGACAGGTGCTCAAAAATGAGCTAAATTAATTCATTCGAAGTAGATTCCTGAATCACACACGACTGTGTAACCCTCAAAGGGTTTCTAACTTTGCACCTTGGAACGATCGCTGTCGGTGCACCTGAGATGAGGGGACGTGGTCAAGGTCGACACGAATCTGTGTGTTGTTCTGTTTGTTTCGCGAGGCAGGATCCAGATGTGGCAAAAATGCAGAAGTGCGGAGCAGTGGCTACCCCACATGCCAGGGATGGCGGCGGAAAGAGAAGCCTGCAAGGAATCATTGAGGAAGATGCCAAGCCAAGACGGAGCTTCATCTGGACCACAGTGTAGCCCGTAGGTCAGCTCGGGGCCTGCCTGAGCTGGCCCAACCGTGGGCATTAAGTGTCAGAATCCCAGACCGTGAGATCTGGGTAAGCGACATTACAAAGGTAACATCCAATACCTTTGCAAAGTAATGGACTCCCACCGGAGTCCATTAGTAAGTTTTTCTAACAGTTCCTACCTGAGCACCATTACAAAAGATAGCATTATGCCGTGTTAGCCGCAGCGATGCCCTAGAAACTGTGGATGGTGATACAGTTCGTCTTATTTTCCCGCGGGAATAATGCTATACCTTGGCAGCGAGTAGTTAGTTCATAAAGGGAAAAATAAAAAGCACCGTCATTTACTGAACGTCCACTACGGGCCAGACATCGTGGTTCATTATCTCTCATCTTTGCAGGAACCCTGTAAAGTAGGTGTGATTAGCCCAGTTTTAAAGATAAGAACATTAAGTTTCAGAGCAGCTAAGTGCCTGACCTTGGGTCTCACATCAAAACCTCTTTCTGGTATACCACAGCGCCTCAACAATCTGACGTGAAAACAAAGAAGCAGGTCTAAGCACCCACAGTGATTGCAAGTAATATAATTATGCTGTGCTTCGACAGACTGGCTGAAAGCAGCAAGAGATCTTAGAGACGATCTAGCTCAACCTCGTCACAAACAAGCAAATGAAAAACAAGAGAAACTAAGAACCTATCCAAGATCCAAAAGCAAGGGAGAGGCGTAGCTGGGTATAGAAGCAGGATCTTCTGATTCAATCACAACACGTCTCATCAGAGCCCCTCTCTTAGCTAAGAAAGGCCCACGAGCTGTCGACTGGGAGAGTCAGGATTAACACCTGGGACATCAGACTCCAAGCCCAGAGAGAGCTCTTTCTGCCACCCTATAAAATTACAACATCACTGTTGGCACGTCTAAAAATATATTTGTCTTGTAATACCCATTAGTTAGACAATCAATGCACAATGCTGGCCCTTTTCATTTGAGAAATTTAGAAGGAGCTTGGAGGGTTAGATCCCTTTCACATAATAGCTCGATTTAGATTTGTTGATTGACATATTGTCCTCTTGGATCAATTACATGATACTTTACACTGCGGGGTCTTTGAAGAGAGTCGACTTCTAAATAAGTTAATGTCTCCATCTCTCTCCAAGGTATATATTTCCCCTGACCTAAATCTGCCCCCTGGAGGCTCTTATAATATCCCTTTTCTGGAATTTCTCACTGGCACAATAAACCACTTTCTGTGGGGGTATTCCTTGCCTTGATAGGCGTAGTATACTTTCTCTTTTAAGAAAGAACTTGAGCCTTTTGCTTCTAAAAGTCCCACCATTTCAAAAACAGACCCGAGAACAGGAACAATCAAGCTGAACATTTCCGTCTTTTCACACGTTATTTGTCACCTCCCCAGGCATGACATCTCTTACTGCAGTATTTTAACCACCTGTGAATACCCGATCATGACAACATATGGAAAGCACCTGTCATTAACGCTGCAATTTGCTGCTTTCTCCTATGATTTTTATAGACCCAGGTTATCTCTTTATAAAACCTGTTACAAAATTGCTTTTCAGACCGCTACCAGTTGTCATTCGTGTGTACCTGGGTGTCTTTTACATAACTGTCTGGCCCAGTGCTTCCTTGCACTAGGTTAGGTAAGTCGAGGAACTCTCCTAGAGCACGGAGGGGTGGAGGATGGAATTTTCCAATGAAAAACATAGTCATTTTGCAACTTCACAATATCACTGGCCAGGAATTGCCCTTGGGAGTAGATTGTCTGGCATAGAATCTCTTTATTTTCCCAGCATGACCTTAGGATATAATTTGGTAATGAGATCATTTGGCAACCTTGAGCTCTAATACAGTGAAATTAAATAATTGAATTGGCTGTGGCTTTTAACCTATCCTTACTCTTCCAAGGTGGACTTTGGCCAAGATTATGAATAAACACTTAAGCTTTCAAGACTTCCATTTTGTAATTATAATTTGAATAACATGAAAGGACAACTCTCCTCGGAAGCACAGAGCGTCTTTATATGAATAAGTGTAAATTCCTTCATTGTATCTAAATTTGCTCTCCACTCAACTATTCAGGCCCAGCCTTTTCCGCGATCACTGCAGCCAATAATTCTCACTACTTGTTTACACATATTTGTATGTATTTATCATGCATTGTGACCTATGAAGACTGCTTCCTGTTTGCAACTGCTTTATTTTTCCAACTATAGTAGCAGTTCTTGGGAGAAGGGGCCGCGTTTGACTTCTCATGTGGATTCATTTAAATATCAGATTCCAGGGGCGCCTGGGTGGCTCAGTTGGTTAAGCGTCCGACTTCAGCTCAGGTCCTGATCTCACAGCTCATGAGTTCAAACCTCACATCGGGCTCTGTGCTGACAGCTCAGAGCCTGAAGCCTGCTTTGGATTCTGTGTCTCCCTCTCTCTGTCCCTTCTCTGCTCATGCTCTCTCTCTCTCGAGGTAAATAAATTTTAAAAAACATTTAAAAAATTTAAATATCGGACTTGGGGGCTGCATATTTAATTGAAGCTCTGTCAGCACCAGTTGGTTGAGTGATTAAAAAATATTGATGGTTCAAGGCATAGGGGACATAGTCATCGATGTGATTATGGCGAATGGTTAGTGACACTGTGGTGAACAAAGCAGAAGACATAGAGTTGTTGAATCACTATGTTGTGTATCTGAAACCAATGTAACATTGTGTTTCAAGATGACTCATATAAAAAATGTTTTTTTAATTTTTTTATATTTATTTATTTTTGAGAGAGAGAGAGAGAGAGACAGAGCGTGAGCAAGGGAGGGGGCAGAGAGAGAGAGGGAGACACAGAATCCGAAGCAGGCTCCAGGCTCCGAGCTGTCAGCACAGAGCCCAACGCGGGGCTCGAGCTCGCGGACTGTGAGATCATGACCTGAGCCGAAATCGGTCGCCCCACCGACTGAGCCATCCAGGTGCCCTTAATAAAAAAAAAAAGTTTTAAGAAAAATATTGTTGATTCAAGCATAGGCATATCACCAATTCTATTGTGTCTTCTTAGAGCCCCTGGGTTTATATCTATTTACACACATAAATAAGAATTCCATGTAACATGCCTTGATCCCAAAGTCCAACACAATTACAAAGGGGGGGGGGGGCGGGTGGCGCCTGGGTGTCTCAGTAGGTTAAACGTCAGACCCTTGATTTCAGCTCAGGTCATTATCTTGCAGTTCGTGAGTTCGAGCCCTGCATCGGGCTCTGCGCTGACAGTCTGGAATCTGCTTGGGATTCTGTCTCTCTCTCTCTCTCTCTCTCTGCTCCTCCCCCCACCTCAAAAATAAATAAACTTTTAAAAAGTTATAAAAATTTTTCAAATAGAGTAGGAAAGACACAGTATTAAAGGTCTTATCTAGTTAATGCATTGACCTGAAGGTGCATTAAAACAGCAGTTTTCAACAAAACATTTTTTAGGTCTGGCAATTTTTGGCTCACCATCTCACCATTGACATACATCATTTCCAAATTTGTTTTTTTTTTTTAATTTTTTTAATGTTAATTACTTGTCTTTGAGAGAGAGAGAAAGAGAGAGAGAGAGCAGGGGAGGGGCAGACAGAAGGAGACACAGAATCCAAAGCAGGTTCCAGGCTCTGAGCTGTCAATGCAGAGCCTGACCCGGGGCTCGAACCCACAAGCTGCAAGATCATGACTCGAGCTGAAGTCCACGCTCAACCGGCTGAGCCACCCAGGCGCCCCCAAAATTTGTTTTTAAATACTAAACAGGGAAACTGACAAATCGCAAAGAAGAAAGTTGCCAGCTCGTTTTCAGTTTCAAGGTGGTCAGGCTGACCTTTTACTTAGGGGTCCAATCCTGAACCCCCACACTCTCCTCTCCCCAGAGTACTATCCACATTTGTTCCTTAGAAATTTACAGTCCTGCCATTTACTAAATGTGTAGCTAGTAATTAAATCATGAGACTTCTCTACATGTTCTACACAAAACCACAACCAACTTTTTCTTCTGACACAATGATACCTTTCTGAAAATGTTTGCAGATGCAAGCCTGAAAAGGAAGAAAATGAAGATGGAAGTAAAGTTTAAGGTCTGGACAGATTTGCTTGAAGTTGATACTAATGAGCTTGTGAAAGAGTGAAGGGAGCTTTATACTATTTTCAGAAGACTACTAAGCAGACATCATGTCCAAGCCCTGTCTGGTACAACATGTCATTGCTACTCCCGTGGTGTATTCGTTTTATTTCTGCTTAATCTTGTTGTTGAGCTGACTTAATTTAGCAATCAAGTGGGACGATGAACAACTGATTTAGACTGTAATTCCAGGGAAAGTGTTCATTTAGATAACAAAATGCAAAATTTCATTGCTAATCTAGACAGTCATTAGCTTGACGATGGCATTGTCGCTGTTTGGAAGATTGTGCTATCTGGTGCTAGAGGCTGTCCTGAGATTGAACCTAAATTCTCCTAAGTCCTTCTTCTGGAATTAGTCCATGAGAAGTAAATGGAGGCTGATTCTTGGTCTAAAAATGATTCCACCCCAACACTCTCACCTCAGATCTCCGTGTTGGTTTAGTGGTAGAGATCTTGGGACATTTTGCCTGCTCCAAAGACAACAGGAATGAGATTCTGGGGAAGAAGCTCCCAGTGGACAATGAGAGCTTCTAGGTTCAAGTCATTTCACTGCTAGAATATGTATTGGTCAGCATATTTCAAAGGTACAGAGAAGCGATTCCTCTTTCTAAACCAAATGCTTCTGCTCCGTACAATTTTCCAAGGCAGCAACTCATCAGAAAGATCTTCTTTATAGCATCTATATTTAGTCACTGCATTTTTTTTATTATCTCTTTTTGTTATCTTAATGAATGTAATAATTATCATAGTCCTGTAAAAGAAATCCTATCTACATACATATAGAGATAGAGATGGCAATATGCATATAGACTACTAACAAAAATTATATAGTTGCTTTATTTATTTGGTAGTATTTATAATATGAAATCTTACATATTTCTCTTATACTAAGAACAGAGCATTAATTTCTCCTCTTTATAAGGATGTCTTCTAGAGTATCACTGTTGTAGACCCAGTGCCCCAAAGACCCCCCAATGAGTCATGCCCTTGAATAATCCTCTTTCCTAAGTACAGACAGAACCTGTGACTTCAAACCAATAGAATATGGCCAAAGTGAAGGGGTTTTATAGGTATAATGAATGTCCCTAATTATCTGACTTGCAGTTAATCCAAAGGGAAATTTTCCTGGGTGGGTATGACCTAATCAGGTAAGCCCTATTAGAAGAGAATCTGAATCTTCTCTGAGGTCAGAGACTTGAAGCATCAGAGATGGTGGGTGTGGGTGTGGGTGTGCACATGTGTGTGTGTGTGCATGTGCACACGTGCGTGTGTATTCCTGGTTTTGATGAAGCCAGCTATCATGAATTCTACAGAGAAAAGAAATCGAATGCTGCCAACAACCTCAGGGAGCTTGGGAGCACATCCTTCCCTAGTTGAGTCTCCAGAACACGAAGCCCAGCCTGCACCTTAATTTCAGCCTTGTGAGCCTCTGAGCAGAAAACCCAGCTTGGCCGTGCCTGGACTTCTGATCCACGGAAACTGTGAGATGCCAAGAGTGTGTTGCTTTAAGCTGCTGTGTTTAAGCAATGATAATGTATGCAATAAGGTTGAAAATAATTATTTATGACACCACAAGCATTCCTTTAAGTCAGGAAGAAGAAAGACTAGGGGCGCCTGGGTGGCGCAGTCGGTTAAGCATCCGACTTCAGCCAGGTCACGATCTCGCAGTCCGTGAGTTCGAGCCCCGCGTCAGGCTCTGGGCTGGTGGCTCGGAGCCTGGAGTCTGTTTCCGATTCTGTGTCTCCCTCTCTCTCTGCCCCTCCCCCGTTCATGCTCTGTCTCTCTCTGTCCCAAAAATAAATAAAAAAAAAAAAAACGTTGAAAAAAAAAAATTTAAAAAAAAAAAAAAAAAAAAAGAAGAAAGACTAGGATGACTGCCCTCGACACTTTCGACATCACACAGGAAAGAGACAAAGGTATCACTGTCTGCAGATGTTTTCACTGTTCATCCAGAAACCCAAGAGAGATATTGTTAATCTATCAGAAACAACACGTATGCCAAATTAATCTACCTATATTCATGGTTTCCTACATTTGAATCACAATTAACTACAAAAAATATAAAGAGAAGAGATTATACTACTTATGATAGCAACAATGACACAACAAAATACCTAGAAATTAGCCTAGAAGAAATGCTCAGAAACTATATAAAGAAAAAAAAAATGAAACTCTACTAAGAAGCATACAAGGAGGCTTGAATTAAGACATATTTTGGAAATCTGAGAAAATTCCATATCATAAAGATGTTCCTCTGCCCCGATTAATCTACCAATCCAATTTCAGAATAAATAAGCTTTTTAGGTGGAACTTGACAAAGGGATACCAAAGTTGGCAGGGAAGAATAAATATAAGAAAATCATAACTACCCGGAAAATGATTAATAGCTCACACCTGGTGGGTATAAACCATGTTCCAAGCCCAATTCTGCTATACACTAGGCTCACCTAATTTTTGCACAGCCCCGTTAGACAGGTAGTATTATGATCCTCGTTTCATAGAAGCAAAAACAGCATCCTAGAGATGGTAAGTAATTATCTGATATCCATTCAAGCCGAGGTTTGAACCAAGCATTCCTACATCAGAGCCTGAATCCTTAGTTTTCCCTTCTGCCTCGAATGAATCAGGCAGTTCCACAAAATATTGAGGTGAATTACAAAGCTACAGTAATAAAAACTATTTTCCTGGCATAAGAATAGATGATGAAAAGGAGTAGTTGAAACGTAATCAAGATTTCAGACAAACCCTTGTGAGAAACTGGTCTACACGAAAGGTAGTCTTTCAGATGAGTGGAGAAAAAACGGGCGCTAAATAAATAATATTGGGGGACACCCGCGTGGCTCAGTCGGTTAAGCCTCTGACTCTTATCTCAGCTCAGGTCTTGATCTCAGGGCTATGAGTTCAAGCCCTGCATCGGGCTCCATGCTGGGCAGGAAGCCTATTTAATTAAAAAAAAATGTTTTTTAATTTAGAAAGAAATGATATTGGGACAATTGATTATCCATTTGAAATAAATAAAAAGAAACAACAAAGCTAGATCTTGGCCTTAATTGTTACATCCAAATGAATTCCAGAGAGGTCAAAGACTTAATGCAACAAAATATTGAAAGTACTATAGGAAGATACAGGTATAGTGTTGTTGTTTTAAACAATCTAGCCGTGGGTAAGATCTCTCTAAGCATAACAAGAAAAAAAGAAAGAAAGAAAAAGGAAAAGAATGATAAATGTAACTGTGTTGAAACGTAAATGTTCATGCCAAAAGAAGTAATAACAAAGAACAAAATGGGAAAATATTTGCAACACATATACCAAAAGAACTTTCTTAACATACAAAGGACTTTAATAAATCAATAAAAGAAGGAAGAAAAGGTGAGCACCAGAATGGAAAACTGGATGAAGAATTTGAACAGAGTTCAACACAAACATGGAAATACAATTTAAAAAAAAAAAACAAAAAACCTCTTATTGTGGAGAATTTTAAACCTATAGTAAAGTGGAAAGACTGGTTCAACGGGCAGTCTCTTCCCAGCGATGGTCATCAAGGCGGCAAGTCATGGCCGCTTGTGTTTCTCACACACACACACACACACACACACACACACACACACACACACTTGCACACACTTCCATCCTAGCCACGGAAAAAATACAGCTCACACCTGATACTGTCTGAAAGGGGGGGAAAAAAGGAGTTTTGACCTTTTTCAGCCTTCAGCCACAACTGCTTGAATGCTGAATCTAGCACAAGAGCGCGGGAGGCATTCTTAGACGAAAGTGTTCAGGAAAAGACTCGGGTTGAACGGTAGCGGGGAAAGGAGTTTGAAATCAATTCTTTCTTTAAAATTTTTTTTTTGTAATGCTTATTTATATTTGACAGAGCGGGTGGGGGAAGGGGTAGAGGGACAGACACCAAATCGAATCGGAAGCAGGCTCCAGGCTCTGAGCTGTCAGCACAGAGCCCCAGGAAGGGCTTGACCTCAAGAGCAGTGAGATCGTGACCTGAGCCGAAGTCGGACGCTCAACCGACTGAGCCACCCAGGCGCCCTCAAATCCGTTATTTCTAAGTGCATTATCCGTGTTCCGAGTGTTTACAGTCTGGGGGATGGTGGTGGTGGCCTGTAAACATCTTGAGGACAGGTGCCTCAGCTTTCCTTCTGCACCAAAGCCTTAGGGTGCACCTGCCCCGAGGTCATCAACAACCAGGAATGGCTGCTTCGATGGACACACCCTCCCTCAAGGGGCTGACTGACATTGTGGCCATCAGTCCAGAAACTCTCTGTGGCTTCCTAGGAGTAAAATGAATCACAGCTGTTGAGGAAGGGCTGGGTCTCCAGGCTCCCCGGGTACATTCAGAAAGGTATGCTGCCCGATATGGAGAACAGGTTTCCTGCCCGAGAACGGCCCTTGTCACTTCTTTCACGTGATCAGCACTGCCAGGGCCTCGCCTTCCTTATAGTCATGCTGCAGGGAGGAAGCTGGTGACTCAACAAGCTGGGACGACACTTCTGGGTGGACTTGAATGGCTGTGCAGGGCAGGCTATGAGGACTTTACCAGTAGGCATTTCCTTGAAGATGCTTGGAATGAGATGGATTTGGTCCTGGACGGACCTGGAGAGACCCTGCTGAGCCCGAATCCACAAATGTCGCTCAACACTCAACTGAACGTCTTGATATCCAAAACCCTTGATCGTGAGCAAGGAGGCTTCATTTTGTTCAACGAGCCTTGGCTAGTCAAGCACCTATCCTGTATGGACATGTGGGGAGCCAGGGCACAGGGAGGGTTACAGAAGTGAATAAGATGAAGTCTTTGCCCTCGGTGATTTGACCGTCTAGAAAGGATGGACGCCGTGTGAGTGAGACGAGCCATTTTTGGTGCACCCGCAGTGCTCCGGGACCTATTTTAGGGATTTAGCATGCGTGACCTAAGGACAATCCAAGGTCAAAAGTGCTATGAAAGTTCAGAGAGGTTTTGATGTTTTCTCAAGGAACTAACATCGGAACGAACCCTTGAAGAATAGGTATGATTTTCACCAGGTTGAAATGGAGAAAGCAATTGTGGGAAAGAGGACGTGTTAATCATGGTCCAAGTAGGTGCTGGGCTTCAGGAATGGGACGTAGGCTGTTGGGCTCTCCCCGTCCTGTTGTCTAAACCAGAACACCGCTGCTGTCGCCTCCTACTCCATCTTCCTGGCTCCTCTCTCCCCCTGGTGCACCCTACAAACTGTGACACCCATTTTCATCAAACCAATATTGAACGAAATCAGGATTCTATATACTCTACTTTCTTCCAAAAGGAAGAAAATTACAGAGAAGGGAGAGGACAAAGGGCAGGAGAAAGGGGCTGGGGCGGGGGAGCCTGCCGATGAATCCTTAGTCCCTGCCGAACCAAGTCTGAACTCTTTATCATTCAAAGCCTTGAGCACCTGGCAGTGCCTCCTGGTGCGTTTTTAGCTTCCCTCCTGCCTCTCCTTCCCCAGAGCGCCTGTCGCTTCCCCCATTCTAGCCTTCCCTCAAACATGCCAGATGTTTATTCTCCTGTGCCTTTATTCATGCTTTCCTTCTGCTCAAAAGGGCCTACATTCTGTCCAAATCAGTTTAAGATTTTAAGATTTGGTTTAACTGACACCTTCCCCGAGAAATTCTTCACCGCTCCTTCCAAATTAAGCATCCCCCCTCATGGTGCAAACTGCCTGTGTCTATGAGTCCTTGTCTGTCTTCTAACATCCCATCTGGAGTCATGTGACCTGGGATCAAACTCCAGCTTTATCACTTAGAAGCTGCATGGATTGGGGACCATCTATCTCTCTGAGGCTGTTTTCCTCATTTGTAAAAATGGGATACTTAAGATCCACTTTACAGAATTAAGAAATAAGATAATGTATGTGGAAGTATTTTATAAACCATGATACAGGTAACAATTTTAGATTTACATTTTTCAACATGAAAAAGTAACAAGTTTCTATACCACTGTAATGCAAACTCCCAAAGAGCAGGAATTTAAAAAAAAAAAATCTTTTATTTTAAAATAATTACAAAAGAGTTGCAAAGATATTTAGAGAATTCCAATATAGTCTTTTTTTTTTAAGTTTATTCATTTATTTTGAGAGAGAGCATGAGCAGGGGAGGGGCAGAGAAAGAGGGAGGGAGAGAATGCCAAGCAGACCCCACACTGTCAGCACAGAGCCCGATGCAGGGCTCGATCCCACGAACTGCAAGATCATGACCTGAGTCAAAATTAAGAGTCAGACGTTTAACTGACTGAGCCATCCAGGTGCCCTGCCCATATACACTTTACCCAATATCCCCTACTGTTAGCATCTTATCTTGTTTATTTATCAAAACTCAGGGTGCCTGGGTGGCTCAGTCGGTTAAGCATCCGACTTCCACTCAGGTCATGATATCTAAGCTTGTGAGTTCGAGCCACACATTGGGCTCTGTGCCGACAGTTCAGAGCCTGAAGCCAGCTTCAGATTCTGTGTCTCCCCCTCTCTCTGCTCCTGCCCTACTTGCACTCTGTCTCTCTCGAAAATAAGTAAACATAAAAACCCTATAAAATTTGTTTCAGTGTAGTACTATTAGCTAAAATCCAGACTTAATTTGTGTTTTTATCAGTTTTTCCACTGATGTCTTTTGTTGTTGTTCCAGGATCCAACCCAGAATCCCATATTGCATTTAGTTGTCATGTCTCCTTAGTTCCCTGCAATCTGTGACAGTTTCTCAGTCTTTTCTTATCTTTCATTACTTTGACATTTTTGAAGAGCCTGGTTAGGCATTTTTTTAGAAGTAGAAAAGCCCTCAATTTGTGTTTTTCTTGTGTTTTCTCACGAGTAGACTAAAATTATGGATTTTTGAAAATACCTTACAGACGATAGCCTTCTCTTTGAATATTGAGGGTACGTGATACTAACACGATTTGTTGATAGTGACAAAAGAGGGATTTTTGACCGTTTGGTTCATATCCAATATCCACAGCAGCCTGGCACATGGTGGTAATTTATATCAGTGGATTCTCTTTTCACTATTATGTGTCTGTGTCTTCCACTAAATTGTAAACTCCTGAATGGCAAAGACCATACCATATTCATCTCTGTAGTTTTTTAATGCCTAGTCGACTTACATTTAGTGGGTGTTCCATAGACTCTTAGGGATTGAGGTGAAAGGTAAATTGGAGTCTAGTTGTATCTTCAGGGAAAATCAGGTTTATCCAATAGTCATTAAGGATCTAGCAATTTCTTTTAAGCAGCTCAGTTAAAAGGTTTAGTATTTATTAAATGTCTATGATGTGCTGACACCGTAAGGGCTGCGATCCCTACAGCATTTTCAGTAAGTGGAAGGGAACAGAGGGGTGGAAAGGTGAACTGGCAGATGAAGGCAGAGGGAGGGCTGACTTTGAGCTTTGAGCCTGGATGGTGGAGTTTTCGTGATGTTATTCTGAGAAGTTTGGGGTAGATGATCATTAACTTGACTACAAATGTGTTGAATTTGTCTTGTGGGAAAGTCCTGTGATTTCTGGAGATCTCTGGAAGGTTATGAATGCAAGACAGAAGACAGCATTAGGCCTAGAGATGTAGATTGGAAGTCATTTCTATTATATCGCTATATAAAGTCCAGGAAGGGGATAAGATGAGCAGGGATGGAGTAGTTTGATTAAAGAGAACATGACTCTTGACACAACGCTACAGATAGAGAAGAATAAGTAGGGGAAACAGTGGGACACCTGGGTGGCTCAGTCGGTTAAGCATCTGACTCCTGACTTCAGCTCAGGTCATGATCTCACAGTTCTTGGGATCAAGCCCCGCATCAGGCTCTGTACTGATGGCATGGAGCCTGCCTGGGATTCTGTCTCACTCGCTCTCTGCCCTTCCCCCGCTTGCTCTCAAAATAAATAATAATTTTTTTTTTTTTTTTAAAGAAGGGGAGACAGTGAAGGAGAAAGACAAAGAATATTAGGATTCTCTACAAGTGAGAGTTCAAGAACTGGGTAGTTGACAATACCTAGTAAGAAGGGCGAGGGAAGAACTTTAGTAGGAGACATCAGATGATCGGGAAGAATTAGGGAGTGAGTAGGAAATAAAATGGAGGAATGATTAAATACCTATTTCACTTTCCTTGGGGAAGCTTACCTACATAAGGATGAAGAAAAAGGGGATTTTGACTGCAAACGATAGAAAGGCTGACGCAAGGTCTTATTGAAGGTCTGCGACTAATCCCTGACATGTGATCTCACAGAAAGCACTTAACCTCTGTCATTAACCTTCCTTATAAATGGTGTAAAAGATAATCTGATCTGCCAGTTTCATAAGACTTGTGTTCAGGAGCCTGCTTCCCCACCAAACCGTGAGCTCCTAGAGGACAGCAACCACACCTGTCTTTTACTAACATTCTCAGGACCTCACGGAGCCATGACAACTTATTGAATAAAGTGTACAGTGTTGAGTAATAAACGCTGAGGCTTACTGAGATCTTACTGTTCACCCAACACTATGCCAGCGCATGCTACTAGCATTCTTCACAATCCTGAGGTGGGTACTGTATATAATTAACCCCGTCTTACAGAGGAGAAAACGGAATGAATGAGACACAGTAAACGAGCCCGAAGTCCCCACATGGTGGGTCTTGGGGACGGGATGACTTTTTCACTCAAAAGCCACAGAACTCCAGGGCACGCTCCATGATGTGGACTGAAAGGAGCCAGAGCCAATAATTCACCTCAAGTGTAAAACATCTGGAAAAAGAAGAAAACGTAACAGGTCTTGGCTCTAGGACGCATCTCCGCCCCTACGTAAGAGCCTCAGTGCGCTTGCGCCCAGCCTGACTTCCACTAGGCCCGGGAGCGCTTCCGGGCTCCCGGCATCGCGAGATCCCGGGGCCGAGACGAGACCAGAATGGCTGGAGACTGGGTAGCGCGCGTGCTGATGACGAAAGCGGAAGTGCCGAGGCCAGAGGCGGGACGAGAGCCCGGAGGGGGCTCAGAATTGCGGAAGTTTTCTGAGAAGGGTCGGCGGCGCTTGGAGCGGCTTGCGGTTTTGGAACCAGTTCGCGGAGGGGAGGCGTCGCTCCGGGTCCGAGGGCTACCAGCCTGCGCACGTTTGAGGCAACACCGGGCGCGATTCGACGTTGCCGCTGTTGGCTTCCTCTGCCCTAGTTCTTCCCCAGGGAGCCGCCTCGGATCTCCGCCATGGCATCCACCTCGTCCAATCTCCAGGTATCACTGTTCTCCCGCGTCCTGGAGAGCCGGAGCCGAGGGGCGGCGCGGGGTTAGGATTGGAGACAGGGGAGGAGGGAGGAAGCGGCCGCGCCCCTGGTGCCGGACGGAGGAGGGCGGCGCCCCCGCCCAGCCGCAGGTGGGAGGGTCGGGCGCTTTCCGCCCGCTCCGGGATCTCCCAAGCCCACCCGCTGTGCGAGACGCTTCACTTTTGTTGAGGTGGGTTTTCTTCCTCTTTTGAACAGAACTGGGCAGAGCTTTGAACCGGAGGCACAGACGCTCCAATCACTGTAAGACAGAGAGGAAAGAACGTAATGTTTGCAAAGCACTGGTGATCTTAGTTCTCCGTCTCAAGCTGGTGTAGCAAAGCCCTTCTCTTTTAGCTGTCAGGTGAATAGAAACGTGAGGACAGTCTTGGAATTTGAGGAATCCGTCAGTTCATTGAGCTATGCATTCATGTGCACTCTGCCATGGCTCCCAAAATGTATATAAAATCAGGGAGTGTTCTTAAGCTTTGTGGCTCCATCTCCCCACCCTTACCGCAGTGAGTACAGTGTTTTGTACATAAATCGTAGAACCTTAAACTTTTAGACATGATTGTTGGACATCTGTGAGATTCATTGAGAAATTTGTGAAATCGTGCCTCCGATGCCCAGAAGGGATCTGAGGTTTCAGAGGGATTTAGAATGTGACTTAGCCTCGAGGACTCCCAGTCCACTGGGTCATTTTGGGACAAAAGATCAGCATAAAATATTGAACCCTTGTCTTCGTCTTGCAGTCGTTGATGAGACATTCATTGAGTGTCCAGTACAAGCACTAAGGATAATGGAGGACCTGCTCAAACCTGGGTAATTGACAAGAAAGACCACTGAAAGTAGATACATTAAAATAGAACTCAGAATTTCACACACAGAAAGAGGTAGGATAGGAAGGAGCTTTGGGGGATTTTTTTTTTTAACGTTTATTTTGAGAAAGAGAGAGACAGAATGTGCGTGGGGGGGGGGGGGGGGCAGAGAGAGAGGGAGACACAGAATCCAAAGCAGGCTCCAGGCTCTGAGCTGTCAGCACAGAGCCCGACGTGGGGCTCGAACTTACCAACCGCGAGGTCATGACCTGAGCGGAAGTGGGTCGCTTAACCAACTGAGCCACCCAGGCGTCCCTTTCTTGGGATTTTTACCTTGAAAATTAACCCAAAAGATTATGAAAATAAATGTTTTATGTGTCTCAGAATGTTATAATTGCAACTATGGCTTATTCCTTAGAATGAAGAATAAGGGGCGCCTGGGTGGCGCAGTCGGTTAAGCGTCCGACTTCAGCCAGGTCACGATCTCGCGGTCCGTGAGTTCGAGCCCCGCGACGATCTCGCGGTCCATGAGTTCGAGCCCCGCGTCAGGCTCTGGGCTAATGGCTCGGAGCCTGGAGCCTGTTTCCGATTCTGTGTCTCCCTCTCTCTCTGACCCTCCCCCGTTCATGCTCTGTCTCTCTCTGTCCCAAAAATAAATAAAAAACGTTGAAAAAAAAAAAATTTTTAAGAATGAAGAATAAGTCATGTATTGATTTTTGTGTGTATCTTTTCCAACAGGGTTGCATTAGACTAAGATATAACAATCTCCACTTAGCGTTGACTTTTTTTGTAGCCCATTCAGAAAGGGTCTTTTTGGTAAATGTTTTTGGAAAAAGTATTGTTTCTTTGATAAAAGTATTGTTTCTTTAATATCAAAAGTGATTTCTTTTGAAGTACTGTCTTGTCTTCATATTTGTTGGTTTTTTAGTTAACTCTTTATTTCATCAGCTTTTCGCTTGTCAAAACTGCATGTAATTTGGACATTCTGCAACATAATTTTCATCCATTTACTGATACCTTTTTCCTTTTTTTTTTTTTTTAAGGCTTTTATGTTTTGAGAGCCAGCATGAGTGGGGGAGGGGCAAAGAGAGAGGGGGCCAGGGGATCCAAAGCAGGCTCTGCGCTGACAGGCTGACAGCAGCAAGCCCGATGATGCTGGGCTCCAACTCAACTTGAGAACTGCAAGATCATGACCTGAGCCGAAGTCGGGTGCTCAACCCACTGAGCCACCCAGGCGCCCCTGTTTTTTCTTTTGCAAGAATTGCACTTTGGTTTTATGGTCAGTTTGCGTCATATTTGAATTGGGTTGTTGGATGTTCCTTAATGAATCGGCTAGAGGCTGACACAAATGAAAGGCACGTTGCTAGTTTTAAACGGGGAGAGATGTTTAATTTTATGGTGGTTGGGTCATAGGTGCACTTTCTCATTCAAACCTTTTTAACCTTCTAGGAAATTTGGATGAAGAATATTCTTAAATAGCAAATAACTTTCCCACCAAACAAGGCAAAACTCCCCATAACCAGGAGCTCTTAACTAATGGAGGAATGCAGATAACTAAAACTCACAATTATAAAATAACACAATAGTGCTATGATAGAATTAAAGGTTAGTATAGGAGGGCAGAAAGGAAGGGCTTATCTAACTCTTCAAAGGTAACTGAGAAATGTTCCACAGAGGAGATGATGTGAGCTTAGATAATGTGTAAGGTGCCGACACTAACTGTCCACCGGGTGTTTGGTGTGATCTTAATCCTCAAAGCAACTCTTCAAGGTGAATATTACTTCAGTTTCATGGTATAAGAATCCAAAGTGTATTAAGGTTATGATTTAACCCAAGACATGCAGTTAGTATAGAAGACAGTTTTGAATCCAGGTTTATGTGTTATACATTTGTACTTTTTTCACTATGAAGTTATGCCTTCTTGGACCAGAAAATGGGATGCATTCCAGGTAAAGAAAAAGAATATATGCCTCAGTCTAGAAGTGCAATAAACCTTAGAGAGGGTTGGCAGAAATTGCGAGTAATGCGGTATACGTAGAACTCAAGGTTTACTCAGTCCTAAATGTGCCATACATTTTGCTAAGTCTTAGGGAATCATAAAAGAAATATATCATCCTTGAAATCCAAGGGCTTACATTCTGATGTGAAAAGACATATAAAGTGGCTGGGGCGCCTTGATGGCTCAGTCGGTCAAGTGCCCGACATCAGCTCAGGTCATGATCTCACAGTTCATGGGTCCGAACCCCGTGTCAGGCTCTGTGCTGACAGCTCAGAGCTTGGAGCCTGCTTCAAATTCTGTGTCTCCCTCTCTCTCTGTCCCTCCCCCACTCTTTCTCTCTCTCTCTCTCAAAAAAATGAATAAACATTAAAAAATATTTTTAAGTGGCTAACAGGGATACTGTGTGATCTTTGGAAATGTGTAACAGAGGCAGTGGAAATTTAGAGGAAGCATAGGGTAGGCCACTTGGGGGTATCAGGGACACTTTGCAGCAGGAGGACCGTGACTGTGCCGAGTCTTAGAGAAGCTGGAGTTATGTGGGGAGATAACTGGATAGGATATTCCAGGTGGAGAGTACACTATAAACAGGCATAAAGTCTCAGTTGTCCCATCAGTTTGGCATGACTGGAACTGCGTGCATAAGGTGAGTGGACAAGCCTAGTTAGGCCATGGAAGGGTGTGTGCTAACACAGAGATGATTGGTCCTCATCCTGCTATAGTCAGGAGTCTGCGAAGGTAATATGCTCAGGGTTTTGTTTTAGAAGGAAACTACCATGCGTGCATGGGGGACAGCCAGACCGGTAGCCACCCTGGGAACATGGGAGACCAGTTAGGAGGCAGGGTTCTGTGTGATGGGAGATGGGGAGGGCCAAAGTAGTGTAGTACCTCTTAAAGAAGAAAGGATTAATCAAAGACAGATTGGAGAGGAAGAAGTCAGGCTTGGCTCTGCATTTAGAAAGAGGGGTGCGGAGGAGGCTGAGTTTTCGCCCCTCTTCCTGGGTTGGATATCTCAGTGGGGAAGAATTGGGTCTGGGATTACAAGAAGAGGCACATATTTGGGCGCAGGTGATCTTGAACTTTTTGGGTTTGAAATGCATGTACGGGCAACCAAGTGGAAATGTTCCATGAGCAGTTGGAGACATATGTGTAGAACTAGAGGGAGAGAGCTGGAAACAAGCATTGGAGAGTTATTAGCATACAGATGGTAGCAGAGGTTGAGGGTATCTTGGAGAGTTCATAGCATGAGGAGGAACAAGAACGCTGTGCAATATTGGCATAGAAGGAGAGAAAAAAGGGCGCCTGCAGAAGAATCGCTGCACGGTCAAGAGTAGAACTGAGAGAGAAGGGTGCCATGGAGGCCGGAGGAGGAGGCCGAGTCCAGATGTCTGCTTTGAGGGTTGAATGCTGCGGACAGAGTTAGGTCATTGCGAGGCCTGGCAGGCAGCAGGAAGCACTGGAGGAGTCAAGAAAGCATGACGCACTCAGGGTTCTCTTTGGGATTTTGCTCTGGAGGTGAAGAGATAAGTGAGATGTTAACCAGGGAGGAACCTAGAAACTGGGGAGAGCCAGCGGGTTTTCGTTTGTGTTTTGGAGATATGAGCCTGAGGTAGGACTTTACGTATATTTTAATGCTGAGGAAGGCCCCAATTAAAAAAAAAAAAGGTTACGTTGGGGAGAGCAGCAGAGTGGGCATGTGATTCATAGAGTGGATGTCAGAGAAGGAAGATGGGGGTGGTCTCCAGAGCCAGGGGAGAGAAATAGCATGGACAGGCAGGAAAACATCCAGTGGAGGAAAGTTGTTAGAGATGGTAGGGGTGGAATAACCAAAAGGAAGAAGATTCTGAGAAAGCAATAGGGGATTTTTTTCCTTCATTCGGCAATGTGTGTGCCAGGCACCGGCTCTGGGGTGGGGGGAGAACCGAGAGCAGGGGCAGAGTGCAGCCTCTGCGGTAGATTAGGGGGGGCCTCTCTGAGGACTTGGCATTTGAACTGTGAAAAAGAGACTGTCCTGTGCCTGTTGGGGAAGAACATTCTAGGCCGAGGGATCAGCCGTGCGCAGGCTTCCTGAGTAAAGGTGAACTAACAGGTTTGGGGTGAGATCCGGAAGGAGCCAGGGCACACACAGGTCATTTAAGGCCCTGTCGACCATGAGCCAGCATCTGGGTTTTATTAACTACCGTGCGAACCCACCGAAGAGGGCCCATCGTTGGCTGCCAGGTGGACGCCAGGGTGTTGAGTGTGGAAGCAGGCTGACCACTCGGGAGGCTCGGTGGTAGTTTTGAAACACGTGTGATGGAAGTGGTCGGGGTTAGGAATAACTGGCACTCCCAAACCACACCAGACACAGTCACTTTCATTTCAGATGAAAAATGCTGATAGAACCAAGGTTGAAGTGGGGTGTTCAGCAAGGGAAAAAGAGATACATACCCTCAAATCATTTTTGATTAAAGGTTTAACATGCGCTGTTCAGTAGTAGCTACATGTGACTATTTAAATTTATTTATTTATTTTAATTTTTTTTATGTTTATTTATTTTTGAGAGACAGAGCACAAGCAGGGTAGGGGCAGAGGGAGAGAGAGAGGGAGACACAGAATCTGAAGCAGGCCCCAGGCTCTGCGCTGTCAGCACAGAGCCTGTTGCAGGGCTCAAACTCAAGAACTGTGAGATCATGACTTGAGCTGGAAGTCGGACGCTTAACCGACTGAGCCACCCAGGCACCTTTATTTAAATTTAAATTTTACTCAAAATATAGAACTCGTCAGTCACACTAGCCATGGGTGCTCAGAAGCCGATTGTAGCTAGCGGCTCACAGTTGGACAGTGCAAATACAGGCCTGTCCGTCATCAAAGAAGGGCTGGTTTAAAGTCATTGTTACCGTATTTGGAGCTAGGTAATTAAATACCAACTGTAAGAGTTTTCCTTAACCATCACTGTGGTGCTGAAAATAGGACTGACTGCAAATGAGGAGAACATATAGCTAGAGAGGTGAGCGGCACAACAATTCAAAATAATAGAAGAAAATTGTAGCTAGAATAAGAAAGAACTTATTTCTCCTGCATGGCTTAGCCGTGGAGTCTTCTAGGTGCATTTTTATGTGACAAGGTGCCCCAGTCCACCGGTTGCCCACACGTATGAGTGCTATGAGTTCACCCTTTATATCCCACCTAGCTTACCAGACTTTTGAAAATTCACCATCAAATTCAGCTATTTGAACTGTGAAACATCTTATCAACTCTACCATTTTTTTTTCCCTCCTGCAACAACAGAGGGAAGGTCTGTTCCCCCTATTTACAGCTTTCATTCCATCTATGCATTCCATTAGCAACTGCTTCAAAATATAATATTCTCACGTATGGTTGGTTTGGGATTGTTTGAGTGGTTTTTTTTCTTATATGCTTATTTTTAATATAGCATAACCATGATCCTTTTTTTCTACTGGCTCTTTTGTTGAATACAGTTTTACTACTTAGACTAATCCAGGTGGAATGTTTTAATAAACCATGCTTGTTATTTACATGTGTGTATGTGTGTTTAAATATTAAAGTTGGTTTTTTAATGAAGGTTTTATTTTGCTATAACCATGGGTTCACATGCGATGGTGAGAAATCATATAGAGGGGTTCTGTGGACCCTTCACCCATTTGCTCCCAGTGGTAGCATTTTATAAAACTATAGTACAGTATAACCCGGAGGTTGACATTGATACATTCCACCAGTCTTACTCAGATTTTCCAGTTTTACTTGTATTCATGTATATTGTGTGTGTGTGTGTGTGTGTGTGTGTGTGTGCAGAGCTGTGTCATATGGGTAAGTTCCTGGATCCTCCATCAAAGTCATGATACAGAATAGTTCTACCCACAGGGACCCCTCCTGTGGCCCTTTTATAGATTTTTTTAGTGTATTTTTATTTTTTGAGAGATAGAGAAAGAAACGGCATGTGGGGGCAGGGCAGAGGAATAGGGAGAGAGAGAATCTTAAGCAGGCTCCCCACCCAGCACAGTCTCACCACCATGAAATCCTCACCTGGGCTGAAATCAAGAGTCAGATGCTTACACAGACTTTTTTTTTTTTTTTTTTTTTTTTGAGAGAGACAGAGACAGAATGCAAATGGGTTAGGGGCAGAGAGAGAGGGAGACACTGAATCTGAAGCAGGATCCAGGCTCTGAGCTGTCAGCACAGAGCCTGATGTGGGGCTTGAACTCACGAACCATGAGATCATGACCTGAGCCGAAGTCGGACGCTCAACCGACTGAGCCACCCAGGCGCCCCTCAAGAGTCAGATGCTTAACTAACTGAGCCACCAAGGAGCCCCCTGTTGCCCTTTTAGAACCACAATCACCTCTCTTTCTCGCCACCCCCCCCCCACCATCCCTGTTTCCTGACAATACTAATATGCTCTCCATCTCTGGTTTTGTCATTTCCAGAAAGTTACATAAATGGAATCATACGATATGTAACTTTCTGGGATATGTAACTTTCTGGAATCGGTTCTTCCTCAAGATCCATTCATGTTGTGTGTATCAAAGTAGTTTCTTTTTGTAACTGAACCGTACTCCTTGTTATGGGTGTAGCACACTTTGTTTAACCATGCTGTATGGTTGAAGGACATCTGGAATGTTCATGTATAAATTTTTGTGTGAACAGAAGTCTTCATTTCTCTGGGGTAAATACCCAGGAGTGCAGTCACTGGTTCATATGGTAGCTGCACGTTTAGATTTGTGAAAAAAAACAAAACAAAACAAAAACAAAACAGTTTCCCAGAGTGACTCTACCATTTTACATCCTACCAGCAATGTGTAAGTGATCCAGTTCTCTGGAGCGTTTGGTATTATTGTCACTTTTTTTTTTTTTTTAAAGCCATTCTGATACATGTTTCAAGATACCTCATGGTGGTTTTAATTTGCATTTCTCTAATGGCTGGTGATGTTAAACATCTTTTTGTGTGCTACTTTACCATGTGTATATCCTCTTTGGTGAAATGTCTGTTTATGTCTTCAGCCCATTTTCTACTTGGATTGTTTTTAAATTGTTGAGTTTTGGGAGTTCTTTCTATTCTAAAATACTAGTCCTTTTATAAATATGTAGTCTGCAAATATTTCTCTCAGTCTGTAGCTTGTCTTTTCATCCTTTTAATAGGATTTTTTACAGAGTAAAACTTTTATAATTTGATGAGGTCCAATTTATCATTTTCCTTTTCTTTCTTTTCTTTTCTTTTCTTTTCTTTTTTTTTTGAGGTATAATTGACGTATATTCATTTCAGGTGTACAACAGGATTCATTTTTTTTTTTTTTTTGTATGCGGTGTGAGATGACACCACAGTAAGTCTAGCTAACACCTGTCACCTTTCATTGTTACAAAAATGGTTTTCCAGTGATGAGAATTTTAAGACACTCTCTTAGCAACTTTCAAATATGCAACACAGTGTTATTAACTGTAGTCACCATACTGTATATTACATCCCTATGACATTTATTTTATAACTAGAGGTTTGGATCTTTGGACTCCCTTCACCTGTTTCACCTTTCCCCACCTCTGGTAACTACCTGTATGTTCTCTGTATCTATTAGCTTGGATTTATTCGTGGATGTTTTCTCTTTCAATTTCACACATAAATGAGATCGTATGGTATTTGTCTTTCTTTGACTTATTTCCTTTAGCGTAATGCCCTTAATTCTATTCATGTCGTCATACATGTCAAGATTTCCTTCTTTTTATGGCTAAATAATATTCCATTGTGTACGTAACCACATTCTCTATCCATTCGTCTGTGGACACTTAGGTTGTTTCCATAAGTTGGCTATTTTAAATAATGCTGCATTGAACATTGAGGTGCGTGTATCTTTCGACAAAGTTCATGTTTTCGTTTTCTCTGGATAAATAGTGAAATTGCTGAATCATATGGTAGTTCTATTTTTAATTTTTTGAGGAACCTCCATAGTGTTTTCCACAGCGGCTGCACCAATTACGGTCCCACCAACAGTGTACAAGGGTTCCCTTTTGTCCACATCCTCACCAATACTTGCTATTTCTTGTTTTATTGATAATAGCCATTCTAACAGATGTGAGGTCACAGCTCATTGTAGTTTCAATTTGCATTTCCCTGACGTTTAGTGATCTCGAGTGCTGTTTCATATACCTGTTGGGCGTTTGTATGTCTTTGGGAAAATATCTGTTCAGATCCTCGAGTCATTTTTTAATTGGGTTGCTTGGTTTTTTTGCTGTTGAGTTTTATGAATTCTTCTCTCTACACACTGGATATTAACCCTTTAGCAGGACACAATTTGTAAATATTTTCTCCCATGTGGTAGGTTGCTTTTTCATTTTGTTGATGGTTTCCTTTGCTGTGCAGAAGCTTTTTAGTTTGATGGAGTCCCACTTGTTCATCTTTGTTTTTGTTGCCTTGGCTTTTGGTGTCAAATCCAAAAAATCATCACCAAGACTGGAGTTGGAGCTTAACTTGCCTATATTTTCTTCAAGGCGTTTTATGGTGTCAGGTGTTCTGTTCAAATCTTTTGAGTTAATTTTTGTGGATGGCGTAAGGCAGTGGTCCAGTTTCGTTCTTTTGCATTTTGCTGTCCAGTTTTCCCAACACTATTTATTGAAGAGACTGTCCTTTCCTCTTTGGGTATTCTTGACTCCTTTGTGGTGAGTTAATTCACTGTACACACATAGGTTTATTTCTGGGCTCTCTATTCTGTTCCATTGATGTATGTGTCTGTCTTTATGCCAGTCCCATGTTGTTTTCATTTTATATATTGTGTTTTTTGGCACATATAGTCTAAGAACTTTGCCTAGCCCTAGATGCTGGAGATTTTCAGTTTTTTCTAAGGATTTTATGGTTTCATATTTTATATTAAAGTCCACAATCCATTGTGATTTAATTTTTTTTCAACCTACAACAACCTTAACTTACTGTCTCCGTTTCTGTGGGTTAGAAGTCCAGGTCGAGCATCGCTCAGCGGGGCTCTAGCTCAGAGTCTCACCAGGCTGACCGAGGTGTCAGCAGGGCTGCGTGTCTGTCTGTTTGGTGGTTGTTCATGAAGTCTCTGGGGATGTGTCTGCTTCTAAACACATGCGTGTTGTTGGCAGACTTCAGTTTCATGTGGTTGTCAGCCAGGTTCTTTTGCTTGGATGCCAGTGTGGTCGGGTGGATTTTCATCAGGCTTCTATTCTTTCTGACTTCTCCTGCCTCCTGTCTCCTACTTCCAGCTAGAGAAAATTCTCTGCTTTTAAGAACTTACGGGATTTTTTTTAAGTTTTTATTTAATTTCTAGTTAGTTAAATACAGTGTAACATTAGTTACAGGTGTACAGTGTAGTGAGTTAATTTTTGTGGTTTAGGTCAAGATTCTCTGTCTCTGTCTTTTTTTATGTCTTAATTTTTTTTTGCTAAAGATGTCTGATTGCTCCAGCACTGTTTCTTCTGCCATTAACTTGCTTTTGCAAATTGTCAAAAGTCCGTTGACATATTTGTATGGGTCTATTTCTAGGGGTTTTGTGTTTTTTGGCTTTTTTTTTAAATACCACAAAAGTCCATGTTCATTATGGACACTTTTAGAAGATGAGAAAAAGCAGAAAAAGAAGAAATTGAGTCTTATCAAAAATGAGCTGTGTTAAATTTTCTCTACATCTTTTTCCTGGGTTTTGCTTGTTTTTGCTATTGTTTCAAATAGCTGAACTCCTGCTACATGTAAAAATTGTATTGTGCTTTTTAAAAAATCCCATTATAGACATTTTTCCATGTTATTGTGAATGGTTTAATATTATTTTAATGATCCTATAATATTCCATTGTGTGGCATCTGTTTGCTGTGTAAAATTAATGTTTCCAAGTTTTGTTTTTGTTTTTTAAAAAGACCCCTCTGGTTACTGTCTTACTGGATTAAAAGATTTGGGCATTTTCATATTCTTGCAATTTCATTGCCCCATTGCTTCTGAGGGGGTTTTACACCATTTACATTTTACTGTTGTTATATGATTTATCTATAACAACATTGCATTTCTGAGAATTTCCCTGAATACTTTTAACTTGAATTTTCATATTATTTGATTATTCCTTACTAGCTTTAAGCTTGACTTATGTTGAATGAAAATTAATGAGAATCTTAGGGATTGGTACTAGGTAAAAGTAGTAGTCAGCATTTACCCATTTAACAAATGTAGTTTACATTTTGTAAATCATTATAATGTATAGTAACATGCAATTGAGATTTAGGGAAAACAGGTGGATTTGTTTTAAGATTGCTTTTACTTATTTATTTAAAAATATTTATTTTGGGGAGAGCACGGGGCGGGGGGGAGGGGCGGGCAGAGAGAGGGGGACAGAGGATCTGAAGCAGGCTCTGCGCTAACAGACTGACAGCAGCGAGCCCCGTGCGGGGCTCGAACTCATGAACGGTGAGATCATGACCTGAGCCGAAGTCAGACACTCAGCCAACCGACTGAGCCACCCAGGTGTCCCTGAGGTTGCTTTTAGTTAAAAAAAAAAAAAAAGAAAAGAAAAGAAAAGGAAAAAAACACGTTCAATATGATCATTTACATCACAGTGTTGTTGCTTATTTGATTTTGATGATATGATTTTGCCTCCCTTCAAACAGAAAGCAATAGATCTTGCTAGCAAAGCAGCCCAGGAAGACAAAGCTGGGAACTATGAGGAAGCTCTTCAACTCTACCAACACGCTGTTCAGTATTTTCTCCATGTAGTTAAATGTAAGGCCATAGTTTGTTTTCTGTTTTAAAAGTTAAAGGAAAAGATTATTCTGTTTCTTTTATAACAGTTGAAATATAATGCCAGAAAATTCCAAACCATCCATTTGCAAAATATTCCCGGTAGCTTGTTAATAATTTTTAAGTAGTCGGCAAACAAATGTGCATAGCTATCCTAGTTATTGTTATTTGTCTACCTAAAAATATTAAAATGCCATATAATCGATGTAAATAGTTTTTATTTTACTGGCGATATACCCACATTATGTACGAACCACATTTTCTAAGCGTCTCTGAAAATACTCTCTTAAGTACTTGTAAAAAAATAGGTTGGGAGCCATTTTGTTCGTATGTTTTCCAAATACGTACTGCATGTTTCCCACGCACCAGGTACTGTTTTAGGCACCGGGATGCGACGGTGAGGGGAAAGTGGGTAAAAACCCTGCCTCCGTGGCTCTTCAGCATAAGCTGAGCATACGACAAAAGTGTCTCTCTGGCAAACGGAAAGTTATTTTTTACTGAAAACTTCAGCGGTTGGATAATTTAGGATTTTCTTTTGAGCTTCTTCATTTCATGTTGAGGTTTTCTGTCAAATAAAAGTGAAACTAAAAATGAATCCTAAGATAATTGATTATTGCAATTGATAATTGCCCTGCATGGACTGCTCAAGTCGGCTTTTGAGACAGCTCCCACAGAGGCCTTTGTGGAGTAAAATTACTGTATTGGGGGCACCTGTAACATACGGAATTTCCGGCATTCTTCTACCATGAGATGAAACTTACGTAGACATTAATGGAAACGGTTGATATTACTTTTGTTGGTCTTAGAATTGGTTTTATGCGAGAGCAGCCGCTTTCAGCTGTCCGCACAAAATGTTAAAGGAAGAATAGAAAACCCACAGAATATTACATAATTTCTTCTTATTATTTAGCATTAACTTAACATATCCTAGTGTCTTGCTCAGATTTCTTTCTGCCTCAGACCCGCTGTTGGCTTCCAGCCGTGCTGGAGGGAAGCAGACAAGAGTTGGTGATGGTTGGTTACGAGGCTTAGAGATACCCTTCCTCCCTCCCCCCGCCCCCAAACTAGATTGTCCATGTCTCAAAAGTGTGTCTAAGAGTTTAAACCTGTCCATGTAGAAGACTAATGGAAAAATCTCTCTCACTTGCCTTTAATAGATGAAGCCCAGGGTGATAAAGCCAAGCAGAGTATCAGGGCAAAGTGTACAGAGTATCTTGATAGAGCAGAAAAACTAAAGGAGTACCTGAAAAAGAAAGAGAAAACTCCACAGAAGCCAGTGAAAGAGGGACAGCCGAATCCAGCGGAGGAGAAAGGGTATGTATTTTAGAGTGTTAGACTTTATTATATCTACTTAAACGAGAAAACTACATTTAACTTGTGAAATCCGTTTCTTTTGTTTAAACCAGCTGTTGGCAACCCAGGACTCAGAGGCCAAATCTGACCGGCTGCCAGTTTTTGTAAGCAAAGTCTTACCGGAACATAGTCTCTTACGTCTAAGAAAATGAGATTGTGGGACCTTGCTATCTGGCCTGGTTGGGTTTGCAGGCAGGAGGTTCTGGTCAGCTGTACGGACTGTGATGCTCACTGTTCGTGGTGTGCAGTGGCACAAGTTACTTGGGTAATCCCTGTGGTCGCCGGGAAGGGAGTGCCTTGCAGGCAGGGCTTTGGGGCAGCTTCCGAAGGCCGTTTTAAAAGACATAAGGAATGGAAGAACTAGAGGTGACTGGCTGCTTCAGACTGCACGGAAGGGTTTGAGGAAAACTGCAAATTCAGCGTTTTATATCCTCTGTTGAAGACATGGTCAGGGAATCGGCGGTTCCTGTGACACCTAAGAATATTTTCTCTTCTGTACCTACAGCACTGACATAACAAAAACCAGACCCCACCTGATCTTGCGGATTACTGCATTTCAACGTGGAATCAACTTCAGGGTTTCTTACATGAAAGTTGGGCCATTTACTGGCAGACTAATGAAACCATTGGAAAAATTTTAGTTAACCTCGAATGACCCCCTGACTCTTCCTGAGACTCCTTTGCCGGGAGAAATGTCCTCTCCTCCCTGTGAGTTGAGGACCCTGTGGGGTCCACTCCTGAGATGGCTCCCTAGAAGGGGGATTCCAATTCTGTATTGAATAGCAGGACCCATCTTGGCCAATTTAAGCAAAAAGGGATTTATTACAGAGTCTTAACCTTATAGATCTGGGGGAGGGCGGGCAGGGAATCCAGCTTGGATTCCGTAGGAGAAATGCCCGCCTCCCCCAGGGTGGTTCTGGTAAGGATCCGAGGCCTCCTGGTGCCAGGCAGGAGGACCTCCGCCCAGTTCGCTCGCAGGCATGGTCTCCTTGCACGCAGCGGCCACCTCAGCTGCTTGCCTCCGCCTTCTCGGAGGGACTTCAGTCTCCTGTGGGGCCCCAGCTGCAAGGAACCCCGGGCAGGGCAGTTGTGTGAAAGCACCGTCTTCATTGTGCAAGAAAGCACGGTGGGACGAGGCTGGAGTAGGCGTCAGGTGAATCGTTTGGCGGTCTCCACCTCACCTGTAACCCCACCATCCTAGGATAACCAAGCCAGTCCCATTTGGGGGAAAAGATGTCTAGCTTTTTAATCCCCCTTTATATTTGATATGTAAAAAATGATGTAATGCCATATTTTTTGCTTTACCACTTTTTCATTCAACATCGTGTTGTAAATATCTTTCCAATAAACTATTTCTACATCATTTTTAAATACTGCAATGTGTTCTATCATATACTAATCCCTATAATTAAGCATACTCTATTTCTAATTTTTTCCCCTTTGGGAACAGTGTGGGCGTGATTATCCTTGTCGTCAACTCTTTAAACTTATTTTAAATTATTTTTTCAGGATAAATTCTTAGATATGAAATATCTGGATTGATTTACTTGTCTTTTGGTCTCAGTTCATGTTCATCAAAAGCTTCATCTATTCTTTGGAACCCCCCAACCTAAGGATTACAGACCTTGATACCTTAAATAATTAATATTCGGGGTTTTTCTCTCCTGGTTATGGCTTCTTGTTCTGATACATAGTTTGCCTGGTTTGGTGTTTTTATGTTGTTTACAACTCTCCTGTAACTCATCTAAAGTCTTTTGTGGAATGAGGTGTGGGGCATGCGTTTATAAATGTGCACATACATAGGTATGTCATGGGAATTTGGAGCTGGTTCCTGACTTCATTCTGGTCTTTTTGCCCCTTTCCTGTTCATGATTCCATATTGACAGATAACATGCCTGCTTACTATTTTGGTTAATATATTCTTATTAAAAGTAATAAAATAAGGATAACTTTTAATACGAATGTCTTATTTTGCCACTTAAAGTACAAATATTTCAGATTAATTTTTCCTTCATTTTTGCCTTATTTTGATAGCAATGAGTGATCATTTGAATATATTAAATTCTTTTTATTAGGAATGACAGTGATGGGGAAGGAGAATCTGATGATCCTGAAAAAAAGAAACTACAGAATCAACTTCAAGGTTGCTTTAGATTTCATTTTTAAATTTACTATCTTATATTTTTTTAAAAAACCTCATAGTGAATTGTCTATCTGAATTGCTTTTTCCACCTGTATTCAAATGAGGTTCAAGAACTGGCTTTGGTTCCCAGTGGCCCCATGCTGGCTCTGTGTAGGCCATTTTCACAGGATTTGCTCCGTAGGATCTCAGCTAGGTTGTTTTTTCTATGTAGTCAAATATTGTTTGGTTTTATATGTGCCTTAGAAGCCTGTCCGTCAACTTACTCGTTTTCATTTTGTCTTATTTGCCCCCTTCTAGAGAAGGTCGCATTTACGCTAGTAGCATGCTGCAAAATCTAATGGTATTAAAATTCCCAAACTGTCAGAGGAACCGAAGGAGTTAGGACTCACGCTTGGCTTTTAGTGCTGTTGCCGTAGCGTATTCATTGATGGTTTATTTCATGTTTCCAGACCTTTCGCATCAGCTTCTTATTCTGTTTCAGTGTTGCCATTTACATTAATCTCTTCCAGCTTTCTGTTTTTACCTTCCACACCTGTAAAAGCCTGTTCGTTCTCCTGTGCTCGTAGTATAGCGGTGTGATGGGGAGGGTATGGATTTTTAGTTCCATTCAGATCTGGATTCCCCTCCAGGGCCTCCTGCTGAAAAGCTGTCTAATCTTGGGCAGGTTCCATAGCCTCTCAGAGTAGAAGACCCCAGCTCTAGTATGGAAATTAACAATACCTTCTTTTCTGGGCAATTAAAAGATTATGGCAGCGTAAAACCTGACAATGTTATATCTGACAAATTTTAGGGCCTCAGTAAATGGTAGTCATTCTGTGTATCTAAAATGGCATCTACTCAATTGCTGACTATATATACTGAGATTTGATCATCATTTGATATGTTAGCTGATGACTTTTTGGATTGAGTTTTATGTATTTTGTTAATTTGGATCTTACCGAATAGATGCATAGCTGGGAAGGATTTCCATTATATAGGCACAGCCTTGGTGAGTGAATGGTGACTGCACCCTGCTTGGCCAGTCTTTTAATCTTACTGCACTAACTGGTCTCTTCATTTTTATTCTGTTACCTGTCTTACTAACCGCACTGGGACATCTAGGAGAATACTCTAAGGGTAACACCTTGGAAATGCTACCGTTAGTGAGGATACTTGTACGTCTGAGAGCTTGAGTGGTGGATAAAATCAAAAAGCAAAGGCCGAGTTTCTGCTGCCACAGCAGCACTGCCTGGAGCGGTGCGAGCACACGCTTGCTACTCGGTGAGCTCTGCTGGACAACCCCGTGGTCTGTGCCAGGTGGCAAAAGACATTTTTTTCTGTCCTGCTTTTGTTTCCCCTCTCTCCCCCACAAAGTAAAAACTGGATGGTATCTTTAGTTTTGGAAAAGATACAAGCCAATTTTTAATAGGGAATTTTTCTTTAAAAATGAGTAATGATAGGGGCCCCTGGGTGGCTCAGTCGGTTGAGCGTCCACCTTTGGCTCAGGTCATGATCTCATAGCTCCTGAGTTCGAGCCCCGCGTCGGGCTCTGTGCTGACAGCTCGGAGCCTGGAGCCTGCTTCCCATTCTGTGTCTTCCTCTCTCTCTGCCCCTAACCCACTCCCATTCTGTCTTTGTCTCTCTCAAAAATAAACAAACGTTAAAAAAAAAAAAAACCAGTAATGATAAGGACCAGAGATGTACAAAAATACAAATGCTGAAAACACATAAATGAGAACATTTATTTGGAATTTCAGGATGAAGTGTAGTATGAAATCCTATCCTTTCATATCTAAGTCATTTTTTCCGTCTTTTCATTTAAGAGTTGCTCATGGATTTCACTGTAAAATAGCCTTTCTTGAATCTTGCCTCTTTTCCCTGAAAGAGTATTTTAAATCTTTTACTTCTGTTTTAAGTTATGATTTTAAATGTAATATTTGATTATTAAAATTAAATAATTTATGATTTGAGTTTTCTGTTAGCTGTTTTGATGCTCACGGACTTTTTTTTTGAGGTTAAATAACATTAGTGTAATAAAGAGTAGAGTCAAAGACTGGATGAATTTATATAATTGGAAAACAAATCATTTGGCTTGTATTCCCAATAATCCTTCTCCTCCTTTTTAGTTACTACTTTTGTCAATGTTACTTTTATCTGAATTTTTTATCACTAAACATTCCAAAGTCACTTTTCAACTTTGAAAAGTATTAATTAAGTGTTAAGATAAATTATGGCATATTTAGAAAATTCATACTTAGGAAAAACTTTAATTGGCCAGATGATATTTACATAATTTAAAGTAAATTTACTTTTGTTTACCTATCACAAAATCCTATGGGGTGTTGTAAATGTTTCCTTACTAATCTGAGTGGAACATAGAAAAGAAAAAGTGAATTGGCTTTACCTTATACTTACTGTAAACTTTTAGAATGTAGAAAGTGTTTAAGGTTTCATTTCAATTTTTTTTCCAAGATTTTATTTTTTTAAGTTATCTCTGCACCCAACGTGGGGCTCGAACTTAAAACCCTGAGATCAAGAGTCACATGCTCCACTGACTGAGCCAGCCAGGCACCCCAGTTTCATTTAATTTAGATCTATAGCTAAAGATTTTCATAATTTAAGTAGGTTGTGTAATATAATTACTTTTTGAATAATAGATGATCTTTCCTAACAAGAAGAAATAGCCATAAAACTAAATTTATTGGTAATCAGCAGACTGTGTAAGTGGTAATATTTTGTTATACTTAAAACAGTTATATATCACCTTAGAACTGGCTTTTGGAAATGCTTTTTTGTTGTTATTTTTTTTTTTAATGTTTACTTTTGAGAGAGAGAGAGAATGAATGCAAGCAGGGGAGGGGCACAGAGACAGGGAGACACAGAATCAGAAGCAGGCTCCAGGCTCTGAGCCGAAGTCAGACACTTAACCGACTGAGCCACAAAGGTGCCTTCGAAAAGCTTTTGATAAAAGAATAACTAAAGTTTTGCCAATAAGCTATATTAGAAGAAATCTTTTGTGGATTCTTACTGCAACAATTAGTGTCGCCTTTGAATATATTATACAGAAAAACTAAATCATTTAGATAGCTTTTTTAATGTACAAAAATTTTAAGTAGGTCTATTTAGAAGCCAAAAAGAAAATTTGGCAAATCTTAGGAAAATACTGCAAATCTACAAGAGCACACTTCTCTCTCTTCCATCATCCCCTCCCTTCCCTTCCCTTCTCCCTACTATTTATCTGTGCATCCATCTGTCTGTCATCAGTTAAAACTTTTGAGGACATTTTTCTTTTTGTGGTTAAGGAGAGCATTAGATCACTGGGTGTTTTTGTTAAAAAAAAAAAAAAAAAAAAAAGAACTAGTAGATCAGCCCCCATTGAACAAGTACTTCCGATACTTTAGTGCATTCAAACATGACCGCCACTTGCTGTAATGTCTGGTGATTTTCCAAACACTCTAGTATTCATTATGTCATTTGATCCTTACACTAGCCCATCTTAAGTAGTTTGGGCAGATAGTGTTATTTCCATTTTACAGTGAGGAAGCGGAAATAGAAAAGCTAAGTGACCTCCCCGAGGTGATCTAGTCGCCCACCCCAGCTTCCAGACTCCTGTTGACTCCGCCCTAATAACTACTTCCTTGTCACACGAGTTCTAAAAGGTTCTTAATAGATAAAACTTTTCCAGACAGTTTTATAACGTGTTTCTTGAACGTCATTATTTCGTGTTGTATTCTACATTTGATAGAATAGTCTTCCTTAATTTAAAGGTGACATAATGTTTTTGTAGGTGCCATTGTTATAGAGCGACCAAATGTGAAATGGAGCGACGTTGCTGGTCTTGAAGGAGCCAAAGAGGCACTGAAAGAGGCTGTGATCTTGCCTATTAAATTTCCTCATCTTTTTACAGGTGAGATGAATGTTAAATATTTTTTTGGTCATTGTTTAAAAAGTCATTGATGACTGAAGTAGAGTGTTGTGAATTTTTGTCGCCGTATTATAAGGTAACAGCTTACATCAGTTCTGTTATGAGGTGGTGATACACCTTTACACAAAGGTATTTATTTCATACGCATATTTGTAATATGTACATATATAGATATATAGCCACACAATGTAAATGTCAACCAGTAGGGTGATCACCGACATGCAGTGGAGTGCTGTGTGCTCACTAAAATATAGGGCACATTTACAGATCTACATTATTAACATGAAGGCATGCCCACGTGTATGATAAAGGTCAAATCCCACGTTATAAACGTGTGTGGTATGTCTCTATATTTGTTAAATAAATGTGTGTGCAGGGAAGTAAAAGTAGACCGACCAAAATGTTAAGGCTATGCCTGGGTGATAAGATTAGGGGTGATTTTGACTTCTTTGAACTTTCATCTGAAGTTTTTGCAATGGCCACGCACTAGTTTTATGAGAGTTCTTCCATTTCTTGAAAAGAGGAATAGGAATTATTTACCATTTTCGGATGAAGTACCTACCTCTAGGGACAGCTGCTTCTCACTGTGACAGAATATCGCTAAGCCAGCCGTCTGGGTGTCGTTGAAGTTACAGCTCCAGCAGTAGGTGATTTGTGCTGCACCTTTCCTTCATTTCGTCCTGTGTATGACCGAGAGCCTGCCTGTGTTTGTGCTGTGGCTGTACCCACAGTGTCACAGTGAAACAGGGCTTCCCTTTTAGAAGCAAGCTGGTTTATGTAGAGAGCGGATCTGTGCTGTTGGCCTCAAGCTGAACACTTCCAGAAGGTACTGTCGTATAGAGTAGTGACGGGCAGAGAACCCGTGGGCCCCCAGCGGTCCACCTAGCAAGGTATGACTTACAACCTAACTTCAGAAATAGGAAGTTAACAGTGTCAAAGTGACATCGTGGGGGCGCCTGGGTGACTCAGTCTGTTAAGTGTCAGACTTCAGCTCGGGTCATGATCTCACGGTTTGTGGGTTTGAGCCCCGCGGCGGGCTCTGTGCTGACAGCTCGGAGCCTGGAGCCTGCTTCGGGTTCTGTGTCTCCCTCTCGCACTCTGTCTCCCTCTCAAAAATAAACATTAAAAAAATTTTTTTTTAATTAAAAGCTGACATCATGATTCTATAAAGGCACAAAAGTATGGTTGAGATCATTTTATATTACTTACATCACTATTTTGCAAACACGTCATTTATGTATCTTCTTTATGATTGTTTCCATATATGTGTACCATTATTATTTTTTTAAATTTTTCTTTAAATCACTCATTTATAGAGCAAATTTGTATAGCCTAAATATACAGAGACCAGCAGGAACCTGTAAGTGTTCAGCTTCATAAGTTATCAGAAAGTAAGTATATCTATGTAATCATCATCACACAGATCAAGAAATAATACCAATAACCCAGAAGTCTCCCTCTGCCAAATCTTTCCTCTGCAAAGGTAATCACTCTCTTGACTCCTCTAACACCGTAGATTGTTTTGTCTGTATTTGAACTTTTAAGTCATCTTATTTTTATGTACTAACTTCATTTAAAAAAATTTTTTTAACGTTTATTCACCTTTGAGAGAGAGAGAGAGACAGAGCATGAATGGGGAAGGGTCACGGAGAGAGGGAGACACAGAATCCGAAGCAGGTTCCAGGCCCCGAGCTGTCAGCACAGAGCTTGACATGGGGCTCGAACCCATGAACCGTGAGATCATGACCTGAGCCAAAGTCTGCAACGTAACTGACTGAGCCACCCAGGCGCCCCTGTATTAACTTCATTTTAAAAGATTGCTTTGTGCCTGCTATAAATGGAAAAAAATTAATAATTTTCTAATATTTAAAAATTATTTAAATACAAAGTATTTGTGTGCTGCATAGAAAGCACTTCATATGCCACTAATTATATGTACCACATTTAAGGGAACACTGACTTACAATTGTAGACATTTAAAATAGGAAGATAGAATTCAAGTCAAAGATGAGGCTTATGTAACAATACTCAGATTTGTCATTAGTAATCTGCATGTCATTCTTTTATTTTTATTCTTTTTTTATTTTCTTAAGTTTATATATTTATTTTGAGAGACAGAGTGCATGCAAGCAGGTGAGGGTCAGAGAGAGAGGGAGAGAGAGTCCCCAGCAGGCTCCACATACAGAGCCAGACACAGAGCTGGATCTCATGAACCGTGAGATCATGACCTGAGCAGAAATCAAGCTTCCACAATGCCTAACCCACTGAGCCACCCGAGGCGCCCCACATGCCATTCTCCTATGGATACCATGTACCCATCCAGTTTGCACCTAGAAGTTTTTTAAGTGTATAGTTAATATTTTTTTGCCAGATGTAACTCAGCCTGTTTTATTTTAGGCAGTGTTATGATTTCTCATTAGGAAAATCGAAATACAGAGTTGATTTGCTCACTTGTTATATTTTGGCAAAACTAGGATTTCAGGTAGAGTCCCCTTATCGTTACCCAACCGCTTGAACAAGAATACAAGAATAGGCTCTCTGTAATAGTAACCTTTGCCTCCTTGTGGAATCAGGAACTGAATAGAACTTTGCGAGGGATCACCCAAACTGTGTTAGTTTCATTCCCCCAAGCGTCAAATATTTAAAAGAAAATGTTTCCAGCTGCCCTTGCCCTACGGATATAGTTTGTCCTACAGTGTTCTGGTATTAAGGATCATACACAGTAGACCATCAGGTAGTACGTTTTAGCTGAACGAGTCTGCCTTTACTAGATTGCAAGATCCTCTTGTATTCACAGTTCTCCGTCTGTACGTTGTGGTTTCAGTGCATAGTGGCTGAATGAATGAGTGAGCAAGCAGTTGAGCTTCCTATTAGAAGGATTATATATCTATGTAAACCCATTGGACAAAGTGGTCTCTAGAAAAAGCAAATACAATACTTCTAAGACATACTTACCTTAGATTGATTTATTTAAAAAAAAAAACTACTGTTAGCTGCAGAGTGAAAACTTCTCCACAGTATTCTTCAGTATGGGTGATGTCTCTAGTAACTGAAATTAACAGTCTTAGGTTCTCATGTTATTTTTCTCATGCGAATTTTAGGCAAGAGAACACCTTGGAGGGGAATTCTGTTATTTGGCCCACCGGGAACAGGAAAGTCCTATTTAGCCAAAGCTGTGGCAACAGAAGCAAACAACTCAACGTTTTTTTCAATATCTTCCTCTGACCTTGTCTCTAAGTGGCTAGGAGAAAGTGAAAAGTAAGTAGTAAGTTGTTGTTTTGGTGGGGGTTTTTTTTTTGTTTGTTTTTTTGGTTTTTTTGGCTTTTTAGTTTTTCTTTGCCAGGTAGTCACTATATCAGTATATAAAGGAAGAGGCTTCCTACATCATGAATAGACATTCAGAGAAGTGTCTGAATATGAAATAAGTATTCATTTCGTTGTCAGATCAGTCCCTAGTTTGACATTTATTTCATAGGAAAAAGGTAGCATATGTATAGTTATATATAGCATAGTTTAGTAAATCATAAAGTGAATCATCCAGTTGTAGTATTCTTATTTTCTAGACCAAAACATAGTTGGACCTTTTAATCTGTAGAGTTCTTATAATACTGTATATGTGTTGTGTTTTTTTTTTTTTTCATTAAGTCCTTTGTCATTTACTATTCTTTTAAGAAGCTGAAAGCTTTTCTTATTTTTAGGCTAGTTAAGAACTTATTTCAGCTTGCCAGAGAGAGTAAACCTTCCATCATCTTCATCGATGAAATTGATTCTCTGTGTGGCTCAAGAAGCGAAAACGAAAGTGAAGCTGCCCGTAGAATTAAGACGGAGTTCTTAGTTCAAATGCAAGGTAGGCTGACTGGCTTTTCACATAGCTTCTGTTACTGTATCACCATTATCATCACAATAATGAAACAGTGAAATTCTAGCTGAATTTCTTCATTTTAGCAGACCACATGTTTGATTATGCCAAGCTTCATTCCGGTCGTCCTCCATGGTGTAATCATCTTGCAGTACTCTGGCAGAAACAGGAAGATTTGCATATTCACTTACATCATACCAGGAACAGTATCAGCAAAAGGAATTTGTAGACTTCAAATGAAATCTTTCAAGAAATATTTTGAAAAGAATATTAGTAGTATTTGCCCACAGTCTAGCAGATTTGATTCTTGGGAATATTTGCATTATATTTTAATAATGTGATATTTGATTTTTCAAAGAGACTCTCTCAAGATGGGGCACTATAACATTAAAACCCCACATTCTTAACAGAACGTATAGGCAATGTTTAAAGAACACTAAAACGGAAAATTATTTAAAATATTACTTATTTTGGTGCAGGCGTTGGTGTAGACAATGATGGAATTTTGGTTCTGGGAGCTACAAATATCCCCTGGGTTCTGGATTCTGCCATTAGAAGAAGGTATGAAAATATAGTGAAGATCTTATTTCTAACTACAGATGTAACAAGTCAGTAGCAATTCCCTTTTTGTCTAGTGAAGAGGCATTCTGAAAACTTTTCAGAATTTTTTTTAAAATTTTTTTTCACATTTATTTTTGAGACAGAGAGAGACAGAGCATGAACGGGGGAGAGTCAGAGAGCGAGAGGGAGACACAGAATCTGAAACAGGCTCCAGGCTCTGAGCTGTCGGCACAGAGCCCGACACGGGGCTTGAACTCACGAACCGCGAGATCATGACTTGAGCCGAAGTCAGACGCTTAACCGACTGAGCCACCCAGGCGCCCCTAGAATTTTTTTGGTGTGCCCTAGTCCTGCTGACCCCCAGTGTCGGAGGAAGAGAGGCAGGCGTTTGTTTGCTTGCTATATTAAAGTTACAAGATAGCCACCTACGAATCTTTCACATTGGAACATATATTACCTAATGCTTAACTTGTAATTCAGACTATGCTTAGTGGGCACTGATGCTTCTAAAATTTACAAATATAGCTTGATATTTCAATGGAAAACTTTCACACAAAATTTTAGCAAAATGACAGTTACATAGGTTAAAGTATGATAGATAACCAAGATATATTTTCATAAAAAAATTTACGTTTATGGGGCACCTGGGTGGTTTAGTTGGTTGAGTGTCCGACTTCGGCTCAGGTCATGATCTCGCAGTATGTGGGTTCTCGGGCCCCGTGTCAGGCTCTGCGCTGACAGCCCAGAGCCTGGAGCCTGCTTTGGATACTGTGTCTCCCTCTCTCTCTCTGCCTCTCCCCTGCTCACGCTCTGTCTCTCTCTCAAAAATAAATAAACATTAAAAAGGAAGTAATTAAAAGAAATTTGTCTATAATTTTTAAGTTGCATACGAAACTTGAGCTACAGGGAAGGTATATAGTCTTGTTACTTTTATTTATTTATTTATTTTTTTATGTTTATTGAGAGACAGAGAGAAACAGAGCATGAGCATGGGAGGGGCACAGAGAGGAGGAGACGTAGAATCCGAAGCAGGCTCCAGGCTCAGCTGTCAGCACAGAGCCCGACGTGGGGCTCGAACTCACAAACCACAAGATCACGACCTGAGCCGAAGTTGGACGCTTAACCGACTGAGCCACCCGGGTGCCCCTAGTCTCGTTACTTTTCATGCACATAGTTCCCTATTTCAGTCACTGAATTTTGCATGGTAAAAATTAGCATCAGTTCCTGCCGCTTTTACCCCATTCACTTGATGCTTTGCCAAGATGCTAGGTTACTGTCCAGTATCAAGAGAGGAAATCTGCCCGTTACTTTTGCAAACTGGTCTAGTTCTAAATGCATGTCTGTAGATAATGGAAACTTAAACTTCTTACTGCCACAGAGAGTTACCTAAAGGGAGAACAATCTTCACAGCCACTTAAATTGGCCTTTGTTACTTCCTGTCTCCAAATGCTGTCTAAGAAGGCAAGCAAAATTATTCTTAATAAAACAGTGTTTATGAGATAGTATAACTGTTTATTCTGAATGTACCTATTATGATAAAGTGGACATTTTGTGTCAACATATGCTTATTATATAAGATTTTGAGTAATTTTACTGTTTCGGATTTGGAGAATTATTTTGTCCTCTCTTATTTCATATGATGAACCATAATCCCTTGATCAGGAGTTCAGAGTATAAATCTATGGGGAGCTAATCTTGTGAGACATACCAGGTTGTGACCTCTAGACATACAAAGACTATGGCCAAAATAACCCAAAAATCATGTGAGAAAGATTAAATCACTCCAAACTGGTTCTCTGACTATGTTGGTTTTACTTGTTAGTTGTTAACATGTTCTGGATATTTTCCCACTGTTTAACCAAAATATATATCTTTAGCTCTGACACATAGAAATCAACCAGCTTAGCTTTGTATATATGAGACCATCTGAGTATCTTGTTTCTTCTTGAAAAATCTGAATTTTCAACTGAAATTAAATATATGTAGTAATATTCTTGGTATAATTTTTCTTTCAAGATTCGAGAAACGAATTTATATTCCGTTGCCTGAGGCCCATGCCCGAGCAGCAATGTTTAAATTGCACTTGGGCACCACTCAGAACAGTCTAACGGAAACAGACTTCCGAGAACTTGGGAAGAAAACCGATGGTTATTCGGGAGCAGACATAAGTATCATTGTGCGTGATGCGCTCATGCAGCCTGTTAGAAAAGTACAGTCAGCTACTCATTTTAAAAAGGTAAGGAACTTTGATCCACCCTTTCATAGGTTTTTAAAGTCAGGCCATCATTAATTTGTCTTCAGAGAGTTTCAGGAAGGTTTCAGTTCTGTAAACTAAAGTGCGTTTATAGAATAGACATTTCCATTTCATTGCAAATAAGTTCTCCCGCAAAGTTTATTAATAGCCTTAAAGTATTTTAAAATGTTATGTGCAGTGATTTTTTTAAGTACTTATTATTTTGATGTAAGTATAGAAAGTATGAGTACTTAAAAGTATATACTTTTAAGTATATAGTTACCTTTGATGTAACTAGAAGGAATATCTTTGAGCAGAACCTGGTGCATTTATACTTCATTAACAAAAATGGCCGCCTGGGTGGCTCTGTCAGTTGAGTGTTCAACTCTTGACTTCTGCTCAGGCTGTGGTCCCAGGGGTCGTGGCATCCAGCCCTGCGATGGGCTCTGCGCTGAGTGTGGAGCCTGCTTGAGATTCATTCTCTCGCTCTCTCGCTCTCGCTCTCTCTCCCCCCCCTTCTCTCTCCTCCTCTCTCCCTCCCTCTCTCCCTTCTCCTCTCCCTCCCCTTTCCCCCACTCCTCCGCCTTTCTCCCCCCACTGTGCTCTCTGTCTCATAAAAAAAAAAAGGGGGTAAAAATAATAATGGCTGATACTAAATATTCCCATGCCTGGCGCTGTGTTCTATTCTTTATCTTACTGTTGCATTGGGTCCTCACAAAAACTCTGCAGGAGGTGCCTTTCGCCACCTGTTGATCATTAATCTGAGACGTAGGTGTTAACATGATAAAACTGGGGCTTGGACGCTGACCCGGTTTGCCGGGGTACAACCGGAGGGGTGCAGAGGTGTGATTTTTCTCTAGGTCACGTGTACTTCGGAATGCGAAGCCTTGCTTCCCATACACCATTCTGTCTGCATGAATGAGTTGAGCATATAGTGTTTTGTCCAACGACCATGGTCTTGGGACGTCCATTGTAAGTAACAGTGGAGTAGGTAATATGGACTAACCCTGTTCCTAAGGGCTGCAGTGTCCAATGTTACTCATGAACATTGATGTGAGAATCCTGAAAAACTATTAGTAAACCTAATCCAGCAATCTATGACAAGACTACTACATCATGAGTAAGTTACATACGTATGTCTGTTAACCCCACAATGAAATAAGATTTTAAGAAAAGGATGAACCGGAATTAAAACCTGAATTTAAAGCCTGAGTTCACAGTTTGCTTGTCACATCTCCTTGAGCACATTTTGTTACCCGTTTCAAGCTCATTTGTATCTTCTCTAAAGTGGAGATGACAACACTGCCTCGAAGTGCTCTGTGCGAGAGGAGTGAAGCAGCTCTCACGCAGCATCTCTGTCCTGGTACCTGAGCAGCCCAGGAAACGGCTCTTTCCACTTCTTCAGCCATTTCATCACTGAGGGAAATACAGGAGGCTCAGGGTCAAGTTTAGTCTCAGCCACTGTTATTTTCTTTTAAATTCTCTTTGCCATTTAGAAACTATAGATTTTTAGGAATCCAGTCCTTTCTTGCCCAGAAGTTTTCATTCCGTTCTCTGTATTACTACCGGGACAGGCTACACGACCCGGAAGCCAGGTCCTTACTAGGAGGACAAAGGCAAAGCAGCCGAATCAGGGTTAACACCAGGCCTTCTCTGCATCACCAGCTATGGTAGAGCTCTCCGTGGCTCCATGCTTTACTCCCATTTTGAAGGATGATTATTTCAATCAAAAACAAGATTGCCTGTTTATTTTGTCAAATGTCTAAAGTACTGGTAAGTCAGGAAGCACCACAGTCAAAAACAAAAATCCCGGGGCACCTGGGTGGCTCAGTCGGTTGAGCGTCCGACTTCGGCTCAGGTCACAATCTCACAGTGTGTGAATCCGAGCCCCACATCGGGCTCTGTGCTGATGGCTCAGAGCCTGGAGCCTGCTTCCGATTCTGTGTCTCCCTCTCTCTTTGCCCCTTCCCTGCTCATGCTCTGTCTCTCTCTGTCTCAAAAATAAATAAAAACATTAAGAAAAAAAATTCAAAACAAAACAAAAATCCCTTGTGCTCTCTTTGGCACCACATTTCCTACAGACAAAAATCCCCGCAGCTGAAAGGCTGGTGGGGAAAGACAGACAATAAAATAGACATAATAAGTGAAGTTAGAATGTTTATTTTTCTGCACCTGCCCTAATCCTGGGATAATACTTAAGATTGATCATCAAATAAATAAGTGTGAAAGCAGCTCCCAACTGGTATAGATTTGTTGCCATCTAAAAAATACTTGCGTGTGACTCTGTCACAAAGGTTCTCTCTCTGGGTGTTATTAAAATTTTATTTTAAATTAGTTATGAATCACAAAATAGCACTGAAATTATACTTAGCATTTATTTTTGTGCTTATATTTAAAGAAGAAATTTTTGTTAAAAAAGACAAAGATTCGGTGATTTCACACTAATAAATCTAAATATCACAGAAACTTTCTCAGCTTTAGAAAATAGAGAAACTTAGGAGAATTATTGAGGATACTTTTTTTTTGGTCTCTAAGAGCATTTAATAAGCATTAGAGAAGAAAAGAAAACTCTTAATCACGGGTACCTGTTTTGTTTTGTTTTTTAATTTTAATTCATTTTCTCCTTGTGATCATGTAAGTAATTTATGGTAGGAAATTTCAGACTATAGGAAAGCATCAAGAAAAAAATTAAAACTAAGCAAAACCTATCCCATCACCCAAAGACAGCTAGCTACATTTTGTTGTATATTCTATTTATTTGTGGAAGTCAACATTTTAACAAAGTATAGAATGGTACATTTTCACATTTCCTGATAATGGCCTAAACCTTAATTTTGTTAATTTGTTCAAGTAAATATTTCAGATTACTATTTATTCCAGGTTCGCGGACCTTCACGAGCTGATCCTAACAAAATAGTAGATGATCTGCTAACACCGTGTTCTCCAGGTGACCCTGGTGCCATTGAAATGACATGGATGGACGTCCCTGGGGATAAACTTCTGGAGCCAGTTGTTTGCATGGTTTGACATTTTGTTTGCTTTTAACAAAAAACTTAAAACATAATTCGTAATTTGTGAGACAAAGATAAACATTTTACGTAAAATTAGCTAGGAAATTGTTAGTGTGTGTAATACTAACTATTCAGTTAAAAAGTTGTAAAGGTAATTAAACTTAAAATGTAACAAATAATTATCTTTAAAATATTTTCTTGGGCTTTAAGGAAAATTTAATTTTAAGTGAAAAAGCTATTTTTCAAAAACAGGTTTCTAAGTTTATAGGTCTTACAGCTGGGATACGATCACCAAAAGACTTATCTATAAATTATTGTCAAGACTTAATAAAAAGTGGAATTGTTGAAAATTTCTTTTCCGGGGATTCTAAGATTTTGTAAAATATCTGGAAACCCTAATGCATGTATCATAGTATTCGTGATGGTATTTTTGTTTTACTTCTTCAGGCTTCATAGAAAGTTTAAATATTATAGTGCTTGAAAAAAAATCCTGAAACCAAGTTTTTATGATAAAAAATTAAATTTCTGTAGTTTTTATTGGAGGAATTAAAATAATTTGTAAGACTTATTTTGTAACGTATAGGAAGCTTACTGTGATTGAAAAGCTACATTTACTGTTTTTATGTTTTCTTATTGGTGAATGTTCAGTTTTTTTTAAATCTTCTACTTCAGTTACATATTTGCAAAGAGCTTTGTGTCAGAATTAACAGTAACTTCCAGAAAAAAAACTTACTTACATGGTATATACTCTATATCTATAGACGTACATGTACCTCTATAAGTACATAAGTATGTCTGTGGATATATTTATGTGTTAACCATACTGCTTCTCTGATAAGTTATTCAGTTGTTGCAGTCCTTGCTATATTATTTTTTAAAGATTTTGTTCTTTAGATCCTTTTTCATATAAGAGACATAGCCTAGAACTTAATTTTTTAATGACTCCCTGATATTAGCATATTTTCTTACCATTTGATCATAATTTTGACTAATAGCTAAAAAATTCTGATAGTTGGTTTTAATTAAATGGTATTGTGTTTCACATAAGTGTAAGTGAATGATTTCTGTAAGTGAATGATTATGTTCCTTTTGAATTGCACTTGGTGAACTCTCTTGTTTAAGAAAGAAAAACAGGTAAGACTAGGAAAGAGATCAGGGACATATTCTGGAGGGCCTTATTCTGGAGAGCCTCAGGCTTATTAACAGGATTGTACTTCTGATGGGTAGTGGGGAGCCATTGAAAGTTGTGGTCAGAACAAGGCAACCAGTTGAAAGCTGCTGTGCAAAAGAATAACATGATCAAAGATTTTCTCTAGAAGAATAAGAGAGTTTGTTGTGAATAACTTATGGCACACTGCAAATACTTAGATTTAACCTTAGATGGAAAGTCAGTAGTAATAATGATGACACAATGGTTTTTAGTTGATTAAACCTATTACTAACACCTCCCTTCTTTTTCCCTGACAGTCGGATATGTTACGGTCACTGTCTAACACAAAGCCCACAGTCAATGAACATGACTTGTTGAAATTGAAGAAGTTTACGGAAGATTTTGGCCAAGAAGGCTAAACCAAAGATAACAAGGAGGACGTTTACCATGTGTGTTCTTTCCTTCGTAGGTACTTTTGCCTTTCTTAATGGCATTCAGATTGTTTCCAGTAAAACTCTTTTACCACAGGAAAATACAGATCTCACTCCAGAGTCCCTTTAATTTTATATGTACCTTTGCTCCATTACCAGTTAAATGCTCCTGTTAACAAAAATGATAAAATAATGGATTATAAAGAGATCGGTGATATATGAATGGCAAAAAATAGGAATTGCCCAGTTAAGAAGAGGATTAAAATTGATTGAGATACCAATATTTAGGATGGGTGGTCTTTACAAAGAGCATTTATTTTTTATTTCCTCTCTCTCTCTCTCTCTCTCTCTCTCTCTCTTTTTTTTTTTACCAGAATGTAATAGGGCTTATTTTATATTTTGAAAAAAAAATTCTTAAGCATCATTTGCTTCAATGTAAAATTTATTTACTTTATTAAATGATAGAATCTTTATTCTCAGGGATGGGCAATACTAGCAAAGAGCACTGTGATTGGGCTTGAAAGATTTTGAATTGTGTTCTAGCCGGGTCTCATTGAGTTTTGATAGGCTGACATTTTTCTTTGTGTAGATTTCAGTAATTTCTTTAAAAACAATGGGCTTCTATATTTAATTAAATAATACCTTTCACTGTGCAGTCTCAAAAGAAAGACTTTCTAAATTAGGCATTGTCTTTATCTTGAAGAAGAAAATTGTCTATTTCAGTGTCTTTTTGTAGCAAGATTGACCAAAACAGATGGCAAATAAATACATACTTTTTAAATAACTCTGTCATGAAATGCTATAATGGGAACCTTTGCTAAAAGGAATGGCCTCCCTTTGAATTGTGGCAAGTTTCTTGTGGGTGTGTGTGTACATATATATATATAATTTTTTTTTTTTTAATATAGGCTACCAAGGGTTTTATCTTTTACCTTTTAAGTTCAGGGAATAGTTTGTCTTGGCCACACATATGTTATCAGTATAATGCTTGTGAAGCTTTAGAAATGAACTAATGTCTCATTAAATAATAAAATACAAACATGATACGTTATTTTAATATCTTCAAATAAATAATCTGAGGGTGTATGTTAGACACTTTAGCATCAACACTAAGTTGTGCCTTGTGCATTTGCATTGGCTATATATGCAAAAGGATTATTACATTAGCTGGAATGAGATAGGTTCCTTAATTACTGTAAAGTTCTACCTTGCAAATGCTATAGAGTAACTCGCATTTTAAAGTATATTTGCACATTTTACATATAATGCTTTCTGGTTGCCTTTCGGTTTTCTGTACAGATTGTTTTTGTTGATACTAAATGGAAATCATAGGCCTGAAATAAGCTGTTCTTAGTGAAGTAAATTGATATAACCTACTATTGGCTATATTCTGTGTATGCTTCTTTATTTTGGGATCTCCTGTATGGAAGAAAATAGTATCTGAATGGATTACGTACAAAGAAATCATTAGAAATCATTAAGTAAGAATGTATCCCTGAAAACTCCATTCTTCGGCAACTTTTTTGTGAGAGTTTGGAATTAATTTGGCAGACTAACGTAATTCTTTGTGGCTGCCTTGTAAGATAATTTATATTCTTTATCAGCCTTGGAATTATATAGTGTTGCTATTAATTATACTAAGAGAATTCACATAACTATGTTATTATAATTAATAGTTGAAATCCAGAATTTTTTGTAAATCTAGAATTTGTTTTGAGGAAGTATTTTAAATAATTTGATAAAATACATGACCCAATGGTATAGAAGTATAGTGTTGATGATAAATGGGTACTTTATCACACTGGATTCCCACATGGGCTTTGAGAACTATATCTCAGTACCCATATCACTTGTGGCCATAGCTCCATTTTTTGCATTGCATCTTCTACATTTTTAACATTTCTGGTTCTAAACCTATTTCTGGAGTCAAATAATTTTAGACTTATCCTAGAATGGTAGCACATAGGCCATTTCCCCTGAGTTCCTTGTGGACAGATTACTCAGGCTGTGTCTGAACCTTGACCATTATGAAATTTTGGGTAGATGGTTTCTGAGGCTACTTGAGTACCTCTATGAGCCACACCCTAGATGTTAAAGAACATTCTTTTTCGCAGCCTGAAAATTACAGGGGTCTTAGTAAAAAGAGTTTCAGTAGAAAAGTGACTTTTGAGTTCACTGTCATCTACATGCAGAAAAACAGAATGAGTATGTATATTTGATTATTAATATGAAGTCCCATTTACCTACTTGCATGGTTGAGAAATTGAGACACAGCTCCTTAACCTTGTAGCCATAAATGTTGCTCGACGCTGTTGCAAATGAAGCGACAGTGAATGCCCAGCATGGACACCGAATTTATCTCAACTTTATGAGCTCTCTTAGATGTCACGTCATCTCCTACCTCTGTACCTTCTTTATGTCAATTTTGTTACTCGCACATAGAGTCCTTTCTTCTTTGCTGGTCCAAATCCCATTATCTCTATTAAGACCTAGCTCATGACGTGTATAATCTCTTGAAGGAGCGTTCCTAAACTCTCCCCATCCTACCTTTGGATTCCGTTAGTAATAAATTGCTACTCCTGTCTTAAAATCTTTATCCAAATTGCAAGCACATTCTATTAATCTTGTTTAGATCATTTACACTGTAAGCTCTTCAAAGCGATATTACATTTTCTCCTGCAGCTGGCACAGTGTGTGACCTCTCTTATTAGGTACTTGCTGAAGGCTCGAGAAATCAGGGTGTCAAGTCCTTATCTACTTCTTGGATTATCTGTGAGACTTTTTATAAAATAGAGAATTTGAAGTGACTTTGTTCTTGCTGGTCTAGTGAAATGATAAATCTCAGTCTTGGTTACCAGGGACTGAAGGCCGAGGTACGCCAGCGCTGGCTCGTGTCAGCTTACGAGGACCAGTGCACATGTCTCCCCACCTGAGAGGTCCGGGAGCTCATGCCGGTACCTTGAAATCTGCCGTGGCAAGAGGTGTCACACCACAGAGGTCAAGTTTCCGTTCACGTGGCGCCACACAAAACACAGCGTGTCCATAATTTAAATGGAAAAACTAATTTATTGCATTTGTAAAAATAACATACCGAAGTTACATGTGTAGAGTCCTAAAAAGCATGTGATAAAATCCAGTACCCACGTATGATTTGTTTTAAAAACGTCACACACTAGGAACAGAAGGGAGCTTCTTAGTTTAAGAAAGGGCATCTACCAAGAAGAAAAAAGCGTTATAGCAGGCACCATACTTAATTGTGAATTTTTGAAAACTTTACCCCCCAGAGATCAGGAAAAAGATACTGGAGCCTGCTATCACCACTTCTTTTCAACTTTGGACAGGAGAGTCTAAGTTTAGGGATTAAAAACAAAGACACAAAATTGTCCTTCGCAGGGGACATCATATATGTAGCACATCCAAATTAATATAAACTCCGAATTTGAATTTAACGAGATGATAGGATGCAGAGTTAACAAAATCATGGTATTTATCTGAGCAACAATCAGGAACTGAAGTTAGGAAAATAGTACCAATTGTAATAGCATCAGAAAGCACCCACTGCCTCAAAATAAATCTGAAAGATGTGCAGACCTTCCCATAGAAAGCTAGGACACATTACAAACGGAAGCTCAAGAATTAACACCTGAGTCAGTGGAGAGATGGGTCCTGTTCGTGACTTGGAAGACTGTGACCAAAATATCCATTCTAACCCAGTTGATACTAGACTTTAGTTAATCCCAAATCTGGATCTGGGTGATACATAGATCTGTCTGTATATCTACGTATATATTATCTATCTCTCTAAAAAGTAGATCCTTGATAAATTCATCGATGATTAAAAAATTTTGTAGTTTGAACCCATTTTTATAACAGTATAGTTCTCCTAGCTGTATCTGTCCATATAAACATTCATCCAGATATCTGTATGTACACAGACAAACATAACGAATTATTTTCACCTTGTGTTCGTTATCTTATTTGTGGGTAGTGAGATTTTGGTTGATTTTTTAAATTTTCTCTACCTCTTTCATCTCCTGTTTTCAGATGTCACCTTTTCAGTGAGGCAGTCCCTGCTCATCCTGTTGAAACTTGCAATCCCTCCTGACGCTCCTTATACCCATTCCCTGCCTTTATTTTCCTCTGTAGCACTTACCATGTAACATATTGTATAGTGTACTGTTTTCCTTATTTGTAATTTCTCCTACTAACATGTATGTTCTGTGAGAGCTGGGATTTTGTCTTTTTTTTTTTTTTTTTCTTTGCTGTATTTCAATATCTGGAACAGTGCCTGGTGCCTGGTGGGTGGTCAATAAATATTTATTGAGCGAATGAATCTTTGGATTTTTTCTAAGTGTTACTACTTTACAGTGTTTATAATTTTTGCCCCCCCCCCCCCATTTTCACCTTTAAAAAAAAATTAAGAATGAAAACAGATACATCAAGAAATTAACAGTGGCTAAATTTGGGTGGTAGAAATATGGATACTTGTTAGTTTTTTTCTTTGTTTCCATTTTTATTTAAATTTCCCAGGGCACCTAGGTGGCCCAGTCAAGAGTCCAACTTGATTTCGGCTCAGGTCATGATCTCCAGGTTCCTGAGAATCAGGTGCCACTTGGGGCTTTACGCTGACAGCACGGAGCCTACTTGGGATTCTCTCTTTCTCTCTCTCTCAAAATAAATAAACATTTAAAAAAGAGTTTGGGGGCACCTGGGTGGCTCAGTCGGTTAAGCTTCCGACTTCGGCTCAGGTCATGATCTCATGGTCCATGAGTTCGAGCCCCGCGTCGGGCTCTATGCTGACAGCTCAGAGCCTGGAGCCTGCTTCAGATTCTGTGTCTCCCTCTCTCTCTGACCCTCCCCCGTTCATGCTCTGTCTCTGTCTCAAAAATAAATAAAACATAAAAAATTTAAAAAAAATAAAAAAAAGTTTTAGTTTCCCAAAATAAGTACAAATTTTTAATTAAGAGTTTAGGCGGGGGTGGGGGGGTGGGGGGGGTGCCTCGATGGCTCGCTTGGTTAAGAGCCTGGAGCCTGCTTCGGATTCTGTGTCTCCCTCTCTCTCTGCCCCTTGCCCCACTCGTGCTCTTTCTCAAAAAATAAACTTAAAAAAACCAACAACAACAAGGTACCGTTAGGCTGACACCTGATCACAGGCATTTGTCTCCCCCTTGGGAACCCTATGAAACAACAGAACAGGTTTTAAGAAGAGAGAGAGAGAAAGAGAGAAACAGGACAACATACTCCTCAAACAAATGTACTTTGGAGGAGTGCTGTTCATCCAAACTGCCTTCGTGGTTTGGGGAATGCCCCTGGCCGCCTGCTGCAGAAACCACAGTGGGGACATCCTGTTTTTTCTTCATCGTCTGGCAGGCATCACAGGGGCACCTGACTAGCCTTGGTTAACCAGGTGCCATCTAGGTCCATCCGTCTGGAGCACCACAAAGATGGCAGGATGTTAAAAGCAGGACTGTAGCAGCATCAATATCATCCAACCCAATGAGAACCTGGTACCTGTGGTGAAACAGCTAATTACCTTACGGCTGCATGGAAGAAGTCCCCAGTGAGGACAAGACATTGGGGAACCACTTCATAGCTGCTGTAGAACAGAATGAAGGCACGAGAACTCGAAGGACTGCTCGTTGAGGTCAAGGCCCGGAGAGCAGCCCAAGGATCTTCGGAGACTAGGACTACAAACATATCCTGCATCCACAGTACTAAAATAATCAAGTGAAACTTAATAGTTGATCCTGCAGGTTACCTTACCAAGTGATACCAGTTGAATTCAGATTCAACAAGTTGGGGTTTGGGGTTGGTAGTGGGGGGAGGTTATGTGAAGGTAAGGAAATTTGGGAGGGAAGGAGCAGGGTGCACAGTATTGGGATATGTATATTTAGAAGGATGTGGGGGCTTCTGAGTCTCAGGAAATACTTGGGGCATTGTGTGTGGGGATTTTGGTGATCAGCCAAGAAAAGGAGAACCTAGTTTCAGATCGAATCTATTGATGTGATTTCAGTCACAGACTGAATTTACTGTTTTAGTTTGAGCTGCTGGGAGTGGTTTTAATTGTTTGCTTGGCGGCTTGAAGAAACAATTCAACAATCGACTCACTTGGAACTCCATTAATATGTAATGTAAAAGGAAGAACCCAACATCTTTAGGAGATAGAAATGCTGGTGTGGATTTCTCACGTGAGAACCATTCACAAGGCCTCAACTGTTCCCAGAGGTCAATAACCCAGTCCCTTAACCAAACCTTTGTTGGGTGAAAGGATGCTTTCCAAAGTGTTTTGCTGTCTTTTTGATATCATCGGAGCTGGAACGATCCGATCCTTCGGTTGCAGAAGCCAAGTAGTGGCAGTTAACCATTACAAGCCAAGTGGGCTTAGCTCATTATGCAGGAGAGCTAGCCTGATCATCGGAATGGTCTTTGCCACGGAGATCGCAAGCAATAGTTCAGTGATGATGGGGCCTTAAACCCAAAGTAAGTGAAGGTGCTACTTCATTAGTATAATCAAAAACCTCCCAAGTCTGGCCTCCAAGAAGCCTGACCATCATGGCTTAAAGCACTACTTTCTCTCTTGATTTCTGTGGCTCAGGAACTCCTGAGGTCTAGCTAGGAACCATGTGTACAGTTGTGGTCAGACACTGGCTGGGGCTGAAAGACCAGAGGGCTGAGACATCTGGGGCCAGTAGGACATGTGCATGAAATCCCAGGGCCTCTCCAAGCCGTCTGTGCATGGGCTAGTTTGGGCTTCCACACAGCACGGTGGCCTCAGGGCAGTTAGAATAAAGGCTACAATATCAAGTATTCCAGAGAAGCAGAAACTATTCCCTTTAATGTTGGTCCTGGAAGTCACATGGTGTCACCTCTGCCATACTCTACTGGTTGAAACAGTCACAAAAGCCCTCCAGTTTCAAGGGGAGAGGATATAGGTCCCACCTGTCACTGAGAGAAACAGCAAGGTGACATTGTAAATAAGGCATTTGGGTTGAAAGAAGTCGTGGCCATTTTTCTGAAAAAAAAAATTACAAAAACCAAAGCTAAAAAATCGAAAATGATCATCTCTGGTGGAGTTGAGGGTTTGAGGGCCAGGAACTAATTTATATTACTGACCCACTATATTTGTTTTATAACCACATGCAGTTATTCTTTTGATTAAAAAATGAAAAAGCATCAAAATCACCAAAAGACAAAGCAATTACACCATTAAAAAATTATCAGATATTATCTATGTAAGATAAGTAAGGGCATGACAGAAATCTAGTTTCACTTAGAACTTACATGTACTTGGCTTAGCTTCTAAGTCCCTGCCCTCAAGGAACGTAAAGTTCAGTTAAACAGATCAACAAATGAATCAATTATACTGCAATGTTCTAAGTTCAATGGCAGATCTGCAGAGGGCACAACTATGGAGGACAAACATCTAAAGAAGACTAGAAAAGAAGTAGAGGGGCAAAGAACCTTATTTGCCATCCTTGGGGGTTGAATATTACCTCAACTTTTTATTCTGAAACTAATAATGGAAAAGATTAAACATTTACCCTTCATTTTTAGGAGAAACAGTAGTTTATACCTAGTTAATGAGAGAAAGCTGGTGTGTTTTTCTCTCTCTCCCACCGTCCCTCTCTCTGCAGAAGAATGCCAGCTAATAATGTAGAGAGGAGATCAAAACTTAAACTATCCTGGGTCAACCCCAATGAAATAATTGACCCAGGCAACTATCATCAATGGATCCTAAAACTATCACGTGAAACAGAATATTTACATGGGATTTGTTTCCTGAATAACAAACCACTCAAAATAAATCAATGCCGGCTCAAAGTACCATTTATTTTTTCTCACGACTGCAAATTCGGCAGAACTCTGTGGAGCCTCTGTTCCACGTAGTGTTGGCTGGGGTGGTTTGACCAGGGCTGAGGAATTGAAGATGGCTTCACTCCTATTTCTAGTGCCTCTGGGTGGGCTGGCTGGGCCTCTCTCCGCTATGTGATCTCTCATCATTCAGTTGTCCAGCCTGAGTTTATTTGACGTCTTGAACCCAAGTGGACAAAAAGAGAAGCTTCAGGGCCTTTTAAGGCTTGGGCCCAGAAATAAGGCAATACCACTTCCACCACATAATGCCAGTCCAGATTCAAGGGATGAAAACTAGATTTCTACCTCTTGATGGGAGAAGCAGCATACGTTAACAGAAGTTGGAGGCATTATTGGTGACAATTTACAAACATTGCGTGATGTCACTCCCAGATTATCTGCCGATTGCAAAGGGCAACATGATCTTTACAATGGAGAGATATGGTTGTTTACCACCCTACCCAAGAAAGCAGATTAAGTTGAGTATCCTTATAGGGGAAAAACCGGCACGTGCTGCTGGGGAGGATGCAATACAAAATACAGTTACGAAGTGTTCCTACCAAAACTGTGTAATCTGAATCTAAACAAGCCACAGACCTAACTGCTGGGTTATAGGAAATTCGAGGGAGAGAGAAATAAATAACATCAGGAAGAACCAGTCAAAAGAGAATGTAGGGCATCTACTAGACAACTGGCCTGGTCTCCAAAAAGTCGATGCCATTAAACAAAACAATGTTGCAATATCAAAATGCTTTTGTATTTTTTTAAGTTTATCTCGAGAGAGACAGAGACAGTGCAAGTGGGGGAGGGGAAGAAAGAGGAGAGAGAGAGAGAGAGAGAGAGAGAGAGAGAGAGAGAATCCTAAGCAGTCCCCACACACTGCCAGCACAGAGCCCAATGTGAGACTCGAACCCACAAAGCGTCAAGATCATGACCTGAGCCGAAACCAAGAGTCAGACGCTTGACCGACTGAGCCACCCAGGCATCCCGAGGCTTTTGGATTCTTAAATGCAACATAGGATGTCTTAGGCCATAAATAATTCCAGTGACAATTTTATAGAAACCTTTGAAAGCTCCACATTAAAGAATAAGTGATGACAAGAAAAAGTATCACACCAAAGAGCTCTAGATGATTCAATTAAAACATTAAAACTGAAAATGGAGGGAACTGCTAGCGACCACACGAGAGTGAACAGGGTGGTTTGCGGCACGGCACTGGCCGGTCAGAACAGTAGGCTGCTATCGACAGCCGCTCATCTCCAAGGTGATAACACACACACACACACACACACACACACACACACACACCGCTTTCCACTAAAAGAGAACATTAGTCCTCATGGATTCCTTCTGGTAGAGGTTTGACTACAAAGTACAGGAAACACCGACATTTTTCTATTACTTCGGGGCTGTTGAAAGTATGGGCACTCAACGTATGCCGAGTCTACATCTCGGCCCACAGATTCCAGTAGGCAGAGAAGACCGTACTTCTACATCACCATTAAACCAAATCCAAATCTGCTGTGCTGTCAGGGAAACCACTGTGAAGTCTTTATTAGGCCTCTTCGCCAAAGGGTTGCATTAAGGTCCAAGAGGCTCTCCCGGCGCTCAGACGGGAGATGGATCTCTCGTGCACCAAGTCTAGAACTGGCATTCTTATTGCTTAAGTCCGCAGACGTCCTCAGCTCTCCCCTTCCACGCAGAGGAATCTTTGCAGAGGCTGGAAACCTCAGAGCCATCCTATCCCAGGTTTGGCCACTGGTGGGTGTGGGCGGCTCCAACCTGCAGACCTTGTGAGGTGAGAAATTCTGTCCCCAGTCCTTCCGGGGGCCGACAAAATCTCTCTTTTTTCCGGTTGCTCTCAAAGTCTTTAGCTTAATCTCTTCGGTGACATGACAGATTAGGATTTGTTAGAGGGAGCCAGCAGAAAGGAAAATGTCTTGCCAGCCATTATGTTTTTGCCTGTCTACACAATGCAAGGGAAGGGGAAATCCAGAGAGGAAAAATTAACGTCTTAATAAGGTCGCCACATATTGTGAGGTCATCCCAAGATGTGAGAAAAGTCTGGAGCCAAATCAGCTACCTCTCTGAGTGCTAGCATTAGAACTAATTTAAAATGTATTCTTTATTTTCTTATTTTTTTTAACTTGATGAAGTGAGCATTTGTTATTTTTACTGCAAAAGATACATGACATAAAAGGCACCACTTTTTTCTATTTTTAAGTGTACAATTCTGTAGCATTAAGTATATTCACAGTGTTGTAGAATCATTGCCACTTTCCATTTCCAGAATTTTCATCAACCCGAACTGAAACTCTCTATTAAATAATAACTTCCCAACCCCCCCTCCAGTCCCTGGTGACCACAATTCTACTTTCTTTCTCTGTGAAATTGGCCTGTTCTAAGTACCTCATATAAATGGACTCATTCACTATTTGTCCTTTTGTATGTGGCTTATTTCACTTGAGATAGTATCTTCAAGGTTCATCCATGTTGCGGCACATAGCGGAACTTCATTTTTTCAATCTGAATAATAGTCCATTGTGTGTATGTATATGCCACATTTTGCTTATCCATTTATCTGTTAATGAACATTTTAAGTTGTTCCCACCTTTGGCTATTGTGAGTAATGCTGCTAAGGACACGGGTGTACAAGGATCTGTTTGAGTCTCTTTTGGGTATAAACCTAGGAGTGGAGTTGCTGGGTCATATGGTGATTCTGTGTTTAACTTCTTGAGAAACCACCACAGTGGCTGTGCCATTTTACATTCCTGCCGCCAATGCATGATGGCTCCAATTTCTCCACATCATCACCAACACTTATTATTTGGGTTTTGTCTAGATTTTTTTAAAGAACGAAAATGTGAAGTCTATTTGTTATTTTTCAAATCAGAAAAAAATGTTGGAATCAACAATTTTTAAAGACCAAGAATGAGGTGATAACCTGCTTTGGGGCATGTAACCCCGTTACAAACTTCTATGACTCATTCGGTCAGTCATGTCGAGATGATCTTTACGATTTTGATATGGTTTCACCATGGATTTTTTTGCATTAATTTTGTTGTTTTTGTAATATCGTCTTAAAACATTGTTTATCTTGATTACTGATTATTTTGGCATCCCATCAAACTTTGTGCCTGAGTCAGGTGCCCACATTTCTTCACCCTTATCTTGTCCTGCCGTGTTCAGAGACTGGAAGTACGGTTGAAGTTGCCAGAATTAATGTCAGATGCAGGGCTTTACCTTGCTAAACCTATCAGATTAATAGCCACACATATTTCATGCTACAGATTTTGAGAAAAGAGCTCCTGCTGATGTGCAGAAAAGGGCCATTTAGTACTACCAGTAATGACAAAGAGTCAGCATTTGGAATTTCCTAAATGACTCATACCAAAAGTAAGATTTTTGGAGTTGGGTCTAAATTCTAACCAGGTTTATGTTACTTTTTGTATAATTCAAATGCTAGAATTTGAGGAAAGTACAAATTACATTTTATAATACCTAAGGGGCACCTGGGTAGCTTAGTCGGTTGAGAGTCTGACTCCTGATTTCAGCTCAGGTCATGATCTCAAGGTCGTGGGATGGGGCCCAGCACGAGCCTGCTTGGGAATATCTCTCTCTCTCTCTCTCTCTCTCTCTCTCTCTCTCTCTCTCTCTCTCTCTTTCCCCCCTGTGCTGTCCCCACCCTCAAAATAAATAAATAAGCATTTAAAATAGGTAAGAAGGAAAGTTGTCAGAATAAGGGTTGGGTGACAGTTGTTGTTAGAAGTAGAATTCTCCAGAAGCCAACAAGAGGAGTTTGGGGAGCAAGAACTGGCCAAAAAAAAAAAAAAAAAAAGAAGTCAAAATCTACAATCCAGGCAGGGCTCAGCATGGATGGCTCATCTCTGCTCCGTGAGGCATCACTGGGGGATGGAGGGTGAACTTTCGAAATGACTCACTCACTTGGCTGGCAAGTCTGTGTTAGCGATTGGGTGGGAACTCAACTGGGACTATGTTCTCTACAAGGACATCGCCACAGACTTCTTGAGCTTACTCAGAGCTTCATGGATCAGTTGTCGGGTTTCATGTCCCAAGAAAACCAGGGAGGAGCTACCTGGGCTTTTGGAGCCTGCTTTCGTAAGTCCTCCAGTGTCATTTCTGCCACAGTTGATGGGTCAAAGCAGTCCAAAGGCCAACCCAGGCTCAAGGGGAGGGGCTATAGACCCCACCACTCAATGGAATAAGTGTCACATTAGAAAAGAACATACTGGATTGGAGATGTTGTGGCAGCCATCTTTGGAAAATCTAGCTCACTACAAAAAATAATCCTCTACATGAATCACTTTTATGCATACTTTTAACAAAGAACCTAGCAGTTTTGTCATTCTTTTTCTCGAAATTATGTTTGTTCAGATTATATTTACTGTTTTTAAGCCTGTAGACTCTCATAGCAAATCATTAAAGCTTGTATTTTGTGTGTGTTTGTTTTGGTTAGTTCTCCTTCCATTTTTCTGATTGGTTTGCCGCAGAAAGGAACGATGAAAGGAAACGGGACATTCCACACAGTTTGAGAAGCACTGAAAGCCCTGATCTCAGCTGAGAGTGGAAAGGGCAGGGCCACCTGGTAGGTGCCAGCCAGCCCTGCCTAACACAGAATGCCCCAGAATACCCTGGGGCCCCAGAAGCAGCAAGGGCAGTGGAAGCAGAAAAGAACGCAATCGTGTCATCACTCAAGAGTGTTATTTTCCCTCTTCCTTTTTTCAGGTCTGTTATTAGGAAAGTTTGTACTGTTTTGTTCGCCTCTGTAATTACACCTCATTTGGCCCCATATCCCTCTACTTCCTTTGATAATATCTTAGTCCTTTACCATAAACAATGATAAAATGTACATACTTCCTCTTTCTTCCCCACTCATCTGATTTGAGTCAATAATTCTTCATGTTTACCTTGATGACGTTAAATGTCTATACTGCTCTTTTAAGTTTATTTATTTATTTTGAGAGATTCAGAGACCGCGCGAGTGGGGCAGGGAGAGAGGGAGAGGGAGAATCCCAAGCAGGCTCAGAACTGTCAGCACAGAGCCCAACATGGGGCTCGAAACTGTGAGATCATGACCTAAGCGGAAGCCAGGTCAGACACTCAACCGACTGGGCCACCCAGGTGCCCCTAAATGTCTATACTTCTATTACTTGATGTGTCAGATTGAAATGATACCTTTGGATTTCAGTTACAAATGATGTAATTTATAAAGTCACGCCTACCTTGCACGTTTTCCTCCTTCCCCTTCTAAAATGCATGTCTTTTATTATTATTTCACATTGTTAAGGTATATGTCAATTACAAAGCATTCTAGCCCCGACGTTTGTTTTAGTCTTTGTTCTACTGTTAAATATATCCATTTCTCAAAGTCTCCAAAGGCAGTGCTATATTTTTCCAGTCATCTTTCTGGCTGGCTACGTATTGAATATTTGTGTTCCCCGAAATTCTTATGTTAAATCCTAATGCCCAACAGGATGGCATTTGGAGGTGGGCCTTTGAGAGGTGATTTTGGTCTCACGAATGGGATCAGTGCTCTTCTAAAAGAGACCCAGAGAGCTCCCTTCCCCTTCCACCATGTGAGGACAGTATGAACTAGGAAGTGAGCCCTTACCAAACACCCCGTCTGCCAGCACCTTGATTTTGGACTTCCCAGCCTCCAGAACTGTAAGAAATAAATCTCTGTGGTTTGTAAGCCACCCAGTCTGTGGTATTGTTTTAGAGCAGCCCGAGTGGGCTCATTGCCTTAACACTTTCCTCAAGGAACACTCATAGGAAAAACATTTCCTTAATTATTACACGTTCAATGGGTGAAATACAGATTAGCTCGCTACAAAACCTTGGCTCAACATTCTTTCCTTGAGGATCTTACAGATGTCATTGTTCCCTCATGATGAATGTTACCATGGAGAAATCTGAAACTAGCTTGATTTCTTTTATAAATTAATGACCTGATTTTTTTAATTTTTTTATTTTTTTGCCTGACTGACCAACGTCTTCATTCTTCTTAAAATCCAGTGTTTTCTTTGGAGCGCCCAGGTGGCTCACCCTTAAGTGTCCGACTTTGGCTCCGGTCATGATTTCATGGCTTGTGAGTCATGGCTCGTGAGTTCGAGCCCCACGTGGAGCTCTGTGCTGACAGCTCAGAGCTTGGAGCCTGCTTTGGATTCTGTCTCCGTCTCTGTCCTCTCCCTCTCTTGTGCACTGTCTGTCTCTCTCTAGAGAGAATGTTTGAACAGACTCTGTAAAGTGCTTACATCTCCTTTATGTGAAAGTACTAGAGGGATGGATTTTGTGTCTGACTGGGGAAAGTTTCCTCTACCTAGTGCCATGAAACAGAGGGCAGGTAACCCTGTCCTTTCACACAATGTTGGCTGAGCATCCTAACTGGGAACCAAGAACCTTGCCCAAGCCCACGCAGGTTGTTGATTTTAAACAGTATGGGATACCTGCTAGACAAAACATGTTACAAGACCTGGTTTATTTGGATTTTGCAGGGTGCATATTCCACATCTGGAAATCTTCCTAAGATCTTACCCCTCCAACCACTTGGAAGCAGTCTTGGAATCCTTACCCAGACTGGGGCTCACAGCAAGAGGCTGTGAGCACCACCTATTTATTAATGACTGCCGAGAGTCTGGACGGAAGATTTCCATTTCAGAGGCAATTACTACCTTGGTATTGGACTACCTTGCTAATGGCCCCGGTGACTGAAGAACATAAAATAATCTTGAAACCTGAAAGACACATAATGTCTTAGGTGACCTTGGAGAAAACACTCTAATGGAGAAGGCAATGCCCAGAAGAGTGCCATGGTAAAACGGGGCTGGTTTTGCGGGAACGTGGAACCAGGGTATGCAAGGGGATACACATATGTTCATAAGCAGCTAGAATTATTTCCCCTAAGGCCGACTTGGGAATCACGAGAGAAATTGCTGGCCCTATAGCCACTTGGACAGTGCTGTCTATTAACCAAAAAAGAGCTGCTTGGTTTACAGATGTCAGTTTCAAGGTGAATGGATAGCGTGGTGTTTGGAAGGCTGCCAAATGAGTTCAGTGGCTGAATTCCATGATGTGATCCCTATGTTAGGGTTTTTGGTTTTTTTTTATGTTTATCTTTGAGAGAGAGAGAGACAGACAGACAGACAGACAGAGCATGAACAGGGGAGGAGCAGAGAGACAGGGAGGCACAGAATCCGAAGCAGGCTCCAGGCTCCCAGCTGTCAGCACAGAGCCCGACGTGGGGCTGGAACTCACAAACAGTGAGATCATGACCTGGGCCGAAGTCGGACCCTCAACCAACTGAGCCACCCAAGCGCCCCTCTATGTTAGGGTTTTGAACCAACTCATGGGCAACAGCTAATGTCTTGACCATGTGGGTAAGTAGAAGAACAATGGAAAATTTGCCTATTAAAGGGATGCCTGTTGGGGGGCACTGCCCTGTGGAAATGACTATGGGCATTCAGGGGTACATTAAAGTGGGGCATGTCACTGTCCATCAGAAGAACCTCCTTGTAGGACTGGGAGGGGACTGGAACCAGCAAGTGGATATCCTGGTGTGCTCACTTGAGGTAGCCCCCTGGGCCCACGGAATGAGTGGATATGGGGCGTTCAGCAGTGCAGAGATGGGACAAATCTAGACATCGCCCTCTCAAACCCTCTGGAGCACAAAATGCCAAGAAGAACTTCGTTGTGGGCCAGCAAAAATGATGGAGGCTACAGATGGCTGTGGGGCAGATTCCCTGGGGGAAAGGCCCGATGCAGAGCTGGCGGCTGGACTGATGCTGGAAGCCCTGGAAGGTTCCAAATGGGTTTTGGTAGGAATAGACACACTCTGGACCGGGTTTTCTATGCCTAGAGGTAGATGCAAATGTTCAACATACTATAAAAAGACTGGACCAGAAGCTATTGCACCAGTCTGGACCACCAAGTCCCATTTCTTCAGACCAAAGAACACACTTCATAGCCCAGAGTGTCCAACAATGAACAAACAGATATCACATCAAACGGACGAGTCAGGTTGCATAGCTTGAGTAAAGGTATAACCGAGAATTGGAACAGGCAATTGGAACATTGGTTGTCTAAAATGGGGGACGGAGAAAAAATAAAATGGGGGAGGGAGAGATAAGGCATGAAGGGCTGACTTACGTATCTTCATGAGGGTGTTGCTTACTCGGTAGATTTCTCTGCTTTTCTGGGGGGTCCGGAGAAGGGGTGAGGGAGAACGCTGGTATGACTGTGTAGCTCTTCCCATGGAGAGAAGACAGTATGAGTATAGTTTTTGCTTTTTTTCCCTCCACGTTGCCTCAACTTTCTTATTTTTCTTCCTGATGCAGTGGTCCCAAGGACCAGGGCTTCAACTGCAAGTGCCAGAACCAAGGATGGTCCCTAAGCAAGAAACTATGACTATATTTTTAGACCATCACACTAGAATTCCCAAGACGTTGATGGGGTGGATTACGCTTTCACTCCATCTGGCAAAATTGGAATTGATAGCAAATGGAGCCGTGCCGCCTGGTGGTCGAGAAGGCCCACAAGTTATGCAGCTCTGTTCACCTTACCTTGTATGAGTGGGAATGGACTGAGGGGGGTGCATTTCCTCACGTAGTGTCAGTGCAGGCAATCTGAAACAGCGTATCCCTAGGCTGAACTTCGCGCGCATTCCTTCCAACAGGAGATCGTCTGAATAAAAATAAATCACAAATAGAGAGAAGGAGAAATCGTAGCTAAGGGCAAAAGAACAAATAAATAGGCTATGCCACAAGAAAAATCCAGTATTACATTAACACCTTGCGGGGTGGGGGTGGGGGCTCGGAGCGAGAGACGAGATGGTCTCCTAAGAGCACTCGGTAGACGTCTCTGGGGGTAGAGACCTCTCCTGTTTCTAGAAACTGATGAGTTGAATGGAAACCTGAAAACCTGAGTGGGAATGCTTTGGGACCCATTGTGGTCGTATGACATGATGACGAGTTGGGCCGGTTGTCGATGACTGAGTGGAACTCCAGTAATATGCCACCGTCTTGTGACTCTTACCCTTCAGGTTACGTCCACTCCCCATACTGTGATGTGGTGTGGTGTAACGTTGGTACCGTGTCACCGGGAAGATTGCACCACTGATATTGATAGTCTGAAAACTGAGTTAAGAGCCTCCTACTCCACGCTGCCACCTCCAAACGTTAGGGCATATGTTTATTTTGCTGCAGGAGAGCTTTGGATAAAGGCCAGGTGGTGCAGTAAAGAATTTGGGCTTGCCTGAAGAGGAGGTCTGGCCTTTGTCTTTGCCTTCTGGGAGGTAATCCATGCCGCACCTGATAGAAGCGTCTTTGTTTAGACGAGGGCAGGCCAATCTGTACTCTAAGGTGGAGGCTGGTCGTGCCAGAAAGACCCATCCAGGAGATGTAGCCGGGAGATCCCATCATGTATCGTTAAATTGACCTGAAGAATGACTTCAGCCATATGGGCAATCAATCAATCAGTCACGCCTACATACTCGAAGCTCCAATAAACACTCTGAACAGCAGACAAGCTTCCCTGGTTTGCAATCCTCATACACCCAGGCTGGGCGTGTTACACGCCCTGACTGCATGGGAGGCGACAGCAGCTTTGCGTGTGGAGGCCCCCACACTTTGCCCTCCGCACTTCTTCCCTTAGCTGGCTTCATCAGGAACCACAGCCACGGGGAGTGCCTCTGTGAGTTCTGGGAGGCCTTCCAGAGAATTATCAAAAGTGATGGTGGTTTGGGAGCCCCCAGTTTTGTTTAATGTTTATTTGTTTATTTTCTGAGAAAGAGAGAGAAAGAAAGAGAGCAAACCATGGAGGGGCAGAGAGAGAGGGAGAGAGAGAGAGAGGAGACTCCCCAAGAGTCAGATGCTCAACTGAGCCATGCAGGCGCCCCTGTTTTTTTTATTTTTAATTTGTTTATATTTGGGGGGGAACCCCCAAATTTGTAATTGGGGTCAGAAGTCCTGGGGCCTGTGCCCTCAAACCTTGCAATTTGCCTAACTCGGGACAACACAATTAAGAGGAAAAAGTAAGATCAGTTCCTTTGCCCCTGAGCTCCTTCTTTCTTTTTTTAATGTTTGTTTATTTTGAGAGAGGGAGAGAGAGGGGTTAGGCAGGGAAAGAAAAGAGAGAGAGAGAACCCCAAGCAGGCTTCACACTGTCAGCACAGAGCCAGACTTGGGGCTCGATCCCACAATCCGTGAGATCACGATCTGAGCCGAGATGAAGAGTTGGAGGCTTAACCGACTGAGCCTCACAGGCGCCCGTCCTTCGTATTTCTAAAAACAACAGAAAGGAAAAGCAAGCAAGCAAACAAAAATATATACCTTATGCAAATCAAAACCACGATGAAATATCACACCCACTAGAAAGGCTATCGTTAAAAAGATAGATGATAACAAGTGTTGGTGAGGATATGGAGAAATTGGAACCCTCATATATTGTTGGTGGGAATATAAAATGGTGTGGCTGCTTTGGAAAACATCTGGCAGTTCAGGTTAAACATGATCCAGCAATTCTACTCCTGGGTATATACCCAGGAGAAATGAAAGCATATATCCACACAAAATCTTGTACCCGAATGTTCACCGCAGTATTATTCATAATAGCCCCCAAATGGAAACAACCCATATGTCCATCAGGTGATGATGGGATAAATGAAAAGTGGTATATTTATTCAATGGAATACAAGTTGGTGATAGAAAGAATGAAGTACCGATACATGTATAACATGGATGAACGTCGAAAACGTAAAGTGAAATAAGCCCGACAGAAAAGGCTGCATATCATAGAATTCCATTTATATGAAATATCCAGGTTAGGCAGATCTATAGAGACAGAAAGATGGGTGAGAGCCAACGGCTGGGCGCGGTTCGGGAGGAACCCGGCGTGGCTGTTGATGGGTACCAAGCGATTTTGTGTAACCAAATGTCCTAAAATTGATCCTGGTGGTGGTTGCACAGGTCTGTGACTATACTAAAACCCACTTGCTATGCACTTTAAATCGGTGAATCGTATGGGATGTGAATTAGACCTCCATAAAGCTGTTTTTGTTTTGTTTTGTTTTGGAACCCAACCTTGGGAAAGGAAATGCAACCTGAGTGGTGCGTTAAACTCCACGGTAAAGCTTTCCCGGTCCAGTGAAACGCGACGGTGGGCTGCGACCAAGTTCGGAGCACGCCGAGAAAGCTTGACATGGGGCCGGATGTCAGCTGGCTCCCGGGGCTCCCACGCTGCGACGGGGGCCGCCGATCCCCGCGCGGGCGTTCCGAGCGCCCGGGATCGCGTCGCCCCCGCGCCTCCCGCGGCCTCCCCGCGCGAGGGCGGAACCCGGCCCCGAGCGGCTCCCACCGCCCCCGCCCCCCACCCCCGACGCGGCTCTGGGAGGCCTGGAAACCGGCCTCCGCGGTCCTAAGACGCACCCCGCCCCGGAGCGTCACCCGGCCCTTCGGGAGGCGCTCGCAGGTGGCGCCGCCAGGGCCCTCAGCCGAGCGCTCGGGGCCAGCCCCTCCCCCGGGAGGTCGCGGGCCGCGTCCGACCCTCGGGGACAGGCCCCGGCCCCCCGCCTCCGGGAAGCGCCGCCCCGCCGCGGTCGCGCCCTCTGCCGGCTCCGCCTCTTCCCCTCCGGCCGCCGCCCCGCCCCGCGCCGGCCGCGAACCCAAACAGCGGCTCTCGCTGCGCGCGGCCGCGCGTGATCGCCGCGCCGCCGAGCCCCGCGCGCCCGCCCGCCCGCCCGGCCCGGCCCGGCCCGGCCCCGCCGAGCGATGCTGCTGCTGGCGGCCGCCTTCCTCGTGGCGTTCGTGCTGCTGCTCTACATGGTGTCTCCGCTCATCAGCCCCAAGCCCCTCGCCCTGCCCGGGGCGCATGTGGTGGTGAGTGGCCTCCTGTTGCTGCGCCGCCGCCGCCCGGCCCGCTCGGCCACCCCGAGCCCGCCCCGAGCCCGCCCCCTGGCGCGCCGGCCCGTGCCCGAGGCCTGGCCGCCCGCGTCCCTTTCTCCGCGGAGGGCCACCTGCCGCCGCGCAGCCTGGCCGGGTCCCTGCCGGGGAGGGGGGGGGCCGCGAGGACCCGCCCTCCGCCGCATCTGGCCCTCGCGGGGCCGGAGGGCGGGGTGCCGGGGCGCCGGGGGCTCGGGGACCGCTCGTTAATCCCCGGGGCACCCGTGGGTTGTGGATATTTTTGTCCTCGGTTTTCCCGATGAGTCAACTGAGGAACAGAGAGGCTGAGAAACTTTGCCAAGGACACCGCGGTCGGCGGCCGCGCGGGGCGAGGCGCGCGGTCCCGGCCGGGTCGCGGGGAGGCGGGCGGCGGGGAAGGGGTCCCGGCCGCCGGGACCCGCCGGGGCAGCTCGGACCGGGAAGACGGCCTGTGCCCGTGACAGAAAGAGCAGTTGCCGGAGGAATCCAGGAAGTGACTCACCTGGGGGGAAAACCGCTCCGAACCCAGTAGGCTGGCAGTCCTAGCTGGGCGGTGTTGGGACGCTTCTGTCGTGTCTGCACCGCCTGGCTCTCGGAGCTCAGCCCGGGGTCGGCTGATCGCCGTTTCAGTGCAGCCCTCTGCCATCATTTCAGAGCCCGAGGGATGAGCTGACCGAGCTGCCGGTGCTCTAGGAATTGAGGGACTGTGCATGGGTTTGGTTTGTTTCTTACCGGAAGCTCGTGGCTTCAGAGATCCCTTTTCTGCAGGTGTGGGAGCCTTCCTCACCTGCGCCCAGCACTTGGCCGCTTGCCGTGGCTTTCTCTTCCGTTTTCGTATTTTGATCTCACCGCACCGAGGTGGCAGGTTATTGAATAAGGAGAGTTAGTTACTAAGCTGGCCGCACAAATCCTTCTGGTCCCCGAGGTGACACATGCGTGTGTCCGCTGAGATGGAGCCTCCCCACTGAGCTGTCCTAGGATGGGATGGCCTTTCATTTTAATGTGCTTTAAATCTGGACAAGCATCTGTGAGTTAGAAAACGTATTTTTCTTTAGATTGTCCTTTGCAAAACTACTAGTGAATTAACAACTCCTGCTCTTCCTGATGTAGAAGACAGATGAGGTTAGTGTACATTCGTTTAAAAAGAGAAGGAAAACTTTACACTTATGCCAGATTCTGAAAGTGTCAGATCCACAAGAGAACTTCTGCCTCAGAAGCATGGCTTTAAAAGTTGGAATCTTTTAGAGCGTATGTTTGCAGAGCGTAACTTGGAAAAAAGGTAAAGCCAAAAGCAAGCATGAACAGTGTGATTCAGTATTTCTAAGGGAGCTTCACTTGACCTTGACTCTAGTCCTTCTAGCCTCATGGCGCTGCAGGCCATTAGTGAGGTAACGAGTCCGTTGGGGTAAACGAAGAAGAATTTATTTTCGCCATCCTGTTTTGATATGCCACAATAAATAATGTGAGGACGACATGAATAATTCACATGATGTCACCATCTGTCTTCTTTTCTAATGTCACAAGATGAGGGAAAGCACAATTCTTTCTCTTGAGATTTGTTAGGACCGGACCAGGTGGTGTTAGGAGAGGGAGCTAACATTTAGAGTGTCTGCTTATGTGAAAAAAGGAGCGGACTTAGGTCTTAATTATTTATTGTTGTTCTTTTTAGAACAATTCTTATATGCTAGTGTTATCTCCCTAACGATAGCGGTAAAACTGCAGAAGTGTTACAGGGTCTGTACTTCCTTTTTAAAAACTGTTTCATCGACTTGGTGAGAACTGGAAAATCAGGTCCTCCCATTTTGGGGGATGGCTGGGAGCGGTTCTTGCCCTCAGTAAGAGTTGCAGGATGTGATTAAAGAGATAGTAATATTTATTTTTTTTTTAAAGTTTATTTATTTTTGACAGAGAGAGAGGCAGAGAATGAGCAGGGGAGAGGCAGAGAGAGATGGAGACACAGACTCGGAAGCAGGCTCCAGGCTCTGAATTGTCAGCACAGAGCCTGACGCGGGGCTCGAACTCACAAACTGCAAGATCATGACCTGAGCTGAAGTCAGATGCTCAACCAACTGAGCCACCCAGGCGCCCCAAGAGATAGTAATATTTAAACAATATTTTGCATTGAACAGTAAGAGGCAGTGCTAAGGAAAGGAAATTAAACTGTTATCTTTAGTGACCCACATCTGGACTCAGTTTACCAATTGTCAGGCAACTCGATCCGTATGTCCCACTTTTCTCAGCCCATAGGAAAATCTCTTCTATTTTCTTGTACCACTCAGCATAACATAGCCTAGACTTGGTTTATGTCTATTCTTAGATGCCTTTGAAGAATTAGCTTGATTAGAAGGTTCGTTTCCCATGAGCTCTGACCCAAGGATTGTGTCTTAACCTTGCTGTTATGGAAAAAACTTACAAGTGATCACGCTGAGCCGTTCTTGGCTATGCAGTAAATGTGCACAGCTAGCTTACCTCTCGCAGTCTAGAAGAAGGACGGCAATAACAATAGCACTTTAGAGTATATAAATTTTCTCATCAACCTCCTAACTTCAACTTCCGTGAATTTATTGAATAACAAACAGGGACACTTTACTTACCACTTTTTGGGGCATTGTATTTTTCAGAGAAATGGTACCGTGCACCATTTTGCAAATTAATGTAGGCCGAGTGCTAATTTAGCAACTGTTTATGCCAGGTTCTGTGCTCACAGTGAGGGAGATAAATTGGACTCGGTGCTCGTCCTCAAGGAGCTTATAGTCAGGTGAGGGAGCTAAGACACGTGCACAAAGTAGAAAGTGACAGGTAAAGGAAGGACAGGACTGCGTGGCAGGAAAGCTTCTTGGAGGAGAGGACATTGGAACTGGCCTCTGCAGGGTGGGTAGGATTTGGATCGGTAGGTATGTGGGGGTTGTAGGGTGGAGGGACATCGAGGTGGCAGCAGTCCCATCATACGGCAGCTGGGGTCCTGTCAATTGCTACGGAAATGGAATGTCTGGTGGAAATTAAGGCAAAGCCACCGTGAGATATCTCAGCAGCCAAGAGCTCCTCAGAGGCCACTGTTAGTTGGGGCAACAGGTAGATTTTTACAGTAGCCTTCTGTAGATAATTAGTTAATTATCTGCCAAGGAAATCTCTTCCATAGTGAGGACTTGAGGCTAAAGAGAAGTTGGGGAGCCTAAGCCCCCAAGAGATTGGTACATTGTGTAGGAGTGGCTTCACGATGGTTTTAAAGTCATTGAGATGGGGCCAAAGATGTTCATTACAGCATGATAGATAGCTGGCAGTAAAATATTTGAAATAATCCAAATGTCCGGTAGAGGGAAATGGTCAATTAAGTTTTAATACAGCTCCTTAATGTAATATTATGAAGCCTTTTAGTTTTTTGGACATAGGATATCTATCTATATATAGATATATGTTATAAGATATATCTCTGTATATAGATATGTATCTTAGGATGTGATACCATGTAAGGACAGGTGCCCCTCTGATACTTCTCCACTTGCTTCACCAGACAACCCTGGGCCCCCCGCTCTCTTGACCATGTTGTATGATTTGTGTAGTAAAAATGACTAGGACGATAGTGTTGCATTTGTCTTACTGAGCTAAATGTATATTGAGTCCTTCCTATAGGCGGGGCACTGTGCTAAGTGCTAGGAATATAGTGGGGAGCAGAACTAGAGTTGGTATTTTTGTGGCGTTTAGGAGGCTGTGATAGGAGAGATGATTGTGAATCAAATAATCGCACAAATACACGCATGGCTGTTTGATTATGTGAGCGCCATTGAGTAAAGGACAAAGAATGTAGTACTGAAAAGTGGATTGAGGTTGGGGAAGGGGCAGTGAGTGAAGGTTTTGCTGAGGAAGTGATGTGTGAGCTGAGATTTAATGGGTGAGTGGGGTGCCAGCTAGATGAAAAGGCGGGGAAGAACGTTCCTGGCTGGGAAATAGAACGTGCAAAGATCCTGGGGTTGGAGGGAGCATGGAACTCAAAACAGTCAGTAGGGCTGAGCTATAGAATGTGAGGGGCAGAATAGCCCAAGAAGAAAAACTTTACTTTTCAATATTTCCATGTGATCATATATTACTTTTATAGTAAACAGTCTCATAAAATCTCAGAAGAGCTAAGTTGGTGGCTATTCTTTTTGTCTCTTGTGGAGATTGTCATATAGAAGATATGTAAGTAAGGAAATAAGATTCATTTGGATTTGGACCCAGAGGTAGATTAATGTATTATTTATTAGCTCGATGTATAGGGCACTTGCCCTCCAGTGAACTCAGAAAAATATGGGTGGGCAATTTATAATTCAGTACCAAAAAACAGTCAAAGCAGCAGGACCCGTGGACAGCAAAATCTTTCATGTTTGTACTTAACTTCATTCATTCACCCCAGGATGTAGAAACTACAGTAGCTGAAAATCTGGTTCACTCGCACTCTCTCTCTCTGTCTCTCAAAAATACATAAACGTTGGAAAAATTTTAAGAATCTCGTTCTTGTAGAGATTCTTGTAGATTGGGTTTTAGAGCCCATCGTAGTTGTTTTGTTTGTTTTTTAATTTTTTTAATGTTTTATTTATTTATTTTTTTTTTTTTGAGAGAGAGAGAGAGACAGAGTGTGAATAGGGGAGGGACAGAGAGAACGGGAGACATAGAATCTAAAGCAGGCTCCCAGCCCGAAGCTGTCAGAGCCCGACGCAGGGCTTGAACCCATACACTGTGAGATCGTGACCTGAGCCAAAGTCAGACGCCCAACCGACTGAGCCACCCAGGCACCCCTGTTTGTTTTGTTTTTTAATGTTTATTTATTTTGAGAGAGAGAGAGCGCGTGCGCGCGTGTGCAAGTGGGGAAGGGACACAGAATGAGAGAAAGAGAGAATCCCAAGCAGGATCTGCACGTCAGCACAGAGCCCCGTGTGGGGCTTGAACTCACCAACTGTGAGATCATGACCTGAGCCAATAGCAAGAGTCGGACGCTTAACCAGCCGAGCCACCCAAGTGCCCCCCCAGTGTAAACAAACCTCCCACGGAAGGGAAATTTCAAGAGCCAAGAAGATTTTATTATTTTTGCTTTTAGGTTACAGGAGGCTCCAGCGGCATCGGGAAGTGTATTGCTATCGAGTGCTATAAACAAGGAGCGTTTATAACTCTGGTGGCACGAAATGAGGTAAGTCTCCTGGGTGTGTTGTTCCTAACTTACTTCTTCGGCTTTAGGTTAGTCAGGGGCTGTGCAGATGTCCCAGCGTTCACACCTGTGCTAGGAATCGCTCCTCTCCCTGGATCAACGTGTGACTTTTGAACCATTGGTTATTTCTCACATTCAGGGCAAAAAGATTTTTTGGTTGAAGTCGGGTCAGTTCCACAAATAATTTATTTAGTTTCAACAACTGTTAGGCAACATCAGAGGCAATGCACATTGAGATGGGAGAGGCCACAGACCGTCCGGGGCATACGTCCCTGGCCGTGGGGAGCCGGGCTGGGCCCCCACCTGCCCTCGGGTGGCGGCCCAGCCGGTCGCGGAGCTGATACCCGAGTCCGGGAGGACGTGCAGGTGTTTCTGCGTAATTTGCTTATGACATGACGCACGTCTCTGGTGAAATCCAGGCTCCTCGGGGGCCTCTTGTTCCTCCCCAGCAGTTTAGCAAAATGTGTGTTTTTTCTGTGCCAAGTCAACACGAAGTCTGTTTTTTTTCTTTTCTTTTCTTTTTTTTCTTTTCTTTTCTTTTCTCCCCTTCCCTTCCCTTCCCTTCCCTTCCCTTCCCTTCCCTTCCCTTCCCTTCCCTTCCCTTCCCTTCCCTTCCCTTCCCTTCCCTCCCCTCCCCTCCCCTCCCCTCCCCTTGCCCCCCCCCCCCCCCCCCCCCCCGGTCTGTTATTCTTGCCAAAGCTGTTTCCGCAGCCAAAGCAGTCACACTGTATTCACACGAACAGTTGTGGGGTCCTCTTGCTCCAGGGAGAGCGGGGGGAGGTGACCATGACCGCATTGTGCCCCGCCGTTATTCTGTGCTGGGCATCATGCTTGGCTCGTGGTTGTGGAAAGAAGAAACAAGGCAGGAATGGGCTTCCTGGGGGTGTTGGCTTCACATAGGCCACAGCAGGGTGACCGCTCGGGTGGGGGTGCACAGCTGCCAGGGAGGGCCTCTGGGGGAACTGTTTAAACAACGGCACAGAAGTAGGCTTCGATGTTCGTAATTTCTTCTTAAACTCAAGAAGGGCAGAATTGCTACCTTTCGTGGGTATCCTGACGTCCCTAACCATGCATTTGTTTTGGCGTTGAAGTCACTTTGCGGGAGTGAAAACATAACTTCAGTAAAGTGGCATTATCTGAGATTCAAGCAATGCTGATATTTGACACGAGACAGATAAGAAGGAGACAGAGGAGGGCCCGGGTTTCAGGTGCTCGCAAGCTCTTTCTGTGGTCCTCACATTGCAAGGCATGAGTGAGCAGACGAGCCTCCTGGGATCCAGAAATTCTTTATTTTCTAACGTCATTCTTTATTCCAATTTGGACAAAGGCAAGTTGTGTGTATCTTTATTAATAGAACAGCACTGTTTCATTATAGACACGTTCATGTTTAGGAATCGCATGTGTCTTTCCAAAGGATTCCTCTGCCGTTTTGTTCTTCTCAAGCTGTCCTGGTGTATTCAAGTGACAACTTTGATAGCACATTAAGACACTGTAAACTGATATATCTGTCTTCTTGGAAATGAGTAAAATAAGCAAAATGGAGACCTTGGAAGAATTACTCAACTGGGGGGGACCTTTGCTTCTTTTCAGATTATTTTTGAAAGTAGCCAGGATTAGATTTTCTCAGTCCGTCTCAAAAGTGACTTTTCCTATCTATATTTGCTTTTATAGTAGGGGAGGGAGATAGTGGACAGTCGCTTATGAAAGTACTCTTGACATGGAATCACATGTTCCCTTAAGTTTGGGAAGCATTGTGTGGCCATGTGGTTGTTCCCGTTTTATATCATGACTAAATAATGTCAGATCAAAACATTTATTAGAATTGATATGGTGCCCATCAGCAATTAAGTTGTTAATTGGGATTTTGCAGTTCATTTATTTTTCTGTCATCTTTCTCTGCAGTGAATTAAAACCCTCTCTATAACTTGGTCGTAGTTTTATAGCTTCTGTCTTTCGTAGACTGTGGCCCATAGCTATGCAATATAGGTGCCGTCTCGTGTGTTTTCTAGAATTTAATAAACACACAAATAATTGCGTTTTCACTCCATTTAAACAAGCAAGGAGGCAAATAGACAATCAGCAGAACTAATTGTTCTTTTTTGCTTTTAGGACAAGCTGCTGCAGGCAAAGAAAGAAATTGAAAAGCACTCTATTAACGATAAACAGGTATGATCAGTCTTCATGATGCATTTTCTGTACTAATCGACACAGTTGTATAGAGGGAAAAAAGGGTTATTTCAACTGAGAATAGTTCATTGAAAGCATGTAGGATTTTTTTTTTTTTTCATTAAAATACCTGTCAGACTGTTTTTTAAACAGGCCAAATTGTTTGAATTGTCTTCAGGTTATCACAAAAAAAGTTATAGACTTTGACATACACTCACAAATGACCAAATAACGTTTTTCTAGAAAATGATTTTATTTCAATTATTTATTTAAGTTAACTTCATACAAACACTTAAGAGGAAAGGAGTATTAAAATTTTTTTGGCTATGGAATTTTTTAGATAAATAAAAATGGTGTGTGTGTGTGTATCTTTCAGTGTAAAACATGACATTAAGTTATATTACACTCATCACCCAGCTTAAGTAATGAGATTTATCGGGGCCCCTGAGCCCCGCTTTGGTGAGCCCATATAAGCTGAATCCTCTGGTCTCATTCCTAGAGGCAGCCTCCAACCTGACTTTTGTGTTGATGAGTCCTTTGCTTTTCTTCCTAATTTGACTGTATGTGCACGTGACCCTAAATAGTGTACCGTTTACTTCTCTTCGTTTTGAACTTTATGGCATCACTCTTATTTTTTTGTCAGCCTTATTAAAGCACAATTCACTTGCCATTCAATTCACCGATTTAAAGTGTACAATTCAGTGGTGTTTAGCGTATCCACAGAGTTGCACAAACGTCACGAGAGTCAACTTTAGAACTTTCTCATCATCCCGTGAAGTCCGCACCTAGTCACTCCCCACTTCTCCCAGCCCGCTCTCCCCACCCCTGCCCTGGGCAATCACTGGTCTACTTTCTGTCTCTGTTAGATTTGGAGGACATCATTCTGTATGCATTTTTGTGCAACTTGATTTCTTCACTAGATACTGTTTTTTCAAATTTCCTCCGTGTGGCCACATAAAGTAGTAGTTCACTCATTTTTTTTTTTTACCGCTCTGCAGCATTTTCCTACAAATATGTACACTGCCTTTTGTTCATCAGTTCTGCTGGTGGTAGCTATTTCATTTCCAGTTTTTTGGTTAGTTTTATTTCTTGCCATTACTAAAGTTTTTCTCCATGTCTCTGTGTGCTTGCCCAAGAGTGGACCGTGCCGGGAAATGGCATCGTGGACTAACGGCGTGCGTGTGCATTTCAGCAGCTTCGCCTACCAGCAATGCCCGGTGGTTCTCGTTGTTCGCATCCTTGCCAGCCCTTGGTACTGGCACGCTCTCTAATTTTTGCCTTTCAGATGGGTATTAGATGGTATTTCACTGTAGTTTTGACTGCCTCTTTTTCCCCCTCCAAAATATGTTAGAGACCTTTCCATGTCAATAAAAATAAATCAGCCTCATTGTTTTCACAGCCGTGGCGCAGTCTCGGGCACCCCACGGTGTATTTAGTTCCTTGTACAGGGTTGCATGTCTTTGGCTCTGGTACTCTGTGCTGCAGGTGGAAATTGTCACGCACGCCTCCTTGCGCACATATGTGAGATTTTCTCTACTCCTGTGGCCTCCGATCGTGCCTGTGAACATGGAAAGCAGGCAGCTTCGCAAAGCTTCCTGTTTTTGTTTTGTTTTGTTTTCGTATTCGTGTAAATTCTGATAGAGGAAGAAATATCCTCTAAAACCAAGGAGCTTGAATGCTCCCGGCTAAAGGCCAGGCCCGCGGTCAGCACCGTCTCTGTGCCCCGGACTTCTTCTCCGTGGCTCCTGCCCCCACTTCGTCTGTCAGAAGGCTTTAGGGCATGTGACAGGTTCCTGACATCTACATCAGGGAAGGGAAGATCGTCAGGGCCGGGGTGGCACGAGGGAGCCCCGTCCTGCTGGCACAGAGTGGGTTTGTTGTATGGCTTAGCGTAAGCAGTACCCGTGGAGTGGATGCTCTTTTCCTGGTGATTTGTTGACCCTTTTTTTCCCTGAAATTTTGCTGGCCTGTGGCATAGCTTCTATTTATAGTAAATGATCTAATACTATATAAAAAGACTTGTGTAAAAATCCCGTGATTATAGGGATATAAAACCCAAGGGCAACTCTTCTGGAGTATTCTCGGTTACATTTGTGTTTCCTTTTCTTAGGAATTTAGATCATCTGGATAGGGTTCCTTCCTGCATCAAATAGGACTTGCCGCCTGGTGCAGCAGATTCTAAGGTGGTGTCCTTTCATGTCGTGGCTTTATTCTTCACGTTGTGTCTTCCTAGAGCTAGAAGGGATCTTTGGCGTCACCAGCTTCTGATCCCTTTGCTTGAAGGTGAGGCCACTGCAGGCTCCCCAGGTTCTGCTCAGCCAGTGAACGAACGGGCCGCCCGCCTTGGGCCCGCAGCTACATGTGGGTGCACGTGTTGACGCGTCTGTGCCCTCGTTCTGTCTGCCCCGTGGCGTGGCGGCCAGTGTCAACAGAGAAGAACTCATGGAAATACCGAGAAGAAATGCCTTTCTGCTTCTCTCGGTGACCCCCCTTGGAACGTAGAACATTCCTACGTCAGAGGCTAAGCTCTGGCTTTGAAAACATTATCCAAAAAAGGAAACTAAAACAATAGCTCATTGTCGGTACCCATTAGTATTCTTAACTGCTGTTTTACAAATTTCTATCAAAGTAAGTAAGCACTGAAATATGTGCTTTTTTCCCCCCCTTTCCTTCTTCCCTTCCTTCCCTCCTTCCTTTCCAAAGACTAATTGTTTTCCATGGTAAGCACGGGCTGGCCTCTTCCTGCCGTCTCTCTGGGCTGTGAACCTCTGGGCATGGCCAGGTTTGTCCTGGGCTCTTGGTGGGTTTCCCTTGGTGACCCCTTGTCTAGAGAATCTGTGAGTGGCGGGTCACAAGCTCCCACAGGCCCAGAGCGACCCTTGGCCTTGAAGGATAAAGTCACCTGGCTCAGCCTCTGAGGAGGGACCCGAACTGAGGTCCCAGGCCTTGGTGAGTAGGTATGGTATGCGTATCTCTGTATTCTGCCCGCCGATAGGGAACCCCAGGAGGGCAGTCACAGCTCTGGTATGGCTCCAACAGGAGTCTTTGTGTAAGCTTATTTATTAGATGTATTGTTTTTATTTTTAACAACCTAAGGTGTTAACTTGAGATACGATTTATGTACAGTTTATTTTTCACGTGAATTATGTTTTCTTTTCAACGACCTGAGATGTAATTGATGTACCGTAAACCACACCCACCGAAGGGGTACAGGGCGCGCTTGGGTGGCTTAGTCGGCTCTCAGCTCAGGGCTTGATCTCAGGGGCGTGAGTTTTAAGCCCTGCATCAGGCTCCAATGCTGCATGTGAAGCCTACTCAAGAAAACAAAAAACTAAAAATAAATAAAAAAGAGTACAGTTTGATGGCTTTTGACAGATATATACGCATGTGAAACCACCAGTGAAATGGACACAGAACGTGTCCATATCTCTAGGGTTCCCTTTGCCTCTTTGCTGTCCGGGCCTCTCTCCACATCTGGCTGCAGGTGATCTCAGACCTGCTTTCTGTCACTATAGATCAGTGGCATTCCAAGAGGAGCTTTTTACATTTTGTTTCCTTTCTGTTTCCGGCTTTACTGAGGTATAATAGACAAAAACTGAATGTATTTGAGGTGTATCACGTGATGATTTGATACACATTTACACTGTGAAATGTTTACCGCCTCAAGCTGGCTCACACATCCATCACCTCACATAGTTATTGTGTGTGTGTGACTATGTGAGTTGAGAACACAGAAGGTCCACTCTCTTAGCCGGTTTCAAGCAGACAATGCAGTGTTCGGAACGGGGGTCACCACACCGTACGTGAGATTCCCAGAACTTACTTATTTTATGCCTAAAAATCTGTAGTTTGGCCAACATTTCTTAACACATGTTTTTGAGTTTGTGCAAGAGTTTTTTGTGAAAATGGCCAAGAAAATTAAGCTCTCCTGTTGCACCATCAGATTTCTGACACTACTATCTGTGCATAGAAAACTAGACTCCCTAGTTATTGGAAACAATTGCCTTTACTTTAAAAAAATTCTTTAAAAAATAGTTTTAGACACCTGCATGGCTTTGATCATTTTTGTGTCCTCTTTCTAACAGGTGGTGCTGTGTATATCAGTTGACGTATCTCAAGACTACAGCCAAGTAGAAAATGTCATAAAACAAGTAAGGGGCCGGGTTAACCGGAAAGAATTCACTTGCCTTTCGATTGGTTCTTACTGTTTTAGCGTGCAGTGTGGAGCTGTTAAATCATCTCTGTAGGTTTAATGGTTTTATAGATTGTATTTATTGGCACTGATCTGCTACGACCCGATTCTTCTCTTTCTTATTGCCTGCTCTCATAAATTTTTCCAGGCACAGGAAAAACTGGGCCCAGTAGACATGCTTGTGAACTGTGCAGGAATGTCGCTTTCGGGAAAATTTGAAGACCTTGAAGTTAGCACTTTTGAAGTAAGTAGACATTTGTGTTTTTCGCTGGTCGAGTAGGCCATATGCTAGAAGTAGAACGGGGCCACAGGCGAAGGCTTTACCAAAGGCATAGATAAAATGCATTCAGGATTAATAGAAGTTTTAGAAGGCGAGGGGAGGGTTCGACAAGGTTTTGGTTCCAGCGCCGTGACCGTCCAGCGTTAAGAATTCAGACGGGTCTCTGGACCGTGGCTTCCCAAGCTGTAACACGGGGGTGACCCCTCCAAGCGGACACACATCGCTGTGACGACTCACCGAGCTACTCCCTTTAAGAGAGGTCTCTGCAAACCAAGGGCTGCTGGGTTTTCATCTCAAGCCTCAGGGTTTGGGAAGCCAAAAAAGCTCATGAGCAGACCCTTTTGAGTTCTGAAATCAAGACGAAAAGACCGTGCATCATGTTTCTGTTTATACTTTTAAACAAGTTTTCCAGGGAACTTCTCTTAGTAATCTATGTCAGCTCTAAATAAATGGACATCAGTTTTGAAATCTTTCTTAAGTACAAGACAGTCTTTTAGGGGCGCCTGGGTGGCTGAGTCAGTTAATTGTCTGACTTCGGCTCAGCTTGTGATCTCCCGGTTTGTGGGTTCGAACCCTGAGTCCGGCTTTGTGCTGACAGCTCAGAGCCCGGAGTCTGCTTCTGATTCTGTGTCTCCCTCTCTCTCTGTCCCTCCCCTCCCCCTCAAAAATAAATAAACATTAAAAAAAATTTTAAAACAGGTTTTTAGTTGACGTCCTATCAACTGTCTTTTTCTTCACGTTCCATTAGCCTTTACTGCTGTAGTGGATTTTTTTTTTTTTTTTAACGTTTATTTACTTTTGAGACAGGGAGTAACAGAGCATGAACGGGGGAGGGTCAGAGAGAGAGGGAGACACAGAATCTCAAACAGGCTCCAGGCTCTGAACAGTTAGCACAGAGCCCGACGCGGGGCTCGAACTCCCATACCGCGAGATCGTGACCTGAGCCGAAGTCGGACGCTCAACCGACTGAGCCACCCAGGTGCCCCTGTAGTGGATTTTGAACGCTTTACCCCGCGAAGGTAAATGCCATCCCCCTTTTGTGGAGAAGGAGACTGCGGGCCTAGTAGTTGAGATGCCTTGCTTCTGGCGGCCTGTGGGAAGGCGTGTGGCCTGTGTGATACAAAGTCCAGTCAGAGGAGAGTCCAGACGTAGCTGTAAGCAGAGGGCACCTGATCTGGGGCTGGAGTGTGTTAAGGCTCCTTTATCCGCTCGGCCTAAATAAGGCAGCTGTCTTGACCTGCACGCCTTTACTGTAAGTAATCGAAGGGGGACTTTGAAGATGATTTCAACAGCTGGATAAAGAATCAGTTGGGGAAGCTCGTGGTCGTATTCGTCTCGGTGTGACGTGCTGAGGGGGCCAGCAGGAAAGGGGTCGGGTGTGTGTGAGCGTGAGCGAATGTATGAGAATGTGTGAGTGTGTGTGTGAGAGAGAGAGATTGAGAGAGAGAGAGGCTAACGGAGGGGGAATCCACAGACCCACCCTGACTGAGCACGGAGGGCGAACTCAAGGAACTGACCAGGAGCCTTTACAGGCCAGAGGGGTGGGGAGTCAGCTCTTGGAGCGATGTGGAGTGGAGCAGGGGCCAGAACCGCTGGGGCCTAATGGCCACCACGGGGAGTTTGGGTTTTAGTCCAAAACCTTTTGAAGGGGCTTAAGGTCAGCTGGGTGGTGGTGTGATCTGCGTTTCGGTTGTTAGAGGTGCTTTCTGCCTGCTGCATCAGGAGGGAAGGTAGTCGAGGCAGGGGGCAGTGATGGGGAACCTCGGAGTGAGGGGTGGGGGACGGAGGTCAGCACGCAGTTGGCGGGGGGAGGAGTGGGCAGCTGATAGCGGGTGTCGGAAGCGGTCTCAGCCCAGTGAGAACCAGACTTTTTTTTATTTATTTATTTACTTTTAACGTTTTATTTATTTTTGACACAGAGGGAGACAGAGCATGAGCAGGGGAGGGACAGAAAGAGAGGGAGACACAGAATCCGAAGCAGGCTCCAGGCTCCGAGCTGTCAGCACAGAGCCCGACACGGGGCTCGAACTCACGAACCGCGAGATCATGACCTGAGCCGAAGTCGGACGCTCAACCGACTGAGCCGCTCAGGCGCCCCGAGAACCAGATTTTTAAAAAGAGAGGACTGTTAACCCAAAGCCTGTTGCCTCTATCGGTGACCGGGCCTCCCCCCCCCCCCCGCCCCGTGTTCATGGCCCGCTCTAGAAGGGCCCTCTTCCCGGCTGAGGCCGGTATCTGCCCCTCGGCTGTCCCCCTCCTCCGTCTCCGTCCCTTGCCGTGTCGTGGTCACATCTGGATGTGTGCTCATCGTGGGTAAGTCCTGTTGGAACGCCCACTGCCAGGCTTGATGCATTTTCTGAAGATAAGAGTTCATTTCTATTTAAAATCAATTCGCTTTCATTTTTTTTTTTTATTTGATTGTTTTGTTTTGTTTTGATGATTTGTTTGTTTGCTTGGTTGGTTTTAGCTTTACTGAGGCCCACAGGGTTCTCATGCACAGAAGTTGCCTGCACGGGATACTTGTTAGAACTCATCGCTGGGGGGGTCTCAGCACGTGCTGTATGATTCCCCGGGGAGAGGACTTTGGGAAATTTGCCTGGTTCCTCTGGACTTTGGCCCAGGTGCCTTTTGCCCTTGCTGATTTTGTTTTGTGCCTTTTCACTGTCATAAATCTTAGTCACGGGTATGATCGGGGCAGAGTTCCGTGAGGTTGTCCGTGAATCACCGAAACTGGTGGTGGTCCCGGGGAACTTCTCTTAATTTTCCTTTTTAATGGTTTTCTTTGTGGATCCTTGGAACTATATTTTGTTTTATCTACCTGTGGATTTTAAGGATAATTATTGTCAGCTTTTGATTGGGGTTACATTGAGTCTGTAGATCCACATGGGGATAATTGACATTGTAACAATAACCGAGTCTTCTAACCTGTGAACGTAGTGTATATCTCCCATTTATTTACATTTTCTTTTGCGTCTCAGCAGTGTTTTGTAGGTTTCAATGTATGGGTCTTACACATCGTTTTTCAGCATTTCCTGTTTTTTGATGCTAGTGTAAATGGCATTTTTCATGTCAGTTTCTGAGTGTTCATTGCGAACGAACGTAGAGAAATCCAATTGATATTTATGTATTGATCTTGCAGTCTTGCTAAAGTCAGTTATTGATTCTAGTGCTCACTGGCTTTTCTTCATTCAAGATCATGTCATCTGCAACAATTTTACTTTTTCTGTTCCCATCTGGATACCCTTATTGTAAGGCTAGAACATCCAGTACAGAATAGAAGTTGTGAGAGCAGACATACTTGTGGTGTTCCTGATCTTGGGAGAAAACTTTTGTTTTGTTTTGTTTTTTAATCATTAAGTATGATGTTTTCTGTAGTTCTGTTTTGCTTTGTTTTGGTAGATGTCTTTTATCAAGTTGAGAAAGTTCTTTTCTATTCCTAGCTTGCTGAGAGTGTTTATAAGGAATGGAGGTTGAATTTTGGCAGGTGTTTTTTCTGCATCTATTGGGAGGATCACAGAATTCTGTTTTTAGTTTGTTAATATGGTGAATTACACTGATTAATTTCCCATGTTAAACCAGCTTGCATTCCTGGGATAGACCCAGTTGTAGTTTTTTTCTGATTTTTTTGTAAAAGTATTGCTGACCTCTTAGCATAAGTGGGGGAGTATTCCTGCCTATTCACTTTTCTGGAAGAATTTGTGTAGGATTGATATTAACCTTCTTTAAATGTTTGGTAGAATTTACCACGGAAGCCTAAGGTTTTCTTTGTGGGAAGATTTCTAACTTTAATTCAATTTCTTTAATAAATGTAGGGCTACATCTATATCTTCTTATCTATTTCTTTTGAGTGACTTTGGTAGCTTGTGTCTTTCAAGGAATTGGTCCATTTCATCTAAGTCATTGAATTGATTGGCAGAGTTATTCATCATATTCCGTTATTGTCCTTTTAATATCTATAGATAAACACCTGACTTTTCATTTCAGCTCAGGTCATGATCTTGTGGTTCATGGGTTTGAGCCCCACATTGGGCTCTGTGCTGGTAGTACAGAGCCTACTTGGGGTTCTCTCTCTCCCTCTGTCTGCCCCTCCCTGGCCTCTCAAAATAGATAAATAAACTTAGAGTTTGTAGTGATGTCATCCCCCTCATTCTTGAGATTGATAATTTGTGTCCTTTATCTTTCTTGACCAGCATGGCTAGAGATTTTTCAGTTTTATTGATCTTCTTAATAACCAGCTTTCGGTTTTGTTAATTTTCTGTTTTCTATTTCATTTATTTTTTCTGTTTTCTATTTCATTTATTTCCTTCTTTTATTTTTAATATTTTTTTCTGCATGCTTTTGGTTTAATTTGTTCTTATATGTATGTATATATGTATATATATATATATATATTTTTTTTTTTTTTTTTTTTTTTTTTTTTTAATTTTTGAGAGAAAGAGACAGAGCACAAAGGGGGAGGGGCAGAGAGAGAGGGAGACACAGAATCCAAAGCGGGCCCCAGGCTCTGAGCTATCAGTACAGAGCCCGACGTGGGACTTGAACTCACAAGCTGCGAGATCATGACCTGAGCCAAAGTCAGATGCTTAACCAACTGAGTCACCCAGGCGCCCCCAGTTTCTCTGCTCCTTGCTTCTAGCATTCAGCTTTCCACTAAGTTTGTTATCACTCGCCATGCTGATTTTCAGCTTCCAAAATGTTATTTTCTTTCCTGTTGTCTGTGCTCTGTGGGTTCTTGCCTTTACAAAAATTTATCTTTTTTTTTTTTTTTAAACGTTCTATTTATTTTTGAGACAGAGAGAGACAGAGCATGAACGGGGGAGGGGCAGAGAGAGAGGGAGACTCAGAATCGGAAGCAGGCTCCAGGCTGTGAGCCATCAGCCCAGAGCCCGACACGGGGCTCGAACTCACGGACCGCGAGATCGTGACCTGAGCTGAAGTCGGACGCTTAACCGACGACTGAGCCACCCAGGCGCCCCAAAAATGTATCTTTTTATTGAGATTTTAGTTAGGTCTCTAGAAGGGAGCTGAAGTGAACACTTGGGTTTAGTGTGCTATCTTTTCGGGGTACTTTTTAAGAGCATTTTTGTTATCAAGACAATATAATGATATTAAAAGACATTTTGGGAAAAGTGGGAATCCCAACATCCTAACACAATCATTTACAGTGTTCTGGAGTTCCTTGGTTTTGCACCTATGCACGTGTACTTTTGTGTAATATTTGAATTAGTTACAGTCACTGTAAATATAGTATGCAATGAAGTGTTTGGTTTCACATGGTGATAGGTGTAGTATTTTTACAGGACTTTAAATATAGAAACATTTCTTAATATTTTATTTATCTTGAGAGAGAGAGAGAGAGAGCACACCCATGCACGAGCAGGGGTGGGGCAGAGAGAGAGAGGGAGAGAGAAAATCCCAAGCAGGCTCCACTCTGTCATCACAGAGTCTGACACGGGGCTCGATCTCATGAAATGAGACCATGACCTGAGCCGAAATCAAGGGTCAGCCTCTTAACCAACTGAGCCACCCAGGTGCCCCTTAATATAGAAACAATTTAATGCCAGTACTCTTAGATTTCCAAGTTAAAATGTAAGGTTTTTGAGAGTTGCCAGGATGAAAGGAAGATACACTCTTGGTACCTACGTAAGTTCTTACCCATCATGATGTAAGAGCCAACACTGACCGAGCAGGTGACGGTGGGTCAGAGGCTATGCCTTGACTTGTGTTTCCTCTTTCAATGCTTGCAACAACCCTGTGGCTACTACCTGCACTAGCCCTGTGTGCAGCTGCCGAAATAAGTAGTGCCTGACTCTCTTAGAGTTGATCATCCAATAGGTAGTAACCACAGTCCATGCCGTTAACCACGTCCTAGTCTCTTTGTGATGTTTCCGAAGCTTGGAACTAACAGGGCCAGAGATCCTTGGGGGGCTTTTTCCTAAAACTGTTTTTCAGAAAGTATTGCTTGCAGTACACAGCATACTTTGGATCAGGAGAAGACTAATCCTGACCGGTTTTCAGCGATGACATCACTGCCGTCACAAGGAGAATAAGAGACTAGACTGAAGTAGGCTTGAGAGGGCAGGTCATGGGCACCGGGGCGCATTGACAGCATCACTGCATCGTTCATTCCCTCGACACATCCCTTGGGCTCCCAGTCACTTGGGCTCCACTGGCCCTCAGATCCGGAGAGCAGACAACTGCTGTGGAGCGCAGCCCTGAGGCTTTGACCTTGCTCACTCCTCACGTGGCCCTTTGTTCCCGGCAGAGACTAATGAGCGTCAACTACCTGGGCAGCGTGTACCCCAGCCGAGCAGTGATCACCACCATGAAGGAGCGTCGTGTCGGCCGGATAGTCTTTGTCTCGTCCCAGGCAGGACAGCTGGGATTATTCGGTTTTACAGCCTACTCTTCATCCAAGTTTGCCATCAGGGGACTGGCTGAAGCTTTGCAGATGGAGGTAAACGCTGTATTCAGTTTCACAGTTTTTATCTTCCAGCTCGGCAGTGGATGTTCCCCTTTGGTTTGCAGCTACTTGCCACGTGTTGTCGTATCACGTTAGACATTTGTAGACGTGACGTTAGCGAAAGGGCATCGGCTCAGCCCTTGAATTCTGCAGGTAACATTTTTCATCGCATAAAGACTCTACTGGGGATAGAAGCAAAAGGGCTAGGAGGTGTTTCGCTGGCTTAATTTAATACACAAAGTACTACTTTATATTTACTCTGTATTTTTCAGTCTAATACCATGTGAGCCTGCGATTCTCTAGAAGTGTTTCTTTAACGAAAAGATCTCTGGTTTAAGACCGAGTGATGAAATTAGCACGTGTTTGAGGGAAAAGCTTGAATCAGCTCCCGTCTAGCTCTCAGCTGTGAGACAAATCATTTAACTGGGTCTGTTTCCTTTTCTGTAAAACAAGAGGGTTGGATTAAAAATATCATTTGGCTCTCCTGAGACTTATACTTTAGTATCTTAAAGAAATCTTGATGACAGCGAATGCTTTTTATTTTCACAGTTAAGAGAACGTGTTGTGAAAGAGGGTGTGGTTAGCATTAGCATCGAAATAAATGCTTGTCATGATGTGACAACCTTCACACAACCTCAGCTGTGGGAAGCTGACTGCCGCATTGTTGTCCAATGGGGACGCTTAGAAAGTACCACACATATCTATCCCAAATCACACACTGAAAAGGCAAGGTAAAATTCTTTCTATTGTAACTTGCACTGAAATGTAACACTACATCGTGATGTTAAAAGCCCGGAAGAAAATTCATTTTGACCAACCTTCTCATGGTAGGAGTGTGTGTGACCTGGGGATCCTGTTTAATAATTTAGGTTAGGGGTTGGCAACTTTTTTCTGTAAAGGGCCAGATTGTAGGCATTTTAGCCTTCAAGGGCTGGATGGTGTCTGTCGCGACTACTCAAGTCTACTGTGAGAGCAGGAAAACAACCATGTGCAATAGGTAAATGAACAGAGATAGCTGTGTTCCGATAAAACTTTATTTGCAAAAAGAGGTAGAGGGCCAGATTTGTCCATAGGGCCATAGTTGGCTGATCGCCGATTTATAAAATCCCCAGAAGAGCCCTTGATGGTGTGTGACAGAGCACCACATTGCCCAGCATCACAGTGCAGATGAGTTGTCCAATCAATGACAGAATCCTCATGCGCCACTTAGAGACTGGTAGACTGTGCCATTCTCATCGAAAAGGAACCAGCCCCAAATTTCATTTTCGTCAACTTTCTTAATACTCATAATCAATAAGGGGCACCTGAGTGGCTCAGTCGGTTAAGCCTCCGACTTTGGTTCAGGTCATGATCTCACAGTTTATGTGAGTTCGAGCCCCACATCGGGCTCTGTGCCGACAGCTCAGGGCCTGGAGCCTGCTTCAGATTCTCCGTCTCCCTCTCTCTCTGTCCCTCCCCTGCTCATGCTCTGTCTCTCTCTCTCTCTCTCTTTCTCTCTCAAAAATAAATAAAGATTTAAAAAAATACTCATAATCAATAATAGCTCTTTATAATATGTTTAGCCAATAGGACACGTAAGGCTGTGAAATTTCAAACAAGAATGCCAGCATTTCTTTTGAAATTTTTACTTGGAAAGTCCCTTTGCAAATAACCATTTATTTATGTTTTTATTAAAATGTTTATTTATTTTGAAAGAGAGCAAGAGTGAGCACGCACATCCGTGCACATGAGCAGGGGAGGGGCAGAGAGAAGGAGAATCCCAAGCAGGCTCTGCATTGTTGGCACAGAGCCCAGTACGGGACTCGGTCTCACCAACCATGAGATCACGACCTAAGCTGAAATCGAGAGTCAGGTGCTTTGCCAACTGAGCCACCCAGGCACGCTTATAAAAGTTTTGGGAAATCTGTGAGGCAGATGTCGTTTTTCCACCTTATAGAAAGGAACGCTGAGTTTTGGTAGTTCATGGAGTTGCTTAAAGCTGCTTTGTTACTTTGTAACAAACGCAGTAACAACGTCTTGGCTTTCTGGTTCCCTGGGCAGATGATGTGTCTATAATTCAGGTCAGAAGTTACCTGATTGATCCGGCCTTAGACATCTGGTAAGTGAAGGGCTGTTTTGGAAATGAAAAATCTGCTTATTAGGGCTTTTTGTCCCTAAGCCTTGTACATGGTAGAACAGACATGTTACTGAAGAGGAGGAAAAGGAAAGTGAGTTGCTAATACAGACAGAGTCCCCAAAGCCTCTTTGTGACAAATGTGATTCACACGCTGCAGGAAGCTTGCCTGGACTTGAAAGTCAGCTTGACTCCTGTCCATATTCAGACTCCATGAAAAATGTCCCCACAGAAACACGGAATAAGATAAACACGTGAAAAGTAGGCTTAGAGGAGAATAAATTCAATAATCAAAATCCAGTTTGTTCATAGTAGACCTACGTCAGAACAGTTGTTTCCCTGCAAACTTACAGTGTTGTGTTTTGGAACCTGGATACTTCAGTCTGTTTTGCCATCGTGGTTGTGTTTTCTGTGAATGAAACAGACCTCATAGAATTGCTCAGACTTGAAGTACTTTGTGATGATCTTATTCGGATTAATTAAAAAAAAATTTTTTTTTTAACGTTTATTTATTTTTGAGACAGAGAGTCAGAGCACGAACAGGGGAGGGTCAGAGAGAGAGGGAGACACAGAATCTGACACAGGCTCCAGGCTCTGAGCTGCCAGCACAGAGCCCGATGCGGGGCTTGAACTCATGAGCTGTGAGATCATGACCTGAGCCGAAGTCGGACGCTCAACTGACTGAGCCACCCAGGTGCCCCGGTTTAACTAACTCTTAAGTCTTCCTGTCCACCCCACCCTTTGCCCGCCAAACTGAAGTAGGACCCTAGCCATGCTTTGTGCATAATAAAACATTTGTTGCACCTTTTGGTGTTTCTTTTTTTTTTTTTTAAACTCTGTTTTTTTAGGTACAAGTATATGATTTAAAGATTCTAAAAGTTAATCTTTTTGGAAAGCCAACTTCTGCTGGGTTACGGCCAAAGATGTGGGTAGCAGAGACCAAGTCAAAGAAAAATAGCCTTTGTGCTTCCCTCCTTCCCATCATGCTCCCTTCCCCGTAAGGCCATCTTGTCCCACAGCCTTGAAAAGTAAGCTTAGCTGAAATTCTGGAGCTTCTTAGACACAGCTCTGCTCCTCCCTCCAGGACCCCCGCCCCCCTTGCCCCGTCTTCGTTTCGATGGAATTAGGAACCACACATTGTAGGCGGGATGATTTTGGTAGTCAGTTCTTGAGCAGACGGTTGTCTTTCTGATTGAAATGGAGACCAGGGGAAGGAAGAACATGACGAAAAGCATGGAGGTGGGCAGAGCAGGAGAAAAGAGGATGGTCAGTCAGCAGGGACAAGGAGAAACACACGGCCACAAGGTGAGCAGAGGAGTCAGCTAGTGAAGTCTGGGCTTGTAAATTCCTAGAGACAGGGGTGATCTCTAGGAGTCGGCATCGTCTGAGAAGAGCAAGTGAAGCCACATCAACCCCTTTCGTTTTCTGCCGGGGCTGTGGGACTAGTTGATTAAAGGAAAGTGTAGATGGAGTATAGCGTATGTAGATGTTACCGGTTATTTGACCAAGAGTTTCAAGAGACGGGCCGCGCCACGAGGGCAGGGGCTCTCTCGCGTTGTTGACGTCCACGTCTTCATTCACAGAACAATACGGGACTCATTCAGTAAGTATCCCTTGGATGAGTAAATACAACAACGAAGGGATTAGCCGCCGGAGGAACCCAACCACAGACTGAGAGGGTCAATGTGACTTCAAGACTACCAGCACCCCAAACTGCTTCTTCTGGGACCGGCTTCTTCCAACCCCGACGATCTGTGTCTACGCCAGGAGAAAGCTGTTCTGAAAAGCTGTTTCAGGCGTTTGGTAGCTCAGCCATAACCTTGAACTTGAGAAACACTGCTCTGACACACTGTCTTACATTCGCTTGTGCGCCAAGGTCCTAACGCATTTCAGGGGGAAGGGGCACAGGAGCGTTAGAGAAACGTCTGAGTCGAGTCTGCTTCAGGCCTTCTGTGGGCCAGTTACCACTCACCGGCTTTTTTGGTGGTGTTTTTGTCTGGTCTGTGCACAACAGAGGGCAAGGCCGTGGGAGACGGTTTTTGAAGTCACTATCTCAAAAACAAGTGGAAGAGAAATTGCTTGCTCATCAACCTCACTGGCTGGCCCGAATCCAGAGCTATTTCTGAGCACGGCTGGGCCTTGAAGCTGCATGCCCCGTGGAGGCCGAGTGAACGGGCTCTCTCACGCCCTGAGTGCAGTGGCTCTGAACCAACAAAGACATCACCCTTTGCTATTGTGCTGTTCAGCATGGCTGGCCAGGATCTAATGCTTCTCCCGACCCCGACAGCTCCTCCCACAGGCTTCAGAACTGTGCCCGGCAGAGGGACCCAGGGAGAATAAGGGCTGTGTGAACAGACGGGACCCTGGGGTGCTCTCTGAGGGCACCTGGGGTGCCTGAGGGTCCTCTGGGTTGCCTGAGGACTCGCTATTAGCACTTTTCAACCTCCTTGAGATGCACAGTGGCCTACCTACCCCCAGCTGTGTGTCCACTTTTAACTCCCCGAGGTAGCAAGGTAGCGTCCTGGGGCTAAGCAGCGAGCCAGGAGCAAATAAAAATCGGGACAGAAATTTGGATGGTGTGAACTATCACCCTTAGAGCCACTAAGAATCAGGGCCAGATGAGAGTGTGGAGCAGGGCCACTGAAGTGCAGGATCTTTGGGAAGGGTATGTCCTGGCCGACTCGCTCTCGGGAGAATCTTCTGGAATTGCTGGGGGTGTATTTCTGAGTGGAGGCGTGGAGGCCTTGTAGTGAGGCAAAGAAGCCTGGGAACCTGTTTGAAGCTGGGAAGGGGTTTCTGCATATAAATAAGGGTGAGGTCGTCTTTCCTGGAGTTGCTTGGCTGGTCTGACCTGGCGGCTCCACTGGGGGTGGGGGGGGGCGAATCCTGTTGGTTTCTTCTGTGGGGGAGGGTACAAGTGACTCCTGACTCCCTATTGGGCAGGGGCTGGTGGCTTAGGGAGTTCCCGACCAGGCAGACTTCTCAGGGGATCCGTGTAGTTCTAGGCCTGGCTCTGAAGAGCATAGGAAAAGGGTTTTGACTGATGTTGACGTATTCTGTAGATGAAATCAACAAGAGCTTCAGAAGCGGCTGTGAAGGAAGCCAGGTTTGCAGTCGCAGAGACCGGTCCCATGGTCCTGCACACAGTGCTGAGTGGTGTCCAGGGGGTGGGGGCAGGCGGGAAAGGAGACCTCCCTTTAGCTGTCCACCTTCCTCCTGGACAGCTCCTAGGGCCTTGCCTGCTCAGTGGGGGTGGGCAGCACTCAGAAGGAGGTGAATCTCCGCCAGCTGTTTTCGGGAGTAGAGGTTGTTGGGGTGAACCCTGTGCCTTTATTTCCAAATGATCTTCATGGAGAGGAGTTTTCCTGACCCAGTCGGTGCTGGTTCTCCACCCAGAGCCACATCCTGCCTTGGGAAAATCAGGGCAGGATTCACGACGTTTGCCTGGTGGCCGGTGCAGGTGGCTAAGGGTCGTTGCAGAATTGGACCTTGTTTACTGAAGGGGCATATGTTGTTTCCGAAATGCAGGTGAAGCCATATAACGTCTACGTCACAGTGGCCTACCCGCCCGACACAGATACCCCTGGGTTTGCGGAAGAAAACAAAACAAAGGTAAGTATTCCTCTGTTTCGAGCCTTTAATGTTGTAAATCTTCCTTTTTCAATTTTCTGACTTTCCACCCCTCAGCCTGGAGTCATTTTCATCATACAGAAAACTGCGTTCTTTACAATTGATGTGTAAGGTAGAGGCCTCTGAACTTTCCAGAACTCTCATGTGGAGTCTTAGAGAACACAGCCCATATTTTCCAAGGCCATGAGTTTTGCTAATAATCTTCAAAGGCTTACTTAATTAATAAGGTATTATCTTCACGAATACAGCCTGCATTTTTAGCAAATGAGAGGATACTCTTTAGAAATAATATCCTCTCCTCTGGACTTAAACACCTGGTTGCCGGGGCACCTCAGACTTAGCGTTTCAAAAACAGAATGTTTGATTCCCTCTCATTGCCCCTCATTGCTTTTCATCTCCTTGGTAACCGAGAAGCCAGCCTTGGTTCTTCCTCCCACACCACACGTCTTGACCCGCGCACTTCCTCCTGGCTCTACTCTCAGAACTTGTCCTGAATTGGCCCGTTTTTTTTCAGACCGCAGCTGTCAGTACCATCCTCGTAATGGTAGCTGCTGGTATTTTTGCTGGAACTGCTCTTCATAATCTTCAAACTGGTGTGCTGCTTCTGCCCCTCTTCCTGACCCCCTGTCTGTTCCTCATATAGTGACCAGTGATCCTTTTATACTGTAAGTCAGGTCTTGTCACTCCCCTGTTCAAACACCTCTTCTGCAAGGAAGAAAAAAAAAAGCCAAAAACAAAACCAGAAAAACCCTTCTTAAACAGCACGGTTTAATAGAATGCTCTAGAATGGAAATGTTCTGTGTCTGCCTTCTCCAATCTGGTAGTCACATTGTGGCTGTTGAACACTTGAATGCAGCTAGTGGGACGCCCCCCCCCCCCCCGCCATCATAAAACTGAATTTTTAATTTTCACTCCTTTAAAGTTAGTATTAAAACGCACATGTTGGTCTTGTCATGTGTTAGTATGGCCCCAGTGGCTCCCATTATGCCTAGAGTAGAATCTAAAGGTCTTTTCTTTTAAAAAAATTTTTTTTAACATTTATTTATTTTTGAGAGACAGAGAGAGAACACGAGTGGGGGAAGGGCAGAGAGAGAGAGGGAGATACAGAATCCGAAGCAGGCTCCAGGCTCTGAGCTGTCAGCACAGAGCCCTATGTGAGATCGTGACCTGAGCCAAAGTCAGCAGCTTCACTGACTGAGCCACCCGGGTGCCCCGAATCCAAAGGTGTTGCAGCTCATTGGGTTTTGCACTATGTGGACTTTGGCCACCTGTCCACAGTGGTGTCTCCTGTTGCCCTCAGCCCTACCAGAGCCCCCCATCTGTTCTTTGAGCTTGCCCAGGCTGTCCTCACCTGTGGGCTTTGTTTACGCTTGCTGCCCTCTGTCTCTGGATGTTCAAATGGCTTCATCCCTTGTTTCTTTCTATCTCTGTACAGACATCACCCTGAGAGGACTTCCCTGACCCTCTGTCTCTCAAATGTCAGTCCCTTGGAACACTCACCATCCTTTCCTCTGGGTTTGCTTTTCTCTATGATGCTTATCCGCACTGGACAGGTACATCACACACAATGACAGACTGAGCTGAATGCAAGCTTTGCACGTTGTTCAAAGGAACTTCTTTCTTCCTTGCCTTGATGCGTTGTAGGCATCCTCCGAGCACATGAATCAAGTGGAGAAGAAAGGAATTGGCCAGAACTTAACTACCTTGAATGGGCGTTGATTGGTTTTTTTTTCCTTCGTAGTAATGCTTTAGTAAGTGCGAGTTTCTGCAGCATAAAAATTGGCACTTATGCTCCATAGACTGTGTATTTGCAAAAAGATGTGTATGATTTAGAACGTTTTTTTCCCTATTCACTTCTTTTTGAGTCTGTCTCTTAAAATTACAACTATTTCAAAGAAGTAAATGTAAGCCAAACGCCCTGTCTTAGAATGAGCAGGGGCCCACTAAGCGGATTTGTAACATTTGGTAAGCAGTCTTTTCTGTTTGAAGCCAAAGCTGACAAAAAGTGGTGATTTCCCTGGGAAGATCTGATTTTGATCTTAAGTTGGTTTTTTTCCCTCTGGTGTAGTGTTGAGCCAACTTTGGATAAATGAAATTCTATGTCGATGTGTGAGCCCTGCAGGGGGCGCCATAGTGCTTTTCAGTCTACTGTGTGTGTGGCCTGGTGGTCTGGAAGAAGGAGCAAGGCACTTTCAGAAGAACCCTTCTCTTAATTCAGGTTCATCAAGAAGTACTTGACTTTTATGAAGTGCTATGCTTTTCCAATTTAAGAAAATACATTCTGTTCTTTATTTTAATTTTCTCAATCCTACGTGGTAAAAAAATATGTATAGTTTCATGCAGTTTAAGGCGTTAAGTTTTAAAACTTCAAACTGAAACTCCCTTTTAAAGAATTTCTGAGCACGTGTTTATGTCACCTTAAGGAAGATAAAAAAAAGTGTGGGGGGGAGCCCTTTCCCACAAAGAACTTAGGAGGTAAAATACAAATATACAAGTAGCTATAATATATATTAAGGCAGCAACATGCAAAGATGAAAAGAGAAAGGACTTCCAGTTAAGAATTCAGGAAAGGAGGGGCGCCTGGGTAGCTCAGTCGGTTAAGCATCCGACTTCGGCTCGGGTCGCGATCTTGTGGTCCGTGAGTTCAAGCCCCACGTCGGGCTCTGTGCTGACCGCTCAGAGCCTGGAGCCTGTTTCAGATTCTATGTCTCCCTCTCTCTCTGACCCTCCCCCGTTCATGCTCTGTCTCTCTCTCTCTCAAAAATAAATAAACGTTAAAAAAATTTTTTTTAAAAATTCAGGAAAGGAGACAACTGAGGTGGACCTTTAACCACCTTTGATTTGGGGTGCTGATGCCCCAGCCTGGTAATGAGAGCACAGCCTGTCCAGGGGCCCCTCGGTGTTTTCTGTCCCAGTTTCCTCCTTCCCGCCTCCTCCTCAGGTCCTTTAAGAAGCAGCGGCATTGTTGAACAGGGACTGGGCTGGGGCTGTCTCGACCCAGGGCCTCAGCTCTGTCCGCGTGTCAGTCTTTTGCTAGCCTGGGAGTATGGTCAGAACGGAGACGCTGGTCATCTTGCTCAGGACACACGGTCGAGGCTCTGCATAAACACTGCCAGTCAGGTGTCTGGCCAGCAGTGAGGCGTCTACCGGGATGGTCCCAGTGGCGTTTTCTTATTCCAGCTCTGGTGGTCCCCACTGGAGCCGAGACCACATGTGTCCAACGGAGAGTGGCAAGGGCCTCCTGATCTTGCTTCAGCTACTGCACTAAATTTTATACAGTAACCAGGTAGAAACCGAGTTAGAATCCAGATGGACTGGATTCTAAAAGTAGGAATCTGCTCAAAGGTGGAAAACTGGAATTATTTACAAAGAAGGGGAAGGAGGGTTGTAAGAATTGTTTGTTCTTGGGGTACCTGGGTGGCTCAGTCGGTCGAGCGTCTGACTTCGGCTCAGGTCACGATCTCGCGGTCCGTGAGTTCGAGCCCCGCGTCAGGCTCTGTGCTGACAGCTCGGAGCCCGGAGCCTGCTTCCGGTTCTGTGTCTCCTTCTCTCTCTGCCCCAGCCCCGCTTGTGCTCTGTCTCTCTCTGTCTCTCAAAAATAAATAAATGTAAAAAAAAAAAAGAAAAAAAAAAAAAGAACTATTTGTTCTTTAACTTAATGGGCAATAATGGTGCTGATGCATCCATTTTTTTTCCCACCTTCAGCCTCTGGAGACTCGTCTGATTTCAGAGACCGTATCTGTTTGCAAACCAGAGCAAGTGGCCAAACAAATTGTTAAGGATGCCATAGTAAGTACAGTCCTTGTTTTCTTCATTAATAGTTGTGATGCTGGATTTCTGAAAAGAGATACGATGTTTGTCCCAGGGCTTATTTTAAAGCGTAAGTCATTGTTGCTTCTGGGTCACATTCATGTCGCATGTTGGATGCCACTCTTCTCCCTTAGATGCTTTATTGATTCCAGGTAAAGTAGTAGGCTTCTGGAAACTAAGTACATATCTTAACCTTAGGAACAGATTGATGAGTAAGGATGCCTGGGAACTTTGGTTCTTTAAAAAGAATGTGAGACCTTCGAGCCGTGTGTCAGTAGTGGGGACCACGTTCCATGTCTGGCCCTGCTGCCTTTTGCTGCTTGCCCACAGCACTCGCACTTGTAGGCGATGTTAGGTACTTGATTAACTGCCTGACTCCTTGACGAAGGACTTTTCCTTCCACCTCCCTGCTCCCCAGTGCCATTTTTCCCAAATGCTCACTAACAAGGAAGTGTGTCCAACCCCACCGGGCCACCATCCTGTCCACCCAGATAATGTGCCTCCAGGCTGCTGAGTCTATTTGGAGCCTGCCATCTTCTAAAACAACGTATGTGCCACAGACTTTTTTCTTTTTCAGGTGTTGGTTGGTTTGTTTTGAGAGAGAGAGCGAGAGCAGGGGAGGGGCACAGAGAGAAAGGGAGGGCGAGAATCCCAAGCAGGCTCCTCTCTGTCAGCACAGAGCCCGCTGCGGGGCTGGAACTCCGGAACTGTGAGATCACGACCCGAGCCAAAACCGAGAGTCGGACGCTTAACCACCCGAGCCACCCAGGCGCCCCGACTGCCACACACTTTTGACAACATCCTGTCAGCCCACGTGCAGAAGAACACACACCAACGGGGGATGTCTGTAAACTTCAGGCCTACGCCGCACGTGGGAGATTTGAGGACCCGTGCAATGAGGTGTCGGCGGGCCGCTCAGCCTCCCTGAAGGGCCGCATGCACTGTTGCACGAGCACCGGCTGAGCAGGATACGAGAAGTATCGAACTCCATTAAGATACAGCCAGTTGGGAGACCCGTGCCCTGTGCTCAAAGGCACAGAAGCGGGGCGCCTGGGTGGCTCAGTTGGCCAAGCGTCCGACTTTGGCTCAGGTCGGGGTCTCACAGTCCGTGAGTTGAAGCCCCACGTGGGGCTCACTGCTGTCCGTGCAGAGCTCGCTTCAGACCCTCCGTCCCCTTCTCTCTCTGCCCCTCCCCCACTTGCACTTTCTCTCTCAGAAATAAACATTTAAAAAAAAAAAAAAAGGGCACAGAAAGATGGCAGGAGTGGATGGAGCGGACTTAGCTTCTCCTGCTCCTCTCAGATCAAAGCGGACACAGCCCGTGCCTTGAACGATCTGAAATAGCTCTTTGTATGTTGGCAGGGCTCCTTGAGTCAGGTGGTCTTGAAACTTCATTTTTTGGCCACTTTCCACGGGAAACTATTGACCATCCCAGTGATTTCTTTACAGGTTTATATTTATCAATGCTTGCCGTATTAGAAACTGCAAATGCATAATCTAAAAAGTATTTATTAATCCGCTTAAAATAACCACAATTTAACCCATTACATCTTAATGCAATTTTCCTACAATAATAGTTTTCCAAAACACAGCTTCAGCGAGACAAGTGCCATTGTTTTACGTTTCACCAGTGTCTTTAATGTTTCTGTGAAGAGAAGACAGCTGGACTCTTATCACTGCCTCCGCATTCCGCCTGCCCTAAAATGTTGTTTGGAGTGAAGGATATAAAAAAAAATCTGCCCTTATACAGATATGTAGTTAGGAAACGGAGGAATATTAAATAGGCTTTTCAGAGAATTGCAGACATTCTTCTTTGATATTAAACCCAAACCGGATGAATAGTAGTTTCTTAAAGGGTAATTACAGTGTGGAATTGGAAACCACATTAATGAACTTTTTGTTCTCTGTTACATTAAAACCCGTTGGTCTTTGCACTTTGCATGTTTTGTACCCATTCATGATTTTGTAATGTTATGCATCCGTCATGTGGAAAATATGGGTTCATTGAGTTACCAAAAAAAAAAAAAAACAAAAAAAAACCAAATTTCATCCATTCGTATCACTGCTGGTCTTATCATAAAAGTCTTTACATATTGGGCAGCTGACAGTCTCACAATGGCGGACAGGTTTTCACAAATCGTAATTTTTCCTTGAAAGCTCAGATGTTAACATTGACCATAAAAGCTGCCAGCTTTCCTTGAAGTCACAGGCTCCTGTCATTCTTGTTCCACAAAATGTCTTCCAAATACCCAAGTCTGAATAACCACAGATTAATTTTCATGACTTAAACAGTCAGAGGAGGGCCTTTCTGCTGGGCAGCCGTCCCCCTTGGGTACGGAACACAGCAGAAGGCGCTGGGTGTGCCCTCTCTTTTTGTGACGTAGGCTCTTAAGACTTGCCCTTAAGGGTTGAGATTTAATAAAATGAGTAATTTTAGGGGTGCCTGGGTGGCTCAGTCGGTTTAGCGTCCGACTTCGGCTCAGGTCATGATCTCGCGGTCCGTGGGTTCGAGCCCCGCGTCGGGCTCTGTGCTGACAGCTCAGAGCCTGGATCCTGTTTTGGATTCTGTGTCTCCCTCTCTCTCTGACCCTCCCCCATTCATGCTCTGTCTCTCTCTGTCTCAAAAATAAATAAATGTTAAAAAAAAAAAATTTAAAAAAAATGAGTAATTTTATTGCTTTATCAAAGGCATTTTATTTTATTTTTAAATTTTTCTAAGTTTATATATTTTGAGAGAGAGCGAGCGAGCAGGGGAGGGGCAGAGAGAGAGAGGCAGAGAGAGAAGCCCAAGCAGGCTCCACACTGTCAGTGCAGAGCCTTGTGTGGGGCTCATACTCACAAACCGTGAGATCATGACCTGAGCCAAAGTCAAGAGTCGGACACTCAACCCACTGAGCTACCCAGGCACCCCTATCAAGGGCATTTTAAAGCACAACTGACATTTAAAAATTATTTTAAGATTTTTTTTTAATGTTTGTTTATTTTTGAGAGAGAGAGAGAGAGAGAGAGAGAGAGTGGGGGAGGGGCAGAAGAAAGGGGGACAGAGGATCCGAGGCAGGCTCTTCGCTGACAGCAAGGAGTTTGAACGGAGGCTTGAACTCACGAGCCATGAGATCATGACCCGGGCCGAAGTCAGACGCTCAACCCACTGAGCCACCCAGGCGCCTCTTTAAAGACTTTTTAAATTTCTGTACATTTATTACTGCAAGTGCATGTGGCAGTGGGGAGGTGCTGCTACTGTGGTTTGTGCTAACGAGCTAGCAGTTTCGCCCGTCGGTGCAGATGTCACTCAGCGACGAGGCGATTAAGGTCTTCGTATTGCTAAGACCATCTTTTTGTCCTCCTGGATCCCCTGAAAGGGTCTCAGGAGCCCCAGCGTCCACGGACGTACATTTTGGGAACCACCTGTGTCACTATTCCAGCCCATCTGCCAAGGTCATGTTCATCTGTGAGCTCCGACGTAGGCTCTGTCACCCTGGTATGCCACCTAGAGTGGCCCGCTTCGTTGTTTCTGCTGTGCTGTTTCCTTTCCTGGTTACTACCGTTGCCTCTTTTCCTTTTCTTTTAGCAAGGAAATTTTAACAGTTCCATTGGCTCAGATGGGTACATGCTCTCATCCCTGACCTGTGGAATGGCTCCTGTGACTTCTATTACTGAAGGGCTCCAGCAGGTGAGCTATGCCTACGTCAACGGACAGACGGACAGACAGACAGTGCCTTTCATTGAACCCCAATGAGAAAAGGCTAAAGGAAGACTCAGTGACTTCATCTGAGGATGGGGCCGTATCCGTTGTCTCCCTCCCTGTGTCAGGGACACGAAACTCGGACATAGGTTAAAGACACCACCGGAGGGCTTCTGACAGGGGAGAGGTCTTCTGTGTTCTGGGCACTGTGGACACAGAGAGGGAAGGCCGCTTCCGCCCTCGGGGTGTTCGTCCGGGTTCTCGTCTGAGAACCACCGATCCGAGTGTTTGCGGTAGAGTGATGGAGGGTACTGGGTATCGGAACAGAACACCTTTCCTAGGCGAGTCAGGTCACGGGCAACTAAGCCTAGGGAGGTAACGAGTCAAGGATTCAACGCAGAGCCTACTCTTCCACAAATTCTGGTCCATCCAGGCCACACGGAAGCTAACCGCTTGTGGATGTGCCGCGTGCAGAATCAGAAGGGAGCAATGTCTCCAGCCCCAGGGGCTTACGGGCTAGGGGGAGACACAGACAAAAAAGTGCTACCCGTGCCATGTCATATAACAAGTGTCCTAACAGAGGGCTGGCTCTGCACAGACCCGATGGCGGATGGTGGAGTGTAGACGGAGAGAAGGCTGCCCGCGAAGGGGCCTGTCTACGCCGATGGGTAGTTTATAACCAGGTACGAAGTTACGTGCCGCCGACCGTGTCTAGGCTGAAAACCCAAATGGCTCGGGTGTGGGTTTCCCTCACTCTTCTCTTCCACGACTCTGTGACTTTCTCTTAGAGACGGAGGCTGTACTACGTGACGCCCCTCTCGGCCCACGCCTGGCACATGCTAGGAGCTTCGGAGGCTGGCTGGAGCCGCCGCCCGCGTTGCTCACGTGCTGTGTGGTCACCTCGTCCCTTCTGCTTCCGTGACGCCAAACCTAAAACTTGAGCACGGAGCTGCTTCCTCCACTCCGGTGCCGAATACGCTTCTTTGAGGCATTTCCCCGGGCTGTGACCGCACTGCCCACAGTAGAGCCCTGTTTCCCAGCATCCCGGCCCCGATTCCGTGTTGGCGCTGTGATCAGGATCAGTGTTCGTGTTCACTCAGGAGCCCGACGAGGCAGTGGGTGGCGTCCCTGGCCCCCCTCGTTCTGCCCCGCGCGTGAGGGGTCAGGTCCATCCCTCCCTCCCTCCAGTCCCTGGTCCGCTCCTTTCCCCAGCGGCCGCTGCTCTCGCGGTTCGGGCCTGGGACGCCGCGGTCGGCTCCCTGCCTGGGTCTCACGCTCTGCGAGCCAGAGGTCGCCACTGGGGGCCCGAGGGCCTATAAAATGTTTGGTTCATCTGGTACGAGTGTGCTTGTTGAGATAAAAATTTTTTAATTAGATTTTCCACACAAAGTGCAGATTTCGGACTTCTCTTGGGAAATCAGAAGGCCTCACGGCACCTGGCAGTAACCAGCTGGGGCAGGTGGCGGCCCCTCCGGTGACACGGGGCGCGGTCCCCCCATCCCGGGGGTCTCACGGCACCCGTCCCAGGCCCGGTGCACCAGAGCGCCATCACTGTTCCACGCTGGTTTTTCTGAACTGCAGACCCACCTGGCATGGCAACCCTCAGTGGCTCCCCAGTACCACTGAGGTAAACAGCTTCCGTGACGGCACGTGGGGTAACCCTCTGACCTTTGACCCGCTCACCCTCTGCCTTTCTTCCCCCTCTTTCCAAGACTTTGTCTCTGCCCCTCTATCCCCACGCTTCCTTTTCTGACCAACTGTTACAACCAACCCACCAACTGCAAGTCTCCCCCTTTATGTTGCTTTTTTGCAGAAAACTCCCAAGACAGTAAAATTCCTTGGACTTAAGTATTTTGGTGTTTTGGCAGGCGGTGTTACAGTTGCTTTTTCTTGATGTGTTTTTCTTTCCGTTAGGTGTTTTTTTCTTTTCAAGTAATAAACTGTATTTTTTAGGACAGTTTTATGTTGATAGAAGATTTGAGTTGAGGGGCCCCTGGGTGGCTCAGTTGGTTGGGCTGAGTTGCCTGGGTGGACCTCCCCTCAGGTCACGACCCCAGGGTTCCCCGAGCCCCACATCCGGCTCCCTGAGGTCAGGGCAGAGCCCACTTCGGATCCTCTGCCCCCCTCTCTGTCTGCCCCTCCCCCGCTCATGCTCACTCGCCCCAAAATAAATAAAACATTTCAAAAAAATTTGAGTTGAAATTAGGGAGCTCTCTTCCTGTCCCCACCCGGCTCCCCCATTCTTAGCATCTTGCATCAATTAGCACGGTCTGTTGTCGCCGTTGATGAGCCAGTCTGCAGATGTCATTGGTTTGCATTAGGGTTCAGTCTTGGGGTCACACCTCTTTTGACAGGTGTATAGCTGCCACGTGACCATCGTTGGACTGTCACGTGGGATAGTTCCCCAGCCCGAACATTCTCCTGTGCTTCGCCTGCTCATCCCTCCCTCCCTCCTCCTGAACCCCGGGCAACCACTGACCTCATTGCTGGCCCTGTCGCCTTGCCTTTTTCCAGCCTCCCTTTGGTTCTTAGTTTTTTCAGCGTTGTCCTGACACGCCCTTCCGAGAACCAGTGTTCTCAGGGCTCCCTCGGAGCAACAGCGGCCCCTGTGCCACATGCCCCTCTTTGCCCGCCCCCCGCGCAGCCGCGCTGTCCTGTGGGCGGGGCCTCCTGAGATTCGCCTCCACATCTCCATCGAGGGTGCATCCAGAGTCTAGACTGCCGTGGCCCCCTCCGCTGATTTTTACCCAGACAGATGAGGAGTTAGCTCGTCTTCACACCCTCCTCCTGCTTACAGCCACCTCCCCTCCATTCGCACCCCCCCTTTTTACTTCTGTTGCGATTTGGGTTAGATCTGTATTTGAGGTCATCATTATTTTGGCTATTTAAATGCTATTCGCAGCCGAACTCTGTATTACACATTATCAATTTTCCTTTCTTGTGCAACCTTTTGTTTTCCCCGGAACCATTATTGGCCTTTTTCTATGTATGATTAACAATGACCGTCTTCATTTCCTCTCTGGCGTATCAGGCACTCTGTCACTTTCCCCTTCTGGAAGGAATCCTTCCTGGAGCCTCTGAGCCACCCGTCAGGACTGACTGCCGCAAGTCCGGGAGTCCCCTCTGCCTCTCATCTGGGCCGGGTCCCCCGCCTCCTGGGTCACATGACATTGTTTTTCTTTGTTGACCGCTTAATGTGCCTTTTTAACTCTTCTAATACTTTTCTGGAAAAGGGCACGTGGGAGGCAAGGTTTTTGAGAACGGGTGTATTTGAAAATGCCTCTCCTTGTGTTTCTAGGAATTTAAAAAATTCCTAGGGAGAGCGCAGTGGCAGAAAGAGTGACAGTTAATGGACATCCGCTGTCTCAACTGGACGCAGTAATTACCTCCTCCAGCTGGTTGTCTTTCCAATTATCTAATAAGCTCGTGGAGGGCAAGCACGGTGTCTTTCTCCCCACAGTGTTAGCGCTGAGCATGCGGTCTGACTTTTGCGATCAGAACGTAAGTCTTGCACCACAAAGCGTTAATGGTAGTTTGGATATTTGGGATGCTGGAGTGGCTCTTCCCTAGCTGGTAGAACCCTAGGACTAGTGGGAATACCTATTTTTGTTGTTTGTATAATTTGAGTTTGTTAATCGGACAAATATTTCGCTGTGACACCTCTGAACGACACGTGCCGTCCAGGGGTGCAGAGCGGACAGCTCCTGTCCTCTGTGTTCTCCTGACACTTCCGGGGTTTTCATTGTGCCTATCCTTGGAGCAGATTGGAAGATGTGTCTTAGAAACCGTTTATCAGGGGCACCCGGGTGGCTCAGTTGGTTAAGCGTCGGACTTCGGCTCAGGTCACAATCTCCCGGTTCGTGAGTTCAAGCCCCACATTGGGCCCTGAATGCTTGGGATTCTCTCTCTCCCTCTCTCTCTGCCCTTCTTCCGCTCATGTTCCATCTCTCTCTCTTTCTCTCTCAAAAGAAACAAAACTTAAAAACAAACCCTTGAAGAGAGCTGTTGTTTTGTGCTGTCGGACGAGCTCAGGGGTCTGTCTCTGTCTTGCAGGTGGTTACCATGGGCCTGTTCCGCACCATTGCTCTGTTTTACCTGGGAAGTTTCGACAGCATAGTCCGTCGCTGCATGATGCAGAGAGCGAAATCTGAAGTTGCAGACAAAACTGCCTAATTCTTACCCCGGGAGAAAAGACTGTTTCTAAATAATCTGAACAGCCTGCTGCTTAAAGGGACCCAGATTGTGGCCTACAGCCACTTAAATGTGTTGCTTTTGAATCTGTGAGATAGGACCGGCGCTCTTCAGATACCTGGCTCAGGCGAGGGGATAGATGTTCAGCGCCCGGTGATATTATTAATACTATGCAAATATGGAACGGGAGGCCCCTAATCGTCTGAGGCGGAGACATGAGGATCGTATGGGACCAGAGGGCCCGTGAGCAGGGGAAAGAACGTCATTCCAGAGTGATCATTTACATTTTTCTATTTATTCTCTTTTTCTTCCTCCACTGAGATTAAGCCCAGAAATGTACCTTATGATACATAGGACGACGTCTCGAGGACATTCTTAACCTTCCACGAAAGGCAGTCTGTGGGTTTGGGGAGCCTTTTTTTTTCCCCCCTTCTTTTTAACATGGTGTATTTGATTCAAGAGGAGTTTCACACATTGCTGGAGACTCTGAATGCACGAGAGAGCCCCTGACTCCCTGTGTTTCTGGTGGAAACTCGTGGCTTCTCTCTCTCTTTGATCCCGTAAAACTACAGGGGGATGAGAGAGGGCAGTGCAGTGGAAGGGAAGGAGAGAAGTATCCTCCAGTAGGAAAAATCACGCTTTCCTGCCTTCTTTAGATAGACGCGAATGCTTAGAGCACTTCTCATTTTTCATTCACGGGGAAAGGCAGCCTCCCCCAATTTTTTCTGAAGAGAAATAAAATCTTAGAAGCTTAAAAGTTTACAATTTCTTCAATAGCCATGGTGACGTGGAGCCCGCCCATTCCGTTAGAGGGCTCTTTCCATTCTTCCCATCCCTTCCTTTCCAGTTTTGCTGATACTGCTATACTATTTTTGTAAAAAAACAAAAACAAAACCAAAAAATGGCCAGTGAAAATTTTTTGACTTGACTTTTTAAATTAACTCATGAATTAATTAAAACACGAAAAAACTTAGAAAAGCGTGACATTCTTCTCGTAGCATACATGTAGCTTTTAGGAAAGGCTGATGAGCGTCCATGTACGGTTTCCTCATTAAGAAAAAGAAGATAGGACAGGGCCGAGCTCGCAGATCCTCATCTTGGCAAGAAAATGATCACCCATCGTTTCTGTGATTCCTGCGGACCCAGAGAACCTTCTCTCCATGCCCCATGGTAAGGAAGCCCAGTTATCACTCCTGTCACATAGCCCTGGAGCCCTCTCGGCCCCGTGACTGCCGTTTTTAGATCCCAAGCTCCGTTGCTCAGTTTAGTGGATTTCTACAATAAAGTGCCTCTGATGAGTTTGGCCGATGTTCCCTGCTTCACGCCATCACTGTACTTGCTACCCTGCTGAAGGCAAGTCACCTTCCTCATAATGCTACCCCCCCTCCTCCTTGCATACACAAGTATGCATATACTATGCATACAAAAGATTAAAGACTTAAAAATTATAGCCAACCTTTTTTGCTCTCGAGTTTTTGGCTCTCTTGACTTCAAAATGACTTCTTCTTCTTTTTTTTTTTTTTTTTTTTTTTTTTTTAAGTAAGATGTTTCATGGCTTTATTTCCTGGTGTTCTTTTAATGAGGATCTGGGAATGGCATACTTTAACACTGACAAAGTTAGAAGAAATTATTATCGAATATATACGTTGCTTGGAATGACTTCATTGCAGTTTGTGGGGGTGGGTTGAGCCACAGTACTTTCATGATTCAGTCTCCTACAGCCACTGTTTATTGTTTGCAGACTATGTTAGGTCGTATTTCACAGCCTCTGAGAGAGAGTAATGACTGTGTCTCCTTAATGTACGGAAAACATTTATGTTAATATCGGGATGTTTCTCACTTGTATTTGTTTCTCCCCTAAATGTTCCTTGAATATCAGCACTTTCTACTGCTGGTCTATATGAAAATCTAGTCCAAGATGGTGTCTCATTTAATACAGTTAACTATTTAACCACAGTTATTTCAATATACACTCCTCAAGTTATCCTCATAGACTGTACTGTTATTACCTCCAGGGAATCTGCTACCTGAACAAACTGAAGAGCCCCTGTTCCATGGTGGGAACTATTATCCCCAGCCCACTGGAAGCTCTCTCACGAGAGCAGATTTTGTTTAGACCAAAATGTCAGGGAATGGGCTTTTTTTGTCAGAGATGTCAAAGGGCCAAAGCTCTGTATCCAGAAAGCTTTGAAAACTAAGGTGGGTTTTTTTTTTTTTTCCTCTTTCTAAATTTAGTGCCATTATTCACTTGATAGCCAAATCTGATGTATTATAGTTTTGATTTATCCATTTCATCTACTACTCATTTTTCCTGAAGAGACACTAGTGGGTTTAATTGTAGGTATTGCCCCGGATTCTGTGGAGATGTTCCATAATATCCAGTGTATGTCCCATATACCTTTTCCAAATCTAACAAATTAAGAAATCTGAAACACATCTGGCCCTAAGGGTTTGGTAAAGGATTATAGAAATTCAGCAGCATCACGCAAAGATCTGACTTCATCCGAAACATGAAAGTATGACAAAGGCAAATTCTATTTTTTATCTTCTTTGGCTCAATTTTTATTCATTTTTTTTTTTTTTTTTACGTAGACTTGTGTTTTTGCTCAGGGGAAGGAAAACAAAAAACCATGAGTCAGATTGTTCAGGAAGCTATTGGCTTTTTTTTTTTTTTTTTTTTTTAAAGGGGTCATTGATTCAACAGAAGTGTCTATGCCTTACCTGTGGCAGAAAGAGTTTAATTACAATTCTGATGAAATGTTGGCTTTCTGTTTGTAGCCAACAACAGTTTATTATGTGAGTGTTGGTTCTAAATCTTGTCTCTGCCGGCTTTGGTTTTATTGTTTTGTTATAGCGTATTTGCGAGTATATTTATTTAAAAATGCCTGATGTCATTCATCCATAGAAATACCAAAATATATTCAAGGACCCTTCATTACTGAAAAAGGTTTAAAAAGGTGTTTTTTTTTTTTTTTTTACAAAAAAACCAAGTCAAGGTAATTGTTCTTTTCTGTATTTTTTAATATTTAATTTTCAAAGCTGAGAGAGAATTAAAAATGCTGCCCATAATGGCCTCTTTACGTTAATACGTATATACGTTTAGTTATAAATCTGTTTGTTAAACCGTATATTGTCGATTCTTGGAAGTGAAACATTGAGAGACCGTTTCTAATATTTAGATGACAAAAACATTTAGGAAATAGTTGCTTCAATTCAAAGAATTGTATGTGTTTGTCTTTCTAGAAGAAGACAATACCATGATAATTTTTTTTACTGAATTATATCATCAACAGATTTAATTTTATTATGTCATGTTCTAATTTAAACATGTCTTACTCACATGAGGACACTTTTAAATATTCATAGTTTTTGACATACGATGCTTTGTATCTTTCTCATGTCCTTAGTTCTTATTAGTAACTCAGTTTTAAAAAGTACATACTAAACATAACCTTCCATATCCTGGACTAAATCTTGCTTAGTTCGCTGCAGTGATGGCAGATTTGATATTTTGAAGAGGAGTTCATAGCTATTATATTTTACACTTGCTTGATGGGCAACTTTAAAGACATTTTTAAAGTGTAAGAATGCACATGGCTATTTTGATATATATTAGAACTTGTGTTTGCTACTTTGGAAGCTTTTGTGGCAGAATTGTAACCTAATTTTCATATCTTGTATTTCTGAATCACAACAAAAAAATAAAGGGGGAACAAGCTTTACAGATTTGAGAACTTATTTTTCTAGAAATTTGCATTTTTAAGAGACAGTGAATTAAGCAAAACACAGATCTTTTTCGTGATGTTATCCTCACCTTGCATCCTAAACATTGGCAAGGCTTGGTTTCGATCATTTTCTAGGAAGTAATATTTTCAGAGTAAGTACTTGGTATTGTGAGCCCTCATTTCAAATACATTCTGTGTTTGTGTGACTCAGATGGGGGGGGGGGCAGATACCTGAGTAAAAGGATAAGAAATGTGGAATTTAGTAAAGTTTCCTAATGTCATTATGTTTCATATAAAAACAAATAGATTTCCCATACTTTCTTTTTAAAAATTTGTAAATGTTCATTTATATTTGAGAGAGAGAGAGAGAGAGACTGTGTGTGAGTGGGGAAGGGGCAGAGAGAGGGAGACACAGAATCCGAAGCAGGCTCCAGGCTCTGAGCTGTCAGCACAGAGCCTGATGCAGGGCTCGAACTCACGAACCACGAGATCATGACATGAGCCAAAGTCAGACGCTTAACCGACTGAGCCACCCAGGCGCCCCGATTTCCCATACTTTAACCCTGCATATATTAACAATGAAATATCTCTTAGATGCTGAGGGGCACAGAAGACTGATATATAAAATAACATGCCTTAATATTTCTCAGTCCTCAGGTGGGAAAATTTGGTTTACATTGTGAAGAGATTCTTTGGATGTCTTGGTTTGCAAGCTTAAGCTTTCTTTAAATTTGAGCAACGTCTGTACATTAATGGCACACGACATCCCTTCTATGATTTTCACACGGAGGTGTTTAAAAAGGAAAAAAAAATATTTCTTTTGTTCCACTCCTGTTGTATACCCCCGATTTCCCCTCTTTGAACATATTTATTGAGTGCCCGTGATGAGCTCGGCATCTAGGCACCCAGGGATACCATCTGCATAAAGAGTTTGTCCCTCCGTGGTGGTGATTACATTTCTCGTTTCTTGCGTCCCTGTGCCTTCATCCCTCTGAAGGCTCTACAAGTCTTCCTGGAGAAAGAGGAACCACTCCCCCATGCCTTTCTTCAGCTTGGGGCCTCTGCATTTTACACCACAAATGTTTGAATGTCAGAGACTATTCTAGGCTGGGAATGCACAAAGGAAAAATATAGTCCTTGTCCTCAAATAGTTTGTAATCTACAGAGGAAAACATATGCCAGAAATTACACTGTGTATCTGACAATAGCTATGATTCACAGATCGTAATTAACATTGAAACACGTAGCCCGTGCCAGTCACTGTTGTGAGCGTATCACATTTAATTCATTTCAATCATACACTAACCCTCAAGTGGTACTACTTATACCCCCCTGTTATACGGAGGGGCACAGGCAGAGAGAGGTTAGGTAACTATCCCAAGGTTATAGCTGCTAAGTGACGGAGCCCAGACCCAAACCCCTGTTTTCTGACTTTTAAGTTTCTCTCCTCAGTACCGACCCTCTTGTGGGCTCGTAGGACTGCCCAGGGAGGTGAGGCATGGTCTCACAGGGGAGGAAGTTCTGGAGATGAGACGTGAGGAATGAGTAAAAATTTGTTACGAGAAGATTGGGTGCATTTCAGCGAGACAAGCAGACGTACAGGGCAGAAGACACGGGGGATTTCGGCGGATTCCAGAAAACACACAGTTCATATAGCTGCAAGAAGGGGAGACATAAGGAAAGGGTGGTACCCAGGTGGGAGACCTGCACCAGATCATTCCATGCAGAGGAGTTGAGATTTTAACCTATGAAGAACTTCGAGCGGAAATACGAAATGGCCAGATTTGAGCTTTAAGAAGATCATGGTTTTGGGGAGCCTGCGTGGCATAGTCGGTTAAGCGTCTGACTTTTGGTTCAGGTCATGAGCTCACCGTTTGTGCGTTCAAGCCCTGTGTTGGGCTCTGTGCTGACAACTTGGAGCCTGGCGTCTGCTTCGGAGTCTGTGCCTCCCTCTCTCTCTCTCTCTCTCTCTCTCTCTCTCTCTGCCCCTTACCTACTTGTGCTCTCTCAAAAACAAGTGACAAACATGTAAAAAGATCATGGTTCCCCATGAACCATAGGGAACCATGGGGTTGCTGGGCCCTTGAGTCTTGGCGTAAACAATTCTCATTAGTTTGAAAGATCCCATATTGGATACATAGTTACTCGTTGAGTTGTGTGCTCAAAAGATGTCGTCTTAACCTCCAGTATCTGTGAATGTGACCTTACTTGGAAATAGGGTCTTTGCAGATACAACCAAGTTACGATGAGGTTATTAGGTTCCTAATCCAATATGGCTGGTGCCCTTAACAAGAACAGAAAACAGACACAGAGAAGGCCAGGTGACAACAGAGGCAGAGATCAGAGTGACCCAGGTGCATACCAAGGAACACCAAGGGTTGCCAGCCATCACCAGAAGCTAGGGAGGGGCAAGGAAAGGTTTTTCCCTAGAGCCTTCAGAGAGAGCATGGTCCAGCTTGCTTGATCTTGGACTTCAAGCCTCCTGACTTGTGGGAGAATAAATTTCTGGTTCAAGTCGCCTAGTCTGTGTGGTACTTTGTTACGGCATCCCTAGGAAACAAAAATATTAACCTTACTTTCTCTAAATGTGTTCATCAGTAAGTAATATCTGGGAGATTCTGTGCTAAAGTGCATAAGGGAATAAAAGTCATGGCACAGAAGAGTAAATTCTTCGCCAATTTCCCCTCTATGCTGTGGTGTTTTACCTTGTCTGGTTCCACTCCTGCAGTTTCAGTCCAATGAGAGTAGTAGCCATTTGAAAAATAGAATTTCCCTCTCTTATTTTACTTCACTCTAAATGCCAAGTCATGAATTTCAAAGGGAAAAAATTTGCCATGAGTAAATTTCCTGCACTTGCCTTTGCAAACCGGAAGGAAACACTATTTGCCCACTATTACCCTCACACAACAGAAGGATTTATCTGTCTGCAGTTCGTTGCCTAGTTTCAAAGGTGGTTGCTTAATTATTCTAAACATTTTTTTGAGGTTTAGGGCCCACCATAAATTAGGTAGGTGTCTCAGTTAAAGCAAGGCTTGTTGGTTTAGATTTGGCAAAAGAGTTTTCTCGTGATGACAAGGGTGGTTTGAGAGCACATAGCTGATGAACTGGGTTCCAGAAGACAAGGCTCTGGAGCAGCAATGACTCGGGAGCAGTATTACTGTTAGCAACTAATGCTAATTGGGAATTAGTATAATAATAATAATAATAATAATAATATATAATAAATTACCAACAACTTAGGCAAACCATCTGAAGGCACATGACACTACTTAGCATCAGAGTTCATAATATACATGTCCATTGTATCTCGATAAAGCGGGAAACAACAGAGAAGACACCTGAAGTTGGAATTTAGCATTTTGGATTGCTTGTCTGGGCCTGGAAGATGTTTGGTTTTTTTCTAATTTTTTAAAAATATAGTAGTAATATTTACAACATGCCTGTATTGAAAATTTGTATGTCCAGATCGGAATAATGTCCTTCTTGAATTTCATAAACTTTGGAAGTGTTTATACTGGCGATGGAGGAAGAGAACTTTCTGAATGATACTGATACTGTTAAACATCAACCAGTAGGTGGCGAAACCTGGCAATAAAAAGCTTTTTGTTTGGCAGACTGGTGAATAAAGAAGGAAAACACAGGCCTCTCAGACTCTTGATACAATCTCTATTCCCTGCATCTTGTTCTTTTCCCTTCCTGGTGCTACCCGACCAGAATCCAGCCAGGCGAAGCTGGCCGAAGGGTAGCCCATTGGCTCTTAAAAGTGGAAGACATCCTGCAAAGTCAAAAGCTTGTAGCGCATACAGGTGAAAGGTTGTTGGAAGGTGTCAGGCACAGATCTAGGATTCAAACCCAGGACTCCTGACTCAGGCCAGGGCTCTCGCCACTCCCTCGCCAGTACCCAGAGACAAACAGTTAATCCACACACTTCCTACAATACTTGCCCTCACGCTTTAAGATGGAATCTAATAACCAAATCTGAATGCAGGAATGGTTTCGCTCTTCCTGTACAAAGAAAATTCAGGACAGTCCTGTGGAATATATAATCTTAGGCAAGGACTGTAATGCAGACCTGTCCTGAGAATGTCTGCTGATGGCCGAGATGCCACAGAAGGAGTAAGTCTTAGAGAAACCTGTAAAGTGAGGCTCTATGGGAGCAAAGGAGGGGAAAAAATAAGGAGACTTTTCTTTCTCTGGGAATGGGAGATCCATTTCCTTCTGGGAGGGGGGGGGGCTTCTTTGCAGAAGTACAATCTCTTCTCCAGCTCTGTCGTCACATTTCCTCACTCACATGCTGGGTCTCAGAAGCACTAAGGCTTTCAATTCCTCTTAAGTAATTTTGGGGGGGTTAAAGCAAGGTTCTGAGCTGATCCTTAAACTATAATGTTGTGGCATTGGTACAGGTTTCTACTATTTCCCTGAGAACAAGTATCCCGGGTCAGTCTATGCCCAGTGTCCATCTCCAGGCCAGAACCTGTCCGCCACCCCCACCCCACCCCACCCCATTGCCATGTCACAGCCATTAGGAAGTAGGAAGGAGGACCTTCCTTCATTCCTTGCCTGGATAAGTTTGTACAAGGCACCCATTCCTACATGCAAGAGCTTGGCACATTGGTTGACTGGGTATGATAAATGAAATGAAAGTAATTTGTGCTTATTTTGCTTAAGAATACACGCTTTGATTTTAGACTAGGAATGAGACAAAATAAAGATGATGCCAGAACATGTTTGTACACATTGCAGTGCTCATTTGTCACGTTTCTATGAGCACCGTAATCCAGCGTCCCTATATGCTTATGTTTGAGCCCTGTTAGGTAAGCCGCTGTGCTTTCAATAAACACTTTTTTTCTTGGCACTTTGTCAAAGACTTTTAGAGACAGAAAATAGTTAAACATGCACAACTCGTTTGTCCTCTTGTGCCTTTTCTCCTAGGGGCTATTCATGCTGATGAATGAACGAGTGTGTGTGCTTGTGTGTACAATGTATCTGTAGGTAGTGTGTGTGTGTGTGTGTGTGTGTGTGTGTGTGTGTGTGTGTGTGTGTAGATAACTCGAGGAGGTGCAGCCATCTAGGATTGGCTGCGGGGCGACCCCAGAAGCCTTGGGAAACCGACCCACGCTGGTGTTAGACCGTGGGCCCGAAAGTCACCCTGGAGACCTATGCAGCGTCCAGCCCCAACCGTCGGGGGCAGAGGAAAAACATTTACTTAGCCATTTTAAAGCCCTTGATATCCTTGACTGGCCCCTCGCTGGCCCGCTGGGAGCCATGTCTGGCCTTGGTCACGGACGGGGTCTCCAGGGTGTGCGTCCTACCTGCACACCTAGGAAGCGGACTTGAAAGTAAACACTCCTCCTGGGGCTTCCCTTGCCTCTCTTCACGGCTGAGGGCCCATTGCTCGGGGGCAGCAGGGGCCTGGGTCTTCTCCCTGGCAGCTGCCAAGAGCTGGTACCACGATGTGAACGTACGTACGTACGTACACACACACACACACACACACACACACACACACACACCACCACACACACTCGGTTGAAAGGGTCAAAGCAGTTCCCGGCACTTACACACACCACACACGCACACACTAGGTTAAAAGGGTTGAAACGATTCCCGGCGCTTACACACAGCACGCGCGCGCACACACACACACACACACACACACACACACACACACACACGATTAAAAGGGTCGAAGCGATCCCCGGCGCTGGCGTCCTCGGCGCAGCCGCCCGGCCGCCCGCGTGCGGTCCCCCGGGCGCCCCCGGCCCCTCGCGGGCCCCCGGGCGCTTGCCGGGCCCGCCGCAGGCCCGAGGAGGCCCCGCGCACACCCACCGCGCCGCCGCCGCGCGGGAGGCCTGCGCCGCCCGCGCCACCCACCGGCCGGGCCGGGCGGGCGGAGCGCAGCGGGCCGGGCGGGCGGGGGCATCGCGGGCGCGCCCTCCCCGGCCGCGGCCCTGCGCGCCATGTGTCCTCGGCGGGGCGCGCCGCTCCCGGCCCGGCCGCGGCTCCTTTAACCCGGGAAGGGGAGCGGGGCGGAGGGGCGGCGGGGCGGCTCCGCGGAGGGCTCTTTCTTTCTTCTTTTTTTGAATGAACCGTGTGACGTACGTACAGGAAACCGGTCGGTTAGAGAGAATGAAGTAAGAGGCCAGCCCGCCCCCCCCCCCCCCCGCCCCGCGCCCGCCCCCTTCCTCCCCGCCCCCTCCCCCGCCCGCCGCGCTCCCGCCCGCCGCTCTCGGTTTCCCCGCCGAGCCGCCGCCGCCGCCGCCAGCGAAGGTGCCGGGCGCCGGGCCCTCCCCGCCGGCGCGGCCGTCATCGCCCAGAGCGGGTGCGCGGCGGGAGCGCGGAGGGGGCGGCCGCCGCCAGCGCCGCCGCCGCGCAGGAGCAGGAGGAGGAGAAAGGGTGCGCAGCCCGGAGGCGGGGTGCGCCGGTGGGGTGCAGCGGAAGAGGGGGTCCAGGGGGGAGAACTTCGTAGCAGTCATCCTTTTTAGGAAAAGAGGGAAAAAATAAAACCCTCCCCCACCGCCGCCTTCTCCCCACCCCGCCGCCGCACCACACACAGCGCGGGCTTCTCGCGCTCGGCACCGGCGGGCCGGGCGCGTCCTGCCTTCATTTATCAAGCAGCTTTTCGGAAAATGCATTTGCTGGTCGGAGTTTAATCCGAAGAGGATTCCTGCCCCCGTGCCCGGCTCGTCCACCGGCCCCCCGTCCCTGTCCGTCTCCCGTGGAGGCGTGAAGCGGTCCCGCGGATAGAGATCCATGTCTGTGCCCGCGCGTGTGTGTGCGTGTGTAAATTGCCGAGAGGGGGAAAATCACAGGACTTCTGCCAGTACCGGACTGAAAATTGTAATTCATCTGCCGCCGCCGCTGCCTTTTTTTTCTCGTGCTCTTGAGCTCTCCGGTCGGGATTCCTGCGGATTGACATTTCTGTGAAGGAGAAGTCTGGGAATCAAACTGGAAATTCTCCTCATTTGTACCCACCGCACCCCACCCCCGACTCCTGATTCATTTGGAAGTTTCAGAGCAGCTATAACTGGAGAGTTCTGGAGATCGATGGAATCTTTGCCTTATGCATTTGTTTTGTTTTCACAAAAAAGGAAACTTGACAGAGGATCATGCTGTCCTTAAAAAATACAAGTAAGTTCTTTGCACAGGAAATGGGTTTAATGTAACTTTCAATGGAAAACCTTTGAGATTTTAACTTTAAGTGCGTTCGAGTGAGTTGAATTTCCAGGCAGTTTAATACATTCTTTTCAGCCGTGTAACATGCCCGGCTTCCAGCCAGTGTTTAAAAGGAAAGCGCACCTGATTTTGACTTAGTTTTGTTTTGTTTTGTTTTGTTTTAACCTTTCAGCATCACAGAGGAAGTAGACTGATATTAACAAGAATTAATAATAATGTGCCTCATGCAATAAAGATCCGAAAGGAATTTAAGTAAAAATTTCCTGCATCTCATGCCAAGAGGGAAACACCAGAATCAAGTGTTCCGCGTGACTGAAGACACCCCCTCATCCAAGAATGCGAAGCACATCCAATAAAATAGCTGGATTATAACTATTCTTTCTTTCGGGGCCGTGGGGCGGGAGCAGGGGCGAGAGGTGCTGTTGGTCCCCGGCTGCTTTTCCTCGGGGGCAGGATGGCGCACGCTGGGAGAACAGGGTATGATAACCGGGAGATAGTCATGAAGTACATCCACTATAAGCTGTCGCAGAGGGGCTACGAGTGGGATGCCGGGGACGCGGGCGCCGCGCCCCCGGGGGCCGCCCCCGCGCCGGGCATCTTCTCCTCCCAGCCCGGGCGCACCCCTGCGCCCGCCAGGACCTCCCCGCCGCCGCCCCCGGTCGCCCCCGCCGCCGCCGCCGCCGCCGCCGCCGCCGCGGGCCCTGCGCTCAGCCCCGTGCCACCTGTGGTCCACCTGACCCTGCGCCAGGCCGGCGATGACTTCTCCCGTCGCTACCGCCGCGACTTCGCGGAGATGTCCAGCCAGCTGCACCTGACACCCTTTACCGCAAGGGGACGCTTTGCCACGGTGGTGGAGGAGCTCTTCAGGGATGGAGTGAACTGGGGGAGGATTGTGGCCTTCTTTGAGTTCGGTGGGGTCATGTGTGTGGAGAGCGTCAACCGAGAGATGTCGCCCCTGGTGGACAACATCGCCCTGTGGATGACTGAGTACCTGAACCGGCACCTGCACACCTGGATCCAAGACAACGGAGGCTGGGTAGGTGCATGTCCGCTTGAATGTGGGCTGGACGTTACCGATCTGAGGCTGAGAATCCATGGTTGAGTGTGGGTGGGCTTTTGGGCCAAGGGCAGGCAGGCTGATGGGCCAGTGAAATAAAGTCAGATTGCCCGCCCCTGCCCTGCCCGGTAAAGAGCTCTCTCCCTGCCAACCCTACACTTGATGATTCCTTCTGGCCAAAAGTGGTTTTTCCTCGCTTGCCATCCGTTGAGGTTTAAAGACCCAGCATTTGCTATCCGGTGGGAGCTCGGGGTAAATGGTATGCCTTCAGGGTTTCTCAAACCGGGGGCCCAAGTCTCCCCCCCCCCCCCCCCCCCCCACGGGAGACTACTCATGAACTAGACGTCAGGTTGGGTTGGCAGTCCGCATCCTGGCCAAGTTCCCCTGGGGGTTTGTGATTTGTACTAAAATTGGAGAACCACCCAATTAGAAGAACAGACCTCACCAGAGGACTAAGGGCATGCCTTTTCTGACTCACTTGGTAAAATCTGCCCAAAGAGGAAATCTGACGTAGCCCCCTTCCCTGGAAAACTTAGCTGTGTTTGTAAGGAGGTAAGCTGGCTTTCCAAAAGTCCGGGAACTTCATCCCGCGGCGTGTGTGCGGTCATTCCCAGTGGGCACGGCTGAGTGTCTTCAAGAACACTGGGCTAAGGAAACCTTACCTCATCGGTGACACGATTTGTCCTGGCCACATGCTTTGTGTTCTGTTTCCATAACCGGTGTACGATTTTAAAGTTTACTGTAATTGTAGTATCTTTTACTTTTCCCCGGCTAGAGTCCGCATCCTTTGGTGGTCTCCTCTCCTGAAAAAACTTGTGTCTACGATATCCATATAAAGTGTAGAAGGTTTGTGTGTGTGATTCTCCGGGGGAGGGGTCCAGATCCTAAGACTGAAGAATTGTCGTTGAGATCTACATCTTCTATCTAAAATTACGAATTTAGGAGAAAAGCAAAAGGAGTGATTCTTGTCTACAAATTGTTTCGGGCTTTTTGTTTTAACTTGAAGAACGATTTATGAGAAAGGATGCCACTCAGTGCTTCCTTGTATGTAGTCTCTAGGGAGAATTAGTGATATTATTTTATAGGACCTAACAGGAGCACGAAACCTAGAAATGACTGCAAGTGGATGCAGTTTCAAGGAGCACATTACATATTTTACTACAGTTTACAAGTGTGCTAACATTAAGGCCAAGAAAAAAGAGAAAAAGCCAAGAAAAGTCGATGGCTGGCATGAAAATCTGATCCTACTTGGTCAAAGTTGACCAGGTATTGGTGCCACTGTTGAGTGTTTAAAAGTAAAATATCCCCATTTAAATCTCTAAAATGTAAAATGCTCCTCATGAGTTGTTTTGTTGAGATCCCATGTTGTCAGATCTTTAGTAATTGTGGAAGAATTCACTAAAGGGCCAAAGAATATTTTCTTAAATGTTTGGTTGAGTAGGTGGTTTTATTTTTAACCACCGTCACCAAAAAGGTACAGAGTTCCAGACTCCAAAAGGATGGTTTTAAGACCAAAGTAAAACTGATTTGACAATTCTACTCTTCTGTATTTTTAAGAAAAAATATTTCAAAAATTTCTTTCTGGCTGAAAGGAACCCAAGGTGGCAACTGTCATCTATTAAGTAATTTAATAAACAGAGAGAAAACAGAGCCATAGACATATGTTTATGATAGAGATTAAGACATGACCTGGTCTTTGTTTTGTTGCATTGTAGTATATTAACATCTCATACAACTGAGTTTTCATTTTAAGTGAAGGCTCACTTTTAACTCCTTTCAAAATAGAGTTTTCCTGGGAGAGCCTATCTTTGTGGTCAACAGGTATCTGAGATTGATAAACGTAGAGACTATATTTTATGATGCCAAACCACAATGACATACCGTAGAAAGTGATAAAAAATACTTTGACAAAACCTCTTCTAGTACAAATAAATCATATAGAGGCACAAATAGCTGTTGATAAAATGCGTCGTCTTCAGGACAACATGTAGATGGATGGCTCTTTAGGAAAACAAGGGAATTTGGCAAAAAAAAGGGTATATGTCAGGCAATGTAATCATAAATGGACACTTTGGAATAAAAGTGCTAGCATTTGAGAGTTATAAATGATTTACGTATCCTTTCATATTAAAATACTCTGAATACCAATGGTCAAGTTTCAGAAGAGAGCTAGTACATTCTTCTGACCTTTGACAATGACTCGTGTGGTTTCTAGGCCTCAGTGGATCAGATCCTCTATTGCACATGTAATCATGGGGGCTTGAGATTTGAAGTCCCTTTTTCTCTTTGCTGCTCTTGACGCCAAATCAGTCTTCTGAGATTAAGGAAAACTGTGTGTGTTTCATGTTCCATAACTTGGAGAAAGCAGCGTCTTGGAATGATAGGCGTCTGAGAGATAGTCCCAGAAGCCTACAAATCAAATAAAGACTAAAGAAGAAATTGAGTTAGAGTGGAGTGTGGTTTTATTCCTAAGTCCGAATAAGGCACCGTGTGGCAGCAGGACAGAGGGAGCACAAGACAGTATCGGTTCTGGGAAATGTCTGAGGCTCTGCTACTCCGGGTGTGGTTCACAGACCGACAGCAGGAGCATCACCTGGGAGACCGTCAGACGTGCAGAATCTCCATTCTCACCCCACAGCTAATGAGTCTGAATTGGTGGGTTCACGTGAGATAGATAGAGGCTTTCGGGTGCACGTGAAAATGAGAGACGTTGACCATTACCTACCATTGGTTCCTGGGGACATCTTTTGGGAAAAATGAAAATCTGGGGTGGATCCTACAGCGTCCGATTCCAGTGGCCTCACAGGTTTCTAGTATTGCCTAGAATGCTGAGTATTTCCCAGATGTCCACTAGTGTGATCTGATCCTTGGAAGAAATAAGTTGGAACGAAAGAGAGGAGATAATTTACCGTAAGCTCAGTCTTCTCAAGAATGTTTTTCATGGTAGCTGTGCAGTTTGTATTGGCATTATTGGTCTCAATGAAGTGACATCGCTTTTCTATTCCAATCAAAGGCAGGCGATTTAGCTCTTTTGATATTATTTTAATAGCTCATTAGCTATTATTTCACCCCCTCGTATAACATAGTTTGAGTTCTACAGGTGCATTGAGTGGCCCTCAGATTGCTTCAAGGGGAGGGGGCTCTTACAGTCAAAGCGTTGAGATACAGGAAAGTTGATGGATGGTGAGTGAAACTGATATCTCCCTCCAGGCTGAGAAATGAGACAATATTTAGCTTCATGTCCCAGAAGAGAGTGAGGTGTGGTCTCCTAAAAGAAAGAGGGGGCTTCACAGGAGATTAGCTTCATTCTGTTGATGAGATGGTGGTGGTGTGACTTTTTCTTTTTTCTTTTTTTTTGTCTTTTGGTCTATGTGGTTTAGGACGACAGGAACTTACTTCTCCACATCCAGTAGAGGTTAGCTTCCTTTTTATTAGTTGGTCAGCAGACAGTTTCTGCCTTCTGTGTGCAGTCCAAATCTACCAAAACATTTGATTAATTGGAAAGCAATACCATGCTCATGCCAGTGTGCAAAATACGTGAAAAAGCATCATTTATCTAGCGGCTGAGTATCAGCTGCTTATGGCCAAGTTGGCAGCAGAATGATAGGGATTAAAAATAGTCTGAAGATGATCCAGCCTTAAATAATATTTTTAATGATGAACTTTCCTTGGGAAAGTGTGTTTCTGCCTGCGAAGAATCACATGCTTCCCGGCAATAATTTACTTTGTAGAAAAAACTACATTATCGCCCCTCGAGTTTGCAAGTCACGTGCTGTTGAGTGATTATGTTTCGGGACCTTTGTAAAATTTTATGGTTCACTTAGTTCCCTTTTCTGTTTTAGGGCTTTTGTTGCTATTTAATGTCTGTTAAAAAAACGTGGCTTTCTTTTGTGAATCTTGTTACTTTTCGCTGTGCTTTCTAGTGAGAACTGATTGATCTTTTAGCAATCCTTGATGGAGCTGATACATTTCAGATTGCTTAAATGTCATTGAGCCACACAGCACATCAGGTAACAGAAAGCCACAATTTTTTTTTTTTTTTAAAGCAAACTCTTAAAGTCTTGCCTTACCTCTACTTCCAGTCCTAGTCAGCTTTTTGGAGGAAGGATAAAGTCACTCGTAAGGCAGGTGTGTGGGTGCTGTGTGTATTAACTAGCAGTCGCTCCCAATCAGTTCACCCCACACCCATTGCTGAGGTCACTCATCAGGTTTTAGCAATAGCTGATCAAGGCAGTATCTTAGCACAAGTGCATTTGTGCTGGAAAAACAACACTGTCTTTGTAGTGTACAAGTAGAAAGGTTTTCCCCCCAGAGATATATTGTATTTGAAGTTCAAAGGTTCCGTTAAACCTTTTTAAGGTAATCTAATATCACCTTATTCAGGTATAGCCATAACCTCGAAAGCTGGTCACCCTTTCCCCCAGCTACATACAGGAGACCACTCAGTGAATTTACTTCACTCCGAAGCTTTCCTTTCATTCTCCTTGGTTTGATTCAAACAATATTAGCGTTTGACATATAAACAGGATTAACACTGAAAATCATCCAAGGACTAAGACAATTGTTGGACAGACATGATTGCAAGGCTTTATGTGCCTGGCCCTGGGTTGGGTTGAGGACACAGGAAAGAGAGCTTTACCTCTGCCCTGGATGACCTCACAGGCTCGTGTTGCAGGTGTCTAAGTAAACTCATAGATACTCGCAGCCTTATAAACATGATCCCGGATTCTAGGACTTAGAAAAAGGAAAAAACAAACCAACATATATTATTCTGCATACACTTCAGTCATTGTCTAAAAAAGTTACTTCTAACCATATGGCTGTTCATGTGTACATTAGGATTTAAATAGGAGGAGAAATGTAGATAATTTAAAAAATACAACACAAACACTTAAGAATACTGAAAGGCGGGGGGTTCCCTTGTTAAATGTTTACCCATTAAGCACTCTTAGTACACATTAAGAAGACTTAATAAACACCTGTCTTCAGTTTTTAAAGTATTTCCTTAATTCTTTGTATGTAAAAGACAATCAAGTCTTTGATTAGGATGATTAGAATAATTTAACTTGAAGAACTGTCTTTTTCTTAAATCATCCTTGTATGCAGAAAAATACAGGTTGATTTTGAACAGAACAGGGGCTCTTCCTTGGGGAGAGATTTTTTTTTTAATAGGATTTATTGTTAAGTTAGCTAACATACCGTGTATACAGTGTGCTCTTGGCTTTGGGAGTAGATTCCCATGATTCATCACTTACGTACAACACTCAGTGCTCATCCCAACAAGTGCCCTCCTCAGTACCCATCCCCCATTTCCCCTGTCCCCCACCCTGCCATCAACCCTCAGTTTGTTCTCTGTATTTAAGAGTCTCTTATGGTTTGCCTCCCTCTCTGTTTGAAACTATTTTTTCCCCTTCTCTTCCCCCATGGTCTTCTGTTAACTTGGGGAGAGATTTTTTTTTTTTTTTAAAAGCTTTTGTTTTCTTTTGTTTTAGGTTATGGTACTGTTTCATTTACTGAGTGGCATCTCTTCCAAAACTGTTTATAGAAATTTCTAGTCCACGGTAGCATTTGTGTTCCTGAAGGGCAGGCGTCGTACTGTCTACCTGCTGGCACTCGCGGTCCTCCTTCTTTACAGGAGACGGTCAAACTTTGGAAATTACGACAAAGCCTTTTTTCATTTTAGAAAGTATTTCTGTAGGCTACAGCTTGGTCTGATATACGCTCAACTCTATGGTGCTGACATTTCTCTGCTTTTTACTTTAACCCAGCTGTCCTTCAGTGAGAATGATGATTGAATGATTGTTTCTATCTCTCCAAAACCATTTGGGCTTTCTCATGGGGACCCTACCCCCACCTGCCCATCATTCCACCACCAGGAGGCCCGGGTGTAGCTCTCTCTTCCCTCCCTACACAGTCGGCGTCGAATTCACCTGAAGAAAAGAGCATCATGCCTCAAGTACCAGCAAGAGGGAGCGGAAAAGGGCCCTTCAGGGCTAGAAAATCACCTCCCCTCCAGTCTTGCTGTAGCAGGACGAGGTAGAATTCTGTCAGCAGATCCGATGCTTTCCCTCCAGAGATCATGAATTCCAACCACGTGCGGGGGGAAAAGATAGCATCTGCTGGCGGAACTCTTACTTGCTCTGATCTCTGCAGTGTGAGATTAGAAGGCTTATCCTCCAGCCATAGATAAGTTTTGACTAACGAAAACAGCTCAAGTAATGTATTCGAGACTTCTTCCCCAACCACCTTCTCGAACCTGTTAGAAAGGGAATCTCCCTGCCATGCTGGGGTGACCCTTTGTAGCAACGTACGAAGCGCCGCTTGGGTGATTTTCTTGGGCGATTGACCGGATTCGCTGAGCCATTTCTCTGCGGAATGTGGACCTCTCTTACACATGACACATCGAACATGCACTTCGCTGGGAAACCGTTGGGAAAATTTGTGTTCTCGTTCTGTTCCCTGTTTTGCCTTCCGAATTTCAGGGATAAAGCCATATTCCATTTTTAGTTAATAATCAGCTCATTGGCTCTCTGGGGCTTTGGCATAATGAGTCAGAAGCTTATGACTGACCCCACTCTCCTCTTTACTCTGCCTCCTGAAAACAACCCGAGGACCCACTGTGTCAAGTGAAGCTTTAATATTTCAAAGGAGATTTTCCATTGAGACTAATACAGCTTTCTTGTGACACTTCCAATTACTATCTCTCTGTTTTTAACTGTCTCTTCTTAAGCTGTGGAAACATCGAGAGCCTGCGACTTTTAATGCTCAGAGGACCAAACAAGGGATCAGTGTCATAGGCCGTTTCTTTTTGACTTTTCCCATCACCTCGTAGCTGAGAATGAAGATTTCTCTGCCTGTACGACACCACGAAGGTTGTATCTGTGGAGTCACTCTAGAATTGAATTGCGGCCAAATGTTCCATTCAGGTGCATTCGAATTTTCCAGGCGAATGTGGGACAAATACTTAGTACTCTTAATTCACTGCCTAGTTGCTCTATATATTACCTTCTTACGATTAGAATAGGAATAAAATTAACTGCAAATTATAGCCTCAGCTTTGGAGATTGATTTTTTATCCTTTAAGGAAAGAAGAAAGGTCAGTCCATAAATGATGCCAGTTGGCACTTCTGAGTCTAAAGTTTCAGGACTCCCTCCTAGTCATTTCCGTTGTGAATTCCTGCCAGTATCTCTTTCTCTCCCTCCCTCCCTCCCTCCCTCCCTCTCTCTTTCTTTCGTTTTAGGACTGAAAACTTTTGGAGGTGGCTTTGAGTTTTTTTCATAACAAAATTATAAGGAAAGTGAGGCAGGGCCACTTACTAAATATTAAAGTGACAGTGCGAGAAGAAAATGGCGTGAGGAAGTCTTCTCAAGGAAAATGAGCAATTGTTTACAAAGCTGAACTCACAAAGGGCAGAGAGAGAAATGGAAAGCGTTATGAAGATCTCGTGATTTTGTGTATCAGGCACCTTAATACTCGCCTCCTAGGTGCGAGGTTCTATGCCAGGTGTTTTAGCTGAGTAAAAAAATGTGTCAGATCAACTTTGTCTTCAAGGAACTTACCAACCAGTAGTGGGACTAAAGAGATGTAAATTGCTATGATCTTTGCCACTGTTTAGTGGGCAGAGAGCTCTGGTCCAGCTGGAAGGGGAAATGGAAGACGTTCATGAAGGAGGTAGTAGGTAGGAGATCTGGAGAGAGGGCATGTTAGATAACTGGACTCGAGACGTCAAAGCAGACAGGAATGCGTGAGGCGTAATTGGGGAATAGTGGGAATAGTAAAGAATCTGGCTTGGTTGGGGCGTAGAGATCGTTCATGCGATATGACTGGGCCCCAAGCTGAGAGGGTTGTATTTAACTTGGTAGAAAGTTATATCGAAACGGTTATGGAAAGGATATCGAAACGGTTCTGAGGCAAGGCGGGATGTGTGGGCTTGTGGGAGATTGCTGGACATTGGGAGACCAGATAGGAGGTTTGAACCATGGTGGCAGAGTGGGGAATGGAAAAGATGGGGGGCAGATATGGGGGAAAGGCCTGACAACAGATTGGAGAAGCCAAGGACTCTGGTCTGAAACCCAGCTGGTTCAAAAAATGATATTGTCCTCAAGAGAGAGAGGACAGTCGCTGTTTGGTGGGATAAAGGGGATGAAGTTAATTTTGGACATTTTGAGTTTCCAACATGGGCGTCCAACCCACGTGGAAATGCCCAACAGCAGTTGGCCTTAACGATCTGGAGCTCAAGAAAGAATCTGGGGCAAGAATACAATATGCCTTTCCCCCCACACCATGTAGATTTCCCATTTCCTTCCTTCATTTCCAAAAGTGGTCCTAACTGCCCATGCTGAATGCATACCGCTTTTCTCCAGAAGTCCTCCATAGACCTCTGTGGATTGGATGAAGGTGGTTAACTTGGGAGTTCTGCTGTTCAAAGCTTGGCTTCCCACTCCCAGTTTGCCTCCTGAAAAAGCAATTCAACTGGAGTCAAATTCGTGTTGTTCCAGTATCTTAATAATGACCACCATTTGTGGAGGTCTTCTAAAATCAAAGTGTTCTCCTCCACTTCCTCACTTAATGAAATATTTCTCTTATTATATTTATCCTCTACCCAGCAGAGTAGGTACCAGGCACACACAGTAATTGTGTATCGAATGAATGAATGAATGAATGAATGAATGAATAAAAGATTATGTGAGAGGGACTTTGATCATCTAACTCATCCTAACCAACTAATGTTCTCCTACTCCCCTTGCTGTAGAGTGTGTGTGTGTGTGTGTGTGTGTGTGTTCCAAATGTCCCATTTCACAGACCTGTTAATACCTAATAGAAATGAAAAAAGAAAAACACCCATTAAGTGTTTTGATTTCATCCATGCCTCATCATGGAATTGAAAAAGGATGTCATTCATACCTGAAGAGAGGTTTAGATTTTGCTTTATATTAGATGTTCAACTTTCATAAAAGTCCCTAATGCTCATTCTAGACACTAGGCCATTGGTTGTCCCATTGTGTCTGTTTGTACAAAGAATGCACACAGTCTCTATAGATGTGCTTAGCTGCTCTCCGTCCCATGGCTCAAATCTCAAGCCCAGTGGAAGTCTTGATGCCTGATGATTCATGACCTTATCATTAAAGAAATCAGGGCTTGTCCAGGGTTCTCACAGTGGGAACAAGGTGGTTTTTCCCTTCCGATTAGTGGTGTAGCTCAAATATAAAAGAATTACAGCTTAAAAGTCATCGGGGTAAATGGTCCCCTAGTTCTCCCGCAAACACAAGCAGCCGATCGAGGGTGGAAGTCAGTAGGGTTCAGTGATCCCAGAGGTGGGACCACCTAAGATTTTATTTCTCCGGACGCTGACCTGTGAGGAGACCACCGGGGGGGGGGGGGGGTGGTGTCCTGGAGAGAACCGCCCGGAGCTTTGGGCTGAATCCTCGGTACTGCCTGAAGCAAGAATCACAGCCCGTCTGTGGTCTTAAGAACTGGTGGAATTTGTATTTTAAGACGCCTCATCCCTTGGCATGAAGCAAACTCAAAATGTTATTGCCCATCATTTGTCATCTGTTTGAGAACGATCGTGTGATTTGTTTACTTGTAATGAAGCTTGACCATACTTCTCCAGGGGCTTTTTAAAAAGAGGGATGTGTCAGCTTGCAGATTTGTCCCCATGAATGAAACCACAAGCAAATTCTCTTCTCTCTCCCACCCTCCCTCTCATTTCTTCAGTGACCATCTGTGCGTTATGTTGCCATTGCCAGACCCTCTTCAAGTGGCTTATCTGTGAGTGAATTCAGAAACTTCAAATTATAAAGGACACCCAGATAATTGGCCTGTTCTCCAAAGTATCCGTCCCCTGTGTTGCTGCCAGATTCCTTCTTAATGAATACATCCAGTGACAGTGGGATTCTCGAGCCGGTCCGTATCCGTGAGAAAATGAGCTTCCCTGCTTTGTAACAGCTTGTGGCTCCAGGGGGAAAAAAAAATGGCAGCCATTGCACAAAGTTTCCTTTGAATGTAGTTTTCTTTCCCATAAATGATACTTTGAGAATACACTTAAGGGGTTATTAGTTTTCTATTTCATGCTTGGCCTGTGTGTGAGAATAACACAAGCTGTCGCTGCAAATCAGTAGCTAAACACGCTTTGTCTGGTTAATGTGAGCATTTAATATTTGGCTCAATTAAAAATTAACTGATGAAAGCGCATGTCAAATGGAAATTGAAAATACCTTTGTAAGGAATATTGAAAGGGCATGACCAATGGGGAAATTCGTGGTTTTAAAATGTGGAGACTCAACGGGCGCCTGGGTGGCTCAGTCGGTTAAGCATCTGACTTCAGCTCAGGTTGTGATCTCGCGGTTCGTGGGGTCGAGCCCCGCGTCGGGCTCTGTGCTGACCGCTCAGGGCCTGGAGCCTGCTTCGGATTCTGTGTCTCCCTCTCTCTCTGTCCCTTCCCCTTTTTGTTCTCTCTCTCTTTTCTCTCAGAAACGGGTAGATGAACATTGTTTTGAAAAAATGTGGAGACTTTGGGGAAATTTAATATGAGTTGAGACGCTAGACTCTTCCTTCAGGCCTCTCTACCTGTTGGGCTCGGCCTGATACTGAAGGATGTACTCCGTTTTGTTATGAAGGACCCAGCTGCGCCTCTGTGTTTTCTAGGGAATAACTGTGCCGTTTTGTTTTGTTTTGTGCTGGATCATATGATGAAAGCAGACAGAATAGGAGATCGGTTATTCATTAGTCCCACGCATTTTTGTTTTTTTTTTAATTGAGCACATGCTGTAGGCTAGGCCCTGGGGATGTGGGAGGTGGGCACCAGATAGACCCGGCTCACAGTCTGCGGGGTGGAGATCATTACACAGCAACTGCAGTGGAGCCTGGGTAGAGCGAGGAGAGAAGAAAGGCAACCACAGGAGGGGCATGTACTGGAGTCAGGGGAGTCTTCCCAGGAAAGGGGGCTGAAGCCTGAAGGATGAGTGAGACATAACCTAGAGACATGGGCAGGAGGAGCCACGTGTGGCCAGCAGACAGAAGGTGTAGAACAAAGGCCAGAGGCCTGAGAGCTGGTCAGCTGCGGGAACCGAGGAGTCCAGCCTGGCTGGAGAAAGGAGAGCAAGTGGACAGATCAGAAAGGTGACACGGGAGATGTGCCACCGTGGAGGGGTTTATTCTAGAAAGAGCCTGCCGTTAATGAGACTGGGGAGAGATTAGGGACAGGGAGGAGGCTAGCTCAGTAATTGGGCAAGAGACCGTGTGCCTGACCTAGAGGAGCAGTAGTGGCGACAGCAAGAAATTGAGAACGCTGAGCAATGGTCAGGACTTGAATGGAGAGATTTTTGGGAGGATGTAGTGATGGACTGAGTGCTTCAGAACCTGGCTCATTTCTTCTTCAGGGACAGTGCTCTTTTTCCATAATCATTTCGAAAAGAGTACGGTCCTTTTTATAGTCATCATATATATATATATATATATATATACACACACACACACATATAAATATATGTATACATGTATACATAAAAATACATCTATATATGGTCTATAAAAAGGATCATACATATATATGTATTTTTTTTTCTTATTTCCCATTCTTTTAAATTAACACTGCCTGGTTGAAAATGTCATTTTGTTAGAATTCACGCGGTAATCATTAACAACCAACAGGCGTGTGCTTGAGGAAGGAATTCAGTCACACAAGGCAGTTCTCATAGAAATTTCCTCCACGTGAAAACATCGCAACAGTGGGACCTCACCCGGACAGAGGATGTTTGAAAGTTTCAAAGGAGCTCCGTGTCTGGTGGCTCACGTGGTCTTTTTGACAACCCCAGGCATGGCAGATACCATACTCCCTCTTCTCTTCTGCCTGGCTCTTCCCACACCCTGTTTGTCCCGTGTTTATTCCCGTGCAAAGAGAGAACTGCCGGGCAGAGCTGCTCGACAGCCAGCAAGCGCAGGGGAACTGGTATTTATCCCCAGACTCGGAGCCCAGCGAAGCTTCCTCGACCCCGGGCTGCTTCTCAGGGTCCGTTTTCGCACCGACACCAGACTCCTCCACAGAAACGTAACCAAGTATATCCAGTTTTGGTAAATTGTATCCTCTACTGCTTTTCATCTCAAAAACCATCAGGATAACTCACATGTGGTCTTTTAGGGTATTTTCTCTCCTTCGATTTAGCTTTTGAAGGGTGTTTCATGTTGATGGCGGGGAGGGGGGGGGTGGGCATCGAACCTCTTGCCATGTGATGCCCGCACGTTTGCTCAAGACCCCACGGCTGTGCTTGTGAGCTGGGCGGGCTTGAGCGTGTAACTCCTCTAGGGAGACGGTAGCATGAGGGACGGGAGAGTTCTCTAAACTCCGCGAGGGTTCTGGAAGGCAGCAGGGCAGGTGGGATTGTAGGTGCTCATTTTGACTGGCGTCTCAGTAGCAATCCACGTTTTTATTTACTTTTAAAAGTTTCTCTTCGGGTAAGCAACAGAAACTTGAGGACCCGGGTGCTTCTTGAATTTAAAAAATGGTGGAGGCTTCATCCGTAGGATTCCCATAGTGTCTAAAGGGCATGTGGCTGTGTTCGTTCAACCTCATTTATTCAACACCCATGTCGAAGAGCACGGAGGCTGTCACAGAAAGCGTGGCAGTCCAGAACCGTCTGTTATACCTCTCATGGACCCAATATGGTGGGGAAGTTAGAATAGTAAATCAGCAAATGATTAACAATATAAGGACTACAATGTAACATAAATGGGACAAAATGATACAGCGGTGTCTATGGGGCTTACTGACTCTTGCATGCTCTTCTGAGGGTTGTCTAGTCATATTGCACATTACACAGAGGAGAGCAAATGGCTTTTGTTTTTAAAGCTTAACAGCTGAAAACATAATGCCCTACCTTAAAATTAATGTGTATATTAGTATAATACAGCCTGTATGTCAGTTTAAGACGGGTTACCATACACAATATAGAACTAAAGATGACTTCCATTTTTGGCTAAAATGTTTAGACCATTTTTCCCCCTTACCCCTTCTGATCTTTTCATTTTCCCCATTCCTTTTTAGTATCACCTTGGCCAATGACCCCAGTCACTGAAAGTCAGGAGGAAGCATGGAATTTAGTGAACCCCAACATGTGCCAGACTTACTGCTTCTATGAATAGGAGATGATCTAACCCTCACAACCTCTTCTCAGGGTAGGAAGTAGAATTACAGATTGAGGAATCAAAGGTTCTGTTTAATCAAGGAATTTTGCCTCTTAAGAGACAAAACCAGATTCTTTTTTAGGCACTCCAAGTGGTAATGGATGTCCTCTAAAACTTAAAGAATTTTTTTTAAATGTAAAACAGAGCCCTATTAAAAAGTAACAATTTGATGCATGTGACTTTTTCATTTCTTTTGTGTTTCCTTGGGAAGCCAATTAGTCATCTTTATTTTAGTAACTAGGAGGTGAAATCTTCCATAAAGGGGACTTTTAAAACTTCTTTCATAGCTGGAAAAAAAAAGAGAGAGAGAGAGAGAGAGAGAAACATTTTGTTTCTGTCTCTCTTCTCTTTGGCTCCAACAGTCTGTGTAAATAGCCTTTGAAAAACAAGTAGTAATCGCTGTTTCCTAGGAAGACCAGACACCTGATTCAGAAGCCGTCCCAGGGGTCTGCATGTGTTTGTTGGAATGACAGATCCATAGTGCTTTCCTGGTTCCAGAGAAATGACCTCACTGTCCAATTGTAACCTGCCTGATGCCGTAATCAAAAGGTGGGGAAAGTCTGCGGTTTTACCTCCAGTGTGATCCTCAGCCCTTCGCTGTCTTATTTTAGGCATGACCTTAGTGTTTTTTTCCAGAGTCCAGAGGTGAAATGACATGTTACTCAAGCTTACAAGACGATGATGTATCTTTTTTTATGTATATATTTAGCTGTAAATTTTATTCTACTCATAAACAAACCCACTTTCAGCAACCACGGTGTATCAGGGGAGAGTTATTTCCATCCCTTGGTTTAATTTGGATACATTTGACCTAGAACAGCACAGTGTTTCCACAATAACATTTGAACAGGATGCCGCTGTGCTGGTTTGCAGGGCTCAGGGAGTGTCAGCACGGGCCAGGAAACTACTTTCTTAAAAGAAACTTAAACACTAAGTTCTGACAAGATAGGAAACTCTTACTAGTCTCCTTAGTAAACCTATCTCTCTTTTTTTTCTTGCCTTTTCATTAATTTACATATCTCTTGGTGTTATTAAACAGTAAGATTGAATATTTAACGTAAGTTCATGTGCCGAATAAGTAAGTCTGATTCAGAAGGAAAAAAAAAAAACTGTCTTAAGGGGTTTGTTTACGAAAGCATATGTAAATAAAAAACTAGGGGCGCCTGGGTGCCTCAGTCGGTTGAGCGTCTGGCTTCGGCTCAGGTCATGATCTCACGGTTTGTGAGTTTGAGCCCCGCGTCGGGCTCTGTGCTGACAGCTCAGAGCCTGGAGCCTGTTTCAGATTCTGTGTCTCCCCCTCTCTCTGCCCCTCCCCTGCTCATTCTCTGTCGCGTTCTCTCAAGAATAAATAAAAATTAAAAAACTAAATTAAACATTTTTCCCAGGCACAACATGTTACAATTTTTAGAGTAGAATTTCTTGGTATTTCATAAGGAAGCACAGAAAGGAAGGGAAATTATCATTCAGGCAGAGGGACAATAGTAACCTGTCATTAATTGAGACAGAGTTCAAAACCAGGCTTCCGAAACCCTGGGGTCTGTGTCAGTAGAACTGAACAAGCCACGGGCTCTTTCCTCTGTCTTCTGTGGACTAGACTGCTTTAAAAATGTGGGTCCAGGGGCCCCTTGGTGGCTCAGTCGGTTAGATGTTGGACTTCAGCTCAGGTCACGATCTCGTGGTTTGTGAGTTCGAGCCCCGTGTCGGATTCTGTGCTGACAGCTCAGAGCCTGGAGCCTGCTTCCGATTCTGTGCCTCCCTCTCTCTCTGTCCCTTCCCCACTCACTCTGTGTGTGTCTCTCTCAAAAATACATAAATATTAAAAAAAATGTTTTAAGTAAGAAATAAAAATGTGCTTCCAACAGAATCTAAAATGTTTAATTTATAAGCTACAACCCAACACTATAATATTTAAAAGCCTGCTTAATGTATCTTTACAAATCCTTAAAATCCCAATAACTTGAGATAATTAGATTCTTTGTTCTTTAATGGCTTTCTATGTGACCTCCTAGCGGTAGGGCCTGATCTCAGGACAAGGGAGGAGTAAATTTGGATTCCGTGCCCAGGACGGGCTCCCTAGTTTCCGGGGTGAAGAGAAGAAAACTCTGCCCTTTCTCTGCCTCCGTTTTCTACCCGGGATTATTTGTGATGTCTACGTGGAAATGTAGAGCATTCGTTTGTCCCCAGGATCGTGATTGGTGAATGAAAGGCCTTTATGACTGCAAAGTCCATTAACACCCTGTTTAGCAATTAGGATGATTCTAAACACAACTAAGAACTAGGAAGGAATTTCAGCCCCTGCTATGCAGAAGGGTAACACAAGGTTACACGCCAAAGGTCACACCCATTATTCATAAGAGCTTGGCCATCATTCTTAACAGATTTGTGTGTGTGTGTGTGTGTGTGTGTGTGTGTGTGTGTGTGTGTAGAAAAAGAGAGAGACAAATGTACATAACCTAAAGGGTACCATTGTAACCATTCCTTTAAGCGTAGTTAGTGGCATCCAGTACATTCACAGGGTGGTACAACCCTCCCCACAGTCTATCTCCAGAACCATCTATCTCCCAAACTGAAACTCTGTATCCATTAAGCACAAAGCCCCCGTTCCCTCCCCGCACTCCCTCACCGCAGCCCCTGCTAACTACTAGCCTGCTGTCTCTAGAATGTGACTACTCTAGGTACCATGTACGAGGGAATCATGCTGTATTTGTCCTTCTGCCCCTGGCACCTCTCGCTTAACGTCATGTTTTCAAGGTCCATCCGTGCTGGAGCGGGTGTCACAATCTCATTCCTAATTTTTAAGGCTAAATAATTTCCCGCTCCCATTTTCCTTTAAATACACGTCCTCACAAGATGGGTTCTCATTTTGTTTCCAGCCAATAGAAATGGCACCTGCGGCCGGTTAGTACTGAGTGGTCATCAGAGCCTGCAAGTTATTAGAGCAGTTATTCCAAGAGTCTGACGGTCAGGGAGAAGATAACCGTGCTGTGAAACCCGGCTCAGGAACCACAGACACAGCCTCGGTGCGGGGCAGGCGGTCGTGAAGATCTCAGCAGCCCTTGAAGTTATCTCTGGGCTGTGGCACAGGCTGACTTATTCCTAATGATGCTGCTGGGTCATCAAGACAGGGTCCCTTTCCATAGGGAGAGGCGAAGAGTTCAGGGGAAGCGGGTGGTCCCTATCTGAAATGACTCCATTCCAAATGGTTAAAATTTTTGAAAAGTGTAGGCTTCAGTCAGCTGAAAAATCCACCTCTGTGAAATGACTTATTCCAGAACATGGCGAAAGAGAGGGGGCACGGCAGGGGCGGTGTGACAAAGATTACACAGGCTGAGCGCCCTCAAAGGGCATGTGCTTCTCTGCGTGTCCCTTGTCTCCCACCTCGCTTTTTAGAGCGGAGAATCGAGAGGAGCTTGACCTAAGTCGATACGGGGATTGGTAGTTCTGGGGGAGTTTCTGCCGTCCGGCTGTGTCTAAATGATCCTCGCTCTGCCTGAGTGACATTGTCCGCATATTAAGCGTCGCTGGCCACCCCGCTGCGAGACACGGAGGGGCTCGTGAGCGGAGCCTTCTCGCAACGCCTGAACCCTGAGCATCTGCCTGGTGACTTCAGTTTGGAGGCTCTGGCCCGTGACATGTGGTCATCTGTTCATTCACCATTCTCAGTGCCTTCGAGGTTTCTCCATGCCGTCTCTGACCTCGTGGAGGGCAGTCTCCCCTGGGGCATCTGACGCGCGAACAGAAAGATCTCTTCCCCTTGCGTTTTTCCTGAGAGAGTCAGGGAGGGCTTCCCAGAGGAGGTGCCATTTGGCCTGAATCTGGAAGGATAATTGAGAGCCTACCTTGTGGGGAATGGGAAAGGGCACTGCGTGCAAATAAACAGAGTGATGAGAAGGGTCTAACGAGCTCGGGGATGGTACAGAAGTGAGCATGACCAGAATAGACGGGTTGTGGGGGTAGAAGGCAAGGAGAGGAGGCTGGAGGTATAGCTGAGGCCGATTCACTAGGGCCTGAGTGTCCCCTGCACCCCGCGAGCAGTTTAGACTTCATCTTTCATGCAGTGGAGAGCCAGTGAAGGTTTCTAGCAGGATCATGAGTTGTGATGGTGGTGGAGGGGGAAGGAGGGAGGCCAGGTGGGAAGATGGGGCAGGTGTCCATCTTGCGATGGGGCTGAGCGCCTGCCCCTTCTTCCCCCTGGGATAGGACAACCGTGAAAGACATTTCAAAGGTAGCATCTGAGAATATGGATACAATTTGACCACCACGGAATACTCCGGGCTTAGCGCAGGGAAAGCACATAGTAGGTGCCCAGTAAACATTGGCCGAACTCAACGAATGGACAGCTGGCCGTGTGATGTCGCAGGCAGCGCTGGCCGCGTTAGGGGGACAGCCCAGCCATATCACGATGAAGCGCCCGTTTGTGGGGTGTCTACTCCGTGCCAGATACTTTCTAAATCCTATCTGCACGAATGCGTTTCTTTCTTAGGACAGTCCAGAGAGGTCGGTGCAGTTTTATCCCTGGAGATGAGGACACAGGGGCTTGGAGAGGCGACTAACTCGGCCACTTCTGGGGTTGAGCTGGGATTTGAACTCAGGCAGCCGCAGAGCACTCTGTGCCCTTAATCACAGCACTGTGGCCTCTCCTCTTCTGGAGTTTCCTGGAAGCTGCTTGTGTCAAGGCCCCAGGAGTGATGAGTGGGCAAACGTAAGCAGCGGCAGGATGTAGAGAAGCCTGTTTAGGAAACCATTTATCTCACGTAGACATACCATCTGAGATGACCTTAGTAGAAATAACAATGCAATAATAACAGCACCACAGTCTTCCCTGGCATAAGAAACCAGCTTTGTAATGAAAATGGAATTTCTCTGGGAAATAGTCCTAGAAAGAGATAGGCGGCTGAGAAAAAATAACAAAATGTAAACGCGTATCAAATTGCTTGCTGTGCGATTCCCCCTGGCACGTTCGCCCTCTCTGTTGTGTCCTTTACTTCGCTCACTTGCTGCCTGAAGATCTGTGGCCCCCTGCCCCTCGCGCCTGTCCCACCCCCCGCCCCGTGCCCCACCCCTCCCCTCCCTCCCCGACCCAAAGGAAGAGAAAGGAGACCGTGCACCCAAAGGCAGTCGCTCCCCACCTTGAGTTTACCCTCAACGTGCCTGGTGGAAAGGGGAAGGGGTCCTCTAGGGTAAACTCTGCTTTGGGGATGCAAGTCTGTGGCTTTCTGGAATGAAGGGTGGTGAGTTTGGTTTCCCAGGGGGCCCACGGGCAGGAATCTGAGCTCAAGGGCGCTCAGGTGTGCGCGCCGTCATGGATCGTTACAACCCCAACTGAAGCTGAGTTTTTCGTGCCGTAGGTCAGAGTCCCATAAAATAAACTCTTGTCATAACAAAGGATGCAGCGGCCAGATTACATCTCAGAGTTCCTTCACTCGTTTACCCCCCGAGGACACTGACTTTCATGGCAGTGTGGGGAAGGGATTCTATTTTAATGCTGATCCTAATGGGGGTCTGTCTCCCTTTACCACCCTTGTAAATGGTGATCAACAGTGATGGCCACAGCAGCGTGGAGAAAGAGCGTGGCCTGGAAGCCCAGCCAAGCTCTCTTGACTCCAGTTTTACGCAGATTTGCGGAACAGAATGCAAATGATTTCACAGTAATATGGGACCCAGGGGTAAGTGCTCCTCTGTTTTCAGCTGTCTCCCTGAGCTTCTGGCAGCAGCCACTGTGGACGAATGGACAGGTCTGCAATGACGCAGGTAAAAAGGTGGCTGGGAAGGAACGGCCCCCACCGTCAGCAGAGACCTCGCCTGGGATTCCACCAGGAGCGGTCTCTTTCCCTTGAGCGTCCTGCAAGCCAGGACTTCTGGGTTTCAAGAACAGGAGAAGATCAACACAGACTAATGCTTTTGGGAGTCCTTTATTCCTCCTTTTATCCCAAAGATGTTCCGTGGTCACAGTAGACATCTAGACGCTTCTGTATCTCACAGATATTGACTGGGCGTTTACTTGCTACGAGGCAGTGTGTTAGGCATCGAAAAAAGACTCGTGTGCAACCGTGAAAGCGTGAAACCGTAAGGTTGTGTCTAAAATCTCCTTCGCTGTCCAGTGTGGCAGCCACTGGGCGTGTGACATGTGGCTAGTGTGATGGAGCGTTAAAATACACACCAGATGGAAACCAATTCGACAGCAAATTTCATTAAAAAAATAATAATAATATAAATAAATAAATAAATAAATAAATAAATAAAATACACACCAGATGGAAACCAATTCGACAGTAAATTTCATTAAAAAAATAATAATAATATAAATAAATAAATAAATAAATAAATAAAATACACACCAGATGGAAACCAATTCGACAGTAAATTTCATTAAAAAAATAATAATAATATAAATAAATAAATAAATAAATAAATAAAATACACACCAGATGGAAACCAATTCGACAGTAAATTTCATTTAAAAAAATAATAATAACATAAAAATAAATAAATAAAATAAAATACACACCAGATTTTAAAGACGTAAAAAGATGAGCACAAAAAGACTTTATTAGTCATTTTCATGTTAATTGCATGTTGAAATAATATTTTGGATACATTGGTTTCAATAAAAATACATTAAATGTGACCACTAGAAAATTTAAAATTACATATGTGGCTCATATTATATTTCTATCGGACAGCACTGGTCCAGACTGCTAACCATTTATTACACAGTGTGGTCACCTTTTGACTCCCATCTTTGGTTACTATTACACAGGAGGGTAAAGGGAGCTTTCTGTTTTGCACAGATGGGGTGTAGTTTAGACAGTTCTGTGGCACTCTGTGCGACTTTTACCAAGTGCATCCACATCCGTGGTCTTGCTGAGCCCACTCCTGGTCCACTCAGGGAGGGTCTGGCTATGCTTTTATCGGTGAGTATGTGACAGTATGAGAGGGGGCTGGCCTACCCGCCTTGCGTTAGAATTAAGAGTACAACATCAGACTTTCAGCTTCTAGTCCAATGCCTGTGAGAGATAAACTAGAAATTACCCGTGGAAATATTTACTTGTGTTTCTGTACCAAAGATAATGGAACAGGGTCCTATTTAGAAGTAAATATGCCTGTGTTTGTGTATGTGAGTATACACGAGCATGTCCCGTGACGAATAGGACACATTAATCAAAGGTCGTAGCCAATGTTCAATGGAAAGGTTTGACTCATGTTGAATTTTTGGAGCCATGAGGTCGAGGTTAGGGGAGGGATCGTACATGTTGTCACGACAAGGGGATGTTTTGTTTTTTTTTTTCCGTTGGAAGTCCACATGGTCATATCAAATTCCTGGCAGCACGTAGCAAGGCCTGTGGCTCTCACCTGTCCGAAAGGTCCGAGACCGAGTTGGGTCACCCATGGGATGGGAGGACCGAGCGGGTACCCCGCTCCAAAGAGGCAAGGGATCAGATGCCAGGAGGCACGTCTGAGTTATTTGACCCCCAGCATGTCTAACGCCAGATGGCTGGGGGTTTCTCTCACACCAACAACCAATTCTCTGCATCTCTGGACATCAGCTAGGTGTCCTACAACTTAATTCAATTTTGACACTGACTACCTAGAGTTAGCGTCAGATTCCACGGAGCGCCCCCACTTTAGACACCACATGAATGTCTGGGGCACCCGCACTTCTGACCGACTGGTTACCAATCAGAGGTTTTCACTATCCCTTCCTCACGTTTGATAATTTATTAGAACGGTTCCTATGACTCAGGGACACACTTCCTCTGACTGGTTTGTTATAAAGGATACACCTCAGGAACAACCACGGGGAAGACACGCATAGGGCAAGGGATGGGGAAGGGCTGTGGGGCTTCATGCCCTCTCTGGCTGTTCATCAACCTAGAAGCTCTCAGAACCCCATAGTCAAGGGGTTTTAATGAAGGTTCCATTACGCAGGCACGAGTGATCAGATCATTGGCCCTTGGTGATTGACTCAGTCTCCACAGAAGGTTGGGGGTGGGGCTGAAAGTTCCATCCCCCTGTAATCAAGCCTTGGACTTTCTGGTGGCAGGCTTCCCGCCATCCTGAGTAGATCCAAGGCCCCCCAGCCACTAGACATCTAATTAGCTTACAAAAGACACTCATCACTGGAGATTCCAAGGGTCTTAGACGCTCTTGTGTCCAGAACTGGGGACTAAGGCCCAGCATCATAACAAAAGATATTGCTGTCACCCCGGTCATTCAGGAAATTCCAAGAATTTTAGGAGCTCTGTGCTAGGAACAGGAGGTGAAGACCAAATACATACTTCTTGTTATATCACAATATCGGACACTCAGTACAGACAAAGACTGAGGGGAGGTACACTTCTAGGAAAGAAGCCATCAAGGGCAGGAATAGGTGGCCGATATGGCGGGTGAGATTATCACGGTACTGAGGGCCGGGAGGTGGGGTGGAGGGCAAGGGCCTTGGGTTAAATCCTGGCCCTCCCAGAAACCTGCTGTTGGGGAATGTCACATACTTCTCTGAGCTTCTTTAATCCAACGAGAGGGTTGGATGAAAGGATCTCGCACTAAAATTTTGTGATTCTATGAGTTTTGAGGGCCAGAGAATCAACTAAAATAGTAATCATATGCATTCAGTGATAGCTTAGGGGGTTGGTTTTATGGCTGTTCTTTTGTCTAATATACTTGGGAGCCCTGCGATCCATGGTAAATACCATCACTGGCTTGCACTCTTCATATGGCCCTGAATGAGACAGGGGTTGGGTCAAGGACCACCTTGTAGCTGTAGCCAATAAACAGGTGTTGCACTAGAATATCTAAAAGCATTTGTACTCATTTGTCTTCCTTGGCTCTCTTTATCCCTATCTTTTCTGTGAATTATCATTATTTCTTCTGATATCTTGTAAGTCTGCTGCTGTGTGGGTAGGAACTCTCCCCACATCGATCACAGGCTTTAGTAAATCACTGCTTGTTCTCTGTCTCCAGCTAATCTTGCTGCCTCGTACCTCGTATGAATTAAAAAGCTCCCGGGCTCTCCGTGAAGACGTAAGAATTTCACCCTCTTTTCTTTTTAAAGACTAGATTTTAATTGCTTTCGGGAGGGATGGGGAGACAAAAGGCCTTGGATCTGGAGGTAGCTTTGTATTTGGTAGAGACTCACTCCAGGAGCACATTCCCCCACTGAGGGCACAGCCACCTTTTCTGCTTCATTATACTTTGCTGAGCGCTGAGAAGTCTGGCATCGTTTCTGGTGGAATGAAAAGATTGGCAGAGCGGCCCTAGACAGAAGCGCCACAAAACACTGTGGCAGAAGGTTTGGTCTACATACCAAGGCAGCCAGAGTATTAATTGCATTCTCTGTGATCACGTTAAAAAAAAAAAAAAAAAAAGGCGCTGAATTATTCTCTTCATGTTTTAAGAATGACAGGCTTTTGCTCTGCCAGCTCTAAGCGTAGTGAGATCACATGGCAAGGAGATGCTAGATTTGGAGGAAAAAAAAGCGTAGAAGTGAAGGTCTCTGGTAGGCAGCTAGTTCTTAAAAAAGATCTGAAGATGAATCGTTTCATGATCAGTACCTGTAGAAGATGGGGAGCGGGGCGAGGGAGTGTTTCCGCGCATTCACACGATCTCTTCTAGGTTCCCGTGCGGAGATCTTGCTTTAACTTTTGAAATGGGAAAATACACAAATAGAATAAATCTTGAAATGTGACTTTTGAAGATGCCTGCTGTAGTTCGTCTTTATTTTTGTGTGTGGATTAGCGGAGACGTGGTCCCGGACGAGCTTTATATGTACTTACCTGCCCCCCGACCCTGTGCGAGCGCGTTGGCGAAGATTCTGATTATCCGTGCTCACATCCCCTGAGCCTCCGTCGTGAACATACCCCTTTCCCAGCCCACGCTGACGCGGACACCAGCCCGACGCATGCCCGGCCCCTGCTGGGTCCCTGTCGTCTCTGAGCCCACGGAGGGTGTTTCGTCGAGACCTGTTTGTGATGATTTAACTTGGTTGGGGAGAATAGATAAAGCAGGTGTCAGCCTGCGTACTGGGGATTTTCCTATGCTGAAAATTGTTATTCTGTGCAGCACCCCACCCTCCCTCCACAACCCTGAAAAAGAGAAGTACGTGCGCTGCTGATGCTCAAGGTCTGAGTGTGTTTTGGCTTAAAATGTTCAGTGGATCAGAGAGCATTTCATTCTGGGTAGTGCAGTCTGGAGAAGTGTTTTGGTTTCATGTGATTAGACCTGTCTCACCAACCCTGCTGCTTCTGGTCTCTGTGGGTGGGGGGGAGGGGAGGGGAGGGCGGAGTGCAGGGGGAGCAACCACGAGAGCCTGGCTGGGCCCTGGTGGGAGGAGACCAGGGGCTGGGGCCGGGTAGGTACACATGTCGCCTGTTCACGGGAGGCTTAGAGCCCAGCTCGCCTCTTCTGAATGTGCCCGCACCTGCTCGGTGCCGTGCACGAACCCTTCTTCTGTGTGCGAGCCCCACTCGGTGATCAGAATGTCACTGCCCACCCAGAATTGTGAATGTAAGTGCAGTATGTAAAGCCTGGATTATTACTTAAATATGTTCCTTAGTTCAGAAGGAAAGCCCTTCTGAAATTTTGTGTTTAATTTTAATGTTCTCCTTAATCTATTAGATTGCCAACCATTCAGATCTAGTATGACCGTAAAGTTTGTTGTCCACGCTGGGACCCTTACAAGGGTGAAAGGAGGTGTTATTAATTACTACACTGGGACATCAGAATAAACTAGGATGGTCCCAGGTGCTGGCATCTATAGTAATAAACCTCAGTGTATCCATCTTTTTAAGGATTAGGCATGATTCTTTTAGTTTTTATATTTTTATTAAAAATTTTTCTTAATGTTTATTTTTGAGAGAGAGAGAGAGAGAGAATGAGCGAGGGAGGGGCAGAGAGAGGGAGACACAGAATCTGAAGCAGGCTCCAGGCTCTGAGCTGTCAGCACAGACCTGACGCGGGGCTCGAACCCACAAGCCATGAGATCAAGATCTGAGCCGAAGTCGGACCCTCAACCAACTGAGCCACCCAGGCGCCCTGGTGGGGCATGATTTTTTTAAAAAAAAAATTATGCTGAATCCTTTGAACATTTTTCTGAAAACCAAATGGACCGTTTTACAGGTTTCCATGTCATAATAAACCACCATCCAGATGTATTCATGAGAACCGCTCTAGCTGACCTGTTAAATCTTTCACTGGGTCTTGTCTGGACTCCGCATTTCCACGCAGAGGATGCGGCTGCATTAGGTTTTCCTATTGCCTCACGGTCCCGTGAGCCTCAACCCTGTTTGAAAGTGGCTTCCAGCCTTTGTGGACTCTGGCCGAACTTTCTTCCTACGACGTTCTTCTCTTTTACAAACACATTTCTTTGTTTAGGGGCCTAAGAATAGGAAGAAGAGTCATAAGCAAGGCTCGGTGTCTGTTTCAGAAAGGCTGTCCTCCACCCTTCGTGAGAAAGGAACGCATCTAAAACATCCTTTTAGCGGGTTTCCCTCTATGGCCACTGGCTCGCCTTTGTGCTGTCGAACGTGCTCTTGTGTGCACTTTTACAGGTCGGGAGAGGATACCTTGGTTTAAACTGCAAACCCCAAGAGAGTGTTTGCTCTGTTTGTGTCACTTTCTGTGACTGATGCCCCGAGGCAGGCTTGTGGATCCTTGACACTCGATGAGTATTGGTTTCCAGAGCCGACGAGGACCTGTTGAGCATCAGGTGCGTGTGACAGGAGCTGTCCAGCTAGGTGATGTTCCCCTCGACACGGTCTTCCGAGTCCTTGATAAGAAGGGTGATGACTTTTTGAAAACTGTAGACTATTTTTCTGATGACCGTGAACTTCCATCTCCTCGGTCACAATAATAACACGTTGCGGGGGAACAATTTAGAGGGGCTTTCAACAAACAAAGAATGTACACCAGGACTATGTGCCTCAAGAATGCGACATGGGAAGCAATTCTGCTTCATCGTACTATGTAACTCTTGTGAAAACCTCATCCACTTTTTTTGTTTTTTGGGTTTCTTTTGCACTTTTCAATCTGCAGCTAAATTAGGCCACAGGAAAAGGATATCGTACCTTCAAAGAGCCAGTTGGGTTGGCTGGGTTCTTTCTATTCGTGGAAAACAGCTGTGGGTGCCGAGCATAGAAGTCAGGCTCTTGTTCCCTGCAAAGGTGGGAAGGTTCGCTCTTGAGACGCATCGCCCCTTCTGTGGAGGAGTGCGCAGATGTGAAGCTGCTTTATCAACATCTTCGAGGCGTTTGAAATGTGTTGATAATGACCTGGGAAAGAGAGACGGGCGGGACGAGGGTGGGAGTAGGAAAGAACATTCCTCCTACACAGTGAGCACATCTTCTCTTGTTTTTCTATCTGTGTTGACTGCAGATTAAGTGAATTGGGTTATTCATTTCCCTTGCCTTCCACCAGATAGAAGTGCTTCTGTAAGCCCGTGGTGATTGTTGCCTGCTGCATGCACATGAAGGAAGTCTCTGGAAGGAGAGCCGGCCCGAGCAGTGGGCGACATTCCCCTCCTCCCAGCAGGCTCCCTCGCTCAAGCGGAAGGCCAGCAATGGGGTTTAGCTTGGGTTTTGTTGAACAGGATTGCTGCCGTGGCCCTTATTGTGAGTGAGGTACGGTGGCTTCAAGTTAAAAACCAGGCTCTGGAGTTCTCTTTTGCTTTGAAAAACATGTTCTGAGGGGGCGTGCTGAGTAAATGTTTTGGAAAATCCTTGGATACTGTTTCTTGGGGCCCCCCAGGTGGCTCGGTCAGTTGAGCCTCTGGCTCAGGTCATGATCTCGTGGTTCGTGGGTTCCAGCCCTGTGTCGGGCTCTATACTGATAGCTGGGAGCCTGGAGCCTGCTTTGGATTCTGTGTCTCCCTCTCTCACTGCCCGTCCCCCGCTCACACTCTGTCTCTCTGTCTCTCTCTCTCTCATTAAAAAAAAAAAAAAAAAAAATTATACTGTTTCTTTCTCTCCCTCTCTCTTCCTGACTCTCTTTCCAGTGACTTCTCCAGCCCCACAGCCTCAGGATCGCCTGTATGTGGCTGATTCTCAAATGGGTTTCTCTGCACAGTCCAGTTCTGCCTGTATACTCCTGCCTCGTGAGCCTGTCCACCCAGATGTCCTGTTGATGGCTCCAACCTACCATATCATCAGAATGCTTAATTCAGGACTAAACTCATGATCCTGCTTCCAAAACCTTTCTTGGACTCCACGATTTCTCTCCACATCAGCACCTTCATCCTGATCACCCAGGCGCAGAACTCAGGACGCCTCATTCGCGCTTCTGCTCAGCACCCACGCAGGGAGCCACAGGCCCTGTCATCCCCAGCCACTTCCCAGTCTTGCTGCCACTGCCCTTCCTAACTCTTGCCTAGGAGATCCTATGAACCTGCTCAAGTTTCTCCTCACCCCAGTTGATCTGCCTTGTCACAGACTTGCTGAGAACTCTCCCCTGCTTAAAACAAGGCTCCTCCTCTTCTACAAGAAAAAGTTGCCTCCTGCCAAGCTCCTCCCTTACTGTGAATCCTCCCCCCTCGTCCCTGCTGCTCTTCAGCAAGATATGCTTTTCCTCAAACCCCTCCAGCCTCCTCTGCTCGGGGCATATTTCTTTCCTGTTATTTTTTTTTTAAACAATTTTTTTTAATATTTATTTATTTCTTGAGAGACAGAGACAGACAGAGCACGAGCAGGGGAGGGGCAGAGAGAGAGGGAGACACAGAATCCGAAGCAGGCTCCAGGCTCTGAGCCATCAGCACAGAGCCCGACGTAGGGCTCGAACTCACCAGCCATGAGATGGTGACCTGAGCTGAAGTCGGAGGCTTAACTGACTGAGCCACCCAGGCGCCCCTCTTTCCTGTTATTTTTAAATCCCATGGTGCTCTGCATCCATCCAACTTTTCCACGATTCTGCATCCCTTTAAGGTTCGGATGCCCTGGATGAAGGGGTCCCCATTAGCAGTGACTCCTCCCACCTCTACGTCTCTACCAGGCTTCCAGCCTTTCTTGTGCCTCCCTTCTAAGCTCTGTCACATGCTCTGATACACAGATGTTTGCCATCCTTTTCTTTCTTCCTCTTCTGAGTTATAAATGTGTTGGGGCCCAGTGCTGTATCTTCTGCATTTGAATATCCACCACCATGCCTACAAATGGTCTGGTGCCCAATGACATTTGCTGAATGGATGAATCAGCCAAGGAAGTATAAGTGGCCTTTGCCTTCTCTTACTTCTAAGATCTGTTCACTTCTCTCCTAGCTTCATTCATTCATTCACTCATTCATTTGGCCCTTATACACTAGGAGCCTGCTGTGGTGCCAGGCACATGGATATATCAGCAAGCAAAACCAAGGTCTCTACCGGAAGGTGCCAACATTCTACCTTCTTCTTCAGACTCCCCATCTTTGCAGTCCCCCTGCTCACCTCTGGAAGAAACAGAGAGCTGTTGGTTTCAATATTATGAACTTTGTATTTTGTCATTCTGCCATCCAACCTTGCTGCGAAGAAGTTAGGCCTTCTTGGTGGTTTGCAACTGTGGGGCTCTTGGTCTTAAAATGGGTTCCGTATCCCAGGGGCTGTGAGGGTGTTGGAAACGCTGCTTCTTTTCGCTGCCTGGCTATTAAGCCAAGGCATTTTGCAAACTGCTCTGAAATCGTGACGAAAGTCTCCTTGGTTTGAGGTTTTTATCTGCAGCGTTGAGACTTTTGCGAGGTTACCGCTGATGGTGTAGAACAACTCCGCGCTCACGTTCCTTGGTTATTTGCTACACATTGTATAACAAAAGCAAAAACAAAACAGCAGCGAATTACCTCCTGGCATCGGCATCGATAAGAATGGAAAACAACTGTTTCAAAGTTTGATCTGGAGGAAATTTATATGTCGTTGTATAGACCCTTGACAATATGGTAGTGTTAATGGCAAACACCTTGATGGAGAATGTCCCTAAAATCTTTACTGGGTCAATGTCCTTCTCTCCTTGTGATTTTGAACGACTGTTGGCCACAACACACAAAGTCAACATACCGTCTTCGAGTAGGACTCTATAGCCACGAGTTCTTTCTTATTGTAGCTGCAGTGAAACAGTACTTGTGGCAAGATACTGCTCTCAATGCCAAAACCCAACAATTTTGTTTTCAAATTCCTGAAAACTAAAAAAAGAAGTCCTGGTGACATAAATGTTCCAAATTCAAAATATCCAAAAGTGAACTCATCCACTTCCTCCTTGAGCCTGGCCGTTCCGTGTCTGTTCTGTCTGGGTAATGATATCACCAGCCACCCAGACAAAGCCCAAACCCTTAGATCGTTTTCAGCTCAGTTTTCTGGTATGTGAGGTAGAACTTTTTTCCCCCCTGAATGATCTCTTAAGATCTCTTGCAAAATGTCTAGAAATCTATGGCCCACGGTTCTCTGGTTCCTTCTTCACATGGATTCCAGGCATATCTCAGTCCCGCCTTTGAATTCTCTCACCTAGAGCCCCACCCCTGCTTTTTATGCTACTCCTGATGTAGCTCAGCATCCCTGTCACTTCTTGACAACTCGGTCATCTCTCTGCTGGTCTGCCAGTTGTTTTAAATTCTTGGTTTTAAATTGACATACGGTAAAATTCGCTGTTATTGCATACGGTTTTGAGTTTTGGCGGGTGTATAGAGACATAACCACCACCAGAATCAGGACACAGAGCCAGCTCTTTCATCCCTAAGATAATTTCCTCGTGTTGCCCCCTTGGTGGTCGAACTCTTCTCTACCTTTAGCCCCCGGGCAACCGCCGACTCTTCCCCGTCCCTTGAGTTCCGCCTTCTTCAAAATGTGATCGGAATTGGCCTCGCGCTCTCTGAGCACCTGCTCCCAGTCTGTTCATTCTCTTTTCCATAATATCTTCCTAAAACACCTGTCCTAGCCCTTGAGAAATTCCTAATTCCTCGGAGCTTCTGTTTCCTTGTTAGTTTGTGACTGGCCAAGACTATAAAATTATTAGCCTAGAGAATTCTAATACTTTCTAAGAAGGTTGGCTCCTTTTGTCTTGCTAATTCAGGGGACTGGTGGGAAGGACCAGGTAAGCAGTAAGTTGGTCTGAGTATGAAACGGCCCCTGGAGCAATTGGGACGGGAGAGAAAGGAGAGGGAGGGAGCGAAGGGTGGTGTGCAGAGAAGTTTCAGGGCGAGCATTGTGTGAAATGTGCCAGTTTTCTCCACAGTGTCCTGCATGAGAGACCTGCATTCCTTCAACGCCCTCAGGGCTGTCTGGGGCACCTTTTGGATGGGTCTTCATATTGGCAAGGGAGTCGGGAGACCCAGATCTACAACGGGGGCAATCACATCTACCCCATAGCGTTCTTATGGCGGTATCATGAGGCAGCAAACTGGTGCTGTGCCCGGCCGAGTTGGGATACTAAGGAAATGTTGACCTTCCTCCCACGATTCTGCGCCATATCCAACCTCTCTTGTCACATCTACCCCTCACCCCGAAACTGCCCCCAATTCTCACGATTTAGCTCATTATTCAGGCACCTTCTGGGCTGGTACCCGTCCTCCTCATTCCCACTTACCTCTCATGAACCCTCGGTCTCCTCTCCACTTCCTGCTCTCCGCCCCCACCCCCACCCCTGCCCCTGCCCGCAGCCCCAGTCTCTTTGTTGAATCTCTCCTTCAATCAGTGTTAACCTTCCCTTTGTCTGTGTTCTCTTTGTATTTCTATAAAGTGCAGTAGGTTCTTTGGGGTGCCTGGGTGGCTCAGTCAGTTAAGCGTCTGACTTCGGCTCAGGTCATGATCTCGCGGTTCATGGGTTCGAGCCCCATGTCAGGCTCTGTGCTGACCGCTCAGAGCCTGGAGCCTGCTTTGGATTCTGTGTCTCCCTCTCTCTCTGTTCCTCCCCCGCTCAGGCTATATGTCTCTCTCTGTCTCAAAAATAAATAAAAACATTACAAAGAAGATTTTTAAGTGCAGTAGGTTCGTATCATAATCATTCATGTGTGTCCCCGCCCCTCCCCCAACTGTGTAAAAGCTTCTCTAATCATATTTGATGGCACAAAATCAATTCCCAAATAATTACTGCAACTTTAAGAATAGTACAGGGAACCGTCGGGCATCTTGCCTGTCGGGGGCAGATTTTATCCCACCGATGTCCCGAAGCTGTGAGTACATCATGGTGTCTGTGGTCTGTTTTCAAACAGCTGTCATAGGGGCAGAGCCCCTCAGGAGACCCTTCTAGGACAAAGTCCAGATATACCCAGAGCAGGATGGGCCTCCCGACCCCAGAGAGTGGGGGACAGAATGCCCCCTTACAGCAGCAGGGGACCTACACCACCTCCCATCTCCCACATCCCCATCGGATAGTTTGTATGTTGCCAAGTTTGAGTCACCCGCGGAAGGCAGGGAATACAAAGACCTGTTTGCTAAATGAAAGTGAGTGAGGGCACTTCCGGTCCCTTCCAGGCCGGGCTGATGTGGTGCGGGCGCCCCCCCTCCCCCTGCATAGCTGCCACCACCCTGATATCACTGTCTCCCCCTTGCACGGTGAGCCTGTTTGTGAAATCCAAGCACAGCGTTCTGCTCCCAGGGAAGAGCCGTGGCACATGGCTGACATATGTTCAATGTGTGGCCCGTGCAAGCCTCTAGAACATTTCTGCCATCCAGCACCTCACCAGCCATCACCCGTCTTGTATTTGCATCCGCTGTCCTTTCACGAGGCCGTGGGGAGGGGGCACCGTGTAGCTGCCTCCCTGCCCAGGTACAGCTCCAGGTAAGGCCAGGCATCCTCAGGGGGGATGGCAGGAGGATGGCCAGGGCCCCTTCCACCTCCTGGGGCTCAGTTCCAGAGGTCAGCCAGCGAGGGAACGCAGCAAGGACAGAGCCCCCACTGACATTTTTCTTCCCACCCAGCCCATCTCCAGGGCAATGGTCTTCAGCGGGGAACAACAATCCCTCATTCCTTGCCAGGGGAGCTGAGTACAACAGACTCTTGGGCGAGTGAGAAGTTCCCCCAATGACCTTTGTTTTTCCATTAAGAAATTAGAACTCTTGTTCCAGCCCCCTTTCCCCCAGCTGCTGCATAGACGCACTTCTTGGGCCCTTGGATGGTGTGGCCGTAGGTAAGCAGCCGTCATGGACCCTGAAAGACAGAGCGAGGCGGGGAGCCTGGGCTTGCGAGACCTCGGTGCCTCGGGGGTGCTCTGCAACCCGCTGCCAGGAACTCCTTTCCCTTTTTCCCCGGCGTCTACACTCTGGAGTGGAGCCTGAGAGGATCCAGCCCCCGTGAACTTCCAGGATTCTCAGAGTCTGGATCCAGAGCTGTGTGTGCCTGTCTCGGGCCTGGGGGAGGAAAACCCCACACTTCTCACCCGCTCGACCCCGAATGCACCGCAACCAAAAACTTAGGATGCCCTGATGCTGTTTTAAAGTAAGATGCTCCAGCTGTTAGGGCGGCACAGTTCTCTGCTTTGAGACTTTCTGCTCTTGAGGCCTGGATTTGAGGGTTCCTTTTTCGGATCTGAAATTTCAAGGGGCGCCTGGGTGGCTCAGGCAGTTAAGCATCCGTCTTCGGCTCCGGTCACCATCTCACGGTTAGGGAGTTCGAGCCCCAGGTCAGACTCCGCGGTGACAGTGCGGAGCCTGCCTGGGATTCTCCCTCTCTGCCTCTGTCTCTCCCCCCTCCCCCCCAGACAAACTGGAGAAAGTAAGATAAAATCAAATGTCAAAGCAACCAGCTCGTTTTCAATTCCCCGTGGAGCGTGAGGGGCAGTCCTGCCACCACGTATTGCAGAGGCCGCGTGGTACGGACATGTGGGGCCTCGTGTCGAGGCCGTGGGCTCAGGGCCCAGCCCTGCGTGACCGCCTTGTGGTGAATGACCCTTGTGACGACTCGGAGTGCCTTTGGCACAACTCAGATCGTGGAAGTGTCTCTTTCTGGGGCCCCCAAGTAGGGGAGGCTGTGCTCAGGCCCGCATCTGGGTCCTTGCATGAGAGCCCTGCAGAATTATGTGTGACCCTCCCCCTCTGCGCCCCGCCCCGGTGTGGGGAATCCTTCTGCTTCTTAGCGAGGAAGCAGCTGTGGCTGTCGGATCGTGGGGCCCCTGCCGGCACCTGTACCCTCAGCCCACCCCTGGCTTCACTTACCTTACAGGGCTTCTCTGAGCTCTGTGCCCACAGGGAGCCCCACCTGCACCTCCCTTGGCATGGGGGCCTCTTGACCAAATTTTTGCTGTATACTCAATGCTTGTGTCCCTTTCCCAAACTTCTAGCGTTTGGGAGGTGATTAGGTCGTAAGGCGGGTGGAGGTGAATCCGATCAGTGCCCTTGTGGAAGAGACCCCAGAGAGCTTCCTCGCCTCTTCTGGCTTGGGAGGACACGGAAGATGCCTGTCTCTGAACCGGGGGTGGGGGTGGGCTCTCCTGAGACATCGAATCTGCCAGCTTCTCGATCGTGGACTTCCCAGTATTTAGAACTAGGAGAAAAATAGGTTTCTGTTGTTTATAGGCCACCCAGTCTGTGCTCTTATTTCATCGCAGCCCGGACGGACTAAGAAGATACCGGGGTCTCACCCTTGGCCGCGCATTCAAATCACCCAGGGAACACTGAAAACTCCCAGGCCACACGGCGGACCAATTGAATCGTGAATCGTGACATGTCGGCGTAGAGGGTGGGACCCAGGAATCACTAGGTTTTAAAGCTCCCCAGATGGTCCCCCAGGCGAAGACTGCCACCAGACTTACTAACATTCAGCGGCCCACGGGCACCTCTTTTGTTGACCTGCTTACGGTTAAGGTGACAAAAGCTTGATTCTGGTTGCACGCGGGAAAGGCAAGCTGCTTTTGTGTCGCTAAAGAATCTGAAGTCAGATTTTCCATGGGAATGAGACAGGAACTCCAAGTTTATTTTAAAAGTGCTCTTGATCTACCTAAAACTAGGAAGTATAAAGAATCCTGGGGGAGCCATTTATTCTCACATTTGAATGCGTTTTTGCTTCCTCTGCACGAAGCCTTATGGTTTTATCCGTTACCAGAGGGGCCCTGTGGCTTACTAGGAATATAATTGAACTGAAAATTCTGGGGTTGTGCACTGGGCGACTGGGAAAAGGATTGAAACGGTTTTTCCCTACACAGTGCAAAGGAACGTGGAGAGGATACGCGTCTCTATAAACTGCCCACTTTTCTGTCCTGTTTCTGGGTTGGGACGTGTATCTTACAAGCAGAGGGTCATTCCCGGCTGAATATGTCAGGGGATGATTTGTCTAAAACTTTTAAAAGAAGAGCAGACACGGTACATTTGCATTCCGTTAACCACGCAAACATTTTTAGGCTAACAAAATAAACAACTGAATTGGCGGTTTGTTTTATTACCAAACTAGTCAGGTTGCCCAAGGCGGGCAAGAGTCTACCTCCCTGATTGGAAAAGGTTAAGCATCTTGTCAAGGAAGACTAAAAACTTGAAAAGCGTTACCATTTGGTTGGATCTCACCGAAATCAGAAAGTGATCCATTTGAGAGCTAGCAGCCCAAGACCTTTGGTGGAGACACAGAATGTTTTTAATTCTGAGAGATGGGCTTTTCAGAACTCTGCAAATGACATTTGTTTGGCATTTGGTGTTTTTGTTGCCATATTTATTGTCTTTACTTCCTAGTGGGAGTAGTTTTCTGCTCTTAATTACCCAAAAGGCCAGGAAAAAAAATAACTAGAATGAAAGGAGGGGGAAGGGGAAATATATCTTGAAAGTTTCATTAATTGCAAAATGAAGTTAAATGGTGCGTTCGATAAAAGTACTTCTCAGAACCGATGGAGGATTTCTCAGAAAGAGCCCATTAAAGCTGGATCCTCTAAAGCAGTGGAAATCCCAGGAACAAAAGCCAAATGCCTAGGAATTGAGTTTCAGAAGAAATTTTGAATTGGTGCAGCTTGGTAATTTACAAACTGCAACGGAATCACTGATTGTTCTCACATCCGTTCGGCGAAAATGGGATAATACATTCACCTTACAGGCACGTTCAATTCTTGCTATTATTATATTATTTGCTGCCATTTATTAAGCATTTTTTTTCTGGGAGTCAGGGCCAGTGTTTTGGCATTCGTGATTTTACTTTTGATGATTACAAAGATTCAGTGATTTTCGTAGAAGTCATCAGTAGATTATACAGGGGTCCTAATGCCAACTCTTCTGGTGTGTCAAGTAAGTGAAATCTGTGGTGGCGTTTGAAATGTGATTTAGCTGTGCGTTGAAGCTGACCTTGAAAATGAGATTTGCATTTCATTGACATGCTTTATAAATTGGACCTCTGCTCAGGAGGAGAAAAGAAAAATAAGTGAAATCAACTTGCTCGATTTCTTGCTAGAACCCTGGGTTAACCTGGGTATTTGGGCAGATCTTGTTCAAGGCAAACTATAGGCTGTTGCACACAGATTTGGGTTTTTGAAGATGGGAAGCAGTTCTGATAAACTTCCAGGGTAAATTCTGACCCTTGGGCACGTGAGAGAAATAACAAGTAGTTACAGCTCATGGATTGGAAGTGCAGTTTCAAGATAATCAGAATGGCAGGTAAATATCATCAAAGGGTAACCCGTAGCTTAACTTCCTTAATTACGTAAGCTGAGAACTTGGGATAACGGCACTAACTGAATTGAGTTATTAAGTCGAGTAATATTAGTGCCCTTTGAATCAACTCTGATCTTTAATTTAGCGAGCAGCATTAAGTTCACCTTACCTGATGATCGCTATGGGCTACAGTCACGCTGCAAATAGAGTAACTTGGTAATATTAGTTACTGCTATGGACTTCTTTTAGTTCACTCCCTACCATTAGAAATTCCTGTTGGTATTTATGTTGAAAAATGAAATAGCTTACGGAAATCGTTAATTGAGTGTTGGATGGGGTAATAAACAACAGCAACTACCAACCGACACATAAACCGTGAGCCTCTATGGATGTCTTCTTTCTGTTGTGAACATGTTAACTTCCCTTGTTTGTGGAGGTACCTTACAATAACTGTTGCTACTGTCTCTTTTTTTTTTTAATTTTAAAAGGAGTTTTAAAAACTGTGGTAGAGGCACCTGGGTGGCTCAGTCAGTTGAGCGTCTGACTTCGGCTGAGGTCAGCGTGATCTCACGGTTGGTGAGTTCAGGCTCGCGTCGGGCTCTTTACTGTCAGCACAGAGCCTGCTTTGGATCCTCTGTCCCCCCACCTCTGCCCCTCCCCCACTCATGCTATCTCTCTCCGTCTCTCTCAAAAATAAGCATTTAAAATTTTTTTTTTAATAATAGAAGAAAAGAATATAATATAAAATAAAAATTGTGGTAAAATAGCGGTGCCTGGGTGGCTCACTCGGTTAAGCGTCCAACTCTTGATTTTGGCCCAGGCCCCGTGATCGGGGTTCATGAGTTCGAACCCCGAGTTGGGCTCTATGCTGACATCTCAGAACCTGGATCCCTCTTTGTATTCTGTGTCTCCCTCTTTGCCTCTCTCTCTCTCTCTCTCTCTCTCTCAAAAATAAACGTTAAATTTTTTTAAAAAAATTGTCCAGTCTTTTTATTTTGGCTATTCTAGTGTATTTGTAGTGCTATCACATTGTGGGATTTCAGTACTAGGTATTGAGAGCTAGGTATTGAGCACTAATTGTTTTTCATGTATATTGGTCATCCTTTTTGTGAGGTGCTTGTTCAAGTCTCTTGCCCATTTTTCACCTGTGTTGCCTGTCTTTTGTTTTGTTAGGTTTATTTATTTAGAGAGAGGAGGAGGGGCAGAGAGAGAGAATCCCAAGCAGGCTCCACAGTCAGCGCAGAGCCCTACTCGGGGCTCGAACTCACCAACCATGAGATGGTGACCTGAGTGGAAACCAAGAGTCAGATGCTTAACCGACTGAGCCACCCGGGATCCCTGCCTGTCTTTTTTGTTATGTATTTATAGGAGTTCTTCACATTTTTTGGATTGAGCCCTTCGTCAGTCGTTTGTGTTGCTAACTATCTTCTCCCACCTTTGTACTCTCTTAGCAGAATCTTTTGACGGAAAGAAGTTTTAATTTGAATGTAGCCTGATTTATTGCTCTTTTCCTTCACGGTTAGCGTTTATTATGTCTGGCTTGGAAATCTCTCCCATCCCAAGGTCATGAAGATTTCTCTAATGTTAACTTCTAAAAGTGGTATTGTTTTGCTGTCCACGTTGACATTTATATGATGCCCCTGGAACTAAGTTATGTGAAGGTTTTCAGCTGGGAGGGCAAAGGGTTTTTTTGTTTTGTTTTGGTTTTTTGTTTTGTTTTGTTTTGTTTGCCCCGCATGGATATCCAGTCAACTCAACCCCATTTATTGGGTGGGGGGCGGGGGGGACTCCAACGTGTGTTTCTCTGTGGTGAGTAGAGAGGGTGGAGAGGACACATCGAGGATTAGGCTCAGTGCCGTGTTGGAGTCTGTGCCACACGATTGTCCTGAAAAGATGATTATTTAAAATTTTTTTTTAGTGTTTATTCCTGAGAGAGAGAGACAGAGCATGAGTGGGGGAAGGGCAGGGGGAGAGAGAGAGAGAAGGAGACACAGAATCTGAAACATGCAGGCTCCTCCAGGCTCTGAGCTGTCAGCACAGGGCCCGACATGGGGCTCGAACCCACGAACTGCGAGATCGTGACCTGAGCCGAAGTCAGACGCTTAACCGACTGAGCCACCCAGGCGCGCCCAAAAGATGATTATTTTTAAAAAATTTGCCCTGCTCCTTTTTTCTGGCTTCTTTCCCTTTTATGCTCTTTAATGGGGCAAAGGGTGCAGCCTGGACAACACGGCCAGTGGAAGGAAGAGCACGTTTTGCAGCGGCTCTGGGAGGGTTTGCTGGTTCGCAGGGAACTGGAGCCCGTTTGCAGGACCGAACTTCAGTTTATCTGCTGGTTTGTTTGTCCTGTTTGTCCGCAAATGTTAACAGGTGCCTGTTCCTGGTGCTTGAGAATAAGATAGCCAGCCCTTGGTGTCATAGAACTTCATTCTAGCAGCAGAGAAAGTCAATATACAATTCAGTTCAAAATTTAGTGTTGGGCATTGATAAATTCTATAGAAAGAAAAAGGAGGGTAAGGGGACAGTGAGGGGGGTGGAGGCAGGTAGCCTTGTAGGTGTCTGAGAGACACATATAGGGGCTGGCCATGTTCAAGGGGGCGGCTCAGAGTGAGAGGGGTAGGGGGTGGGAAGTAAGGTGGAGGGAGGTGGCCCTTGGCCAGACCCAGATCTTGCTTTTTACAGCAGATATTAAGTGACACTCCTTTTACTTTCCTGCAATGAAATTTGCAGGAGACAAATGTGCAAAGACAACCTACCTACCCACGTGATTGCAGATCGTCAATATAATGCCATAACCGTACTGTAAAGGAAATACAAAAAAAAGAGCCAGTTGCAATGAAATGAGTATTTCAGCATGTCAGGGTAGGCGTGACCACGCTGGAAGTCAGAGCAGTGTGGTCACGCGCTCGCCATCCCCTTGTAGGGTCACCGGGAACGTGGCAGCAATAAAGGTAGGTGGGGCAGAGGTGTTATGTTGGCAGCTCGGTGACAATCGGTGTCGCCTTTAATGACGTGAGATTTCTGACAAGTTCTGGGTGAAGTTCTAACTGACACAAAATACATCATTCCCTGTCGCATTCTCGGAGATTCCGTGTTTATGCCGATCTCGGAGAAAACGCTTTGGCTTGACGTGTAAAACGGAGTCAGGGTTTTTCACTGGAAGGGGCGTCCGTTTCTTGATCGGGCTGGATCATCGACACATTTCAGGTTGTCTGCCGTCTAAACACCACCAGCGACCCCCACGTAGCCAGTGGCTATCAGGACAATCCCCACAGATTTCCTAATGCCCCTGGGGCAGTCTGTTGCCATCAAGAATTACCGTAGGGCCTGAAGGACTCTCACGAGGATTTCGGATTTTGTTTTGTGTGAGCTGGGCAGCCAGGGGACGGTTTTGAGCAGAGAAGTGAAGCGATCTGATTTAGGTTTTAGAGCCATCTCCTGCTCATCAATGAAATGGAGACCGAGGTTCGAGTGTTGCTCAGTGAGAACTTGTTCCCTGAGAGATAGCTGCAGAGGCACTGAGCTCAGACCTCAGTCTTTCCCACCTGGAAGTCTGTCTGTCTGTCCCCAGAGCTTCCCCAATCCCCCATTGGAGGAGGGCCTCTGTAAGCAGCTCAGCAGAACTTGCTGTCCATTTCGGCATGCCGCCCCCATGCTTCTGTGTCCCAGACCCCCTCCGAGCGCGCATGCTGGCCGTCACCTCAAGCAGGACTCAAGGTCGTCACTCCCCTCCCCCCCCCCCATCCCCATACTCTCCCCTAATCGGTTTTTACTCCCCTTCCTACAGCAAATAACAGATCCATGCAAAGCGGTTGGAAGTAGCTTTGTAGTTGAACTTCACACTTGGGTTATTTTGCTGGGCGGCCTCCCCCTCCACGCCTCCCCCCCTCCAGCGCGTACACACCCCTGTTGGATATGCAGGGCTTGCTCTGGGCCTGCAGTCACAGAAGCATTTCCTGTAACTGGAACCCCCCGTGCCAGGCCTGCCAGACAATAGACAGATAATTGGATAAATCCTAAACTAGAAACTGCAAACAATAAAAAAGAACACCCCACGTAAAGTAGTGTGCACACCCCACCCCCCCCACCCCACCAGCCCAGCTGTTTACATACGAAACTACTTAAGCAAGTCCTTTATTTTTCAACAACAATGAAACTCATTTAGTCATGAAGCTCAGGGGCCCTCTCAAAGTGTGTTTAAGAAAAGAGTCAGGGCTGTATCGTGTTTAGCACCAGAGTGGCAGGGCACATCCCAAGGTCTCTTCCCTCCTGTGTCCCTGGGGGTGTGTGGGGTTTGTCGAGGAGGACAGTGAGGGTGGGGCTGCTTGTGACTTGCCCTGCTTGGGTGCAGGTGCGGCAGGAGCGTTCTGGGTGTGTTTCCGTGAAATCTCACATTGTTTAACGTGGCCTCCGTAACAACGTGGTCTTTAGGTCACCCAGACTTTGGCTCTCGAAAATGACTTCCAGGTTTGTTTTTTTAAAATATATATTTTTTAATGTTTTTCTTTATTTTTGAGAAAGAGAGACAGAGCACAAGCAGGGGAGGAGCAGAGAGAGAGAGGGAGACACAGAATCTGAAGCGGGCTCCAGGCTCCCAGCTGTCAGCACAGAGCCCGGCGTGGGGCTTGAACTCACGACCCACGGGATCATGACCCGAGCCGGAATCAGACGCTTAACCGACTGAGCCACCCAGGCACCTGCAGATATTTTTGATAGTAAAGGACATTGGAGCAGAAGAGTGAACGTGTATGCCATAGTAGCTGACTAAATACTTCCTCAGGGACCACACACAGACTTATGAAGGCAGAATCTATTTCTGTTCTTAAGTGTGTTGGTGAACCAATGTTTGGGTTCTAGAATGTAATGGTAGCAGCACTACACTCTTCACAGCTTGAGCATAGCTGGACTTCAAACTTTCTATTTAAAAAAATTACACTTTTATTTAGATTTACCGGTTAGACTGACAAACACCTGGCTTCAGCCAAGCGCCTGGAAGTTTCTTCCTTTGGGTGAAGTGGGGCTCTAGGCAGAAATCACTGCCCCCCACCCGGTGCCTTCACTCATATGTGGCAGGTTGAAGAAAATTTTACTGCTTCAAAAATAAAAGTGGGAAGAATTCAAATATTGACCTTTGTGGGTATCCAGGGTGGGAAAGGTGTTATTTAAAATACCTTCACAAAAGGTCAACTCCCGTGGTAGTCGGGCCTAATCAAAGTTTAGCAGGAAGTTCAGAAATCAGTGTATGAAATTATAGGAATGATCCAAATTTGGCCACATCAGAAGAGAGTGAGGAAAAAAAGACCTTTCTCACCTTTTTGATTTTGAGGGCGGTCGGAAATAAGAAGAATCAGGGCCGCAAGAAGGGGACTGAGGAAGGAGAATATGAACATGGTTTCCTAGAGCCTTTGTTGGGGGGAAAAAAAAAAAGTCCAGCATTTCCAAAAATGACCTTTTCCTCTTCACAGAGGTGTTTTTCTTCCTTACGGAGAAATATCATCTCCATGATCTTAGTTCATCCTTTTTATTCTCTCCTTACTATTCATTTGATCTGAGATGCTTATGACACAGGAAGCAGAGAGCATCTTGATCAGGAAAGTCTGAGAAAGATCTCGGCTTTGTCTGCTACCGTCGCTTGCCGGGACCAGAGTCAGGGAGTAGCCACGGCCTTTGATCATAAACCGTGGACGCTTAGAGCTGGAAGGAACCTCAGAATCACCTTGTTAACTCCCTCATTTCATAGGTAAGAAAAATAAGGTCTAAAGAGTTAAAGAGACTGTCAGAGCCTGAACAGCTAATTGGTGGCTCTGCTATCAATCTAGGGGTAGATTTTTGATGAGGAACTTTCTGAAAGTTCTTCAGATAAGCTCACCTGACTGACACGGAGAGTAGGAGGGACTTGGAAGAGTCTTTTTTTTTGTTCTTTTTCTTTTTTTTCAACCATAGGCTGTTTTAATTCTTTATCAGTGTCAATTTACTTTGGTTTGCCTTTGACCTTCACCACCCCCGCTGAAAGCGTAAATTGTGGTTGTTAATTTGCTTTCTTTGACATGTCTGTGAAGGACTCTCTTTTTAAGGAGTTAGTGGGGCTTAGAAGGGAGAGTGTTTGTTGTAAGCCAATCCAGAATGGCCTTGAAAGGTCTTAGTAGGCGGGCACAGTGGAAATCTGGGCGCTGCTCTGCAAAAGTTTGCACGGTGCAGTGTTCGCATGCGTTGGTCGATGGGTCTTGTGGGAAAATCTAACCAAGAGAAAGAATTCACCGGCACGGGCTTTGTTCTTCGTGTGTCCGATTTATACTCTCTGGGTTTTGTCTATAACATTTGCCACTTAGAAAGAACTATCCTTTCATAGACAATGGACTTGGTTTTTAAAATACGTATAGCATTATGGAAATGTTGTTGCATTACCAAACCCTCCCCAGAGGTTGGGAGGCTTATTTTGATTTGATCCCGTCTTTTCCTGTGATTTGAGACTAGGTTGTAAAAAAGCCGTAATGCAAAGGGACTACCATAAGATGTACAGCAGAAGCAGGCTCAGAAATAGAAATTGAATTTATAGGCAGTGAGATAGGATAATTAGTTTTTATATTTAAAAATATCCTCAAACCAGAAGAGTCTGTTGTCTCAGATAGGAAATGGAATTGAGTTTGAATTCCCAGTACCTCAATAATAATTTAGTGGAAACTGTCTGCTTTGTGTAAAATAAGTCTGCTGTGTATATGTGTATATATGTATATGTGTATATATATAGATGATGCGTATATTCCTCTCAAACACATGAATTAAAGTGTCCATTTAAAAATTCAGATGGCACAAATTGCACTTATAATTCTTAGCCTTAAATGTTGATAATAGCTAAAGATAATCCGATTAGCCCACTGTCTGCCTTCTTTTTTTTTTTTTTTTTTTTTTACCCCTTTGAGTAGTTATCTGGAGTTCCCAAATCAGACAAACAAAAACCTTTTCTGCTTTTTGCCAGGAGAGCAAGAACTGTATCTGATGTTTGCTCAAAGTTTTGTGTTTGCTGTTTCGCATCCAACGGTCGATCACTACAGAATATACATTCAAAACAGTGTATGTAGGTAAATGATGAAAGACACAGGAATATGCAGCGTCTCCTGGTATTAAATGTGTGTCAGTTCAACAGACCTCCTGTAATGACGGTGTCTTACGGCAGAAACCAGATCCTGGTTTTGGATCTCGAACAGATTTTTTTTTTCAAGGGTTGCATCATGACTTAGGGCATCCTGTCTGCCGTGTGCTGTCTCCCCGGGCTGGGTCAGCGGGGACAGAGAGAAATCGCATCTGCTACTGTGCTGGAGTAGCCCGCGCGTGGGGTCAGTCTCTGCTTCTTTGCTGAGGGTTCAGCCAGTGAAACCGCCCTTGCTTGTGGCACCTCTGTGTCCGTGGAGAGAGGTCTGATCACGGGATGAACTTGGAAACCGGAAGAAACCTGTCTTCCTCCTCACTGGCGTTCTCTGATCTGCCTCTGAGCAAAGACAAGTCAGAGGCATGTACCCCTGGGACCCTGCCCTCTGGATCATGGAAGCCTTCGCCAACCCTATGAGCTCTCTCTCTCTGCCTCTCCGCCTCCTGTCCTAATAAATCTCTGTTTCAAAGGAGGAGAAAGGAGATGGTGTTAAGGCATAAACCTCCAGGTCGGCTGCTGTAGCATCGACCTCCAAGATGCTGTCCAAAAGCTTTTGTTGAGCTGAAATGCTAGGTTAGGTGACTGAGCCATTCATTGCCTGGGGATAGGAAATCTTTCTGTTGCGGAAAGGTGGCTGCTTGGTTGGCGCGTGGGTGTGTTTGCGCCTCTAGAAAGTGGGATGGGTTTTGCAATACCGTTTGCCTTACTGTTTGCCTTGTGGGGACTGAACACGGAAAACGGCAAGGCTCGGTGCACCTAAAAACTAGAGGAGGTTGGCTAGGGGGGATCACCCGTATTTCCAGAGCAGTTTTTGTTCAGGTACAGATTCTTGCAGCCGCTCGAAGTTTTCAGTGTCAGCTCAAGTTTTCTGTCGCGTGCCACCAGCACCTCATATGCTTGTCTGCCATCTGTTCATTTCCATTGCAAACTGCTCTTTACACAGTGTCACTGGGTGCTAATTAGAACACGTGTCTCTTTGTCACTCATCTGGGGAAGGGGTTAATGATGACTTATGTCCCTCTAATTGGTTTTCCTCCAAACTGTTATATGTCACTTACTATTTCATAAGAACCCCAAGAGAATGGAAGGAGAATGAGCACCTAATTTTTATTCCCCATATTCTTTGTTTAAGAAATGTGGTCGTCCAGGGGCGCCTGGGTGGCTCAGTCAGTTAAGTGTCCAAGTCTTGATTTCAGCTCAGGTCATGATCTCGTGGTTCGTGGGTTTGAGCCCAGAGTCAGGGGTGGGACTCATGGGGCACTCAGAGTGTGGAGCCTGCTTGGGATTCTCTCTCTCCCCCAATCTCTCTACCCCTCCTTGCCTTGTTCTTTCTCTCACTCAATAAATAAATAAATTTAAAAAGAAACAAAGAAATGAGGTCCTCCAAGTTCTTAGTAAGTACTAATACATATAAGTGTGAATTTACTGCTTATCAGTGGATAATTTATTGTTATTCATATTTGCTAATTGATATTATTTTTTAATGTTTTCTTTGTAATTTATTTATTTGAGAGAGGGAGAGAGAGAGAGCACGAGCAGGGGAGGGGCAGAGAGAGAGGGAGAGAGAGAATCCCAAACAGGCTCCATGTTGTCAGCACCAAGCCCAATGGAAGGCTCGATCCCATGAACCATGAGATCAGGACCTGAGCCGAAATCAAGAGACAGACGCTTAACCGAATGAGCCAGCCAGGCGCCCCATTAATTTATTCTTAAATAGGTAACATGGTCACATGATTCAAAGTTCAGAAGATCCCCAAGAAGTATTCAGGGGAGAATCTTCTTCCTATTATTGTCCCCAGATAACAGGTTTCCTTTCCCAGAATCTGTGTTATCACGGTCGTGTGTGTGTATGTGTGTGTGTGTGTGTGTGTGTGTGTGTGCGTGTGTGCGTGTGTGTTTAGACTTCTGTAATTCACATATGTGTAGATCTATATATGGGTATATGCAGATGTACATGTATGAGAATGTATATGTATATACTTATTTTCCCCTTTTTTATACAGAGTGTGGCAGACATCCATGCTTTTCTGCATGGGGTTTTCACTTAAATTTTTTTGGAATTCAGAGTGTGAGTTAGGAGCACGCGTCCTCTTTCTTTGTTAAAGCTACATCGTATTGACGTACTCTCACTCGTTAACTCGTCCCTTCCTGACAGACATTTAGGCTGCTTCCAGTTTTTTTTTTCTGAGACAGACAATGATGTGGTTAATAGCCTTGTATTACATTATTTGCTGTATCTATAGGAAGGAAATCCGAGAAATGGAATTGCTGCAACGCAAAGTCAAGCTCGTTTGTCATTTTGATTGATTCTGTCAAATGTCCCCTCCTAGAAGCAAGCGCTTTTGTGTTACTGAGAGCATATATGCCATAAATATTGGAAGATACCTCATATTGCCCTTTATATGATTACCAAAAGCATATTGCTGAAATCCGATTTCAACGGAAATTATTCTTCTAAATAATGCATTTCTAGCTAATCTAATCAGACTTTGATTTGTAAGGGTGCCTTACCTGATCTCTTTTAAGATGCAGTATTTTAGGTCAATTAAACTCTGACGTATGTTGCTTTTTACGAAAAGTACATGGATTCTAGAGAAATCACATTTGGACAGATACAATGGAAAAAAATGTTTTAGATGGAAAAATGGCCACCTCCTCCTTGATATTTTTCTTTGTATTGAGCTTCAGATGAAAATCCCTCGTGGATATATTTTTTAAAATATAATTCATTGTCAAATTGGCTAACGTCCAGCGTGTAAAGTGTGCTCTTGGGTTTTGGGGTAGATTCCCATGGTTCATCGCTTACATACAACACCCAGTGCTCATCCCAACAGGTGCCCTTGTGGATATTTGTAGTGACTGTTGCCTTGCTATACTAGCTGAAGCCATCTAGATGGTCCCATGACCCTTACTGGAGAGAGAAGCCAGAAAGTCTTTTATTTGGGTTAGTTGTCCTGGCCCATATTCCTTACAAGTTACACAAGTCTCTAGAAAAGTTTTGTAACTCTCAAAAGTTGCAGCAGTCTGTACAAATGGGAAAATACATTGTCCGTTTCCTGATAAGACCAAACTTTCTATCATATTTTTAAGAGGTAAGCTAATTATTTACATAGTTAGAGATGGATACTTTCCATGGCATGGGTGCTCTATTCTTCCCCCCGGGAGTCCCCACCTGTGGCTGCTTCAGGCCACGCAAAGAGATGGCTTCTTTGGCAAGTATGAAATTTGAAAACTGGGCGCCTGATGTGTTATAAATAGTAGGACTTTCCCTTTGGGACCAATATACTCAACACAGATTTGCAAATATTGCAGCAAACTCTGTGAATGATAAAGTAGGAATATTTCTATTGCCCAGTCAGGAAATCAACCAATCTCCAAAAATGGAGTTGGTCGAATGCTTAATGGCAGTGTTGAATTGTTGAAATATTCCACCCCGTCACGAAACCAATTGTTAATCCTCCCTCGCATCTAGACTCACATGCTTTTAGAGCCAGAGGAGATTTGGAGACGGTCCAGCAGTTAATCTCAGTTTTGTAGGTGAGAATAGTGAACACGAGAGAAGGTCAGCATCATTTTGGTGAACGTCAGAGCTGGCACTCTCGAATCCTGGCCCCAGACCTCACCTGGCTGAATTGTTCCAGAAATCTTGCTTAAGCATGATTTTTTTTAAACTAGAAAAACGTGTGCTTTTTTTCAAAATCAGTTCTAAGCCTCTTAGTGAATCCCTTTGGTGGGTGGACTTTAAGAGGGGTTGGTTTTTGCCGAGAACCCTCATCAGGAGAAGACCACAGAATGCTCTTCCTAAGAAACAGCTGGACAGTGCACCTGTTGAGACAGGCACACGGGAGAATAAGGTCTTCAAAGATGCTCCCCACGGAGATACACCTGTGGCACAGTGACAACTTTCTAGTGACTTAGCTATGTGTGAAGAGAGAATTAAAAGGAGAATAGGAATGTTGGGAAAAGTAAAGTCATCACCACTGATTAGCTGGGATTGGTTAGAGATGGGCTGCTTTGTGCAAAACTTTACAGAAACCTCGTGTGAGGACTTTTATTCTGTTTTTAGGAAAGAAGGAAGACAGAAAAGACAGAAAGAGAAAAGGAAGGAGGGAGAGAGGGGAGCAGAGAGGGGGCACGGGCCTTGCCTGTATCACAGGTCATATACCTTCTCAAAAGTCTCTTCCTTGGACCAAAGGGACCGTTGCTATTTGCTGGCAGCTGCCCTAACCATAAGCCAGAGCTTTTAAGAATTCAGAAATTTTCCTCTACCTCCCAGAGCTGTATTTCCTTCCCGAGCCCCTCAACAGGGGTTTAGACACCGGTAGCCAAACACGGATTACCTGGGAGACACTTGAACGTCGACGCACCTGGGGCCTAACTGGCCGTCTTCCATCCATCCTGAGCCAGTTCCTTGCCTGCACTCCTTCTCAGCGGGTCCCATCGCAGTCCTCCAAATAAGCCAGGTCAGAACTCGGGGATGGTCCCGGCCCCATCGACCCTTCCTCTGGTCCTCCCCTCCGCCACCGTCTTAGCTCACAACCGCCTCGTTTCTTCTTGAGTTGCTGCGACAGTCTCCAGGAACCCTCTGCCACCCCCCAGGTTCTGCCTCTGTCTGACTTGTCTTCTAGATTGTTGCCAGAGAACGCTTTCTAGGAAAGCCCGTCCAACTGTGGGATTCCCCTGCCTGAAATGCTCCGTTTGCTTCCCATCCCACACGGGGAATCATGGCCTGATGGGCCCACACTCACTCCTTTACCCGTGCCTCTTGCCCAGGCTACACTCTGGGCACTGCCCCTCCTCATCCACCTCGAGTGCACTGGTACGTTTTCCTACCCCCTGACCTTTGCACATGCCGCTCCTTCTGAGCAACACCTTCTGCTTCCCCCTTCCCCCCCCCCCCCGCCCCTCGAATTCTTACTGATATTTCCGATCTCAGCTTAGGTGGGACTCATTTAACAAACTCCTACACACATTTACGGTTGGCGCTAGGAGGTGGTCTAAGGGTTTTATGTATATTTATTCATTTACTCCTCAAAACCTCAGGACAGACAAAGGATTATTATCCCCGTTTTACGGGTGAGAAAGCTGAGGCTTTGAGCGATCAAGTACCTTCTCTCGCTAGCCCACTTGTTGCAAGACTGGGCCAGGAGCTAGCTTTGGCCAAACGTTTAGTGCTTGATATTGATTTGTGGGGGTTGTGTATCTATATCTAGATATGTATGTGTGTATCCATACGTATGTGTGTATGTGTATGTATGTAATACTTTGAATAGGTAATATAAACACATAGTATTAAATTTAAAGCATGTAAAACATACAGTGACAAGGATGTCTCCATCCTAACCTTATCCCACCCATTTCTCTCTGGAAAGAACTATTGCCTGTGTGTCTTTCTAGGGGGTGCATTTAAATATATGTGCATGCAGTATATAATTTTGTTCCTCCATGTGTGATAGCATATTCTGCTTGCCATTTTTAATTTGCTATGTTTACTTAGCAATATTCCTTGGGGCTTGTTCCATAGCAATACATTAAGAGCTTCCTCTTCTCTTTTATGGCTAAATAATAGGTCATTATAGGGCTATGCCATAATTTATTTAATCGGTCTGCTTTTGTTGGCTATTTAGATTGTTCTCAGACTTTCGCCAGTACGAACCTTGCTGCAAAGGTTGGCTTTCTACAGGCATCATTTTGCACACACGTGGGTTTTATCTGCAGGATAAGATCCTGGAATTGGAATTTGGGGTCAGAGGGTAAGCGCATTTATAAATTTTGGTTTATAAACCAGATTGTGTTTATAGCGATGTGCCTACTTTATTCTTTCGTTAGTAACCCTCACCAAAGGGTGTGTAATAAAATGTCCTGTTGTTCAGCAAGCCTAACACATTCAGTGTGCATTCTCTTATTATGAGTAAAGTTTAATATCTTTTAATGTGGTCGTGAGCTATTTGATTTTCTTTTTCTATTAGCTGACTGTTTATTTGGCTTTGTTGGGTCTTTTCTTATTGATTTATAGGCATTCCTTATATATTGATGAAATTAGCCTTTTCTCTATGATTTATGTTCCAAATAGTTCCCTGGTTTGTCATTTGTCTTTGTTTATGGTTTCTTTTTTCCCCAGGCAGAAAATTTTTGTTTTCATGTAATCAGATTTATCAGGGTTTTTTTTTTTTTTTTTAGCCACAGGAGTTTGAGTCACAGTGAGACTGACCTGCCCATGCCTAGATTATAAAGTTCTCTTCCTGTTTTAAAGAAAATTTTTAATGTTTATTTATTTTTGAGAGAGAGAGAGAGAGACAGAGACAGAGCATGAGCAGGGGAGGGGCAGAGAGAAAGGGAGAGAGAATCCGAAGCAGGCTCCCAGCTCTGAGCTGTTAGCACAGAGCCCCATGTGGGGCTCGAACTCATGAACCGCGAGATCATGACCTGAGCTGAAGCCAGACGCTCAACCGACCGAGTCACCCAGGCGCCCCGATAAAGGTCTCTTCCATGTGCTCAGTAGAGTAGAAAAGCTTGGCAAACAGATCCTGGAGTCCAACTGACCTCACTCTTAGCCCTGGCTTCACCTCTAACTCGTTCCACCATCTTGGACAAAATGTTTCAACGGGTTATAAGTACCTGTGCCATAGGGTTACTGAGAAGATCAAATGGGACAATAGGAAAGTGCCTTGTGTTTAATTACTGAGAGCCGCCCTTGCGGTGTTGTTATTTCTCTCCGAATGCAACGACAGTGGCCGGAGGACAGAAGGCCTTTCTTCTCTTCCTTTGCGTTCCTCCTGCCATCCGGCCCCCGCTCCCAGCCTCAGCCGGGTGCTTTGTTGGAAGGACACGAGTGCTCGTTTGGATTGCTTCGCTGTTTATTTTGATTTGAGAGGGAGAGGCTTGGAGCCCTTGCTGGAGCCACCTCCCTGCTCCTCCAGAGTCCTCGTCTGTCCTCCCAGGCACCTCGAGGACCCTGGCGCCTTGCCGGATCTTGAAGTTGTGTTTCTTTTCATGGGTCACCGGTGAGTGCCTGTTCCCGCAGCCCCTGCTCTGTCGTCCCCTTGCACCTGTGACGTCCATCTGTAGACACGCAGCAGGCACGTCACCTCCCATCCCTGCATCTTTGTGGGTGGGCCGGTGCCTTCCTTGTCCCACTCACATTCCGAGGCGACTTGGTACAGTGTGCTCCACAGGGTAGGTGCCCAAGAAGCCCTGTGACCAGATGGCCAAGAAGGAGGAGGTTGGGCGTTGGCACTGACTGGAAGAACCATGCACCCGTGGGCTACGTCTTCTGTGCCCGTCGACCATACAGGAAGGGATAATCCAAAGTAGTAGATTTGTTAGTGGATGATCGCCCTCAACATTTGTATCCTGTCAGCTTCTGTTAATGTCTACTAAGGTTGTCGTTCTCGTAGGGTTCGACTCCTTAAAAATATCTTCTGTTGTGCAGGCCGTCCAAAGACACCCGGAACTTGGAGGCAGAGCTGACAGCTAGGCCTTAACTTCTTGGCTTTTATCTCTGTTGGTCCCCTTAATTCTCCTTGGCCTCTTTCGGTATTTCCTTTGCTTAATTTCCACAGTGGCCCCTCGCCATTCCAGCGGTAGGAAGTGCAGTGGAGCCGCAGAGAAGGTCGCCTCATAGTTAATTTTGCCACGATCTTCGCCATCAGTGCGATCGTGCTCGGAGCCCAAGTGGCGAGTCTTACAGCGGGGTGGGACAGAGGTTGGTCAGGACTGATCTGAAGCGTGCCAGTACAGCGCCAGAGAGCGAGCTTCAGGGCAAAGGCAAAGGACAAACGATGAGGAAAAGAAGCAACAGAGGAAGTAAGGCATCTGACTCTTTGGTTTAATTTAATGGGAGCCTGAAGTGCCCCGCGGGATGCGAAACTGAGGACGTCACAGCCCCCGAACCAAAGGCAGGACCTACTGGGTGCCAGGCACTTTCCTTACAGTTTTACCCTGGAGATTGGCAAGAATCCTTAATGATGGGAAGCATTATCCCAAGTTTTACAGGTAAGGGATTTGTGCTGACGAGCCGTTGTGTAACTTGGGATCCCATGGCGATCACAGAGCCGGCATTATAATGGGTGAAGCCCGGGGTGTTCTGCGGTCTTGCCTTCCAGGACCTTAGGGTCCGGGAGAAGGCAGCGGGTCATACACCGTGATGTGACTGTTTTCACTGGAAAAGTCAAAATCATGACCTAAAAATAAGAGGAAGGTTCTGACGCCCTCGCATCTGCTTTGTGGTTGGAGCTCTCAGCTCTGAGTTCTGTAGCGCACTTCAGGACGGCGAGCATTCAGGAGAGAAAGGTCACTCCTCAGCCGTCCCGCTCCCCCAGCTCCCACCTTGGTCAAAGGAGTCTGCTTGCCACCTGACTCACCTGCAGGTAACAAAACAGGTTTTTAAAATCTGTAATAAAGGAGCGCTCACTGCTTGTTCCTCCCTGGCCTCGATCCCGGAGGAAGTTAGACTATACTGGTGCTGCCTAGAACCCCGGACCCAGGGGGTTAATTTAAAAAAAAAAAAAAAAAAAAAAGCTTGAGGTTCCTGAGTTCCCATGAGATGTTACTAGAACGTTCTATAGCTTTCACTCTCAGCGCTCACTTCCCGCCACCCACACCTATTCTGCATGTTTGGGGACAAGTCGTTCCACCATCCACGTCAGACGCCCCTAAATGTTGCCGTGCACCCAGAGCGTAGAGTTTCCTTGGCAGGATTTCAGCCCCTGTGTGAAAGACTCCGGTTATCTCTGTTCCTTCCAGAAGTAGCTTCTCTACCCCAACTTGAAATCTTGCTGTCTTCCTGAGTGTTTTGGAAACAAAATGTGCAGTAGGAGAATTCCTGCTTTGTGAATATTGGATCACTTTGTTCCCTGGCACAACAATCTCTCCTTTGTATTACACATCTGAGGACAGAAGTCCTAAATAACATTTTTATATTCCCTGTCGATACGGGTTCTTTATTTGGGGGCAACAGTTTGGTGCTTGTTTCTCTGTCAAATTCTGATGTCCTTTCCCTTTCTCCAACGACGAGGATGCCGTCGTCCCACAGCCTGGAATGACGCTGGTGTAGGGGTGACGAGCGGTTAGCTTCTTTCTGGGACTTTCTTGTCGGGTCTCTCTTGTCTCCAGTGAGTGGCCCGTGTCATGATGGGATGGCCAACTGGTCAGAGCCCAGGCCACTAACCGAGTGCTGGCCTGACCATGAGCCGAGTGGCTGAGCCAGGCAGCTACAAAGAGACCAGATGGGCAGACAGACCAAAATAGTCACTTACCCACCTCCTTCCTGGAAATACAGAAGGCCTGTCCCGGAGGTCCACGGAGGCCTAATTTGGTCAAAAAAACCCTCACTTACTCTGAACCGGAGGTTGAGTGGTGACCCTGATGTGAGTTCCCTACTTCCAATGTTTGATTTTCCCCAAACCCACGTGTACCTCCTCAGGTTGGCCAGCCAGGTCAGCAACAACTAATTGGTAACAAATACCCTGACATTAAAGAACTTCTGATTATTTTCCTTTTGGTACTTGTACAGCGTGCCCGTACTTTTACTCCAAAGAAAACAAATAGATGTGCTTTCTTCTTTAGGCAAACCCAATATTATAAAAATTCAGTTGTGTGAGCCAAAGTAGGACATTTTTCCCCCCAGAAAATGGATCACCGCGTTCCTTAAATGGCATAGGCAGGATAATAAAAATATGATCTATTCCCCCCAAAATGTTTCTATTTCTGGGTAAGTTTCAGAGCCTGTGGGCTCCTCGTGTGTTATCCCTCTGGGTCGGAGATGCGTTTCTTCCTCCTCATTTCTGCAGGGAGTATTTATTTTATGCATCCTGTGGGGCAAGCATCGTGCCGGTGTTCTCCACGCCTTGTTCCTGGTGGGGGCGGTTGGACATAGCGGGTACTGTCCTCGGGAGGTTCGGCCTCCCTCACAACCCAGCAGCTGGTCCTCGGTACGGCCAGGAGGCCTCCTCGGAAGCAGGTGTCCCACGAGAGGCCCCACGAGCCTGGGCCACGGGGATGGATTGGATTATTTTCTAAGTAGAAGAATATTCTGCTTCTTCTGTGGAACCTTTCCTTACAAACTAAAGTGGGGAAATCACTCTCCAAACAGACAAGCTCAAGGGAGGATAAGAAAATACCCTCCATGAGGCCTCCTGATGGTACCTGCGTTAGCCAGTGTTTGGATAAGACCAAACCCCTCGAGGAGGAAGGGGACCCTTCTCCGGGCCTTAATTGATTTTTGTGTTCATTCTGCCTCTTGTGATTCTTCGCGGAAAAGTGATTTGCAGCGCAAAGTGGCTTTCCGTGTTGTAGGTGCTAGATTATGTAATACCGTTCTTATCAAAAGATCATTTTTGCTTGTTTTGACTTTTTTTTAAAATTTCTGATGCAGCCCATGCTGATTTTTCTTGTTTCACTTTATTTCTTCTTGTTTATACAGTTAATGTTCCTCTTATTTCTCCCATCATCTGCCAGAGAAATGGGAAGAGATGGGGGCATTTGGTTTATTCTTTTTTTTTTTTTAAACGTTTATTTATTTTTGAGAGATAGAGAGAGACAGAGCATGAGTGAGGGAGGAGCAGAGAGAGAGGGAGACAGACTCGGAAGCAGGCTCCAGGCTCTGAGCTGTCTACACAGAGCCCGATGTGGGACTTGAACTCACAAACGTGAGATCGTGACCTGAGCCGAAATCGATGCTTAACTAACTGAGCCCCCCAGGCACCCCTGGTTTATTCTTTTTTTAATTGTCGAAACCCATCGGCTGGACATCTTCAGAGATAGTCCTCTTTTTCCCTAGTGAGTCCGTGAGATGATGCGGAGTCTCATTAGTCATAAATGTGACCCCTGAGAAGTTGTGTGATGCTCATCCCCAAGGATTAAGGCCGTCCCAGCCTGGCTGTCCCTCCAGGGTCCGTGCCGTCATCCACGCCTGGTGACCCAGGTGAGCCTGGCTCACGAAGAAGGCCGCCCCTTCCGGAGGCACCCTGTCGTGTTCTCTAGATCAGTGGCGACCAAAATCTCTTTTGGTAAAATGAGGTTGTAAAGCCTCCACCATGTGCCTGCGAAACAATTTACATAATAAATCCAGAACTTGGAGATCCAAAGGGTATTGGCCTGTCTTGGGTTATGTTGCTAGGGAACCCTGCCTGTGTCCTCCCGTGATCCGTTGCTCTGTGTGTGCGTGCACGTGCGTACATGTGTGTGTACGTACGGAAGGGGAAAAAATGAGATAATCCATCGTCAGGTGCCATAGGGAGAGACGCGCTAGACTTTACGCCACGCCTAAAAGGACAGAATTTGTTTACGGCACTGGTAATGTGGCCAAGAACAAAGCAGAAGAGAAGTAGCCAGGCGTGATCAAAGCACAATCTAATATATCAGGTTTCTGGAACATCTGAGTCTGAGCGTTTGGTTTTCATCACGATATGTTGAGAGGTGATGCTTTTAAAGCGAGAAAGGAGAAAAGGGCAGCCGCAGAGAATGGGAACGGAGACAATTAGAAGGCAGATGTGTGCCCTTGAACGCCGTCAGCAACGTTCACAGAATCCACGCTCTCTCCGGTCCGTGGGGCCGGAGGGAGAGTTCCGGGAAAGGTCACATAAAAAGGGAGCCCCACGCTATGCTATGTGTTCGATATAGAGCCCTATGTTCGACGGCTTCGCGAGTTGTGACTTGCTTTCTCGTGGGCACAGTTCACACCTGTCTTTGGGAGTCCATTCTGGGTGAGCTGGCCCCCTGGAGCACGGAAGGGCAAGCCCTTGCTGAGTCTGGATGTCGGATATCCCAGCGGGTAGGGCGGGCGACCCCCCCCGGGCGGCTGGTGAGGTGTCACCCCCGGAAACCGAAGTCTGGTTCGAACTAAAAGCAAACCGTCTCCCCTCGGGCCGTTGTATCGACTGCGGTCGGGATTCTCCTCCTGATGAAATGCTGCGCCTTTGTCCTGTTCCCTGCGTGTTCCCCCATGTGCTCGCGGTTAGTTCATTCACTCTCCGTCCACCCAGCGTCAGCGCCGACGAGCTCCAGGTGCTTCCCAGCGGCCCGGGGAACCGGGAGCACACAGAGCTGAGCCGAGGCCCTCCGTGCACACGCCCCGTGTTTGTCTGCGGCGTCCCGTGTCTCCGTCCTGGGGCATGCTGGGAACACCAACACGCGGTCCTGCTCCCTCCGTGGTGGGGGCTGGTGCCCTCGTACCAGATCCCCCACAGTCATCAATAGGCCTGTTCATGGGGGAGGTGACAACACATTTTGCCGCAACATTACGGGCCGCTGGGCTCAACGTGAGCATTGTTCTTTAGGCTGAGCAGAGGGCATGGGACTTCTCGTGGCCGGGAAAGTCACAGCCCACAGCACAGATCGGAGATACTCGATCCGGGCCCCGGAGGGAGCACATAGCTTTCCTTTCTGTGGGTTAAATAAAATGTGATGAGCAAACGTTTGTGATTAAGCTCTATTGTGAGGTTTTCTGACAATGCATAACCTAATCACTGAAATCTTTGTCGGGCAATTGTTTTGCATTTTGATCTATAAAAGACGCCAGTGACAAGCTCTGTGACATCCTCTGTTTTCACTGTGGATGATTCTTCATCATCTGAATCCATAGGGAAAATTACCATCATCGATGACACAAACCCACCAAAGTCCGAAAATACTTTGTGTTTGACTTCGGGATGCAGACAGCGGGTGTGTGAGCAGACATTCGGCCTCCGTGCGTGGGCAGCTCGCTCCCTCCCCGCTTGGCTTCAGCTGTCCCCGAGATGGGGCCAGTGCCCGGGGAGCGTCCCCTGGAGGGGAGGAGGTGGGACCGGGGGTATGGGTGGAGTAGGTGGTCATCAGTCCTCAGGGTAGAGCATCGGCTCTGGAGAAGGCTGACTAGGTTGCTCTGATGACATCACGTGGATATTTTATTTATGCTTTTTAAAGATCAGAGTAACACATGTGTATGGCTAGAAGCCAAATAGTCCGGAAGGCGTTTAATAAAATATAACAGCCCTCGTGTTACTCCTTTTTTCCCTCAGGCCCACTTCGCAGAGGCAACATCTAACCCTCCCACCTTTAAGAAAAGATTTTTTTTTTTAATGTTTATTTCTTTTTGAGGGAGAGAGAGAGAGAGAGAGAGCAAGCACAAGTGGGGCAGGGGCAGAGAGAGAGGGAGAAGCAGAATCCAAGGCAGGTTCCAGGCTCCGAGCCGTCAGCACAGAGCCCGACGCGGGGCTCGAACCCACAAACCGTGAGATCACCACCTGAGCCGAAGCCGGATGCTTGATGGAATGAGCCACCCAGGCGCCCCTCCTCCCCCCCTTGTTAAAAGTTCTTCTGGTGATTGGCTTCACAGCTTTAAATAATACATGTCTCTTGGGGTTGCTGTGACAAAGTACCACTAAGAGTGAAGCAATAGAAATGTCTTCTCTCACAGAGAAGGCTCCCTCTGAAGGCTCTGGGGGAGAACTCACCTCTCCCCTCCCTGGCTCGTGGCTGTGGCTCTGATCCCTGGCGTTCCTTGGCCTGTAGGTCATCAGCCCGGTCCCTACCTCGTCACCTTGTCGCCTGCCACTCTCCCAGCGTGTTTCCGCCTTCGCGTAGCGTTTCCCTTCTCTTTTGAGGACTCCAGGCATACTGGATCACAGCCCATCCCGGGGACCTCACCTCCACTTGATGGCTCTACGGAGACCCTGTTTCCCACAAAGGTCACGTTCGCAGGGACCAGGGTTAGGGCTGGAGCGTATCTTTCGGGGGGACAGCCCCACCCATCACACCACTGTTTCTCGGTTCATAAACCCTTGGCTCTGCTGACTTTGTTCTAGGGCAGATGAGGTTTCTGTCCCTCATTCAACCCCAACTTCTTCCCTGTGGTGATGTTGGCATCCCAGCCTCTCCCCGTAAAGGACCCCACATGAATTTCAGACAAATAATTTTTTTGTTTTATTTATTTAATTTTATTTTTTATTTTTTTAAATTTACATCCACATTAGTTAGCATCTAGTGCAACAATGATTTCAGCAGTAGATTCCTTAGTGCCCCTTCCCCATTTAGCCCATCCCGCCTCCCACAACCCCTCCAGCAACCCTCAGTTTGTTCTCCATTTTTATGAGTCTCTTGTGTTTTGTCCCCCTCCCTGTTTTTATATTCTTTTTGCTTCCCTTCCCTTATGGTCATCTGTTTTGTCTCTTAAAGTCCTCATATGAGTGAAGTCATATGATTTTTGTCTTTCTCTGACTAATTTCACTTAGCTTAATACCCTCCAGTTCCATCCACGTAGTTGCAAATGGCAAGATTTCATTCTTTTTGATTGCCAAGTAATACTCCATTGTATATATATCCCACATCTTCTTTATCCATTCAGCCATCGATGGACATTTGGGCTCTTTCCATACTTTGGCTGTTGTTGATAGGGCTGCTATAAACATGGGGGTGCATGTGTCCCTTCAAAACAGCACACCTGTATCTCATGGATAAATACCTAGTAGTGCAATTGCTGGGTCATAGGGTAGTTCTATTTTTAGTTTTTTGAGGAGCCTCCATACTGTTTTCCAGAGTGGCTGCACCAGCTTGCATCCCCACCAACAATGCCAAAGAGATCCTCTTTCTCCGCATCCCCGCCAACATCTGTTGTTGCCTGAGTTGTTAATGTTAGCCATTCTGACAGGTGGGAGGTGGTATCATGGTGGTTTTGATTTGTATTTCCCTGATGATGAGTGAAGTTGAGCATTTTTTCACGTGTCGGTCGGCCATCTGCATGTCAGACAAATTCTTGCAACATCATTTCTTATTTTGTTAACCTTAGAGAGCATCGCTTAATTATCTATTAAAAACAAGAACATTAGCTCTTCCGGCCCCTCTCCTCTCTTCCGTCTCCCAGCCTCTGTCACCTGCTTCCAGGGCTGAGAACACCTGGGTTCTTCTTGGTTAACTGAATGGCTAAAGCCTCTGTTGTCTGTCCTCAGTTGCAGAATCGGTATTTGTGTATAACTTCTATAGACAGGATCTAGGAGTAGCAAACCAGTAAACAGTGTTTTCATTCTTTATTACTGTGCTGATGTCGGTTGGGTTATATTGCCTTGTATGCCCTCTAGGTTTTAATTAAAATGCTTTCTACCATTTGAAGAATGACAATGTAATGTATGTTTGTAGAGTACTTTAGAATCTACATTGCATTTAACTTTAGATGGCAGCATACTTTTGTAGCACAGTTTGGAAACTTGGTTTATTCGTACAACTTCAAATCCGTTTCTATTCCATATTGAAATGAAACTTTGTGTCTTATTAGGAAATGTTCCATCACATGAAATAATACCCATGCGGGTCTCTACTCTTTATGAGTATGTTTTTTAAGTTTATTTACTTTGAGAGAGAACACGCACAAGCAGGGGAGGGGGAGAGAGAGGGGCGGGGGGAGGAACCCAAGCAGGCTCTACGCTGTCAGCTCAGAGCCCAACTCAGGACTCTTATCTCATGAACTGTGAAATCATGACCTGAATGAACCAAGGTCAAAAGTTGGACGCTTAACTGACTGAACAACTCAGGTGCCCCCTCTTTATGAGGTTTTAACAGCAGGTAATTTCTTCTGAGGCAGTGCTAGTCAAACTTCTGGATTTCAAAAATTTGTTTGCTCTCTCCCTCTCTTTCTCTTTCTGTTAATTTTTTTTAAGTATTTATTTTTGAGAGAGAGTGACAGCATGAGTGGAAGAGGGGCAGAGAGAGAGGGAGACACAGAATCCGAAGCAGGCTCCAGGCTCTGAGCTGTCAGCACAGAGCCCGACGTGGGGCTGGAACTCACGAGCCGTGAGATCATGACCTGGGATGAAGTCGGATGCTTAACTGACTGAGCCACCCGGGTGGCCCTCTCTCTTTTAAAATTTAAGGACCGAGGTGCCTGGGTGACTCAGTTGGTTGAGTGTCCCACTCTTGCTTTTGGCTCAGGTCATGATCTCAGCGTTGTGGGATCTAAAGATTCTCTCCCTCTGCCCCTCTCCCCAGCTTGCTCTCTCTCTCTAAAAAATACATTAAAAAAATAAAATTTAAGGACCAATAGAGAGATGCTAATGTCTTACTTTGCCAAGTTGGGATATTAAAAAATTAGCTACCACTTACTCTCACAGACAACTAAAATCATTTAACACCAAAAAAGCAGAAAAAAACCATAATCTCAGATTAAATTATACTATTTTTAAATGGAATGAATTTAACTTAAAAAAAAAAGTACCTCCCCTAATTTTCCCTATTTTGTATAGACTGGCAAACACAGTCTGGGTAGAGTTTTCTCGGGCAATCTTGTTTAGTGGACACGTTTTTTGGTTTCAGTGGGTGTTGAGTATAACTGTTAATTCCTCCACTTACTCTGCAAACCTAAGCATTCCACAGGTTTTTATAGTATTTTATAGTATAGGGTAGTATAGTATAGCAACGTTTTTATAGTATTCCCAAACTAAACTAAATCTCAAACAGAATGAGGTTACTGATTATATTGGTCCCATCAAATATATTTGATTAATTAGCCATCTGCTCAAGCTCTTCTCTGCCTAAAGGACTTGTAGATTAGAATATCACCATTCCTCAGTTTTAGTGCATTCCCTTGCCATCGAATTCACTTTTCAGAATGTTAATGTTTTTCATATGATGTTTTGTGAGATCTCCCAAATAAGAAGAGAATTCTTTCCTTCCTTCCTTCCTTCCTTCCTTCCTTCCTTCCTTCCTTCCTTCCTTCCTCTCTCTTGTTCCCCTTTCTCCTCTTCCTCCCCTTCCTCCCCTCCTCCTCCTCTTCCTTTCCTCCTCCTTCTTCATTAAGAAATGTGTGTATGCCCAGGCACCAGGGTGGCTCAGTCGGTTAAGCGTCTGACTTCGGCTCAGGTCATAATCTCGTGATTCATGAGTTCAAGCCCCACATCAGGCTCTGTGCTGACAGCTCGGAGCCTGGAGCCTGCTTCAGATTCTGTGTCTCCCCCTCTCTCTGCCCCTCCCATCCTCACGCTCTGTCTCTCTGTCTCTCGGTAATAAATAAACTTAAAAATTTTTTTTTAATTAAAAAGAAGTGTATGTGTGCCTTTAACCTGGTATGGATGATTTTAGCGATGACAATGTATAGCCTACGGTGCTGTCCTAACACTGTGTGGTTTTTCAAACATTAGTTAGGTAATTTTCACAACATTCCTGAGAGGTAGTTAGACATGGTCTTCCCGTGGTTTTTACACAAGGGAAATCCAAAGTTAAGCAAGTAGCCCAAGTTTACTCACCAACTCAGTTGCCGAGTGAGAAACAGAAGTCCGGTCTCGTAGAGCCTCATCGCCTGTCCTGGCTAGTAAGTGGCATCTCCGTGTGTCCTTATTCTCGACTGTCGGGATTCACACCAAGCCACTTGGGCTTTTGAAGAACTCGGCAGTCCAAGGGATCCCACGTGGCTGTCCAGTTCCAAGTGCAGAAGGTCCTGTCCCTCGAGGGTTTGGTGCTGTCGTCGTCCTGGGGCCCGGTCCCGTTCTGGTAGAGCAGGAAGGGGACTCTGCCCCCTCAGCATGGCGGAGTGTGGTCTGTTTGTGAGAAGTGCTGCTCTGGATACCGCTGGCCACACTGCCATTCTGTCTCATCTGTGACAGCGATGCACACTGCAGAAAAGAGTCACCCACGACTTAGGGAGCTGGAAAAGGTGACGGTGCTGGCCCGCACTGCTCCCTGTCACTCAGCTTCCTTGGACCTTCGGTGTGTCACCGGGAAAGTGGGGGGGATGCTGTTAACTGCCTGAAGGCAGGGATCGGAGGAGACCTTCCGTTGTATGTAGCTCGATTCTTCTAAATGCCCACGAGGGGAATCGGACTTGGAACCACATGCTCTTCAGGTCCACACGCCCAACAGTGGGGTCCCCAGCCAGATCCAGGTACAGGCCAGGCCCGTGTTTACGGCTTTGCGTTCTGCCCTCCACCTCTCACCTCCGCATTCCCCGTGACCTTCGGAAGCCCTCATGCCTCCCTGTGTGTTTGTTCCCGTCCGATGGCTTTTGCTGAGGTCCAGGGAATGTGCCCCACGGGCCCTGTCAGGGTGGCGCCCTGTGGTCCCCGGCTTGAAGAGGTGTTCTTCCTTCGTGCTGAAACCTCACACTCAGTGTGAAGAGGGAGGACAGCACACCTCAAAGGTTTGGATCACTACATACGGCATCTCTTCTGTAACCCGCATTTGGAATGTATCTCAGCTTATGATACAAGCACTTGGAAGTTTTAAATGACACTGGACTATATATATTAAAGAAACCAAACAAACTGGCATCTCTTATCGCGATCCCAGCAATGAGCAGTCCTAGCCAGAGGAAGGTGGAATTCTGTTTGAGGACATTTTAGTTTTTGCCTGGTCATGTTGTACATGGTAATTGTTATAAAGCAGAAAAACCACCAGGCATCCCTTTATCTCCCAAACAAACATTCTAAACAGTCAAGGAGTTTTCTGTACATAAAAGGAAGCTTTCTCTTATGCCAAAGCTTGCCAGACGAATTGTGATCCCCAAAGTAAAGCTTAAACAAGTTTTCAGTGGGTGGAAAATAAACACTAACTTGATATGTATTTCAAGAACGTAGAAGACACAGGTGGGAAATGAAGCCTCCTCGATAAGAAAGAAATGCTTAGTTGGGTGGAAAAAAAAAAAAACATTCAGCAGTTTTTGGAACTGTGCAAGTCCGGACAGTTTCTTTCTTTCCCTTTTTTTTTTTTTTTTTTTTTTTTTTCTGGTTAGCTGCTCATAGCCACAAATATGTGTATTATTTCCTTCTTGCCCACAATTATACTAAGAATCATTTTCTAATATACTGGGGAATCCCAAATAAAAATCTCATTTTCCTAAAAACAGACAAGCCTTTAACCCCAGCAGTGAGATTATTCATATCGAGAACGTAAAGGAAGTGATCAAGTTGTCGTAGAAGTCTCTAATGGCCGCCTCAAATACTTTTCTCCCCAAATTTATACCGTGAACAGCTGACAGTCTTCAGGAGGGCTTTGCCCCGGTCACTGCTGTCTTGAACTAGCACTCAGAAACCACCTTCCCGAGGTCCGTCTAGTGACCAGGTTGCCCCAGTTACGTGACGGAGTGGTAGGACCACAGAATGTCTTAACCCTTTTTTGAATATTGGAATATATTCTTATATGGGACGTGATTATTGGCTACTTTGAATTTGCATCTTATCCAAGCTTGTCGAGATAATCAACCCCGCTGACTTCATAATTGGTCATAAAGTGTCAGGTCTTAGCCACGTGGGCCTGAGAGGCCTGCCCAGATTCTAACCTCAGCTCTGCCCTTTGCTACCTGGTTTTTGATGCTCCCTTTTCCTTATCTGCAAAGTGCCAATTATAACAGCTCCTTCCTTTCTAAGTGCTGTTGTGCGTTACTATGAGTCAAATGCTTACGACAATGCACGGCATATGCTGAACACTTTGTAAGTGGCGGTTCTGTTTTCTGTTTTCTTTTTTCACAGTGAGGGAAACGAGGAACAAATCCAAACTGTGCTCAGCCCAGGAATAATTCTGTTTACCATTAAAATATGATTTTGTTTACAGAATTGGTATCTGCTGTCTATGCATTCATTAACAAAAATCAGATCTGAAATAGCAGATGCTAGGAAGCTATTTATTTTGCCTATTGTTTTCTTCTTAATTTCTGCTGGCTCCCTCTTCTATTGTAGGTCAAGGTCTGATAGATTTCTCTGTGCAGAATTTCTCCATGCAGAGCCTCTGCAGAACTGACCCTGTCCTATTTACTTGGATATGGGAGGAGGGACAATAGTGACTCTGATAAGAGCTGTCCCACCAGGACATGAGGACATGTGTGGAAACCTGAATCCATAAAGGGAGTTTGGAATGTTAATGAAGCGAATGATAGAGTCAAGTAGGTTTTGCCAGTTCACTTGAAAGTAATTTTTCTGTCCATAAGCTGTGACAGGAACAGTCAAGAATTTACAATTCTGTTTACTTGGAAATTTTTGCTTCTTTGTTACGTCTCATAACCTCAGTGAATGACAATCTCACCGATGTCTTTTTTGAGGTATCAGGAAAATTAGCATTCCTCATATTTGAGGAATAGAAGAGTGGTAGAGACATAAATTGTTTATTTTTAAGTTGGTCTTATTTTAATTTCCAGATGACAAACCTAATGCTAAAGTTCACTACCTCATACTGACAGAAAAGTTTGTCTTGGCAGTCAAATATGAAATATTTTTCTTAGTAATTTTTTTCTTAAGTCTACACGGTCATGATTGACTTAAATACTAAAATTAAAATTTTTCTCCTTCTACCAATATTGAAACTTCATGTTATCCATAAGCTGAGTTGCACATTAAGTATTATAAAGAACGATATAAATTCTCCCAGACCAGTATTTTTTTAAACTTGATTACTTATGGGTTTGTGACGATTATTATTTGTTGTTAGTTTATTGGTGTCATCTTTAATATTTTACCTGGACTTAGGAACTATGAGTTGCTTCGGAAATTCTCCAAAAGGCAGTAATTCCACTAATAAGTAGGAAAAAAATGACTTACCGGTATTCAAAATACCTCAAAAATGCACATAAAGAAGTTTAAATTTTTGAGTTTGGATTAGTGACAGATGAATATGAAAAAGAACACTCTTACGGTTTACCAGTTGATTTTATCTGGAGAAAGTTTCCTTTCCCCACGAGCACTACAGCAGTTTTTTTGTTTGTTTCTTTCAGAAGGGGAGAGAGAGAGAGAGCACGCGTGTGAGCACACACACACACAGACACACACACACTCACGCAAACATGGTGGGGGAGGGGCAGAGAGAGAGGAAGACAGAGAATCCCAAGCTGACAGCACAGAGCCCAATGCGGGGCTCGATCTCACAAACTGTGAGATCGTGACCTGAACTGAAACCAAGAGTCGAACACTTAACCGACTGAGCCACCCAGGCGCCCCCCGCGGTTTTGAGTAGTATATGTTTGGGTATATAAAATGAAGATATACCACCACCACCACCATATTAACTGGACTTGCACCCACCCCAGATTTCACGAGTTGTAACCAAAATGAGTCAGCATTTGACAGGAGAAGCCAATCAATGCTAATATTCAACGGTCGTGCGAAACTTTGCAAATATATTATTTTTGGCGTTCCATGGTACTAGAATTTAGCCCTTGTTATTTGATTAACTTGATTCCGTTTTTGCCAGTTAAGAGGTTTTTTTATTTCATTAATAGTGAATTCAAAAATTTGCTCTCTTCTTCACATTCACAAATGATGGACTATTTTGATGGGAAGCAAAGGCTAACTTTGTCTTCTTCCTTGCAGGAGTGGCCATAGTCTCCGCCCTCGATGTCAGATATGCAAATTCCTGGCTTAATATATAATTCAACATGCTCCTATTGTGGGCCTCTTTGTTAAGGGAATAGAATGCACTAGCAGGAGTATGTGTTTTGGGGTCAGACTGTTCTTGGCTCAAATCCTGACACAGCGACCTGCGCTCTGGGTGGCTTTGAGCTTCCTCGTCATGCAAATACCTGACCCGCGGAGCTGCTTGAGAGTTACGAGAGGGGATGGAGGTGCAAGTGTGTGGCTTGTGGTGGGTGCTCTAGTGGCTTCCCTTGGCATCTCTTCCCTTCTCCTTCCCACTGGGGGCCCACTGTTGTATTCCTGTCCACAGCGTGGATGGCAAAGCAGAGGCTAAACTGCCTGACATCACCCTTGCCTTTTAGGGAGCCAAACGTATTGTATGGTGACATCCTAAGCCAGTACCCTTCACCACGGAGGCGTTCGTTAACAACTCTGTTAAATTCAGGGGTTGACCTTTACTTTACGATTATTTCTAAGAGCCCTTCCAGACCTGACCTTCTGTGAGTCTCTTGCTGTTACGAAGCAATAGGTTAAAGAATAGGAAACTTAACAATAGGGCGTTCAACGGGCAGTATCGACCACAATAACATATCGTGAAGAAAGGATCCATCAGACTTAATGACAGGTTAGAGATTAGCCAATGAATCAGAAGTTAAGGTAGCGTTCCCCAGTGTGTCCCCTGTGAAACACTAGTTCCTCAGGATGGTTATGGGTATTCAGTGAGAATAAGTTTCTGAACATCATTTGGGAAATGCTGACTTAAACAGGTTTCTTTTCTGACGGACTTCTCAGAATCTTTAATATGCACGTGTGCATTATGATTCTGAAATGGGGGAACGTAGTGGTTGTGGAAACATTTCCAAAATGCATCTCATCATGGAATCAGAATTGTTTTGCACCCAAGTGAAATCTTGCCAGACTAGTATTTTGTGGGACGTATTTTGTAAAACGCTGCTTTATGGGTTTAAACCAGGAATGGTGTAGACTATGGATACCATTGACTTAAGGCACTGACTATGCTCAACGTTGACCACTTACAAGGCCGCACGGAAGCCAGAGGTGAATGAGATCCGCTCTTTGCAACAGGTTTGGCGATAAGGCTTTAAGTGCAGTGTTGTCCACAAGGCTAAGAGCAGGGATGCCCTGGCGAGACAGTACCCCAGCAAGTTACTGACCAGAATCAATGGAGGCAGTATCCTGAGGGCGAAGGGTCTTGACTTCTGCCTTGGGCGTCTTTCTCTCTCAAGCTCTCATAAGGGTATTTGCACTCTGTTCACCTCAGAGAAGTTCTGAAGATAACATGAACGTATGTGCCCAAATTCAGGTGGTTGGAGTGAAACTGGTTTCATTCAGGAGGGGATTTAGCCAAATTTAGGGGGGGGCTTTGCTTTTGAGTCAAAGCGTAGTGGTTCGACCACCACTTCGACACCTGGCTCCAGAGTCGAAACATAATCTCAGGAGAGGAACCTGCAAAAACAAACCTACTACACACGTAGGCAACCTACTTCTTTATGAGGGACGTGGAATTTAAGTGTTGGTTGGACCCTGATGGCTCATCTATTTTTTATTTCTCACTGACGAGACATGAGCTAGAGGCCCGATGGCAAATTTTACAGAGACGAACCTTCCCTTCTCTCCAGGCGCGTCTGTGGACTCGTTCACCACTGGATTTTTCTGCCTGTTAGGCCTTAGGAAACATTTTGGCAGGTTGCACCGTTATTTTGCTCATGTTGTGAGTAGCATTTCTCTGACCTTTTGTTATTTACTGAAACAGTCCGGCCTGTTTTCTCTTAAGAGGAGCGTGAAATGAAGGGGAGTCTGTCAGCATAGGCTGACTTGGTATCAGAAGACTAACTTCAGGCTGTTCGGCTCCAAGGACACTTTTAAAGTTGAGGGGTCATTGGCCTCCTTGCTTCTTATTCCCATGATGTTAAGGGGTCTTCTGGAGGAGTTTTTTTTCTTCTGCACCAAGGCAGACCATTTATTTAAAACATTTCACCACATCTAAGAACACAGCCCTCGAAGAGTTTTCTTCTGACGTCTTGAGCCTGGTGGGTTGTCCAGAGCCTTTCCTGCTTTGATGTGACGTATTCCAGGAGAAGACAGCTCCAGACTGATGATTTGGTGACAGGGGAACCTTTAACTCCTGAGCTCTCACGATCCTTATGAGTCCACGCAGTGGAGGTGATGACATTATTCAGGACACTCTCAGTGTCTCACGGGGGCTCCTTCTGCATTCCTTTTACCTGCCCGTGCCCGCCATACGTATCTCCCTGGTGCTCTTCTGTCCTCTGTCAGGGGACTCCCCATTCATTGCAGGCTGGCTTACAAGGGTAAGGGAAGCATCAAGATCCCATGACATCTTTGGAGATGCGAAAGTGTGTGTGTGTGTGTGTGTGTGTGTGTGTGTGTGTGTATTCAGATGTCCACTTGTTCCTGTCTCCCCATCAATCTACTCCCCCGCTCCTGATCTCTTTCTACCTGAGACAGAAAATTCAACAGGAATCCTGTCTTTTCATTGGGATTCCCATTGAGCTCTTGAACTCAGCTGCTAGCCTTAAAAACCCCCAGTCGGGGCGCCTGGGTGGCGCAGTCGGTTAAGCGTCCGACTTCAGCCAGGTCACGATCTTGCGGTCCGTGAGTCCGTGAGTTCGAGCCCCGCGTCAGGCTCTGGGCTGATGGCTCGGAGCCTGGAGCCTGTTTCCGATTCTGTGTCTCCCTCTCTCTCTGCCCCTCCCCCGCTCATGCTGTGTCTCTCTCTGTCCCAAAAAAAAAAAAAAAAAAAAAAAAAACCCAGTCAAATTTTTGTCATGTTTATTCCCTTAGCCAAACATAAAATGACCTTGGCATACGTGAACCAGCCTGAATGATTGCTAACGAAGGCTCTGTGTCATTTAATGATGATCTGTGTGTTTGCGAATTGCCACGGTCGAATGGCCCTCGTTTTAGAGATGTGTTATTCATTTCTTCGGGCATGCAGTCAATAAATAGTTACTGCCCTGTCCTCAGGGTCGGGGACCTGCTGGTGAGCAGAAGAGACAGGTGTTCTGGAGGTCATATGTGAATGCAGAGATACAGGTGATAAATAAGTAAAGTGAAAGGTCAGGTGCTGATAGACAACAAAAAGAACAATGTTGGGTAGCTGGGGAGGGGCGGGCTGGTTTAGATGGAGTGGCACAGGGGATCTTGCGTTTGCCACAGACCTGTAATGTGAGGCAGAACCATGAGAAGTCCTGGGAGAAGCTTGTGGAGACAGAAAAAAGAGCCAAGTCTTGGCCTGAGTTCCACCCCTCTCTCCTCCCTGTTCCTTAGCTAATGGCCTCATCTCTGTGTTTGCCAGTTGGGGACTAGGACCGGATTGTTCTTTAAACCTCTGTGTCATTGGGAAAACCCGTGAAACAACTGAAAGATGCCGTCTTATCAGAAGGCTGGTTGGGATGCCGGATGCCGGCCGGCCCGGCGCGAGCCACTCAGAATCCATCATCCCTGCTCATCCCCTCTCCACGGCCCTCCTATTCAGAGAGGCCACGTGGTGCAGACGAGAAGATAAGTCGACTTCATTTCATAGAGAAAGGTCGTAGGAAATACTTCAAAATACTGTGAGTAGACAAAGAAGCAGCCGAGATCTTCGGATACAACGAGGCTACGATGGGCAAGGCTACGATGCCAGACAAGCGCTAACTTTCTCATGCCACTCTTTAAACTTTTTATCTTGCAGTAACTATAGATCCACAGGAAGTTGCAAAAATAGCAGAGAGAGGTCCTATGTACTCTTCATCTGGCTGCCCCCGATGGTAACATCCTGCACAGCTAGCTCAGAGTATGGTGTATATAGCATACCCGTTATCAACGCCAGGAGATTGACGTTAGTATAACCTCCGGACCATATTCAGATTTCACTAGTTTTTCCCCGCCCCCGTCTGTGGTCATGCCTGTGTGCGTACTTCACCCCACATCCAGATTCCTGTGACCACCATTTCCATCAGGTTACAGAACTGTTCCATCACCACGAAGAAGCTCCCGTGTTTCATGGCACTTTTGTGTACGAGAAGTCGTCGCAGACGTTATCCTTTATCTCCAGTGGGTCGTATTCCGCGTGAGTCTGTAGCGAGGTTGGATAAGTCTCTGAAATCTATCGCTTGCTTTGGCTGCCGTGGGATCTGTGTAATCGACTTACAAGTGGAGATCCTCGGTCTGACTTGTATCAAGAGCATCTTCAAGGCCGGAACAACAACAACAACAAAACCCACAGGGTTGAACAAACGGGTGCCCGTCACTTGATACCCAGTTGGTTTAAGAGGCCGGTACCAGTCACGTGACCTCAGTAGTCGACTTCTAAGAAAAGCAAAACCCTTTCTGATGCCACACAGCTTTGGGGACGTCATGTCTACGTGGGGCTTTTACTACGGCATTTCTTGGAGATGGCTGAGGAACTCCCCAGTAATGGGTTAACCGGATACCTGATGAGTGGACGCATTCCTTATAGAAGAGAGAACAAATTATTGCAAAATGCCCCTTTGTGTGTGGCGGGAAGCTGCCTTTAGGACGTGCAGTGAGGAGGACTGGAGGTGCGGGCTGACAGGGAGGCAGCTATAAACAGATTGAAGGAGAGACAACGGACTTAAGGGAAAACATCTGCCGGCTGCATCTGACATCCAAAAGCCTCATCTGTGGCCCAGGATCAGTCTCGTAATGCTTAAAAAAAGGAATGTGAAGGGGCCCGACTCGGGTTCTGAAAGTTTCTTTTTTTTTCCTCGAGATTTTTCTGTTTGCTTTGCCCAGAATGCTGCCAGGGAGTGATGGAAGGATCACATCTGGTCCCGCTTCCTGAGGCCAAAGCGGCATTCCTTAGAAGCGAACTCTTGCATCATTGATTTGAAAGACGTTTTTACCTGTATCGTTCTAGGCACACCAATCAGAGAGCCCACTTATTTGGCTTAAGTGAAGCCTCTGGAAATCTCGAGATGGACTCTTCAAAGATCTCGCATTTCAAGGAGAAGGTTTGGTATTCATGAAGCTGGAAACCAGAAGAGAGAAGCAGATAATGTTCTCATGGGGCCTCAGCAGAGATTAAGAGCATCTCTCTCAATGATAGATTGAACTTAACATTTGTCAAATAAGTCCCTTGACTTACGCGTTATGTTTTCTCTTCAGCCGTTAGTTTGCGTCCTGTGGGCACAGCCCGGGAGGCTGAGTCAAAGGAAATGAAGATCGGGTGTTCTGCCTCCATACGGCAGCATTCGGTGTCTTGAGATGGAAGAAAAAGGGGATCCTGAGTAATGAGATCTACTCTTGGCTCGCGGATCGCGTCCCTGCTGCGCACAGCACCCTCACGGCGGGTTGCCGATTCCTTTACTCTGCACGTTCAGTGATTTTTGCCGTGGGGCATGTCACCTGGACTGTTGTAATGGAGACGGAGGAAGTTGTCCTAAATATTGTAAACAGCCTTATTGGACATTTCACAGTCCTCCGTAGCGTCCTCCTTGCCTTCCATTATCTACTTCACACGATCCCTCTTTATTTTTATACATCTAACCCCCGACCAAGATGGCCAGGGGCCTCCCATGTGCCATTGCCACATGGGATATGAGCACTTCAGAATTCCTCGCAATGTGAATTCAGTCCGTGTAAATAATCACTTCAGGTGCATGATGCTCTTGGCCAGAGCTCTGTTCGGAACACGGTGAGAACGGCTCCACATCCGGTAGCAGGGGAGAGCAATGAGAAGTGACTGATAATAAGGCCCTGTGGCGACACTAGAAGGGTAGGAGATGGGATAAACAGAGGAGAGGAATGGGGGATGGTGACGCACAAGTGTTGCAAAAGGAGCAGTGACAGTCACTTGCGCTTTGTGCCCAGAATCTATGGCATCCTCATTGTCTCCTCTCCAACACAGGCATGGGATAGATTCTCAGCATTTGTTGAAATAAATTGGGCCATACACCGTATTGCCCCTCAGTAACGTGCGTACCTTAGCCCTATGGTACAAAAGGGCAAGTTTCGTTAACGTCGGATAACTTGCCTCAAGTCACATAGGTCGAATGTGGTAGATTTGCAGTCGGGTCTTTTGAGCCCCCGGTGGTACCTTCTATCTGCAAGCCAGTGGTTTCTTGTTTCCTTAAGGCACAGAGTCCTTCTGAGTATCTATCTGAACGTGGTCCAGGTGCTGAGAAGCTTGGAAAGGCTCAAACTGCATTTTTTCTTTCTTACAAGAAACCTCTAGAACTGTTTCCTGGTACCCTAGGGATGACGGGCACAGTTTCAAGAGCCACACCTTGGAGAAGCGCATCTCAAAAAATGTCTGTGGGTGCGTGTCTGTGCGTCGTTTGCTGCGCATTTATTTCCTCATACCTCGGGAACACCTGGTTGAATTTTTCCAAACCGAGCAATTGACCTTACGACTTTGTATCCTTTGAGTTCCCACCACAGTTCAGATCCAGCTCCTTTTTTAAAAATTTCATTTCACACCAAGATAGCTGGGCGGTGAGGGATAGAGTAAGGGTGGGTGGGGCATTCGCAAACCAGGTCAGGGCGACAGGCTGGGACATCTTGTTTTCATCAAGTCCTCGTAGTTACCCTTTACTTCTCTGTGTGTTTGCTGGGCTTTCGAGATTCTGTTGTGCTCTTTGGAGCTGGATGTTTTCCAGAAGGTCATCAAGAAAAAGGAGGATGTATCTTCTGCATTAATAACCTTTGGCAGTAAAATCAGACCAAATGATCTGGTAGAGAGCAGGAACGAAGTGGGGGGGGTGCATTTACTCCCCCTTTCCAGGAAAGTGTCAAGTTCACTGTGCCCCAGCACTCCTCACCCAGTAACTCCGAGATCTTATATCAAGTTTACTCAATAATGGTGATGTCAATGGCAAAACTGCTATCCCATTTTTGAGGGATAAGAATTGTTCCTTTTAAAGGCATACGGTAAACAAAGTAAGTGACCATGAAATACACTTGGAGTAATGGCTAATTTCTGTATGTGCTTTCCTGGTTGTTTTTTTTTTTTTTAATATTTATTTATTTTGTGAGAGAGAGAGAGAGAGAGAGAGAGAGAGAGAGAGAGAGAGGCAGAGATTGGGGGAGAGAGAATCCTAAGCAGACTCCATGCTGTCAGTGCAGAGCCTGATTTGGGGCTCGAACTCACGAACCGTGAGATCGCAACCTGAGCCAAAATCAAAAGTCAGTTGCTTAACAGACTGAGCCACCTAGGTGTCTCTGGATTTTTTTTTTTTAAGTGGATTCATTAATGTGGAGTTTCAAAACAGCTCTTACATATTTATATTTTTGGCACTTTATGTAATTATTGATATTCACAGGGAATATATGAAAATTCAAAGAATATACTAAGGTTTATGGCAGCGATAGACACCATCGATCAAGGGTCAAACGTCTATGGCCTGTGGGCCAAATCTAGCTTGCCATTTATTTTTATAAATAAAGTTTTATTGGAACACAGCCATGCCCATTTGTATATGGATTGCCTGTACCTGTTCTCCTATAATAACAGCAGAGTTGAATAGTTATGATAGAGACCATATATCTTAAAATATTTACAAGGGCCCTTTACTGAAAAAGTTTTCCAACCCTTGCCATAGACATCTCCGTGACATTTATTTACTCATTCATTTTGTGAACACCAAGTATGTTATAGATACTCTGGGGGAATATAAAGATGAATAAAACAGTCCCTGATACGCAAGAACTTCTAATGTAACGGAGACATGTTCTCTAAGAGCCACCTGACCAGGTGGATGGCAACATGTAGTACAGACAAGAAATAATTGAGTTGGTCTGTGGTTCAGAGCTGGTGAAGGTCGTCTGACAAAGGGAAAGAATTGGGACCAGTGAGAGGATATCGCTTTCATAACTGTGGCTCGCAGCGATTTCCCAGTGGGAACTTCATGAGAAGTAAGAGTCATTTCCTTCATGGAATTTTATAAATTGTGGTATCCAAAAGGTGGAAGTGATTTAGGATATTACTTAGCGTCCAAATTTCTTTATCTGGAAGCCTGTTTCCCCTGTAACTATGGGAAATCATATTTCTAAAAAATGTTTAAAGATTTGAAGAAAGGCTTCCTTATTCAAGGACAGAAGAAACCCTTTTTCTTTTTCTTTCTTTCTTTTTTCTTTTTTGTTTCCTAACTGTTCACTGAACAGAGTAATATTAAGTGGTATGGGTCTTGAAGAAGGGATCTTGACAGCAAATCTCTCAAATGTCAGATGAATTAAAAACAAGGTGAAATTACAGAGCCCAGCCATGAATAAGCATGACTCAGTGACAGTTACATTTCTTTCCTCTCCAGAATGCCACAGTGTACAAGTGGGCATGGGGCTTTTGGTAAAGGTTCAGGTCAAATGCCACCACACCCTGGAAACACTGCATGCAGGGAGCTTCCTGAACCCTCCCAGTTGGGATTAATGTCTGCCTCCTCATTTCTGACTTGCTAGGGCCGGGTTTGTGCCTTTTTTTTTTAAAAGTTTTTTAGGGGCGCCTGGGTGGCTCAGTCGGTTAAGCGTCCGACTTCAGCTCAGGTCACGATCTCACGGTCCGTGAGTTCGAGCCCCGCGTCGGGCTCTGGGCTGATGGCTCAGAGCCTGGAGCTTGCTTCCGATTCTGTGTCTCCCTCTCTCTCTGCCCCTCCCCCGTTCATGCTCTGTCTCTCTCTGTCTCAAAAATAAATAAACGTTAAAAAAATTTTTTTTTAAGTTTTTTAAATGTTTATTTATTTATTTTGGGGGTGCAGAGAGAGAAAGAGAGAGAGAGAGGATCCCAGAAAGGCTCCACACTCAGCTCAGAGCCCAATGCGAGGCCTGATCTCACAACCTTGCGATCGTGACCTAAGGCGAAATCAAGAGTCAGACGCTTGACTGACTGAGCCACCCAGGTGCCCCAGGTTTCGTGCCTTTTTGATTTGTGTATCACCAGTTGTGCCTACTCCGTGATTTGTGTTTTCCAAATATTTAGTGGGTTAACATGAATTGAACTCAGACCTATGCTGTGCATTCACAGTCCAAGTGGCTGATTTTGGTAAAGGACCAAGAATTGCAGGTTAGTCTAAATACGAAACAGGTGAGACTCTTTCTGTTCCGCATCCACCAGAGGATCAAAATCGTTGGCTAAATTCTGGCCACCCATTGTCTGTATTCGTGACGATAGAGATATCCGAGAAAATGCAGCCCAGTTGTGTTTGAGGATAGGACCCTGTCAAGTTTTACCCCCTGAAAGCATAGGATTTTGACTGATAAAGTCTGTTTAGTGAGAAAGCTACTGAAAGAAAACATCGGACCCGTAACAGGTAGTTTCAATCTTAGGAGGCACCAAGACGGAATATTTTCTATTTCCTCTAAGTAGGAGAGCCCCCTGAGCCAGCCGCCCGACCACATTGTCCCCTGGGACTCTGGCCTCCCCTTACCAAGAAGCCCAAACCACCCTGTCTCCCTCCCCACTGTCATCTTTTACAACAGCCTGGGTGCCAGCAGCCAGGCGTATGCCCCAGATGGAGATGACGAGAGGGAGACACGGTTGGGAAGGTCACCCGGCCTCCCTCCTTCCCCTCCGTCAGCCTGAAGGAGGACATCCAGCTTTTGTGGATGGGGAACGCACTTTGGGGCACTTACTGGCAAAAGAAACAGAGTGACTGCATGTGCACTCGAGGGCCGTATTCTGTCAAAACTGTCTAAATAAACAGACTCGGCCATCTCCTTCGAGCCCCACCGTGTATTTATGAATGGGATTGCCTCATCACTTTCTTTTCATGTTGGTAGCCGGGAAGTCAGAAAGCATTACCTCTAAAATGGGGAGAAAACATTGCGAATGCATGCATTTCCAGCCAGCTGCGGCCGTAACCAGCAAACAGAATTACTTCACCCCGTCGTCATGGGCCCCCTCCCTGTGGGATTTTTCCTGAGTTTCTGATTTATAACGCTCACTTTTGAAGGCCTAGAGATGCGTAGGTGAGATTAAATTACTGATGATCCCCAAGTCCTGTTTTCACTGGAGCCTCTCTGGATGGCTGCTGATTCCGTCCCGATTCAAGCATTCGGTGGCATGAATCCCCTGGGTTTCTGCCCACATCACTGCATTCCTGGGATGCCTTCACAGGCCTTCGCAAGATCATCTGACAGCCGCCTGTGGGGTCAATGAACTTTATACATAATTAAACATTCGCAGTTAGGAGAATTAACTTTTTTTTCCCCTCCCTGAGAAGCAGAGAAAGTACACGCTCTGTGGCCCTCCATTTAGCGAATACGAGTTCTGGGGAGCGATCGGGCTAGTTTCTCATGATTTAATGCTGAACCGAGCAAGAAAGTGATTGCATCCTCCACCGGGCCTCACAGAACCGTCACCACCCACACTGTTTATTCAGACTCGGATCTTGGCCATTTGGGGTTTAAGCCAGAAGAAGGGGAAAAAAAAATCCAACCCTGGAATGAACGCTTTGGAAACTCTGTATTCTTCGTGAAATACAGCCAGCGATTCTTTTAAAAATCTATTTAAAATCAATTACTAGGATCATATTTTCATTTATGACGGATTGTGAGCAACAGCTAATTTTCTCTGTTTCCGTCCAGCTTTGGAGTCGAGGCTGGGATTGGAATTGTCCCCCTGTTTTGCCTGGGCATCTGATGCGACCGCCAAACTATGTGTGGGTAGTTGGGCAACTCTGACCTTTGACCAGCTTTCCATAAAATAACAAGGAAAGGTGCGAGGAGGCGAGGAACCGAATGAAAACAAGCCCGAGGGCTGACACTAAGTGTGCATGAGGGGGAAGGAAATCACACAGGAGGCATATACACTAATGAGAAGCACAGGGGAACACAAGAGGCAGGACCGCGTGCCTGAGAGGAGGGCCGATTGGGCACCAGGTCCTTCTGTCTCCAGGCAGGATTGCAAAAAGTCGTCTCAGATATGTGAGGTTGTATCGAGTTTCTAAAGATCTCTAGAGGAGATTCTGGAACCTCCCTTGGTTACCCACCCTACTATTTGGCAGTTCCTACAGCCAGGAAATTCTTTCTTATTTCCAGCCTAAAATGTGCATGTAGTGCTGCTTTAGGGGCTAAGCTGTTGGTGGGGACCCTCCTCCCCCCCTTCCCGTGGCGTGTATTTACTGCAGGGGCGGAATGCGCGGTTAAAGCTACAGTCATGAGGCCTCCATGCCTAGCAGCTCACAGACAAGCAGGATAGAGACGGTGCTGGGGAGCCGGCCGGAGGAGGGGCCTTATTGACTTCCAGACACCAAGTACTATTACTGGGCATTTCGTGGCTGTCACCGAGGGGAAAGAACATAGCTGGGACACGTCCAGGACTCAGCCTCAAAATCATGTGCAGATATTAAACGCAGAAGCTCTCTTTCGGATTTTAGAAGAAAAGGGAAAACAAATCCTGAAAGACAGGGGAGGTGGATTCTAGAATTTCACTGGCCTCGAGATGGCAGTCCACCTTTTCAGCTGGAAATAAGAGGGGCTGGAAGCCAGAGCCCGTAAGGGACCAATCCAGGACGGGATCTCAAGGCTCGCGTCCCCGGTGTAGCGTCCCATTTGCACGGGGCGCTGGGCTCTGAAGGCGAAGTGACCAGAACCGAGGTCACTTTTGTCACTTCCTCCTCCTCGGCAGGTGCACAGGGAATGGTCGGCCTCTCCGCGAATGAATTACGGATTCCCTGAAAAAGCTGTCAGATGACCCGGGCAGCCTGTCTTCTTCCCCTTTTTTATCAAGTTATGTCATTGCCCTTCCTCAGGCTGCGGTTTGTTCCAGAAGGGAAGAGGTTGTCTTCTCCTTCACCCGCCTACCCTACCCTAAGTTGTGCCAGTTTCTGGTTCCCTGTGTTATGTAAATTATTGAATGAGCGGAGTGACTCGTCCTCGGAGTGAGTGGTCCTCGCGCTGTGATGCTGAGGGCTCTGAGCCTGTGATGCTAAATCATGTGCCTTCCTGCCCACTCCTCCCTCACCTGCATCATCTGTCAAGGGATAATAGTGACACTTGTCGCGCCCGCCTCCAGGCCTCCTAGGAACAAGTGATGATCTCTACTGATATCTTGAAAATGTGCAAAACACAGTACTTTTTTTTTTTTTTAATTATGAACAACTCCAGGCCAACAGGAAATATGGAAAATAAGATAGCAAATGCCTGTGTGTTATTAGTTTTGTCATATCTTGATGCCATATGTGCTTTAGATCTTCCCACCCACCTGGAGAGAGAGAGAGAGAAAGATAAAGCACTTTTCGCTCCCGTGCCTCTCCTCCCTTCTGAGAGCCTCCCAGCTTGGATTTAAATTTGATGCTTATTATTACCATGTGTCAGTGCATCTTTTACACATATGTATCCATGGACAGTGGGTATATTTTTCAGTGTTTGTAAACTTTATCGAAAGAGATGTCATTGGGTTTGTGTTCTGCATCCTATCTATAAGATTAATCTGTTGAGAAAGATAGACCTCTACCTCATCCATGTTCCATGACGTATAGTATTCAGTCAAAGGAGGGACATTAAAGTTGTTTCTAACTTTTTAAATGCCCCTTTGAAGGATATTACAGTTGTTTCTAACTTCGTGACCTTACAGATGATGCTACAACATGCACATGTTCTTTGCACACACGTGGAACAGTTTCTCTTAGGGATGTGTGTGTGTGTGTGTGTGTGTGTGCGCACGCGCGTGTGCATGTGTACCACATTTTTAAAAAGATTTTTTGCAGGTGTGCCTGGCTGGCTGCTTTGCAGAGCCCACAACTCTTAATCTCTGGGTTGTGAGTTAGAGCCTCATGTTGGGCATAGAGATTACTTAAAAGTAAAATCTTTAAAAATTAAAAAAAAATGTTTATTCATTTTTGAGAGAGAGAGAGAGAGAGAGAACAGGGGAGGGGCAGAGAGAGGGAGACACAGAATCCGAAGCAGGCTGCAGGCTCTGAGCCGTCAGCACAGAGCCCCGTGCAGGGCTCACACTCATGAACTACAAGATCATGACCTGAGCCGAAGTCGGACACTTAACGGACTGAGCCACCCAGGCGCCCCCAAAATAAAATCTTTATTTTAAAAGAAGATTATTTACAGAAAATGTTACAGTTAGTCTGTTTTCCGCTACACCCTGATGTCTTCCCTTATCAAACGTATAGATGCAAATGTGCAATTTCTGGGTCTGGGGGCAGAAACCTCAACCTTGGTAGATGTCGCCAGACTGCTCTCCCAACAATGTGAGTGGGTTTTCCTCACCCTGTGTCTTCTCCAACTTGGCATCATCAGTCTTTTATATGTTGCTTCTCTGATAGATTGTAAAAGTATCTCACTGTGGTATTGGTTTATATTTCTGATTTCCAGTGAGCTTATACTTTTCTTTCTCATGAACGTTGGTGATTGGGGTTTCTTTGTCTACCTATTGCCAGTTTATGGAATTTGATCATTTTTTTGGTAGCGGGTTGTTTTCTTCCTTATAGATTAAAAAAATCCTGAATTTAAAAAAATTCCAATACAGTTAACCTCTAGTGTTATATTAGTTTTCAGCTATGTAGTATAGCGATTCAACAATTCTATACATTAGTCAGTGCTCATCATGATAAGTGTACTCTTTAATCTCTGTCACCCATTTCACCCATCCCTCCACCCAGCTCACCTCCAGTAAACCATCAGTTTGTTCTCTGTAGTTAAGAGTCTCTTTTTCAGTTTGTCTCTTTTTTTCTCCTTTGTTCATTTGTTTTGTTTCTTAAATTCCACATAAGAGTGACGTCATATGGTATTTGTTTTCCTCTGATGGACTTATTTCATTTAACTTTATGCTCTCTAGATCCATCCATGTTGTTGCAAATGGCAAGATTTCATTCTTTTTTTATGGCTGAGTAATAGTCCATTGTGTGAAATTTTTTACACACACACCACATCTGCTTTATCCATTCATCCATCTATGGACACTCAGGCTGTTTTCCTAATTTGGCTATTGTAAATAACTCTGCACCGAACATAAGGGTGCATATATCTTCTCAAATTAGTGTTTTCATATTCTGTGGGCAAATAACTACCCATTGGTGGAATCATGGGATCGTATGGTAATTCTCTTTTTTAAGTTTTTGAGGAACCTCCATATGTTTTCCACAGTGGCTGCACCAGTTTGCATTCCCACCAGTAGTGCAGAAGGGTTCCTTTCTCTCCACATCCTTGCCAACACTTGTTTCTTGTGTTTTTGATGTTGGCCATTCTGACAGGTATGAGGGGATATCTCATTGTGGTTTTGACTTGCATTTCCTTGGTGAGTGATGTTGAGCATCAGGTGTCTGTTTGGCCGTCTGTATGTCTTCCTTGAAAAAATGTCTGTTCATGTCTTCTGCCCATTTTTAAGTCGGATTGTTTGTTGTTGTTGTTTTTTTTTTTTTTTTTTTGGTGTTGAGTTGTATAAGTTCTTTACATATTTTGGATGCTAAGCCTTTATTAGGTATATCATTTGTGAATATTTTATCCCATTCTGTAGGTTGCCTTTTAGTTTTGTGTATTGTTTTCTTTGCTGTGTAGAAGCCTTTTATTTTGATGTAGTCCCAACTGGATTTAAAAAAAAAAAACTTTTATCTCTCAGTATATTTCTTACCTTTAAGCTTTGTCTTCTAGTGTCTTTTATCACAAGAGTTTTAAAATCAAATTTACCACCATTTTTTCTCTCTTTTTTTACTATTGTGTCATTCCCCAACCTAAGATTATAAAAATAGTGACTGTATTTTGTTCTAAATACTTTAAAGTTAACTATAATTCTCTTGGAACCCATTTTGTGGATGAAGTGAGAGTTTGAGATCAATTTTTTTCCCCTGTGAATAACCAATTGTCCCGGAACCATCTATGAAATAGTTCAGTCCTTAACCACAGTTTTCTAATGCTACCTCTGTCTCATCCCAAATTCTGATACATGGAGGGGCTCTCTCTATTGAATTGGTTAAGTTATCTATATCTGCCCCAATCCTAATGTGCCTGAATTATAAGGCTTTAATTAATGTCTTAATATCAGGACAAGTGCCCACTTTATATGTTTTCAGTATTATCTTGGCTGTTCATTGACCTTAATTCTTCTGTGTGAATTTTTAAACCAGGTAAAAATGTTTATGAAAAAGATTTCTGGGATTTTATTATGAATTACATTAGATTTATATATTAACTTAAAAGGAAGGTATTGATGTTAAATTTCCAAATCTCTGAGCATGATACAAATCACTGTTTATTTAGCTCTTATGACTTCTAGTGAAGTTTAATAATTTGCTTTAGATTTATTCCTAGGTTTGTCATAGTTTGTTGCTGTTGCTAATGGGATCTTTTAAAAACTACATTTTCTAGTTGATTGTTGCTGATAAGAATGTCATGAGTGTTTGTATGTTAACCTTGTCTCCGGGTGTTCATGCCAGACTCTCTTATTACTTGTAATTGTTTGTAGTTTCTTTTGGATTCTCTATGTAGACAGTCTTATCATCTGCAAATAATGCTTCTTTTGTTTCTCCATTTCTAATCCTTATTTCTGTTACTCCTTTCCCTTGTTTTATTGCATCAGCTCTGTATCTCACACAATGATGAATGGGGGGAGAGGGTGATGGAAAAAGCATATTTGTCTAGTTCCTGACTTTAAAGGAGATGTGTTCCTAAAGTTTATTGTAGGTTCTTCATAGAAACTACTTCTTAGTTAAAACTTCCTTCTGTTCTTGGTTGGCTAGGTATTTTATTGCATTTTAAAATTGTGAATGGGTGGTAAATTTCATTAAATACTTTTTCTGCGTCTATTGGTATGATTATATAGTTTTTCCTTTTGTAATCTGTCAGCGTGCCGAATTACATTAGCTAATGTTAAATCTTCATTGAGCTTCTAGGATAAACCCTACCGGATCATCACAAATACACACATAGACTCACAGCACATATTAAGCATGTGATAAATATATGTGATACATGATATATATCAGATTGAAAACATATATTTTTAGAGAAATATTATATATTTATGCACACACTACACTCATGAATATGTTTGTTGATATTTTACTTTGGATTTTTGCTTTGATATTTTGAACTGAGATTGACTGATTGCTTTCCTGTTTTGTACTGTCAGTCTATTTCTAAAGTCCAGACTGAACTTTTATAAAAATACATCCAGGAGCTTTTGTTGTTTGTCTGTTTTTTTCTGTCAATTTTGGTAACATATTTTTCTAGGAGATTTTTTTATTTCATCTGTTTTTAGATTTATTGCTTTAAAGCAGAGAATAGAATTCTCATACTTAAAAAAATAATTGCTGTATTATAGTATGGGGTTTTTATGCCTAATAGCATTTATTTGTGCCTTCTTTTATTTCTCTTAGTCATGCTTGTTGTGTTTCTACCAATTTTATTAGTCTTTTTAAAGAATCAACCTTTGTTTTCTTCCTGCTCTATATTGTTTCTTGGTTTTTACTTTATTGATTTGTTGTCGTTATTATTGCCTTCCTACTGCCTTATCCATTTGTGGAAAAAAGAACTTTCTTCTATTGTCTTTATTTTATTGCTCCCTACCTTCTTAATTTTGAATTTTTCTTGTTTTTTGATATTGCACTTAATGCTAAGCATTCCTTCTACTAAAATCTAAGGTTTCAACTATTGTTGTGCAATTCTAAATGTTTTGTTACTTTCATTTCTATTTCATATTAATAACTCAGTAGTGTGTTTTTTAAATTTCAAATGTACTGGGGCTTGGTGGCTGTGGTTTTGTTATTGATTTCAAGTTTTATTGTATTTTGGTTGATGATTGTGGTCTGAATGTTAGCAGTTCTTTGAAATTTGTTGGGACTTGCTCTGTGGCTTAGAACTTGGTCAATTTTTGTAAACATTTCATGTGTATTCTTTATTGGGTGGAGTATTCTCTTTCCGTATACATTAGATGAAGTTTATGAGATGCATTTTATAAATCTGTATTTTTTTTCTCTTCTTTAGTTTGATCTATTTATTTCATGAGATGTGTGCTAAAATCTCTCACTATAATTTTGAATTGTTACATTCATATGATTAACTCAGTTTTTGCTATATATGCTTGACAGAGTACTGTTAGGTACACAGAAGGATTCCTGGTGAATACATCCTTTTATCATTAGGCAGTGACCCTCTTTATCACCCCAAATGCTTTTGGCTTTGAAGTCTCTTTTAGCAGATTCGTTTATTCATTCAATTAAAAGAAATATTTATTGCATATTTATTATTTGTAGGGACACTTATATTTGAACACATTATTTTATGTGTATCCCTGCTGTGACATTATGTTTTAGGTTTCTATCTTGTAAACAGCTGGAGTTTTACAAAATTCAGTCTGACGATTTCTGCCTTTTAAAGGATTCGTTTTAAGCCATTTACATTTATTTGATAAGTCATATATTTGGAGTTCACTAGGAATCCAAATGTCTTCTATACGCCATGCTTCTTCTTCACTTGTTTTTTCTTCCTATTCTGTCTTCTGTTAGATGACTTGAGTCTTCCTGTTGGTTTTGCTTTCCCTTTCCTGTGCTCACTCCTTGCTCCCCGTGTGGCATTAGGCCTCCCGGCCATGGCCACGCTCAAGGTCCAGCCTGGACCCCAAGTGCAGGAGGCTATGTTCCATGAGGACAGAGGACCTACTCAGGAACTATTTCCCCAAGAAGACTTCTGAGCTGGAAGCATTTTTAAAGGATCCAGCTCTCCATGAAGCTAACCTGAGCAATCTGAGGGCCCCATTGGATGTCCTGGTGCCTAATCCTGTCAAGGGGAAAGAGAAGGAAGAGCAGAAGAATCTGCAAGAGAAGGAAGATGAGGATTAAAAGATGAGAGGGCAAGCTGAGAGCCGAGGTTCTCCCAGGAGTCCAGTAAATGGCAAGAAAATCGTGATCCTCTTGCAGCACCTGCCGCCTGAGACCGAGGATGTCACTGGGCAGTCAGCCTGGCCCCCACCTGGCTGCAGCTGGAGACACCTCGGATTGAGGACAGCGTCAGTTTTGGAGTGGCTGTCCGGCAGGAGGTGTGTGAGCTGAAGAGACCACCCTTCACGCCTAGTTGGAAGCCTCCCACGCTCCCTCCAGTCTCCAAGGATTCCTTGGAAGGGGGCAGGGTGGCCGAGTAGCCCCACGGGTGGGATTATCCACAGCTGGTGCAAGAGCTGAATGAGGTAGAGTGCTAGGACTTTGGCTGGTGGTCATGGAGATCCGCAGTGCTTGTGTGGTGCTGTATGACATCATCCCGAAGGACTTCAAGAAGCTCAAGAAACCCAGGGGAGAAACAAAGGCAATGGTGTATCGAGAGCCCTCCCTCTCGTTATGTGCTGAGCCCAGCAGATACATCCCATCTCTAACTGGGGCTCCAGACTTTCCCTACCTTCCTCCTTTTGGGGTTTCTTCCTCACTTTGGATCCCAGGTACAAGAAATACACATCTACCATTTTTAAAAAATGCTGTTTTCCTCTTGTAACGTATGTGTTTTGTTCTGTTATTTTAGCTGTTACTCTTGAACCTTAAAAATTGTATTTGAGCCAACAAAGTCTAAAACTAAAGTTTATATGGGGGCGCCTGGGTGGCTCAGTCGGTTGAGCGTCTGACTTTGGCTCAAGTCATGATCTCGCAGTTCACGAGTTCGAGCCCCGCACCGGGCTCTGTGCTGACAGCTCAGAGCCCGGAGTCCGCTTCGGATTCTGTGTCTCCCTCTCCTGCTTGTGCTCTGTCGCTCTGTCTCTCCAAAATAAATCAAAAGAACATTTAAAAAAAGTTTATCTGTATCTCTGTTTTCTTCTCAAATAACATAACAGACCCCTTAGAACACTTTAATGACGCTTTTATCTCTCGTATTCTGATATGACACTGTTGAATATTTTATCATCTATCATTTTGGTTTTTTGTTCCCAACTAGTTTTTTTGTTTTGTTTTGTTTTTTTACAAATCTACTTTTTAAAATATGTCAACAGAGGGGCACCTGGGTGGCTCAGTTGGTTGAGTGTCCGACTTCGGCTCAGGCCACGATCTCACAGTTCGTGAGTTTGAGTCCCGCATCGGGCTCTTTGCTGACAGGTCAGAGCCTGGCCTGCTTCTGATTCTGTGTCTCCCTCTCTCTCTGCTCCTCCCCCACTCATGCTCTGTCTCTCTCTCAAAAATAAATAAACATTAAAAAAAATTTAAAATATGTCAACTCATGTACCATTTTATTTACACTGTGGTTAAGAGTATGAAAACCAGAAGCAAACTGCTCTAATTTGAATTTCAATTTTATGGTAAATCGCTTAGAATTGGTGCCTGGTATGCAGTAAAGTACAGAGTTAACCCTCAGGAAATGTTCCTCATGTTGCTTTTTGGATTCTGTTCATCCTTTCTCAGTTCAGATTCCTTTTTACTGAAGTACATCCTTGGGTAGTTATTTCATGAAAGGTTTAGGAAGATTAAACAATCTCTCTCAGTCTGTCTGCCAGTATCTTTAATTTTTACCCTCAGTCTTGAATAATAACTTTCTAGGGATAGAATTCTATGTAGCTCTTTTCCCTCAGCATTTGAAATTATTGTTTCACTGCCTTCCAACACCTACCATTGATAAGGTGTAGTTACGCTAATCTGTCATTCATTTACAGGTGTCTATTTTTTCCTCTCTAATGGCTTTACAGGGGGTGTTTTTGTTATTGTCGTTATTTTTCCTTTTGTTCTTGTCTGATTATCTGCAGTTTCAACACAGTCCTGTCTGGGATTCAATATGCTTCTTGAATCTAAGGGTTCCTAATACTCAGCAATTTGGAGAAATTCTCAATCATAATCTCTGAATGTTGTCTCTCTCCAGTTGTCTTTGTTATGTCTTCCTTATCTCTCGGTTACATTTACGTTAGACCTTGGTATTCTCTTCTTCATGTCTCTTACCGGTGTTTTCTATTTCCCGCATTGCTATTTAACTGTGGTTGATTTTCTTCTCAATCTTCCCTTACCCTTTCCATTCCTGTCCTAAGGTAAAGAGCGTTAACATCTGGCATGCATCCTTCCACACATTTATTGAAGCTCATATAACCACGCGGCACGTATACATCCATATAAATTAAACAACAGTGTTTTGTTTCTGTTTGCAAAAACTCCAGTCATACGTATGCATCACTTTACAGCCTGTCTTTCTTAGTAAATTAAGAATATCCCTCCAGATAAGTACACACACATTTAACCATTTAAAAAACATTTTTTATTGTTTACTTATTTTGAAGGAGAGCTAGAGAGACAGAGCATGAGTGGGGGAGGGGCAGAGAGAGAGGGAGACGCAGAATCCCAAGAAGGTTCCAGGCTGTGAGCTGTCAGCACAGAGCCCCACGCGGGGCTTGAACTCACAGACCGCGAGACCATGACCTGAGCCGAGGTCAGATGCCTAACCGACTGAGCCGCCCTGGCGCCCCTAAATTTAACTATTTTTTAAAAGTAGCTAAGTAGGGGCGCCTGGGCGGCTCAGTCGGTTAAGTGTCTGACTTCTGCTTTCGGCTCAGGTCATGACCTCGTGGTTTGTGGGTTCGGTCGGGCTCCACGCTGACAGCGTGGGGCCTGCTTGGGATTCTCTGTCCCTCTCTCTCTCTCCCTCTCTTTCTGCCCCTCCCCTGCTTGCGTGCTCTCTCTCTCTCAAAATAAATAAATGCACTTTAAATAAATAAGTAAATAAATAAGTAAATAAATAAATAAATAAAAGCTAAGTAAATCCTGTGCTGTGGCCAGTGTACAGTTCATTCAGCTGTTCCACTATTGGTGAACCCGGAAGTTATTTTCGGTGTTGTGTCTCCACAAGCATCGTAGACAACAACATCCCGGTACATATTTACCTATGTGCTATTTCCTTAGTTTCTACGGGAACAAATTCGACCCTACCCTGCTACCCCCGGGCCCGTCCTGAAGGACATCACTTTCTATCGTTTGGCCTTTTCTTCTGGCGTGTGTACACGTCCACATCTAAATCATGTCTATACCGTTTGGTGTTATCAACTTTCTTCGCGATGCCGTAACTTGATTCGCGCTCTCTTATGTAACTGTATCCGCTGCTCACCCTGCACTTTCTCCCAGTAGAATTGTGTTTGCAGTTGTGGGTTAAATCGGTTGTGAGGGTTTTCGCTACGTCGCCTGTGTAAATCACATTATCAGCTGAGCTGTTTATTTTCATCAAGTTAAAATCTGTGTTGTTTTTTTTTTCATTTCCTTAGCAAGTGCTTCATACCTATTGCACATTTCCCCTAGCTCTTGCATACCCCACGAGTACATTTTTTCCACAAGGCTGATCACATCAGTAACCTGTTGGTTCCACTTATTTTCTTGGTGACATCCTTTCTGCCGACTTCCATTTTCCTTTTATCTGGACTTTTCTCTAGGCCTGCTCTACACCTGTCATGCTGGGATATGTCGTCTTATTCTAGTACTTGCCATTGTCCTTCTTCTGAGTTGAATCCACTCTCGTGATTTACTCCATTGTTTGAGGTAACATAGCCTCCCTCCCCCGCCCAGCAAATTATGAGAATTAAAACCCAGTAGAGTAGTGGTAGCCCCCAGGACGTCTTTCTCTTGATCCACTGGCCCAGTCTGGATGGACTGCTCTCTATGCCCGGGGCCCAGTTGTCTGCTCCCTTCACCACATCATCCCTCTGCCTTAGTCTTATGTGGGATTGCATAAAATTCCCTCTCTTTTCCACTCACTCATTTTTGTGGTTCCCAGCCTGCATCGCCTATCAAAAATGGACCCACAAGAGATACAGCCGCACTTTGAATGTCTCAGAAGGTCTTTATTGTCTCATCTCACTTGATGGTTTTTCTGTCTTACACAAGGAACTCTAAGTCAAAAATACATCTTCTTCTGAAGTTTGAAGACATTGCTTCTTAGGTATGCTAACTCCCAGTGCTGTGGTCGGAAGGCTAAACCCGTTCTGACTCTTGATGCTTTGTACCTGATCTTTCTCTTCTTCCTCCCTACAACTTGTAGACTCTTGCCTTTGCCCCAGGATTCTAAATTTCACAATACTTGTCCTCTGTGTGAATCTGTTTTCATCTATTGTACTTAGCACTCAATGTGTTCTTTCAGTGTGCTGGGATTTTCTTCTACGAGCTCCAGCTTTCCTTTCCAGAGCTCCTATTATTTGGGTGTTGTACTTTCTAGACCAGTCCTCCAGTTTTCTCACATTTTATCTCCTGTTTTCTGTCTCTCTATTGTTTTGCTCTTCTTGGGGGCCGTTTCTTAAACTTCAATTTCCAACCTGTCTATTGGGTTTTCATTTCTGTTATTATTTTAAATTTCCTCTTTTCATCTATAAATAGTTGGGTGTTTTTTTTTAAAGCATTGTGTTCTGTTTTCATGTGTGTAAGTAACATTCTCATAGCTTTCTGAGAGACATTTTTTTATCTCTTTTGAAATTTTCTTCTTCTTTCATGATCTCTATTTCCCCCCATTACCTTTTCCTCTTTTCTGATTTGAACTCTGTTTTTCATGTCGAGGCTCTCCTTGCGTGTCTGGTAATCCTTGGTTGTCTGCCTTTTTTCAAGACTGAAGAACTCATAAGCTTAGAAGCTCTGAGGTTATGTGAGGGGCTCGCTAACTCTGAACATCACCATGGAATAATGTGTTTATGCCATTTGTTGGGGGAACTCCTATAGTCAGCCCCTACACATGAGGAGTCTTGGGGAGAGAACACTCCTCCAGACTCTCACGTGGAAGGGAAGGATCTGCCTGTGAGAGCTGAGAGCTGTGGGGAGGAATAAGACTGGAGGGGTCAGCATTCAGAATGCAACTTTCTCTTTTGTTTGATGGATGATGTCTCCTGATCCAGGAATCTTCTCTCCAAAGACTAAACATCGAGTTGTACCCACTGGGATAGAGGCTGCTGCCCAGCAGGATGGAGTTGACGAGAGGACCTGGGATCTGGAAATATAATTCATTCTTACAAATCTTTCTCTTCATTCTCCTTATTTTATCACCCTTTCTCTCTTTTTCCTCCTCCATTCCGGACGTAACTAACAGTATCTGTTCCTGGGCCTTTGGAGCAACTGCTGGTTGGCTCCTAACATTCTTTCTTCCTAGTTTAGAACTCAGCTTCCTTTGATCTTCTAGTTCTGTTCCTGCTCGTCCATCTCTTTTCCATCTTCCAGAATCTTGTTACTATTATCTCTTCACCTGTTCTCCTTGTCCTTGTGGGTTAAATGGTCGTTTTCTCTAGTTTCCCTAGCAAGGAAATGTTAGTATCCCTAGCAAGTGAAACCATGGTGTGTTCGATTCTCCATTTTTACTTGGAAGTCCTTGGTTACATTTTGGTTGATTTCCTCAAATCTCTTCTTCCGTGTCACTAGATCTATGTTTGTGTTGTTCCACTGCCTAACTTTTCCATTGAGTTATTTTTAAGGGTTCTGTTTTGTTTTTCTTTTCACATCTGCCTATTGCCTTTATTTACTCCTATTGGTTCCTTATGGTTTTTAGTCTTTCTTATATTACTTCAATAATTTTAAGCAATCTTATTTTGTAGGCCATTTCAGATTTTAGTATTTTTCCAGTTCTTAGGATTTGAGTTGTTCAGAATTTCCCTTTATGACAGTTCCTCATGGCAGTTTATTTCCCCGTGCGTGCGTTTGTGTGTGCGTGTTCTTGCAGGCTCATCTCACAGATTTCTTTTCTATGGGAACCTTGTGAGTCCTGAGGTGTGACAGTGTCCTGCATGGTGGCCACATATTTGTTTTTTCTGGAGATTAAGGAATTTCAACGGTCCTGGAATTTTGTTTACATTCATTTCTTGTCATGGGACTCCTACGCCTAGATGTATAGATAGTGTAAATTCTGATCCTTCCATTGAATGCGGGCCATGTTTAGGGTTTTTGTTTTGCAAGGTGTCCTGAACCGTGGATATAGGGCAATTTTCTGCCCTTCATTTTTGGCTCTGCGGGCAGAGTGCTTTTCATTTCTTTTTCACGGGTAAGGTGGCTTTTTAAGGCTTTCACATTTATGAAGGGGGCTCAATTCTGGCCCCCTGCCTCATACAGGACCAAGGCCATACCCCTTCATGGGCCTTAGAATCTTATCACTATTCCCAGATCTCTAGGGACATTTGTGTAAGTCTGAAACCCACTTTGGGCACTGTGGAGTCCAGTTTTGGTTAAAGCTCTGGTTTCGGTTTTTGTCTTCATTCCTATAGGCTGTGCTTTTTTCCCCTCCTTCCTTTGTCCCTAGCTTAGCTCTCGGATGTTTTCTTAAGAATTGCACACCTTAGTAGTGGGAAGGGACCCATAGCATCAGCCCCATGTTTGCTGTTTTCTGGAAATTAACACTCACATCCACTATTGAGCTAAACCTAGAACATACTAAACAAAAGCTCAAGTTGAACGTAGAGGACCATGGATTGCCGGAGATGGAAGGGTTCTTAGAGACCATTTCATCTAGCCCTAGCATTTTATTTGAGGAAACGAAGGCTCAAAACTGATGAAACCGCTTGCCCACAGACACTTGGCCAGTTAGTGAAAAGGCTGGGGATAGAACTCAAAGGTTGGCCACTTTCTTTCTCACCACATCACAGGGAAGAGCACTGTCATCTAGCAGCTAGCACTTGTCTGGTTCCAGGACACCTCGATCTGATGACTGTGATTTAAATCACTGTAAGATTTTGGGAAAGCCACTTAGACCATTGTGTTTCTTTTATCTTGTTTTTACCTTCTGGAATAAAAAGTAGTAATGCTTGTCGGATCACTTACGTGGCTTATTCCCGTCCCGATTTTGATTGTTTTCTGCTTTTATTTTTCTCGAAGAAAAATGCCTGTTTCTCTCCTTTCTTCTTCTTTCCTTCTTTTGTAGCCCAGTTAAGGTTTTGTCTTCCAGAACCCTCCCCTGAAGTCTGAAGCCCAGGGAGGGTTTTTTCTCTTCTCCGACTCCTTTTAAAATTATCGTTTGAACATCACAGTTGGCACCATACTTATGAATATTTCTGACCCTGTTTAATGATTGAACATACATGTACTTTATTTCCTCAACTAAATTGTAATGGCTAGTTCGTAGAAATCATACTTACGCATCTTTACCATTTCTCGGAGTGGTTTTCTTGATTAATTCTTGAGGAAACAACTTAGAGGAAATATGGTCTCTGAGATAGAGCCTTCGCTTCGTGTCAGGAAGCCTGGATTTTGCCCCTTTTCTCAGCCTCAGCTCACTCGTAATAGAGTGGTCATGTAATTTATCAAACTGGGACACTTATGAGAGTAAAGGGGGCCCTATTAATAATTTTGCAGGGAAAACAGGTGTAAACCAGGACGCTCCCTGACAAGCTGGCACATATGGTCACCTTATGTCATAGATCACCTTGGGCTCTTTAGAAAAATTTGCACAGCTGCCACCAAGATACCGGTCTTCAAACAAAAAATTACCATCTCTTAAAAAAGTTCTCATCTACTAGCAGAACTTCCTAGGTAATAAAATTTTTAGTTTTCTCAGCTACTTTCATGGCTTTAAATGCTCGTCGTAACTGAAGTTAACATAAATTATGGGGTCTGAGAGTCAGGACTGCTAAGAGATGAATGCCTTTATTTTCCATATCAACCCACTCTCTGCCCTGAAAAGAAAGAACACTCCCGATTTCTAGAGTTGTGAGCCTTCTTTTCTTGGTGCTTCTTGAAACATAGGCATCTTACCTCTGCTACATGCAGTGATGGAGGGAAGTTCTGTGAGTGATTGCCGATCCGCAAGAGGGGATACATCTTCAAATAATGGTGTATTTGGTGGCTTAGCCTAGTAAGGTGAGTAGGTCCTTAAAAGATGCACTGTAAAAGCACTGTGGCTCACTAATCGGCTTGCTTCTACAGCTCCTGCCATAGTGCTGTGTACATAGTAGGTACTTGATAAACGTTTGTTAGCTTGAAATTCTGAGGAGCACTTGGAAGACCGTGGTAGCTCATAACCTCCCTTACCAGTGCTAGTAACTTCATTTCTGCTTATGCTTGGGGAGTACCGGCGTGGTTGGGGCATGGTGTTGGAATGCTAAGAAAAACAGATACTATCTCTACCCTGCAGTATTTTATGATCTAGAGGCAGCTTCAGAGCATAAACAACTAAGGCTGGGAAAGTTCAGGAGAAAGAACAATCAATTTTGACCTGGGGGAGTTAAGTGGCATTTGAGCTAAGTTTAAGAACTAAGATTTTATTCTAGGACAGAGGTGGGAGAAGGTCGTTTCACACAATGGGAACAGCATGAACAAAAACCCACTGGAGTACAACTGCTTGGTACGTTTGGGGAATCAGAAGACACTCTACATGTTTGGAAGATAAGCTTTCATAGGCGGTGGGATGTGAAAGACAACAATCTTTTAACGTCAACCTTGGGAACTCAGCTTATATTATGTAGACAATGGGAATCACAGTTTTGAATGAGTGCAGGGATATCAACCAACTCACGGGAAGAATGATAACCTGGCTGCAGGGAGACCAGTTGTGAAGAGGCTCTTGTGTCTAGCAGAGATAGCAGGGCAAGGGGGGATAAAAAGAAGGAGCCAGATATGAGATACAGAACTGACAGTTTGTTGGATGTTGGGCTGAGGAGAAGGCAAGAGCCAAACGCAGCACCAAGGGACTGAGTAGGTGATGACACTGTGAAAAGACGCTGGAAAGGCAGAGAGGAGCAGAGTTGGACTGGTAGATATTTCTAGAGAGGTCTGTGAGGAGACTAAGTGAGGTAGTGCATGAAAAAACCTTGAACAGTGCTTTCCATAAAGTAGGGGTCTAATAAATGCTAAATTAAAAGAAGGAGGGGAGGAAGGAAAGAAAGGAAGGAGGGAACTTCTCCTGTCTCTCCGCACGGTACCACAACAAGGAACACATTTATTTAGGGTGTTAGGAGATCCATTGGGAATCATTCATTGGGGCTGTTCCTGTCAATACACTTGCTAATTATTTCACGTTAGTTGCACGTACAGGACATGAGGGAGCTCAGAAAAAAACCAAGACCAGAATTTGCTGGGGTCAGACAGAGGAGAGGTGAGCTTCAAGCCAAACTTGGCAGGAAGACAGAGAATTGGAGTGATGAACAGGCCCTCCGGAGACAGAGGGAGGCAAGAAGGCAGACGTGAACGCACCAGCCATATAGGGAGCGAGAAGGATGCTGGTTGACCTTGCAGGGAGTCTCCACACGTGGAGAAATGTCATTGGGTGAGCTGTGGGGCAGTCCTCCCAAGGAGGATGTTGCTTACTTTCTGATGAGCCTATCCTCAAATTCTGTCAGGTGAACCCTGTCCTCCATGATAACCAGCCCTATTCCTCTTAAATTTGTCCTGTTTGGAATAATAACAAGCAACCAAGACGCCAAGTCACATTGACTTTTTCTGGAGAGCCATTTCAGGATAACTCGATAAATCCTTTTATTGGAAGTGCTGGCCAATACTTTGCCTCATGAAATGACTTTGGGTTTCTTTGCCTCAGTCTTCAATTACTGCGTAAACATTGTAGTCTCGTGATTACGTGGTGTTTAGAGGGCAGTGCGTCAAGTGCATTGCTAAAACTGTTCGCCTGCAGCGAGATCACATCTGCTTCAGGAAAACCAGAAAGCAGAAACACAGCTTATTTGGTAAACAGCCTCAATTAGAGCATCAGAGAGAGAGAAGGTGTAAAATCTGGCCGTGGGCGTGATGTCTCCTCTTAAATCAGAGAATCTTGAAGCTGGGGAAGTTCTGTGGAAGCCTTCCACGGCCACTTTATGCAGCTGGTGCCACTCATACCCCTCCTGAATGCTTCTATGGAAGGGGAGTTCTCAGAATGTGCCAACTTGTACAAAAAGGCAAAACCACAGTTGAATGAAAACTTTCAAGTTAACCTCTCCTAACACTGGTTGCAAACTCATTGTGTTGGCCACAGTATAAAATGAATGCCACCCAGAGGTTACCTGGGAATATTTTTATTCAATCTACAGAATCCCAGTGTTGGTCAATGATGCATCTCTTTTCTGTATGGAGAAAATCTTCTTACATCATCTTCTCCTGTAATTTCTCTTCATCTTCATCACCATAGACTTATTTTGTCTTTTCCCCGGGGGTACCATGCCTTCCCTTGCTATGGGTTCCAAGAAGTGGCTGCACTCAGAGGTTTGATAATAAAAATGGGCCGGTCTCAAAAACAACGACAGTTCTCCGTAAATGTTGGATCACGTCAACGGACTTCGACATTTGGCTGCGCTGTTGTAGACATTCACATAAATCTTTACAAAGTGCCACTGCAACTTAGCATTTCTTCGTCCCTGTTTCCACTCTTTCCTCTTTATTTGAGGCCATTATCAACCCACGCTGACACGACTGCTTTGTAAATGGGTTTTAATCTCTGCCTCTGGGGGCCACTGCATAGTGTCCTAAAACCTCACTTTGATGATTACCCCGTCTCACTTAACAACCTTGATGGCAACATTTTAAAAATAATATATTGTCCTGACCACAAATGCAAGATATGGTTTATTTGCAGAAAAGTGGGAAAATAGGGAAAAGCAAAAAGAAGGGGAAAAAATCACTCATAATCCACCACCACCAAAAGAACCCTAGCCCATTGTTAATAGGTTGATGCACATCCTAGAAGTGTTCCCCTGTCCCTGCCTGGCACTGAGGACCTTCCCAGCATGGTCCCAGCTGGACTTTACAGCCTTACCTCTCTGCTTGCTTTTGCTCTGGGGGCCCATACTGCCTTGCATAGGACTTTTCCTTTGTCCCCGTCAATGATTTTTTTTTCTGATTATGTAAATAATACATGTTGGTTGTAAATATTTTTTTTAAATACATAAAAGGAATAAAGTAAGACTTATCTTTCAAAACATCTCAACACCCTGAAATAAAAAAATATTGACGTTCTGCAGACCATCTCATGATCATCAGTTCACCTATGTGTACCTCAGCACACACACATGATTTCCTATAAATGAGATCATAGCATCCATGTGGTTTTTATGGTTGACATCTTTCATTTTCACTTACTTCTTTTCCTCCCACTGCCTTTCTTCCCTCCACCCCTCATCCCTCTCCCCCGGGTTGTCAGAGTCATCAACCTTGTGTATATCCAGCCACGATTTACTCCACACCTACGTAATTAGACCAAACAGTAGATAGATAGGTATATTCCCACATACATGTTGTGATTCTTGCCCTTGCTTTATAAAAATCAGATCATATCCAATGTCCTCTCTGCATCTTGCTTTTTCACTCGCTTCACAATGATACCTTGTTGAAATTCTTCCATTCTTTCTTTTTCATGAGTGCATACTACTCTTTGGTTGTCTGTAGCGGGACTTAGTGAATGATTCTTTTATGAACAACAAGGTAGCAAACATCCCTCTGCTCATATAGGCATGAGATGGCTTGATCAGTGGCAGTATTTGTAAATTTGGATAGGCATTCACAGATGGCTTTCTGAATGGCACAGCAATATCTATTTCCACCAGCAGTGTATCAAAGTACTTCTTTCTACATCCTTCGTGTGGCTATGACATCATCACCACCAAGGGGCAGTGCCTCTATGTTTCAGGAGAGTATGGGGGGCGGGGGGCGGCATCCCTTTGAAGTCTCAAACTGCAATACAAATATGGGCCCATAATAAAACCATCACAGTAACATATATGTGTGTATATTCTCATATATATATGTATATTCTTATGTGTATGTGTATTTTTGTATGTATATGTGTATATACATGTATGTGTGTGTATGCACATATATACATATACACATATATAAGAATTCATTAAGAGGAGATCATAGATCATAGTTTACTAGAGTTTGGTTCTAGGGAACTAATATTTATAGAAATGAACCCTATGTCCTGAAGTGTTATTTTATTTTTAGAATGATTTTTTTTTTTTTTAACTTAGCATGGCAGCTCGAAATTTCCCTCTTGGCTTTAATTTGCTTCTTTGCAGTTTTTGTCAGAACTCAAACGGTAAAACACATCACACTCAACTTATGAACTTTGAGTCAACCTTGAAACCATGCAGATGGATGTATGTCAAGGGGAGAGCTGACAAAAGTTTCCATGAACATGGTTTATATTTTAAATGCTTTTAAAATAACTGTTGACGTGGCATTAGAAGCCAGTGGGAGGACTGGATTTCACAGCCATCTCCTGAGCTGTGCAGGGATGTTTGTCTCCCTCCTTTCCTCCAAGATGGCAGCATGGCCCCATTCTCCCACTCCCACGGCCTGTCTGCCTCTAAGTCATGGACTGTGTGGTGCTTTCTGCTCTCATCCTGGCTGCAAGACCTGCCACCACTTCTCTTGTTCTTCTCCTTTGTCCCTTCTGCCCCTCTCCCTTCCATTTCTCCCGTATTTCTCCGCTTTCCCACAGAGAGGCTTGGCCTTTGCAGAGTCGTTGCCAGCCATTGAGATTGCCTTTTTTGACCAGCAAGCCTGCCCTCCCGTATCATTTTGGATGCAGCCTCAAGGTTGCTGGCCCCTCTTAGCTGTTTTCGTCCCTAATTTTCCTCTTGATGGGCTCTCCACCTGACATAAATGCTTCTCCCAGCCCCCTTTAATTTTTTTTATATGACATCATTTGGGGACCTTGAATCTCTGTGGGCTGGAGGCTTCCCTTTAGTTTGAGGTAGAAATAGATTTTATCTCCAGGAAACCTCTGACCAGCCTGTTCTGTGGAAGAATGTTGGCTGTTGGTACCCTACCAAGTAAAGAACCTTTGGATTATGATGGATGGTTAAAGCTGATGGAAGAGGAAAGGTAATCTAGAATGTCGTTCTATTACTCTCCCATGTGTTCTCAGTGTCAGGGCAAGTCATGAGTGGGATTCTGGTCTTAACTCCTTAATGCTGAATCTGCTTACAATTGTAGATTAGACAAAGCCTAAACATTATTTTGATATAGTGTGTGTGTGGTTTAATATGTACAACTTGTCTGAACACAGTCGCTTTGTGGTTTATCTTTTACCGAGAACTGCTTTTTTTTTCTTCCTTTTCTAAGAAAATGCAAGTTTTCTAAACTAAAGTCTTTCTTGTGAGTTCATCAGCGGTGAGGGATGTTGTGTGAGGACGTGTTGGTGATAATAAGATCAAACAATTGCCCGATTCAGGTGACTTCAACACGAATCATATTGACTAAAATAGTATTAAGCATGTGATGCTGGCATGTGACGTTTGAATATTTGCCAAGAAAAGCACTCAGGTCACTACGACTGGCTGCAAGAGTGAGAGATTTTCCTCGTTTACTGTTTTTGCATACGTTTTTGTTTGAGAATCTGAAACGAGCCTTTATAATTTGTGGAGGGAAAGTGACGTGTACAGTCAGCATGAATCTGTTTGCCTTTTCCCTGAAAGGCTTATAAGAACCTGGATCACTTAGTCCTCATCCAGAGCAATGTACGAGTTAGGGGACATGCACCTTAACAAATTTGAAATTTCTAGATGTTCTTTCTCTCTCACGCCTCCTGCCTACAATTTCTTTCCATACTTTTTCATCCTAGGTGTACAGGTGGCAAGGATACTGTGAAGTGGCTTGGGATTCACACCTAAGATACCTGGGTCCCACTTGTGCCTTATGGCCACTTACTACTGTGAGAGTCACTCTAGCCTTGGTTTTGTTTTTTTGTATATATAATTTTTTTCAATGTTTATTTTTGAAGGAGAGAGAGAGAGACAGAGTGTGAGCGGGGGAGGGGCAGAGAGAGAGGGAGACACAGAATCTGAAGCAAGTTCTGGGCTCTGAGCTGTCAGCCAGAGCCCGAAGTGGGGCTTGAACCCCACCGACCGCGAGATCATGACCTGAGCCGAAGTCGGACGCTTAACCTACGGAGCCACCCAGGCGCCCCTCTGATCTTGGTTCTCTAATCTCTAAAATGGGACATCCTACCTCAGGTGGCTGTTGAAAAGCACCATAACTTCCTTCCTTTCCTTCTTTCTTTTGGAGAAACTCAGAATTTTCAAAATATTAAATGCAGTATTTTTAGGGTCATTTAGAAGTTGCTCCTAACAATAGAGAACAACAGGAAATGCCATATTCTATTATTGTATTTGTCACAATGATATCGCATAATCTGACCTCCATGGAGCAAGCCAGTGACATTTCTGATAAAACCTGATTGCATCCTAATAAAGCCTGTTCACGGAGCAGGACAGTCATAGATGGTAGGTCCCTGTCCTTCCCTGATTTAAGACCTTGGCCTTGGTGCCTCCGGAGAAGGGCCTTTGCGTAGTGTGGCTCTGCTGTGTTGGCGAACGTGTTGCTAGCCGTGTATAGACAGAGATCGCAGCCAAGTTCGACAAATACCAAACGCTGTAATATGTTACATGCAGAAGAAAACGAACTGCATGTCAGCAACGTATTACGGTCGAGCACCTGTTTCCCTACACATGTCTGAAAGACTAAAATGAGGCCAGACTCCCTAAAATAAAATGTAGAAAGTCAGGGGCTTCCAAAACGACAGAGCTCTGCCAAAGGGAATTAGCTAAGGATTAGCGGTGGCCACTTTAAGAGTAGAGATGGCTTCAAACTGGAAATAAAGGGCGCCACACAGAAATTCCTGTGGACTCAGAAAATCAGAGGATGGAGGCTTGAGTCCAGGGGAAACAAACGTAGCCACCCTGAAACGGCAAGTTTTCTGAAGGCTTTGGAGAAGGGTGAAGAAACAGAGGCCGTGGATGCCGAGTGGAGAGAACAGAGCAGCCTGGGAGGGAAGATTCGATGTTCAGGGGGACGTGGATTGCAGTAGAGAGAAGGGCAGGAGATTTGGAACTGAGTCAGAGGACAATTAGATCACGAGTGAGGCTCCGGCTTGTGGGTCACACGGACCGGCAGGAGGGGCCAGATGTTCACGGTCGGGCTGAGCGAGAAGCCATCGGATTTATTTAACGGAGTCCTGCAGGAGGGAATGGTAAGAAAAGAACATTCAAAACAAAACAAAATGAAAGAAAACCTACAGCCCTGTAGGAACAGCAGGCGGGTGCTGAACTGACAGGAAAGCAGGAAGCTCGTGGACAAGATAGGCTCCTTCTGAGACACGACCGAACTGAAATCAGAGAGGAGAGTCGCCTAGTCCGGCGTCTTTCATTACTTACAAGTTCAGCTTCTTTGTATTTCATTCACAAAAGTGCCAAATGTGTGTAAATGTCTGTACTTGCTCGTAGAATAGCGCTTAGAAACTCGCTGCTGATGGGAATGGTAAGAATTAGGGGAGTCGAACGAGATAACATGGGAACAGTATAACGTGGGAACGCCGTTGGGAGCTGTCGATGAGGGAATTAAACCCTCGGTGCAGGGGCGCCTGGGTGGCTCAGTGGGTTGAGCGCCCAGCTCTTGAATTCAGCTCGGGTCACGATCTCCCAGTTTGTGGGATCGAGCCCCCCCTGGGGCTCCACACTGACAGCACTGAGCCTGCCTGGGATTCTCTCTCTCCCTCTCTGTCTGCACACCCTCTCTCCTGCTCACACACACATACACACTCTCACTCTCAAAATAAGTAAATAAACTAAAACAAGCAAACAAATAAACAGTGTTACCTTACATTCACTATTTTGTAAAAATCAAAGATTCAGCCCGCTGGGGATTGCCTCCTGGGCATTCTTTCTGAACCCTCCACCCCTGTCCTCCCTTCGAGGGACTAGTCCAGGCCCTCCCAGGGGTCCCCGGCCGTCCCTCACCTTCCAAAACCTCCCCCTCATCACCTCCGCGTGTGCTCAGGGCCCCCAGTCCTGCAAACAGTTGCCTTGAATCCAGCTGCTCCTTTGGACCGTTGCCATCTTCCTCCCAGGGTCTTAAGCTGCTTCAAAGCTGCATCGTCTCTGAGTGCTCTGCCCCACTGCCCTTCCCCTCCCACCCCCTCCAGCAGGGCCGTGTTTCTGTCGCTCTAACAAAACAGCCGTCTCCTAAGTGGGTTACGTAGCAATTTCTGACGACATCCAGAGCCGTGATGGTTTCCTTTGCTGCAGCAACTGGGAAGCGGGGGAAATGCCTCTCTTTGAACACTCGACCTTCTTGCGTCTGTTCCACCAGCCTGGTTCTTCCTTGGATCTCGCTGCCAGCGCATCTCTGTCCAGGACACCAGGTTCTCTTTCTTCTCCCACCTGGCAGGTGCAGACGTTGCCCCAGTGTAAACTGGGTTTCTCCCCTCTGGGTTCTTTCTCTTCGAGATCTCGTGGACTCCCGCGAAACCTTTCAACTTGAATGCACTGTGTTCCAAAACCCCCACCTCCGGACCTGACAGGTCGCCCGTTTCCATCCCAAATTGCCAGCTCTCTGCTGGTCACAGCAACTTGGACAACCCACCGTCGTTGAGAACCCAGCTCTGCCTCTCCCTCCCCCAAACCAAGCCCGCCCTGTGGCATTGCTGGTCTCTGTTATGGGGACATCTCGCCCTGGTCCCCATCCCTCAAGTTTGGTTCCATTTGACTTTCCTTTCTATCTGTAGTCTCACTGATGCTCATTTCCTCTATCTCAAACTCTGTCCTTATGGTGTTCCTAGAGGTGAAACGGATGGCAGTCTACTCCATCCTGACTCGATCTGTGTAACCAGAAGAGTTCTAGATCAAGGGAATGTAAGTCTAACTCGAATCGTGAAAACAGAGAGTCATGGCCTCTCCGTCAACTCCCAGACTTGAGTCAGTTTACAGACCCAGAACCCTCGGCTGGGGGGAAGGAAGGCTAGGTCCCCTGCTACACTGCCAAAAATTTACATCGCTAATCTTTTCCCAGTCTTCCTCAAAGGGTTCGGCAGCCTTTTCCCAGAGCAACTGTGCACTGGGGAAAAGAAAACAATCAGACCTTCCTAGGATTTCTGGACACTGGCTCTGAACTGATAATTCCAAGAGACCCAAAGCATGTGTGGGCCACCCGTCAGAGGTCAGGTGATCCCTGCGGTTTTAGCTCTGTCGGATGGGTCCCTACAGCACTTTGTGCGGATGGAGGGGGCTGGCTGCGTGTGCTGGAGGGGCTTCCTGTGGGTTCGCCGTCCTCCCTGTCCTGGGCTCTGCCAAAGCACCTCGGTGCCCAAATCTGGGAAAGAGGCAGTCTTTAGCCTGGTTGTTAAAACCCTCCACAAAGAATTCTTCCTTCGCTGCAGCCTCCATGGCTGCAAGTCCTCAACCCAAAACTCTGCCCTGCACCCGCCCCACCCCCATATACAGTCTCCCAAACGGGGCACACGTTGCTTCCTCTCGCTTTTGCCTTCACTCACTCTGTTCCCTGCGTCTGGCATTTCTTTCTGGCTCGCTTCTCCGGATTTGTGTGGTGCCTGTTTTTAGCACAAATATACCATGTTCCCTTGTAAAACTGTTTTCTCCATTTCAGTCTGTAACAGCCAGGGAAATGAGCAAGAAAGCGTGGATGGATTAATTCACCAGTCTCAGGGGAATAGAGGGGTCCTTCTAGGTGTGGGTCGTTACCAAACTTCATAAACAAAAGATCGCCTTGTTTATACCTCTTCTGCATAGTCAGCATTTCTGAAATCTGCTTCAGGTGAAAGTGAGTTGTTTGTGTTTGAAAAAAAAAATCATATGGGAAGCACAGAAATAAGAAATGTTCATTTTGTGTAATGCGTGAGTATATTCCACGACAGGTGGCCTCTCGACTTGCGCAAATAAAGCAGAATTGGTTGCCTGAAACCTACCAGCGGGGCAGAAGGGGTAGTGGCCAGGTGGCGGGACCAGGGGCAGATGGGAAATATTTACTTAGATCTTCAATTCGTCTTGTTAAGAGTCCCTATAATCAAGCACCTTCCCTCAGATGTGAAATACACGTCCAGTAACTTTGAGCAGTCTTTTGTTTGAAAGGGTAATGTCTGTGCCGCCTTCTCCTTTTTCCAAAGTCAGAGTTACGATGATCAGACAGTGAGCAGTGGAGTCCCTACACGCTTGAATACTCCACGTTTCATTTAAAAAGTTTCCGGGTCTCTCAGTCAAAATTAAAGCAGCCCGAAAGTCTTGCAAAGTTTTATTTTTTTATTTTTGAGAGAGACACTGACCGCGTGAGCAGGGGACGGTCAGAGAGAAAACGGGAGCGAGAGAATCCCCAGCAGGCTCTGCGGTGTCAGCACAGAGCCCAGTGCGGGGCTTGAACTCCCCGAACCGTGAGATCACGACCTGCGCTGAAACCAAGAGTGGATGCTTAACCGATGGAGCCACCCCGGCCCCCCAAAACGGCACAAAAGTTAAATTGAAAATGGGATAAATCTTGGGATTTTTTCTTTCATACCAAATAAGGCAAGGTCACCCTGGGGGTCTGTGCAGGCTCTGCTGCTGAGGGAGAGCTTCCTCATGACTGGCTCACCCACCCGAGCACTGTAGACCCAGGCAGCCTGGAACCCTATGTGCTAGACCCCTCGGTGTCCCTCCTGGTCTTCGGGAAATCTTGTCATTCTCCATGCAGCGTTAGCCCTTAGACAGCTTTGGATTCTTCTCCGCCTGTGACGTATGCGACAGGGCTCTGTTGCTGGTTTTCGGCCCACTTGGCTGACTGCTGCACTTCCGTTTGCCTCTGCAAACATTTGTGAAGCATTTATGTGGCGCCTGCTGGTAACAGCCACGTGCAGCTGCGTGGATCTATATACAAAGAGGGACAGGACGTGCCCCTGCTCGTTAGGGGGCTCGGGGCTCACTCCACCGCCTCCCCACTCTTCCTCCTCCTCTATCTGGAACTCTGAGCACTCAGAGTGCTCCCCAAAACCCTTCCCTTCTTCTGCTCTCCCCTGTGCACCCACCCCTTCCAAAAGGCTTTCTCTCTCTCTCTCACAGCTTCAACCATAAAACTATATTCCCACTTTTCTTTTCTCATCTGTAATACTACATTTTTTCTTGTTTTCCCCCCAAATCAGTGTGTCCCGGGCCAACCAGCTCCCCACAAGTGCTCTCTGTCTCTATCAGGATTGGCACAGGGTTCCTTTTTTTCCCCAGCCCCCCCCCCCCCCAAACCTGGAAACCATCGTAGGCCATCCTCCCCTTTTTTTCTCTGGGTCCAGGGATCGGCGTTCAGGCTTCGTCCCACCGGCTCGTTGATCCCTGTTCACCACCCACACTGCATCCATTCCCGTCTGGTCCTGATGGCCACACGTTTGCCCCAGCCCTTCCAGTGACCTCTGTGTCTCCAAGCCAGCGTCCTCTTCTCTCAATCCCGTCTCATGGACGCCCCTCTCCTGAAGGGGCAGAGATGACGCCTTACTCGTGTAGCTCTCTGTCTGACAGCCTCTGACCCGGCTCCTTGCACACGGTAGGCGCATAACCAGCGTTTATTGATCTGTTGCGGCACAGGCCTACCTGGATGTTGTCCACCTCCGCTTTCCTACTATCTTTACCTTGCAGCGCCTCCCGGCGGTAATCCCCGCAGTGACCGGCCCTACTGTTGTAGCCCTGGGGCGAGCGCAGCGTGGCAGAGAGCAGTGAAACAGACCAAAGAATTGAGCAATGAAATCCAAGAGGGAAGTTAGGGGTTTGGAATTATTTGACATGCGAGGAACCCAGATGGTGAGAGCTTATGGTAGGACACTGGGTAGGTGCTCTGCCTCTCTTGAGACAGTTGTATCCACAGCCTTAGTTTTTGCTCTTACTTATGCATGCCCTTTAATACTTAGTGCCTGCTGGTCTACGTCATTATTGCCCATGGCTCTTTTTTTTTTTTTTTAATGTTTATTTAATTTTTGGGAGAGAGACAGAGAATGAGCAAGGGAGGGGCAGAGAGAGAGAGAGAGAGAGAGACAAAGAACCCGAAACAGGCTCCAGGCTCTGAGCTGTCAGCACAGAGCCCGACACGGGGCTCGAACCCCACGAACTGAGATCATGCCCTGAGCCGAAGTTGGACGCTTAACCGACTGAGCCACCCAGGCGCCCCTGCCCATGGCTCTTATTTTGTGTTGCGTTCATGGAGCACAGACATAGTGCCAAGGCCACGCGGTGCTGGTGGGTGGCACAGCCCAGGACGCACAAGGGTTGGGTTGGCTCTGCCTGCCGACTGACCGAGCACATCCTGGAAGCAGAGATGTGGACACGGCCATGGAGGCGACCCAGATTCCTCCTCAAAGAGGTCAAGCTTTCCTAGGAGTCAGATGTGGAGACAGCAAGCTATAATAGAAGACGGAGAGCGTAAGGCACAGTAGGAAATGTACAGATTCAAAGTAAAGGAAGATCTCTAGCGAGACTTGGCAAACCCCAGTGGGTTACGGAGAAAGCTTGTGGCACCCTCTTTCCTAGAAATGCCGAAGTCGTAACAGACAAAGCGGCTGCAGTGGCCTGAACCCGTACTTCTCTGGAGGTTGGAGGGTAGGAAAGGAGGCCTCTGGCGCTCCATTCCCACAGCCCACTTATCTGGATTGTTCCGTTTGCTTTGCAGGGAGTTGGCTGCAGGCTGCTGCTTACTCAACCACAGAAGTGAAATTTGTTACTTGTGAGAAATAATAAAAGATCTTTCTTTTTCTAGACTTCCTCTAGTCAAACGGGTCTGTTTTTTCTTTCTAAATGGGGGAGCGTGTTTTGCTTTTTTTTTCCTTTCGTGGCATTCAAATTACCTCTTGTATATACTCTGCCCAGTAGTGCAGAGGATATTTACAAGAGAAGCGAAGCCTCAAATCATAATGAATGCTCACCACGTTCCTTAAAGATGGTGTGTGGAGCATGTGCACAGACAGAAGAAGTTAGGCCGTTGAAGATCTGATTGGAACTCACCGGCATTAACAGTGGACATTTTTAGTATTGTCAGAATGTGTTTACGTATTTCTTTGGCTCAACAACCATTTACTGAGCACTTACTCTGTGCCCTACGCCCTGCTTGCAAGTTGCAGAAGAAACAAAATGTGTAAGACATGGTCCCTGCTTTCAAGGCACCTGCAGTCTGGTAGGGAAGAAAAAATGTGTGTGCAGATAGCCGTATGTAGGACAAAGAAAGGATTACTCTGGTTCAAAGGAAGGCCATTATAGAGAATCATGGTAAAATTATAATAATCAATTTGAAATACTACTTTTGCAAGCTTTGTCCTTTCAATCGTCTGTTAGCCTGGTTTTTCACTTAAAAAATGATCTCTGACTAGGTAATAATTCACATGGTTTATATACTGAAATAATTTAGCAAGGGATTTATTGACAAGTTTCACTGCCACCTCTGTCCCCATCTACCAACTCACTACCCTCTGACTCGATTGAAACCGGTATCTATGTATGTTAATTCCCTGAGTATGTGTCCCTTCATGCCAGATAATTATATATATATTTAAATTTTCCCTCTTTCTTACACAAAAGGCAGCATACTTTTTGCCTTGTTCTTCACTTGACCTGTGAATTTAATAGTGTATCTTAGAGACCTTCATATATCAGTACATAGAGTGTATCCTTTTTTCTTTCTTCTTTGGTAGGATACTACCTTCATAGTTTTCCATCGTTTTGGAGATACCACAGTGTATCGGTTATGTGTCGCTGCATAACAGACTGCTCCATAGCTTAGTGGCTTAAAACAACAATGGTTTTATTATTCACAACAAACAGGGGAGGCTGTTTGGAGTCAGCTGGGCGGTTTTTCTTCTGGTTTTGCATGGGTTTACTCAAACGGATGAGATCATCTGGCAACTCGAAGGGGCTAGGTGGCCCAAGATGGCTTCGCTCACGTGTTGCTGGTAGATTTTGACCGCCAGCTGGACGAGCTGGACTAGCCCAGGTTTCTAAACGTGGGGACTGGATTCGAAAAGCAGAGAGGCTTTATGCCCCCTGCAACAGGGGCTTGTTAAGCCTCTGCCTGTATCTCATACGCTAATGTTCCATTAGCAAAGCAGCTCATAGGGCCGACCCCAGAGCCAACATGGGAAGGACCTACACAAGGGAGGGAACACCTCGAGGAGGGATTCGTTGGAGGTCACCGTGTTTCTGTCACCTATGCACGTCTCATAACCACCCTATTGATGGGCACATGGTTATCTCCAGTCTTTTTGTATCACAAATGCCCCAATTGACTGCCGTGTCCATTTTTCAATTCATACACGAGTAGGATAAATTTCCAGAAGTGTGTTGCTGGGGCAAAGGGTAAATGCTTTTTCAGTGATCTACCTACTCTATTTCTGTGGTGCTATTTCTCTGGTTATTTTAAGCTTGTGCCCTTCCTTCCTTCACTTGTGCAAGAGCTTTGAAAATGTGAACAGACTTTGGATAGGAAATGCATATAAACTGAATTAATTAGAAACTCATTCCTAAAATAGCAAAAAAAGATGAAAGCTACACTAGAAATCAGATAGTTTTGAATAAAGTAACATGTATTTGAATTAATAGGTCTGTTTTGACAATGCTTTACATTGCTGTTGTGTTTACGATACAGAGACGGTTTGTTTTTAGTATCTCACGATAATTCTATGAGTTAAGGGTATAATTGACCCCATTATGTATATATAAAATAGGTGTATTATATGAGTATTTTTTAATGTTTGTTTATTTTTGAGAGAGAGAGAGAGAGAGAGAGAGAGAGCAAACAGAGGAGGGGCAGAGAACGAAGGGGACAGAAGATCTGAAGCAGACTCTGTGCTGATAGCACGGAGCCCCATGTAGGGCTTGAACTCGCAAATAGCAAGATCGTGACCTGAGCCAAAGTCAGACACTCAACCGACTAAGCCACCCGGGTGCCCCTGTGTGTGTATTTCTTAAGACTTAGCGAAGTTACATGACTTATCCCAACCAGTGGGTTATAGCCAGGATATATACCCAGCCCTGTGACAACAGACTTGACTTTTTCCCATCAAGCGCCTCTCATTCCGTAGGGACTTGTGTGTCATATCTTAGCTTAGCCTCGCTTGACACTAAGTTGCTCTGGTTGCTAACTGCCATGGTAGTACATCACACTCACAAATGGTACCTTCTCGAGAGCCTCTTTTTTAAGACTTAGAAATAGTTTGTTTCTCATGTCTGAGTCCTTGGAGAGCATCCCTGAAGTGCTGTCCTCTTTTGCAGGTGAGATCTCTGTCCACGTTGAGAGCTCCGTTCCTGATCTTAGTCCCTAGTAAATCTTGAAAGATTTAAGCCCATATGCTAGCTTTCAGCCTTCAGGAAAGAGGAGTTATTTTTAAATAAAACCTTGTCTTGGCCCTCCTGCCGCGGACATGGAAAGTAGACTGTTTTCTTCTTTTCATTCACACTCAGACATTTTCATAGGGGCTCGGTCACGGCAAAGTGGGCCCCACGTACAAACCACCCACTTCCCTGAAGCATGATTGATAAGCAAAGCTGTTCTGCCCAAGGGCAGCCTGTTTGCCTGAGCCTGGATGTTGACAGGTTCGACATGCACAGATTTTAAAACAGGTCTCTCGTCCCCAGGCTGCGGGCTGTGGGCCAGGACGCTTGTTCTTGAGGGAGGAGAGAAGAGGAAGGATACACTTTGGGTAGCAGGGCAGGCTGCATGGACCAGGAACCACCTCACATTCTAGAATTCCTGAAACATGGCAGCTCAGGCCAAGGTCAGTACTAGGTTACAGCTCCCGATGGTGCAGGTGCCCTGAAAAGCAGGCTGCAGAAGAAATGTGAGGTACAGGTCAAGGGAGGGATGCTCAGGCCGAGCCTGGGGGGGGACAGGAGCGGACCCCCTTTGACTGAGAATTGGTAAGCGTCGAAGGGAGGCATCCCTTTTCAAAAAGGTTGGAAATGTGATGCCTAGTCAACATAACTTACGCTGGACGTTTGGAAAGATAGCCAAGCAGTGACCCCGTAAGCAGGATGAGGTCGGGCCCCCGTGCCTTTGCACGTCTGTCTCCTTTGTAGCATCCAGCGGGGTGTCTTTCACAGAGCAGAAGCCACACCAGTGTGTGCTCCCAAAGTGCTAAGGCTTAAGGTAGACGTAGGAAGCCATCTCATCCAGGGGCACCTGGGTGGCTCAGTGGGTTAAGCGCCCGACTTCACCATAGGTCATGATCTCACAGCTTGTGAGTTCGAGCCCCACACCGGGCTCTGCGCTGACAGCTCGGAGCCTGGAGCCTGCTTCGGATTCTCTGTCTCCCTCTCTTTCTGCCCCTCCCCCAGTCACGCTCTGTCTCCGTCTCTTTCTCAAAAATAAACAAACATTAAAAAAAAATTGAAAAAAAAAAGAAAGAAGCCATCTTGTCTAGGCCTCACCATTTTAGAGATTTGTAAACTGAGGCACAGGAAGGTTAGGTCAGTGGTCTCAGGTGGTTCTCCTGGTGAGCCAGGTGTTCTAAATATTAGTGATGTTATCTGTCACAGAACCGCGCTGCCGATATTCTAACGAATGTTGAGTGAATGAATGCACTGATTTCCTTTTTAAAGAAACTTATTTAAAAACCAGTCATTCAGTAAAGTTGCATGGAATCATCCCCTTAATTTACTTCTTATTAACCTTAGGCGATCACCCCAGGGACATTCTGTTGGGGGTGACAGGAAAAGGGGGGTCTATGAAGACAAATGGTTAGTGTCTTCTGAAAGACTTTCAGGAATCTGGGTTTTAAGACATTTGAGCCATCGCACAGAAGGTCTTAAGTGTCAGCCTCGGATGAAGAAATTGGACTTTCTTCCTGGGATGCGTTAAACGCTCAAGGCGCGGATGGCCTGGTAGGGAAGCTTCAGCCCGAGGCTGAGAGTGGTCTTTCAGTGCACTTGGGTGACCTGGATGTCAGTGCGGCGGCAGGAGCAGAAGTCACTAGGGAGACGGGGCCCGATCTTACACCTGATTCCTCTTGAGGGTCACCTGCTCCCTGCCCACACCACGCAGAGGCACCTGACTTGCTCTCGACACCCCGCCTGACGGGCTTAGGGCTCGGCAGGTTCCGTTGCTCTGTGGGAATGCCACCCTTTCCTTCATGGCTCCGTTTGTCTCCTGTCACATGGTCCGCTGTCGCTTCTATCTCATCTTTGGCTCATGACCATCTCGCCACCCGGGACGGAGGGAAGAGACTTTTGCGAGCCCTTCCACAGATGCGTCTGATGGCGTCTGTTGTCATAACTAGATTCTGACACGTGACAGAAGAGCGTCTAGACTCTCACTCTCCTCTACAAGGTGTAAGGGGTAAGTCATCGCTGCCTTTTTGGGTAGAAGTCAGTTCTTGTCCTGCCAGCCACTGAGAACGTTCGAGAAGCCCATTTATCAGTGTCTGCAACAGTGCCTCCTCTTTGGTTTCCTGTGTGGAGTGAAGAAAAACCTGCAAGTAACTAAAAGTAGGGATTCCAGCGAAATGTGGGTTCTACTTTGCTCTAGCTGGTGTGGGAGGCTGTGTAACTCTAAGAATACCGGCAGTGGTATCTACGTTCTAAGAATTTAGGGAGGTGAGGTTTGTACAGAATTAAATCACCCTGTCGTATCTGTGAGGCTTCCTGCAAAACGCAGGCAAGAATAAACCCAAACAAAACAGGAACATGTCTGCAAACAGTGAGATACATGCTTCTCGAACAGTAAAGATTTTGAAATGGTTCTTGAAAATTTCACTGGAGCCCACCTTGCTTGAGAAGATGATTCCTCTCTCTTTCTCTCTCTCTCTCTCTCTCTCTCTCTCTCTCTCTCAGTAGAGTTGTTTTGTTATTGTTTTGGTTTTGGTTCTTACTCTCATATTTCACCCATGCACGGTTGGAAATGTCAGGATTTTCTTGACAAAAAGTGGAGGGGAGGGAAGATTCTGCCACTCCCACCGCGGAAGAGGTGGGATGAGCCTAGCTGGGAAGTGCGTGTGCATGGGTGTGTGTCTTTGTGTGTCTAGTGTGCTTGTGTTGAGTCTCTATGTATGTGTGTCTGTGTGTGTGTGTGTGTAAGTGTGTGTGTGGGGGTACATAGCATTGTCAGGCAAAACCTCCTTCCTTCAGGATCCTGGTTCTCTTTTCCTCGTCCTGAAACTATTTTGCTTTGTTGTTAAAGCAAATACAACTACTTTCTTACAAAATAAAGACCAAATACCCTGAAGAGCTCAAATAAAATCCTCCTGGTGCCCCAGTATTAAAAAACAGAGACATTTCCCATGGAGAAAATCCCACACCAGGCCGAGGAAGGCTGAACAAGTTAACCTGAGTCTCTTGCTTGTTTGTATTCCTTTTTTGCCCCCCTACGAAGAAGGCTATCTCACAGGCTACGCATGGCGTTTCTCCACGTCTGCCTCCTAATGGTTTTCATTTGAACGTGAAATGTTTGGTGCTCCTTGGAGAAGGCTGAAGAAGCAAGGTTGAATATTGCATTACCTTATGAAAGCTTGCCTCTCCCCTTCCCCCTCCTGCTCCCCCCATCTTCCCCTCCAACCCCCCCTCCGCCCCCCCTCACCCCCGTTTGCCCTGCTTTACCAGATGTGAGCCAGCAAAAGGCCCACTCTGGGGGTGAGCTCCACCTGGCAGGCACTAGTCCTCTGAGGCAGCGCCCCTGCGGAACTTCATGGAAAATGCGGGAACGCTTTGGCATTCGGTTGCATCCTGCACGCTTGGAACGGGACAGATTGCAGCAGCAGACGATGACAGAAATAGCCCCTAGAGAGTGGGTTCTCGCCATGTGACAGACACTGTGTTAAACGCTTACCTTGCACCGTCTGAGTCCTGAAAACCACTAGCAGGTATGAGACTTGTTCCTCATTTTCGGACAAGAAAACCAAAGCTCAGAAACGCGAGCGACCTGTCAACAGTGACCCAGCTCTGAAGGCGCGGGGTGAGCCCTGAGCCAGGCCGTTCGTCGCTGCAGCATCCCCAGGAGAAGCTGAGCCCTTAAATACACATTAAAATCTACTTCACATATGAACTTGGCAGCCACATGTCACCAAGCCATCGTATTCGTGGCTATTTTGGAAAAAAAATTACTTTTCCTCACCTGCATTTATAATCATCCTATTTTCTTTTTTTAAAGTTTATGTATTTTCATTTTTGTAATGTTTATTTATTTTTGAGAGAGAAAGATGGGGGGGGGGGACCCGGGGGAGGGGCAGAGAAAGAGGGGGACACACACAATCTGAAGCAGGCTCCAGGCTCCGAGCTGTCATCACAGAGCCTGACACAGGGCTCGAACTCACAAACCATGAGATCATGACCTGAGTCGAAATCAAGAGTCAGATGCTTAGCGGACTGAGCCACCCAGGCTCCCCAAGAGTCATCCTATTTTCTATAGTAAGAAATAGCAACGCCTAAAGAAGATAGATTTGAGGGACGCCCGGGTGCCTCAGTCAGTTAAGCATCCACTTTCGGCTCAGGTTGTGATCTCACAGTTCTGTGGGTTCTAGCCCCACGCTGGGCTCTGTTTGACAGCTCAAGCCTGGAGCCTGCTTCAGATTCGGTGTCTCCCTCTCTCTCCCTGCTCCTCCCCCGCTCACACTCTGTCTCTCTGTCTCAAAAATAAAACAAACATTAAAAAAGTTTTTCTAAATAGACAAGATTTGAAAAAGAATTGCTTTTCGTTGTGAGGTGGAGGCTGATTTAGGTGCTAAAATTTGGGGATTTATATTAATGATGAAACACATATATTAATGAAGAGAAAAAGGAGGTTGCAACGTGGAATTAAATCCGAGAAATGTAAGAAAGCCAAGCCCCAAGGAGCCCGTACCTATAATGCATCCAGGGTAGGAAGCATCAGGTTCATGTCTGGCCAGCTTTCTGGAAGGGCATTTGTGTTTTATCCTGTGCGTAAAGGCCTGCATAGTTCTTTCTTGCTGCCTGAGTTAACTAAGCATATTAACTGCGTGCAATGCTCATCTCTCATTAATTTTCCATGGGCTCACTTGGCTTTGATCTTTTCATTTCAAGACCCAAAAAAGACCATCTAGAGGGAGAAGTGATCACGTTATGTCTCCTCCAAAGTGTGTCATTCAATCCCTAACGATGCCTTTCAATCAGGGAAAAGGTTTTAGTAACCAAGTGACTAAATTATACCACTAAACTTCCCCCGCCTCCTTTATCAAAACTTAATTACTATTGATGCTTTTCTTGGTTAAATCCCATTGCAAAACCTGTGTAAATGACCTTTTTCCATAGCCGAACCTTTTAAAGTTAGATACCTGAAATATCTTTAAGCCTAAGAGAATAGCTTTTTAAACAAGTTACACATTGATTTCCTCTTCCCCTGAATTATTTCTTGCCTGATTTTCCTGAGGTTGTTCTTGAAACATTCTTTGTGGTTCATTGAACACAAAAAACAAACCACGTATCAGGTGGGGTGAGGCTACAGGGATAAGGGTAACACAGCATTTGTACTCAAGGAACGTGAAGTCTCGTCAAGGAAATGAGACACTTCAACAAATAGCCACGAGGTAAAATAGAAAATTGTCAAGTGCTATAATTTTAATGTTGATTACTACATACCTAAAAGCTGGTAAAATTACAGTTTTATTGAATGCTAACGAATTATTACTTCTCTCCTGCACAGAATTTTTAAAACTCTTTGCTTTCTCTGGCTTATAATTATGGTGACCACATTTTCCATACCCCAAATTAAGACCACGGTCTGACAAAGGATTCTTGTGCCACTTCTAGCTGTGAGACCACCCATAGTTAGATTTTTTTTTTTTTTTTTAAGCAGGCTTTCTCACGGCAGGCTCTATAAAAATAGAAGTTTGTTAAATGGGCGTGTTTTTAGACTTTTCATTAAAAAGGACCATACAAACAGTTATTTTATTTTGTATCTGAATCACCATGTTATATCCTAAAGCACTACTTGGGTATGTGTTAGCCTATTCATAAGAACACGCTGCTGCTTAGAGTAATCATACCTGCCATTATCCAGGTGTAATAAAAAGGTCCCAAGTGGTCTGCTCCAGGTCTTTAATTTCCCTTTTGAAGATAAAGCCCCTGATTTCACTTTCAAGGTTCCACATTTTTGAAACTTGCAAATGATTACCATTGAGGCATGCCAGATGTGAGCAATTGTGAACCGTACTTCTTGAAAAGAGGGTAAAGGAGTGAATTTCTCTTCCTTGTTTTCTCCCGCGATTATCATGTGCGGTTTCCATACATGTAATTTTTCACAACAGCAAGGCCGTGTGGATGGATAGTGGCCGGGGCTGCCGTAGCCCAGGCATGGGGCTTTTGAACTCTGAGAGATAAATGAGGTCAATGGCGATCATTTAAACGTGGTGAAAGCCAAGTGTGCGTAGGCAGATAGGAGACGTCTTTCCCCAAAGCCATACGGCTTGTCAGTGGCACAGCCGACTCCTGATTCCCTAGCTTTCGGACCAAGGTGGGTTCCTGTTCCCCAGCATGATGTTTTCTTCTGTTCTGGCGTAACTCTGGCCAATTCCCAACAACTCTGATGTTGGGGCAGCCCCAGCCCCGGAGGGGTGATGACTGAGAGGTGGCCTTGCAGGCATCAGGACCTCCTCGGGCTGACCCTCAGCGAGCCGAAGTTGAGTTCAAGGCCAAGTCTTAAGTTCCCACTTTCCTGGGGACCATTGACCTCCTGCTGAGCCATAAGCCCTTGGGGCCAGACTTTTCCCCCTAATGCTTTATTTGAAGCTAAAGTACCAAAATGTATAGTTGAAGCCACTGCTGTCTTTAATAGATGATTTTGATCCTTTATTTTGTGTGATGGCTGCATGTCTAAGTTGATTATCTGAACGCATTCTGAATATATCTGTTCCCCCCAAAATGTGGGCAATTCAGCTATGAAGATTGACCTTCACATTCAGCCTCATGTCACTATAACCTCCGAGTCATCTATTCGATAATTACTTATTGAGCATGGACTCTGGAACAGGGACTTGTCAGGGTTCTGAAGCGTCAGCTGTGAACAGGCAAAAATTCCAATCCTTTTGTGGCATATAAAGCCATTGGATGGTGCTAAAAACGTATACAAAAAGGAAAACTCTTAGCTTGCTGTAAGTTTGGATTGCCGTGGGAGCAGAAAGCTACAGGAAAAGCGAACTGACATTTATTGGACGTCTCTGGCTTTGTCATGTGCTGTGTTGGATGCTTTATCTCCTACCTTCATCACAACAACCCTATGGAAGATGAATATGATTATCATTATTTTTTACAGATGAGGAGCCAAGGCTTAGGAATGTAATCTGTCTTGTTCAAGGTCATGCTAGTAAGGAAATAAATCTCCTCTGGTGTCTTCAGCACCATTCTAGATGTGATCATATGCTTTTAGAACCACGTCTTTGATGTATGGCCACGATGCCCTCAAAGAAAAATAGGTTGAGAAATCTTAGGGCACGTTTTTTTTGGTCAATGTTAATACTAAATATCAAGAAATGTCATTTCATTGGACTCATTGGAAATGTCATTTGAAATTTAGTTGTTAAGCCCGTGCTCTCTTTACCATTTGTATCAATTTATTTCTGTTTCTGAATAACAGAACTCACTCTAGTACTCTCTGCTTTCATAACAAGCATCTTCCATGGACACCTCACCCCAGATTAGCTATTTGATGACCACAGTACCATGTGCTTCTCAGATAACACATGACCTTTCATTTGGCTCAGAACTTAGTGGTTGACTTTGCTAAAAATAAGTCTTTAATGGTTGAGTGTGACATTCATCACGGGGTGCTGATATTTGGGAGTTTTGCTCTTGGTATCATGAAACGTACCCATGTATGGCTGCAGAATTGATTAACCTTGTTTCTTTGATGAAACACATTAAGCATGTCAAAGATAGTTCCCTGTATTTTTTGTCCCCAAAATTAGTTAACAGAGAAGTATGGAATCTGCCGGTGCTTGGGGACCCAAAGCCTTTGATGTCTCTAAACACAGAGAGTAGACCAGGATGGTGTTTCTGGGGAGGAGTAAGAGGCTGGATTAAGTGTGGAAGCTGGGGCACGGTCAAGGGAGAAGGCCTTTTGCTGACTTCTGTCTTGACCAAACAAGTGCTGATGTAATGGCGTGTGCTGTGGTTGTGGTGTCACATGCTGATGTCATTCCAAGAACCCAGCTGCCATCAGAGCTTCTCCGAGCCTCACTGAGGGCTGTCGGGAACTTCAGCTACCTCTTCCCCCCCACCGTCTTCGGTCATCTCTCTAGTTTGGGGTCTTTGCAGAAGACCGTGTTTCCATCTACCTTATCACCCGAATTACTTCCCATCACGCTTCAGCCACGATCCACACTCCTTTCCAAAGTCCTTCCCGGCCTGATCCCTTCACAGCTCTCCAGCTCATCTGTTACCGCCTACCCATTGCTCGCCGGCCATGCGGGCTGGATTCCTGATCTTCATACACAGCAAGCTCCCCCGCTCTCGGGTCCTTCTGCTGCCTGTGACCTCTACCCGGATCGCACTCCTCCTGATTGTCCCAGGGCCCCTCCTTCCTGCCTTTCAAATATTTAAAGGTCACTCCCTCACAGAAGCTCCCCCAGTCTTTGCCTCTCCCGTCACCCCACTTTAGTTTGCCAGATATTTTCATCCTATGCATATTCATATTAACCAGAACACCTCACTCTTCTAGATAACTGTGCTTTGTGTGTGTATTCTTCGAGCTCCATGAAAGCGGGGACCATGCCTGGCTTATTTGCCACAACAGCCCCAGCCCCTGGAACACTGAGTGCAGAGTAGTTGAATACACATGCTGTCACACAAAGGAAGGAGGCGCCCAAATTGTGGGTGATTTATGTGCCACACGTTATACTTTTAGGTTATTTTTTAATAATTCGAAAGAAAGAAAAGCCAGGTCTTTTTTTTTTTTTTCTTTTAATGTTTATTTATTTTTGAGCGAGAGGGAGCAAGAGAGAGTGGGGGAGGAGCAAAGAGAGAGGGGGACAGAGGACCCGAAGCAGGCTCTATGCTGAGAGCAGAGAGCCTGATGAGGGGCTAGAACTCACGAACCGTGAGATTATGACCTGAGCCAAAGTCAGACGCTTAACCTACTGAGCCACCCAGGCGCCCCAGGGCTTGCCTTTTTTTTTTAATTTTTTCTTTTTTAATTTCCCATTTCACTTCAATATTTAGCAATTTCCGATTGGTCAGTGATTAATTAATCACATACAACAGCCTGTCCTAAGGGGATCCCAGTGCACCGCCCTTACAACCTTTGCAAGCTAACTGTCTTACAGGCTTATTACTCTCTGGCACCGATTTCAGAATCTCCAGAAACCTTTAGGGCTTATCCTGAACTCCAAGGCTGGCTTCCTTTCTTCAGTAAGCAGCTGCTGCACACGGATACCCACAGCAAGTGATTTCACAGAAACCTGCCTCAGATACCTAAATAGAGTTTGACGTATTTCACACACACAAAAAGCACTTTTTCATTTGAGTAGGTTAGTGACGCTATTGAATACAAATGACCTGTTTCTGAATATACTGGAATGTCACTAAAATTTTTCTGGCTAGAAAGTGGAATTCGGTGGAAGGTAGGCCTGTCAATAGACAGACCAAGGGGATTTATAGTTACTAAAATAAAGATTCTCAAAGTGGTTTCATTTTCTGGGGCAGCCCCCTGGCTTCTGGGGCTCAGAAACCATTACCGGGGACTTGACCTTCAGAAAGGGAGTCTGGAGAATCCCTCCTTCCCTCACAGGCAGCAGAGTGGGGGTGTGATGGTGGTGGGCCTGCTGTCTGAAAGGTGAGCTCTGCTAAGTCCCACAATGCTGTTGGTGCCCAGCTTCTGATACTTCATGGAGCATGTCTCCGAGCTTGGGGGAAGGGGGGAGTCTTGTTAATTTGAGGAGAAAATGTAGATTCATTTTCAAAAGCCTGATTTTTGAGGGGCGCTTGGGTGGCTCAGTCGGTTGAGCGTCCGACCTCGGCTCGGGTCATGATCTCGCGGTTTGTGGGTTCAAGCCCCGCGTCGGGCTCTGTGCTGAGATCTCAGAGCCTGGAGCCTGCTTCGGGTCCTGTGTCTCCCTTTCTCTCTGCCCCTCCCCCGCTCGTGCTCTGTCTCTCAAAAAATGAATAAATGTAAAAACACAAAACAAAACAAAACTGATTTTTGGAAAACTTTCAGAAAAAAAGTTTTAAATGTATTAGAGAATATACTGGGGCCGTAAGTCCTTTAGTCAAGCTCTGCATTCCAAACCAATTACTTTTTGGGTCTAACCTCAGTGATGTGGCTGCTCCCTGGGAGATCATTTGTCAGTGTGTGTGTGTGACAGAGCCATGCTGGATTCTGACTAGGGAAATGGTCTTGCTCACATTTTTTTACCTTGGGAGGGGGGCATCTATTCTTTTGCTCAGTTTGACAGCAGGAGTGAAATACTTGAGTACGGTGGAGTCCCCAGTTAGCTAGAAGAGTGAGGCGTTCTGGTTCGTCCGCCGTTCTGTTTTACCCGGAGGTTATCGAAAAGGCCACTTCTCCGTGACCAGGGTTCATAGGATTCAGATAGAACAGACTATCTTTCAATGATCAGAAGACACTTCAGCATCTCCCCAAGCTTCGGGTCAGCAAGAGGAACAGCAGTTATGGGGATTTGGGGCCAACAGATGGCCGGCCTATGCTGGCTCAAAGGGGTACCCGCGTTTCCCTGGGGGAGAGTTGGGGGAGGGGGCTGGGCGAGTGGGAAATGGTGGGGGTGCGGGGCTTTGATATCTTCACGGCTGTCACCAGAGGTGAAGGACAGCCGTTTTCCCAGGTCTCATCGGGCAACCTGGGAGGCTTTTATTGGGCTCATAAGTGCCCGCAAATACACAGACCCTAAAGCGAGATCGTGTCTGTGAAATACCTAAGCGCTGAGCCTCACGCGGAGAAACCTTGAGTAAACGCAACCCTGGATGCATTTATCTGTGAATTGTCTTGGTTGATTGTTGTTTTAACTTGATTGTTGCTTTTTATTTTGGGGGACTGGAGAGCTCTTCCTGGCCCCCTCCTTGACGGGAGGGACTTGATACACCTAAGCTAGGAGGAACAGAAACTTTTAGACCTCCAGTGTTGTTTACATTTCTAAAGGAAGCATTTCCAGATGAGACCTGCAAGAAACTGTCACGAATTAAGGGTAAATATCAAAGGGTAAATATTTAAATCAGTTACTATGATGACTTCAGGTTGTACCTTCTTCTCGGGGTCATGTCTAGAAAGAGCGAGAGTTAGGGGAAGCAAGTGTAAAACAGTCAGGGGTTTTTCTGTTTTTGTTTTTTCACACGCCATTAAAGGAAGGTATATTTTGGTGAATTTTTTTGGAGGGCAGTTTGACCTCAGTTTTGAAAATACTGAGTTTGTGTGCGCTTTGACTCAGCAATCTCACTTCTAGGGGTTTTCCCATGTATATGGAAGGACATCCATCATAGCGTTATTTATTTTGTTTTTGCAGCAAAAGCATAAAACAAACAAACAAACTGAGGAAGAAAAAGAAATATCTGTGCAGGGGCCTGGCTAAATGATGGTAAATTGGTATTATGAAATTAAATATAGCTGTTAAAAACCGCGGTGGATGTTTATGAACTGACATAGAAAGATGCATGAGATTAGCGTAGAGTGGAAAAGTTGAAGTCTGTATGGAGAGTGTGCTGTATAAGCATAGCATTTTTTGGAAGGATATAAAATATACTGTCCTGTTAATATAATATAATTTACTAATTATGGAGTATTATAAAGTAAATTAAAATTAAAAGTAATTAAAATTACTTTTTAAAATAAAAATTTACTTTTTTTAAAAGTAAAATTTAAAAAAAATTACTTTTTAAAATAAAATTAATAATTATGACAAAGTAATACAAACTGAAATTAGTTAGGGGCACCTGGGTGGCTCAGTTGGTTAAGCGTCTGACTTTGGCTCAGGTCATGATCTCACGGTTCGCGGGTTCAAGCCCCACGTCGGGCTCTATGCTGACAGCTCAGAGCCTGGAACCTGCTTCGGATTCTGTGTCTCCCTCTCTCTGTCTGCCCCTCCCCAGCTTGCGCTCTCTCTCAAAAATAAGTAAATAAACATCAAAAAAAATTTTTTTTAAAGATTAGCTTACATACCCATATTGTTTATAGTAAAACGGGTGTTATTAAAATGCTTGAAAGTTTGCTGTCTTCCGTTTGTCAGCTACTTTCTAGTTTGCATTCTGATTTGCTTATTCAGACCGTTATGCATATCACATAAGCAACTAAACTTCAGTCCAGCCTAGGGTCGTTCATAATTTCCAAATTGATGTTTTTACTGTTTCTCCAATGGTGTTAAAGATAATGGCGATCGCAGTAGTCGTTATTATTGAACCAGGAGCTGAACACTTGTATTATATGTTCTGTAAACCTCACAAAACCCCGACAGACGATGAAGAAGTGGAGGCTGGACCAACTTAAGTAACTTGCCAAAGTTGTGTAGCCAAGGAAGTTTGGGAGCTAGCCCTCAAGCCCGGCCTAACGCCAAAGACTGTGCTATTTCCATATGTCGTTCTGCCTAAGACATGGCACTGGTGAATTAATTTCTGAGCGTCTGTTTTGCTGTTGAAACAGATAACTTTGGAAAAAGATATAACAGCAAACATGCTTTAATCGTTCGTTATCATCTTGCTTTCGAGCACATTTCACTCACCATTGTGATTATTTATTCCTTGCTTCACATTTGTCTGAGCTCTGACCCTATAGCTATGAAGCTAATGGAAACTTCCCAAGCTCATTTGGTTCTGCTGATATTTCCATCGGGTAAACGCCAGCCCTCCATGAGCAGGGCCAAGTGGGACATGCCACCTGCCATCTGAAAACCGCTCCAGCCTTCAGGGCCGGGCCTGATTCAGATTTGAACGCCATACCGTTGTTTATTTTCTTGAGATGAAGAACAAAGAAAAATAAAAAAGCAAGACCTGCTTTGGAAACATTCAAGTAATGTAATTTCTATTAGTTGAACTAATTTTAGGCTTGGCCTGGTTTTGATTTACAAGATTTCCACAGTTCCATAGGGTCCACCCAGGGTGGCTGTGTAGAAGTCACGGTAACAGTCCTAGACAGGCCCTTCCAAGCCCCCATCCCCATTCTTGCTTTCCTGCCACCCTCCACCCATTCTCCCACTCAACTCTTTCCTGGGACCTGGTCTTCAGGGGCTGCTGGCATTTTGCAACCTTGTAAGGTAAGTGGGATTGGCATAGCCGTGGGACCATGCCCCCGGAATAGGGAATCTGACCCAATTTTGGGAAAAGCTTTTTAGAGGAAATGGGAACGAAGTCCTGAAAGAAAAGGAATTGAAGTGCCCAGTTATCTGCGGCGAGAGAACAGAATGTGCTGATGTCCAGAGGTAAAAGAGAACTCGGTGCATGTGTGAAGTGCCTGGCCTTCTCTTGTGAATGAGGATCTTGACTACGGATTGGTTCCTGGACCTTGTTAAGGGCTCTCGACATCATGGCACAAAACCGCCCAGAATAAATGACTTTGTTTCTAAACATTCCTCCAACACCATCATTGATCCTGAGGGCATTTAGGAGTCATCTTCGTGTCTGGTCATACCTTCCCTTCTTCGTAAATTCACCCTGGCAGGTGACACGCCTGGGCAAGGTGGAAAACTTCAGGGGCTCCTGTGGAAGGAAGTAACTGCTGGTTCTTGGACAGGGACTGTGGCATAATATCCTTATTTTGAAGCCGGGAAATGCTTAAGGCTGGAGTTTCTGTTTTCAATAACAAGGACGGATATTCACACGAGGGGAGACAAAAGGAAACAGAATGCCCCCAGCCTTAGGCTAATAAGCATTTGGGCTATTTTTATGTGTCACTGACAGAAACATCAGATGACAACCCTCGCTCCATTTCTCTTTATACATTCGGCACTAAGGCCTGCTTCTAAATCTTAAGTTCTGTTAACTGCTGACAACACACAAACCTGGTTTTCCAGTTTATGCACGCCAGAATTTGGGGCTCTCATCTGTCCTCCAGCTGGTCAAGGAAATCTTTCTCTGGGGTTCTTTTCCTTACTCCGTCTCATCATCTGAATTTATTTTTTGCCCATGAATACGAAAACCGAAAAGGTGAAGACCAAATTTGAAAATGCATCTGTGTCCCTGCCCTCATCCACCTGAAAAAATAAGACGTATGTATATATTGGACTTCAGAAAGTCAACTGAGGAAGAAAGGCAATTGTATTTGTAGTTTTAAAATAACACATCTAGGGGCACCCGTGTGGCTCAGTCGGTTAAGTGTCTGACTCTTGATTTGAGCTCAGGTCATGATCTCACAGTTCATGAGCTCGAGCTGCACATCGGGCTCTGGGCTGACAGGGTGGAGCCTGCTTGAGATTCTCTCTCTCTCTCCCTCTTTCTCTGCCCCTCCTTTGCCTCTCTCCCCCTCAAAATAAAAAAATTAACTTGAAAAAAAAAATAACAGATCTATTCCGATTCAAGGTCAGCCATAAATGGAATTGTAAAGGATAAAAAATAATACATGGTTACTATCCAGGGACAAGAATGATCGTATCATATACAAAATGAATTTAGTTACAAAAGAAACGGTAAAATGCTATTCTTCTAATTGTCAGCAAATTTCCACCAATTATAAATTAAATGCAGTCGGCAAATCCCTTAGATAAAAAAGCTAGTTGAAAACTGAGAGCCCTGTAGTGATATTAAGTGTTGTTGGGTACATTAGTCACATGTGTGTAATAGAGACAATAAATTGACAGAAGTGTAGCGGTGATGAAATGTGTATAAAGCACTGTGAATGCCACAGAAGTAAGCAAAATATAAATAGATAGCATGCTCGGGCAGAGAGAAAATCAAGTGCTATTTTAGCACTTGGGATGGTGATAATTTATTGTCCAGGCTCTCTGGTTGAGTCAGTGTTTATACGGTGCCGTATATTAACTGAGACAGAAATAGTCCGTACACATCACTGTCTTGGAGAGGTCACGGAGTGATCCACAGAGATCGCACCAAACAGCCACTCCCTACAGGCAAGGGATTTCTAATATTTTCAATATTCATCCCAAATATCTAAGGCATTTTGACAATTCTGTCCGGTAATGAGTAGGACTCAAAGAGGTGTGTGTGGCGTATGTAATGAGAAAAGACTGGAAAGTGGTTAACGTCCCAGACTCGGGGCCCACATTGCCTGGATTCAAATCCCAGCTCTCACGTACGAGCTGTGTTGACCTTGGGCAAATTACTTAACTCCTCCGGGCCTTGCTTTGCTCATCAGTAAACGGAGTTAATAATGGTACCTACCTCGTAAGGTCGCTGCCACGTGAAATGAGCTAATGCGATAAGGCACTGAGAACAGTGCCTGATACAGAGTGAGCATAAAGTGTCCTCCCCTTTCCCCTGCTGCATGGAGATTTCTTAGCGACCGTTTCTCCAGCACCTCCCATGTGTCAGGCACTTTGTTCCCACCCTGCTGAGCCTCGCCTGTACCTTACGAAGTCACAAACAGGCGAGCGTTAGAATCCGGGTCCATTTGACTTCCAGACCCGTCCTTTTTATCATGACACTAAGCTGACTCCACTCAATTCTGGCTGATTCCTTTATCGGCTTGGGCTATGTTTTTATTTGTGTCATTGACTATGCTTGATCGTTTCATGTATATATCTCCCCAGCTAAATCCTTTGTTCTTTAAGAGCAGACATCTCTCACACTGGGCAACCTTTCTGACTGGAATTCAGTCTGACTATATTAGAATCAGGGGTGGCTGAAGGAATAAACAGATCAGAATTTATATCCGCTGTGAAATTTTCCACGTAGCTAGGGAGTGAAACCGATGCCCGCTGCTCCTTGCATCGTGGAAATCACGCAAGGCATCCACACCCTGCAAAACTCTGGTCATTTCTGAATCTACTCTTCACTTGAGGAAAGTGCATAAGTTCAAGAAGCAGCCACGGAAGGCTTTCAACAATTTGTTGGGCTACTGGCGCGGGAAGCTGAAGAGGGTGACTCTAAGAGGCTTCTGAGGGTGACATTACCTGTTGGATTCACCGCGGCACGGGGTGTGAACCTCATGGCGGCTGCACAAAGACCTGATGTGTCCATTCCTCAAGGACAAATCCATCTCTTAGGGGCTGACTCCCACTAACAGCCCACTGGACAGCTGTTCAGCCCACAGTGCCAGCATATTCATTTGTAAGGAGATACAGACGCTTACCTGCCCCAGCCCATGGTCCCTCTGTGGGTAGATTTTCTTGGGAAGCCAGATGAGCTTAAGAGGTAGCTTAGTGAGCACAGAGTCTGAACACGAGAAGTTAGGAGACTGTGTTGGTGGTCAAGGTAATGGCACCACGATGGTGTCACATGCTTAATCCTAAGGAAAGGAGAAAGGTTGGCATGGGCGCTGCCAATGTTGGCCTTTCCATCTTACCAACGACCGACAAGTGTGTTCTGATTGGTGTCACCATCCCCTGAATACATCCATTGGGACGTAGTCAAACTCTCCAGGATCCGGTCCGTTCCATTTCTTCAAGGTGCCTTTTTCTTTTCTGCTCTGGCTGCCACATATTTGTGCCTGTGTGGTCCCCGGGGCAGTGCGTGTTTGAAGGGCAGGCCTCCTACGCCGTGGAGTGGAGGGTCAGCGCTCCGTGGCAAGCTGCCTTCCAAATAAGCTCCTAGTCGGGCCGTAAGAGGGGAGTACAGTTATTCCTGCTAAAATAAATCGCACTGTGTAAAGTACACAGGAGAGAGGAAAGAGAGAGCCGAGGAATCTCTCCAGCGAATGGTGACTGTTCCAACTGTGTGATTCCAGATATCTGTGTCGAGTTCTCAGACACGTTTTTCTGAGCTCCCCACACCCACACAGAGGATGATGGCCTGGTGTCCCCTCCCTCTGAACTCCTGCTGCACACGTAGCCATTCCGATGCGCCCTTTGTCTTCGGTGCCCTTTGTGGAGTTGGTTTCATTCTTGCCGCCTTTGCAAAGCCTCTCAATTCGCAGCTGCTTCAGCTCTCCCCGAGGTGCCGGCGGGCGCAGCTGAGCACGGGGCCTCGGGGGATCGGGGACATGGCCCAGGACACAGGCTCCCACGGAGGGCCCGCTTTCCTCACCTGGGGAGCTGGAGGAGCAGACACACCGCCTCTACTCTTCTTCTCCTCCTCGTTCCTGGCCCGAAGCCAAGGGGAGGGGCATCCCAGGGGGCCTTTTCCAGCCCTCCCTGGTGGCTGGCGCTCAGGACGTGCCCTGGCCCCTTCTGTGCTCCCATCCGCCAGCTGGGCACGCTCCGTGTGGGAAGCCCCGTGCTCGCTAGCCTTCCTCAGCAGTTCCTTGTCCATGGCAAGTAGTGGGTTTCAACTCCACCTTCAACATGACATGCGTTTGCTTGCTCATTGGCGACCTGCGTGCACCAGGCTCCGTGCCAAGTGCGGGAGACAGAGCGCGCGCTTCCCGCCGCACTACCCTGACTTCCACGGTGTGCACAAGCCTCGGCTGTTTCGGTAATGCTCTGTTCCCAGCCTGCCCGTCCCTGAGGGGCTGCAGGCCGGGTCATCCCCAGAATCCATTGCAGGGAGTTGCCCTCGTCCTCAGACAAATGCCCAGGGCGGGAACACAAGGTTTTGTAACAGTCTGAACGACTTCCGTAAGGAGATTGGTGCAGAGCAGAGCTCCACGTAAAACTGTCCGTCCTGTGCCAGGCCTGTGTGTCTGTGTGTGCTATGACACCGGAGAGCTGCTTTGCAGAAGGGCCAGCTAGCTTTAAGGTCTGCTTTGTGGTGTGGGTCTCACCAGGAGAGCCGAGTTGGCCCCGGCGCCCCTCGTTTCGGGCTCTTTAAAATGCAGGGAAGGGCGCCTGGCTGGCTCAGTGGGTTAAGTGTCCGACTCTTCGTTTCGGCTCAGGTCATGATCTGGCGGTTCGTGAGTTGGAGCCCCATGTCGGGCTCTGTGCTCATGCAGAAGCTGCTTGGGATTCTGTCTCTCCCTTTCTCTCTGCCCTTCCCCTGCTCTCATGCTCTCTCTCTCTCTCTCTCTCAAAATAGATAAACAACCAAAACAAAAATTTTTTTAATAAAAAAGTAAAATGCAGGGAGGCTGTGCTAGCCACGTTCCTTGCTGTCACACAGCTTGCGGACAGCCGCTGGTCCCAAGGGAGACTCTGTTTTCTCAGAGTCCCTCTGCAGAGACCCGCCAAGCCGCACTTCGCCCATGGAGGTGTTTGGGCTTCTCGCTCCGGGAGGGCAGCCGGGACGGCCAGGTGTTCTCGGCTGACACGGCTAGAGCGTCATCGGGGCCACTTGCGTTGTTCTTCGTGGTGCTTTATTGAAAACAGCAGGACCGTAGGCAGCCACCTTGTCAGCCTGGCCGTGTCCAGGTGACCTTCCTGATCCTGCAGGCTGCGTCTGAACGACCTAAATAAAGCAGGTCTCCACACATCTTCGCTGCACGTTAGAGTCATTGCGGAGTGTTTAACGATCCTGACGCCCAGGCCACATCCCGAACCCAGTCCTCCAGACCCTCTGCATGTGGCACTTGGAGCTCCCGGAGTGATTTCGCTGTTAGGAAGACGAGAGTGACTCGTGTAAAGGACAGGAGAAAAGGTGAAGGCAAAGCCAGATAAGGGAGAAGGACGGGGGCGCCTGGGTGGCTCAGTTGGCTAAGCATCCAACTTCGGCTCAGGTCATGATCTCACGGTTCGTGGGTTCGAGCCCCAAATCAGGCTCTGTGCTGACAATGCAAAGCCTGCTTGGGGTTCTTTTTCCCTCTCTCTCTCTGTCCCTCCCGCACTTGGTCACTCTCTCTATCTCTCAAAATAAATAAATAAGCTTTGAAAAAAAAAGTATTAGAAGGAATTTACATTTCTATTTCAATAAACCTTTACCAACTCTTCTCATCCTTATTTCTCTCCACTGTCCTGAAAGGCAGTGGTTCTGAAGTCTTGGTTTAGGACAGCTACCAAAGACTCCAGAGGCCTGGCCTCACAGAAGAGCCCACACAACTGTATTTTTGCCAAGCTCCTGGGCAATTCTGATACAGCCAATGCCAAGAGCGCCTCTGTAAGAGAAAGCCAAACCCTCACCCTCTCTGTAGGTGAGGACACGGAAGGGTCAAGTGGAAACACGGGACATACGCCGAACCTGAGCCTCACCGTCTTCCACTGCTTGTGTCCCACCTCCTAGTTTCCTGAACTTTCTAGTGATGTCAGCGAACTTCTGCCCCACCCCAGCATGGAAAACGGGTTGTGAGGCATGTTGGGGCCAGCAGCCACACAGCAGGGTAATTTTGGCTAGTTTCCACCTTTCATTTACAAGTCAAACTGAGATGAACTCTAAAACTGGCATCCTCAAAATTAGTAACCCCTGGCCAAACAAGGCAAAATCTCTTCATTTCTGACTAGACAGGCAACAATGAGTGTCCTCTGTCCCTTTTTTGCACTTGACTGCCCTGAAAGTGTCTCATTTGGAGCCTTCCATCACCAGCTAGGAAGAGTGCAAAATGAAACAGAGCGCCCTCGCAGCGTTAATGTTTATTTTTAAAGGCACGAGAAGCCCCTTGGACCGCAGTGAACCAGAGGGTCTGTGCATTGACAAGTTTCCACGGGCATTGTGAGGATGTTGATTAGTGGGAGCCCACGAGGACCCTCGGTGGATTTGCTGCTTATTGTCTTTGTTGTAACTATAATAGGAAAAAGGACGTGTCTGCCCATGGGGGCAGCTCCCGCAGGAGCCCTGCTCCAAAGCACCACCAGCAAAGCACTGGTGATGGGTCCCCACTGCAGGAAGCGGGTCTCCTGTATTGATGGGAGATCCCTGTACTCCCCCCTGCAGCGTCAGCCCCCAGAAACAGAGTCTCAGCAGAGCAGCCTCCCCGCCACCGAGCTGGCTGGTAGCGATCATTCACATAGCTCTGCTTGGGCTGGGAGGGTGGAAAACACCCTGGAGACTGAGCCCGGATGGGGTGGGCAGACAGCCTGCCTCCACCTCCTCTCTCCAGGGACTGAACGCTGCACGAGGAGCCCTGTAGGACAGGGAGCTGGCAGATGATTCCGTTTCCATTTCACAAAGGGAGAGAGGGGACTCCTGCCGCAGTCTTTGCTCAAGGACGGGCATTCCTAGCAACGCAGAGGGCTTCTGCTTTATGGGGGGAGTTCGGTCTCTCTCGCCCCTGCTCTTCATGATTTGGCGAACGACTTTGTAAGTGACATTTATCTTCGTACTACTGAACCTCACCTTCCATAACCTGTCAGGGCTTAATAAAACGTCTGCGAGGAATCTTTAGAGGATTTGGAAGGGAGAAGAAAGGAGAAAGGGGAAATGAAGGAAGGGAACTTGTGGGAAAGGAAGGCTTTTTTAATCATGTCAAAACTTGTGCTTCCTTGACGGCATAGATTGCCTGCCGTATGCTTATTTGACTGGACCCCCTGGAGTTCTTTCGTGAATGAAGGGGGACGTTAACGTTCATCAGAATACCTTTGTAATGGGTGTCAAAGTATAGAAAGTTCATCCAGCGAGAAAACGGAAGGCTGAGTGAATGAACAGAGAATAATGGCACCTGCAACAGTGATGAAATTTACTGTCTGCCCAGCACCCACGATGGGCCACACCATGTATGCCCACCCGTTCCGTTTTCGTAAGAACCCTAACCCGTGAGGTGGGCACAACTCCTGTCCCTCATCTTAGAAAGGAGGATGAGCCAACAATGACGTTAATCAAAAGATTTCTTTAATCAAAGAATATTTCTTCAATGTCAGTGTCTGTCCAAAGACCAGTGGTCATATTCAGGCCTGGAAACGATCAGGCCCCGGGCTGAGATGTGCTCCCTCCCTAAGGTGGAGCTGGGGGCCCTCTTCCCCACACCCCAACGGGTCGCTCTCTGGGAACCAAACCCACAGGATGAGAATGTCTTTGCGGTCACCCGTCTCCTCGCTTTACAAATGGAGTCAGGAGAGAATATGTGGAGGGGTTCCTATATAGCACTTCCGAAGATTTGGAGCCAGATGAGAGATTCAGGGGCTCTGGAAGGATCCAGGGCCTCCTTCTTAAAGGCGGAGTGTCCCGTGTCTGAGAATCTGGCAAGGCCGCCAAGCCAGGGAACTTTCCTACGGCCTCTTTCTCTCTAGTCTTTTCTGCCAATGCCTTGAGAACTCATATTCTTTTTCTTCCCCCCACCAACTCCAGCAGCTTTGCCGAGCACCTCCCTGGCCCTCAGGAAATGTTCAGCTGTGGGTGGACCATTTATCCTCCCTCTCGGCTGCCGAATCTTTGTGTGTCCAGGGCAGGAAAGGAGGTAAAAACAGCCGCTTGTGCGGCACCCATGCTGTGCCTCAGGAAGCCTACTCCGAGATTCCTAAGCAGGCTCAAGAATGGAGGCAGAGAACAAGCCAGAATATCCTTGCCGCTTTATTTTACTATTATCTTTAAATGGCAGACTTGTACTTTTCCATTAATTTCAGTTGAGTCAAGGCCCATGACTTTTGTGATCCCCAAATCCTCTGTAAATTCACTGCAATTGGTTTCCCCACCCCCCCACCCCCCACCGCTGCCCAAACCCCTCTCCAGTCCCTGCCTGGGAACCTGCCCTTTAAATTTGACATGGCTAGGATTTTAATCTCTTCTCAAAGGCACAGTGACAATTTCACAACAAAGCAGAGAGGTTGGGGGGTGGGGGTGGGGGGTGGGGGGGGTTGTTTTCTGCTCCCATTAAGAGAGCAACTGTTCTGTCTTTGTCCCGTGGGGCAGCTCTTGGCACAAGACCGGGGAGACCTCGAACTTGGTGTTGCAACATCCATCAGACCCAAGTGCGTCTGGGCTCCTTGAAGGTGAACTGCAGCTGTTTGGATAAAATTCTAAAATCTTGTTTGTGAGATTCTCAGGCCTTGTTTTACAATCGTTCTCCTTGGCAGAGAAACCAGGAAGCTTTACTTTCCCAGGATCCCAGGCAGGTAATTGTTTTCCCAAACTGCATTTTAATCTCTGATGGAAATGGACATTCTTCACTCTGAGAACCTTCGCCCACATCTATAAACCGTCTGTATTTGCCCTGTGCGTTGGAGAAGCCTGACAGCCCCGAGACTCGAGACTCGATTACAGAATGGCCCTCCCTGCCCCTAGATGCGTTTCCCTCTCTGGTTATAATTTAGGGCCATTTACATTTCTAAACAACAGTTAGGAGCCTTTTAGTCTCTTGGAATCTTGGAGCGCTTTCCTCTTCCTCGTAAGCGGCCGGTCACGTCCAGGTGGCGGATGATCTCCTAAGATTGAGAATTGGCAGACTGTGTTATCGGTGCAGTTTTTAAGCAAAGCAGCGTAAGCTCTAACTATCTGGTGGTTTATGCCACAGCCAGGCGCTTTCGTGGCCCCCAGTCTCCTACTGATTTATCCCTAGGCTCCTCAGGACTAGGGCCCCGGTTCTATTCCCATCCCTCCAGCTCACTGGGACTGTGGGACAGCTCAGAGAAGTGGCTGGTGACCAGATAGCACTGTTGAGAGGTGTGCACATACCTGTGAGGCTGGCTTGGTGCCGGGCTCTGGAGAGGGACGGGCGAGTTCATTTTCTACCGTCGTCTCTTCGTGGAGGTAGGGAGAGCGTGCTCCAGGGAGCACCTTACAGCCCTTCCCTGGTGAATTGTCAGTCTGCACACAGGTCGGCCTGGAAGCCCGACTTCTCAGGCACGTCCTGTGCCCCTTCTCTCCAGGTCTCTGAGAGCCAGTGCCACTTCTGAATCCAGAGTTCGAGGCCCTGTCTCCCTGGGGGTCATCCAAAACATAAAGGCCAAAACACTTGAAAAGCCTAACTTGCCATGATGTCTTTGTTATTCTTCAACAGACATCCACCTGCCAAGCCTGGTGCTAGGTTCTCTGACACTGGAGGGGTTCAAACCCGGTTTGAAACACGAGCAGAGTTGCCAGTCCAAGGCAGTCTTCAGCAAACGCCTGGGGGTGGGAGGGGCGTGCGGTGGATGGTGAGAGGTGAGGTGAGGAGGGCCTGTCGGGCCACGTGGCTCTTGTCCATGGTCTCCTAAGGCGGGCTGTTTTAGGAGAGCGGGAAGGGAGAAGACAGGCCTTTCCGGGCTGAGTGGACAGCCTGCTGGTGAAGGGCTCAGGGTAGATATTCAGAGAAGGACGAGGGGACATTAGGTTTTCTGTGGTTATTTTTTAATGTTTATTTATTTATTTTGAAAGAGAGAGAAAGAGGGAGGGAGTGCGAGCAGGGGAGGGGCAGAGAGAGAGAAAGAGAATCCCGAGCAGGCTCCACGTTGTCAGCACAGAGCCCGATGCAGGGCTTGAACCCGCAAACTCAGATCGTGACCTGAGCTGAGATGAAGTCTTAACTGCCCGAGCCACCCAGGAGCCTTGGTTGTGGGGTTTTTTTGTCAGGTGTTCATTGTGCTAGTTGTGCGGAGAGGCAGGGTGGTGCAGGTGAATGAGGTGGGAAACGCAGAGGTGTGGCTGGATAGTTAACACTTCCCCTGCCCTTAGCAAAGGCATGTTCGGTACATTCTATCCAAGGGGTCCCAGCAATCCACCGAAGTCTGAAGATTCCGGCCCTTGGACATACCCACCACGAACTCATTCGTTCATTTTTTGTTTCACTTATTCGCTCACTCGTTCAATCAGCCAACATTTCCTGAGCAAGCACTGGCTCGCATGGACGTTGCGAGGCAGCCGAGAGCAGGAAGGCTCTTGCACCGTGGTCCCCGGGTGCCTGACCACCCACATCAGTCCCCTAGGTCTCCCTCGCACCCCCAGTGGGTCTCTACCGTCAGAAGGGTGTGGAGAAAGGGTGAAAGACAGACCCATTTTTCTCTGGCTGGGTCTCGTCGTCATGGAAAACACTGATTAGCTGGCAAGCGATTTTATCAAAAGGGTTCTCTAAACACTCAATTCTGTTCCCGCCACTGCTCCCCGTCCTAATAAAGTAATATCCTGTGGGCGGACCATGCAGAATGCTGACAGGAACAAAGCAAACTCATCCGGGAAGGTACACAACCAAACGACCGCGGCGGGACTTTGAGCCGACACCGGTTTTTAGCTTTACCTTTGCTTCAAAGTGCCATCCACAGTTTTCACCTCCCTTCCCATCCTCCTAAGCCACATCTCTGGTGTGAGCGCTTCGCGTGTCTCAGGCTTCAAGGATCCCGGCGAGGCTGGTGCCACCGGCCAGCCAACCCCAGGTCACTCTGTTCTAAGAGGTGCAAGCCCCACAGAAAAGTCGAGAGCAGGGGTCACCTGTCCCGCGGGCTCTAAAGACGTACGTAGACTGCTGACCGGTCCCAGTCAGCTTTGTTGTCCCCTGTGGCATAGGGTCCAGGCAAGGTGGGCTCCCCGAGAACATTTCTGGGCATGTGCAAAGTGGAAGGAGGGGAGAGAGGGGGTCAGAGAAGCGGCTTTGAATCTCATCTCCAGTGTTTTAGTAGGTAGTTAGCTCAGGCCACCTCTCAACTTCTCTGAGCTCGGTTTCTTCCCCTTTGAGTTTCTTCTTCAACCCATTGGTGAAACAGGTTTGGCACCATTGGGGACCTCAAATAAACTAACCGGGGCTGGAATTCACCTGGGATGGCCCAGCACAGCTATGCCAGCTGTTTACAGCCAGCTGAAATCCACCCTGATTGGCCTGGGTGCACGCCGTGCTGGTTGGTAAATACTCTGGCTGTGACTCCTGGAAATAATTTGTGTGAGAGAGTTTGCAGACAGAACAGCGCACTGTTAGCTAGTTTCACTGTGGCTTTTGGGTAGCTGCCTTTTCCAAGTCTAACTTAAAATGCATTCCCTATATACATTTCTTCCTCAGCTGACAAATTAATATTCTTCAAATTAGCGTATATCCTTTGAGGCTCAGCAGAGGAGAATTACTGCAACGTCGAAGCTTAAACATTCTTGCCCAGTGTTTTCCATGAGTGCTGATGACTTAGCTTCCCGAAGTTCCAGGGCATGAAACATACCTGAGCCTTGGAAAGTGACCAGAGGGTCACTCATGTCGGCCTTTTGAATGATGATTATATTCGAGGAAGGTGACTCAGGGCATAATATGACGGACTCCTATAGAATGTCAAGGTCTCCCTTAATTTTGATTTGGGGTTCCGTGTGACATCGTAGGCGAAATGCCAGACAATAAATGTTTTTGAAAGGGGGGTGTGCTCTGTGGTTCTTAATGGGATTCCACGAAATTAAATGTGTGTGTATAATAAATATGTCTATATATCTTTGAGAATTAAATTAAAGCTACGTACCTTCTTTTCAGAAAAATTCACACAGGGCATTTAGCCTTATATTTTCAGGGAATTTATGGATGACTCAAGGCTGTAAGCATCCTAACAAAGGGTTCTGTTATCCAAAGGAGGAAACCCTGTGTCTAATGTCCCTTTCTTTGCTAAGATTCTCATTGTTTTTCTCACTTAAAAGGAAACTTCAAGAAGGGGCATCTGGGTGGTTCAGTCGGTTGAACGCCCAACTCCTGGTTTCGACTTTGGTCATGATCCCAGGGACATGGGTTGACCCCCATGTCGGACTCCATGCTGAGCGTGGAGCCTGCTTAAGATTCTCTCTCTCTCTCTCTCTCTCTCTCTCTCTCTCTCTCTCTCTCGACCCCTTGACCCCTCTCCTTCACTCACACGCTCTCTCTCTCTCAAATAAAAAAAAAGAGAAACTGCAAGTCAAATTTTATTAGAGTCAATATTATTCTACCATAAATATTTCTTAATAACCACTTCCTAAAATTTCTCAGCTCAGTCCTGTCAAGACTACCCAATGACAAAAAGTCTGGTACGAAAAAGCAGTTTCATATAATTATAATAGTTCATAGTAACAGGACTTGGTATCCAATAACAGGAAAAATTATTCTATGGACATGTATTTATTTTGAAGCTTAACTCAAATAGGAGTAATGTTTTTTCTTTCCTCGCTTGTACAGGGTGGAGATAAACTTTTTTCTTTCAATTTGTTTTTCCACATCTATTTAGAGCAGTCAAAATAGGAAAACTACTACACAGGTCCTAACATTCACTTCCTCCATCCGTTTTTTGCAATCGGTCCCAGGTCTGATGGATATAACGTTTTAAACATGCCATTTATTTTTATTTTAGTCTAAATGTCCCTTCAGAAACACCAAGGGAAAATATTTTTAGCCTCACTAAAAAAACAAACAAACATGTTTAAACAAATAACACCCAAAACGTCCAGGTGGAATTGGTGTTCTCAGAGTTTGCCTGTTTTAACAGTGAGCCCATAAGATACATACGCTGCAACAGAATTTCTCTTCGTCTTGGATATGCCAGTTTCTTTCAGGAATTAAAACAAAGAGAAGACTCGATCGTAACTTCTGCAACGGAACTAAACCTGTTGTGTTGAAAGGTGTTTGCGAGCTAGACAATCAGCTGCCTTTTCCCCTCCGTTTTTAATCACTGTGCAGAGCCAGTGGAGAAAATGGAGAAAAAGAAGAGCTAGAAAAGGCCTAAATGCTGAGTTCAGCCCCATCTGGGCTCCATAAAGATCGCCTTTTCTGCCTTCGGGGTCTCACAGGAGACTTTTTACATTTTCGGGTAGAATTAGTGGTTGAAAATTCTTCACTTCCTGTTTTGATCCTCACTCTGAGGACAGGATCCTCGATCCCCTGAAGATCCGAGGAGGGAAAATAATTATATTTTGATTAAAAAGCAAGATCCTTCTTACCAGTGCTTCAGGGTCGAACAGCCAGAGCATCTTTAACGTCTGTAATTGCTCTCGCTCCGTGAGCAGGTGAATGTGGAGTTAATACTCACGAATGAGTCAATACTGTTCACCGAGTGATTACCTGGTGATGTGCTTCCTTCATTTTAGAAATTGTTCATAGAGATTGCATTCCCTCGTGGGGTTCTGAATGGCAAGCCTGTGGCTAAGCCCAGCGCTCTGCATTAAGGGGTCGGTTGGAATACTCTGTGTCTTTACATGTCCCCCCCAACTATAGGTCAGTCAGATTTTCGATTTTATTAATTACATTTATTACCTCTATCTCCTATAACTCGAAGCATGGTAACCATATATATTTCTGCCTAGCAGTTTTCTAGTTTCATTTAGCCCGTGGCGTCGGATAGATCTTTTGTGAGTGATCTTAACTAGACTTGTGCCAAAATAAATGACGTTATCTATCTGTCAGTTGAGGGTAGTAGCCCTTCTCGTCTCGTGATTATAAGTGCTTTTCTCTTGCAAGCCTCCTGAACTCTGTTGGGACCTCAGTTGCTAAGCATTTTCATTGCCCTTTATCTGAATTTATCAGGATCTCCTAACCTCCCTCACCTCGGCAGTGAATCAGGCTTATTCACACCACACAAGAACAATCGCAGGCAGGCACTGTGAAATGTATCAGCAGGCTATTTAAATCCTTTTATTTCCTAAAAGTTTCAAAGGTCAGATCTTTGAAATTAAGGGGTTTGTCCTTTTCTTAAGACCTCATTAGGCTGGGGACTGAATCTTGAAAAGTGTATAAACTCTCACCATTGGCAGGGTGGTCATCTATATCACACATGCCTGTGAATACATCGGCAAAACAGGGTTTTTAGACTTCTGCACAAAAAGTTCACTCCGCATTCAGAAAGGAAGAAAACATTAGTTGTAACAGTGAGAAAACCCCACAGAAACTTAGCTTAAAATATTTTATGAACATCTGAAGGATCAATTGTTTTCCAATGTTCTCCCAAAAAGTCCCTTCACCAAAAATGTCTAATGAAAAGGTTGTCTTCTTTCTGATTCTAAGTTTTTAGGAGAAGGTGCCTGATTGGTTTAATTCTCTTTGTGCCAATGCCCAGCCAACTGCCAATAACGGCACAATGACCTTCTGTGACTAGTCTGATTGATTTCATCCCCTTTTTCACGTTTTCATTTGTACCTGTTTCCTTACGTGCAGAATAGAAATACAAGTGAATGAAGGTTTCCAGGGGTGCAGGTGGCTTCAAGATTTGAAGAGGACGGGAGGGAAACCTTGTAGAAGGATAATGAAGCCGGGGAAAAATCTCCAGAAAGGGAGATTATGGGTCATGTAAGCATTTTTGCCATGTTAGTGGAAGATTCTCTCTGATGTGGGGCTGGGGTCAGAGCCTTTTCTCCCTGAACGCCAAAGGTGGCAGAGAGGAAGCAAAATGTAATGTGGTCCCACAGAGCTCTGCAAGGGTAAGTGAAGGTCATAAACAATAATTCAAAATAAGAGTAGCACCCAGGTGCCCAAGGTACTAATTGCTACCATCAAGTGCTTACTGTGTACAGGCACAGTTGAGCTCTTTGCTGTATTCTTGCAGCCATTTAGAATCCAGGGTCGAGGGCACCTGGGTGGCTTGTTGGTTAAGTGTCCAACTCTTGATCTCAGCTCAGGTCATGATCTCATGGTCATGAGACTTGAGCCCTGCATCAGGTTCTGTGTTGGATGTGGAACCTGCTTGGGATTCCCTCTCTCTCTCTCTCTCTCTCTCTCTCTCTCTCTCTCCCTCTCCCTCTTTCCCTTTGCCTCTCCCCACTCATGTTCGCCCTCTCTCAAAAGGAAGGAAGGAAGGAAGGAAGGAAGGAAGGAAGGAAGGAAGGAAGGAAAGAAGGAAGGGAAGGAGGGAGGGAGAAAGAAAAGGAAGGAAGGAAGGAAGGAAGATTAAAACAAATAAAATAAAACCCATGTTGCTAGATGCTGCCTCATCTGCTTGGTTTTGATTAGCTCTGTCATTTATTCATTCTTAATAATACTAATAACTAACATAGAGTACTTACCATGCTCCAGGTACTACTTTAAGCAGATTATGTGTAATAACTCATTTAATCCTAACAAGAACTGAATGAGATAGGTCCTGTCATTCTCCCCACTTGATAGATGAAGAAACCAGGGCACAGAGATAGATTTAGCACCTTGCCCAAGTTCACACAGTAGTTTGTGGCTGAGCCAGGATTAGACCCGTGTTTGTGTTCTTAGCTACTGCGTTGGGCTTCCTCTCAGGTGCTGATCACTGATTACAATCGTAATATGGCTATTAGTTATATGAGTTTACATGGAAAAACGTAAAAAAATATAAAACAGGGGCACCTGGGTGGCTCAGTCAGTTAGGCATCCGACCTCGGCTCAGGTTATGATCCCACTGTTCATGAGTTCGAGCCCCACATCAGGGTCTGTGCTGACAGTTCAGAGCCTGGAGCCTTCTTCACATTCTGTGTCTCCGTCTTTCTGCCCCTCCCCCATTCACACTCTGTCTCTGTCTCTCTCAAAAATAAACATTGGGCCACTTGGGTGACTCAGTTGGTTAAACGTCCAATTCTTGATCTTGGCTCAGGTCAAGATCTCACAGTTCATGTGTTCGAGCCCTGCATCAGGCTCTGCGTGGATGATGCGGAGCCTGCCTGGGATTCTGCCTCTCCTGTTCTCTGCCCCTCCCCCGCTTGTGTGCATGCTCTCTCTCTCTCTCTAAATAAACTTACAAAAATTTAAAAATAAATAAACATATAAAAGTTAAAAAAAAAAGAATATAAAACAGACCATCTCTGTTCTCCCCAAAGATAAAATTTAAAAAGAGGATTAAAATTACCTTGATGATGTCCCCTGGTGTCCATCTCTGAAAGAAAACGCAACTCTTTTGTCTGCATTTAATTTAGAAAACGAGGTCCTGTTGCTCCAGACAGCCCCCAAGAAGCCCTCCATGGAATCACTTAGGGAGTGAAGGTCGCTAGACGTTATTGGGCACCTGCCGCCTGCCTGTGCTTGTAGATGTGCGAAGCCCTTGTCAGACTTTAAGAATCTGGGACGATAAACCAGGACCTCAGAATCAGGCCTATCGATTCAGCACTCTTAGGCCAATAAGCAGGTCTTATCAGAAACCGAAGACCCCAAAATAAAGACTCACGGCCGCCGAGCCTCTTCCGTGTGTGTGAAGCGGTGTTTGTGTTCACCTGTTTACTTTGGATTCCGGTAGAGAAAGTGCAGTAACCGTCCGTCCGCAGTGTTCTAGACACCGTCCTCGGATGACCCTTCCTCTTCTTACGGATACACAGACCACCTAGCAAACCCTGACGTTCCAGGAGGACATTTTACTTAGCAGAGCACGAGGGAGCCTCTGGAAATTCGTGCGACAGAGGCCCAATTTACCAGTGAACGGAGCTGTTTACATTTCCCTCCGATTGGAAGCATATCAAAAGCTTCAGGGCATCAGAAAATGCGAGCTACATAACAAAATTCCGAGTCCAAGCATGTCATGGGTTTTTGGCTCTTGATGTCAGTTATGGGGGATTATAACCCTGGTGAGATTCTCAGCGCAGCACTGGCAGTCTGTCTTAGAACGGCAGCCGGCTGCGACAATGACCTCTAAGACTGTGGAAATGTACCCTCCAGGGCTGCTGTTTCTCTCCTCAGCTTTTGGCCTGGGCAGCCAGTCCCAGTACTGACAGGGTAGCAGCTGCTCAGGGTCCAAAGGGACTTACAGGTTCTTGGCAGTGAAGGAAACAAGGATGTACGGGAGCCCTTGAAAAGCCCTCTGGTCGTCCCTGCTGCCTTTAGGCAGGACCACCCAACTGTCCCAGCCAGTTGAAACCAGTCCTATTTTAAGACCTCTGGAGAAGGAACTCCAAACTCCCTTTGTCAGCTTTGGCAAATGCTGGCAAAATGGTCTTCGGTAGCTAGGCTGTCCCATCAGCAAGAAGAGGAACCTGTCTTAGAAAGTGATAGGATCGGGGCACCTGGGTGGCTGGGTCGGTTGGGCGTCTGACCCTTGATTTTGGCTCCAGTCGTGATGTCATGGTTGTGGGATCAGGCCTCATGTCAGGCTCCGTGCTGAGTGTGGAGCCTGCTTGGGATTCTCTCTCTTCCTCTCTCTATGCCCCTCCCCACCCCCTCTCTCAAAAATACATACATACATACATACATACACTTTTTTTTAAAAAGCAAGTTATATGATCTAAAATGTTCCAGAGATAGATGATAGATAGAAAGATAGATAGATAGATAGATAGATAGATAGATAGATAGATAGATGATGGAGAGAGGGAGGTAATAGATGAATAGAAGGGTGGGGGAGGAAGGGAACAAGGGAAAGAGAGAGGGAGACAGAGAGGAAAGCTAGTTGTGAAAGATAGCTAAACCCCAAGCAATGGGACATTTGAGAAATATTTATTATAGAATTATATGCCAGGGGAGTCCCCTAAACCCCATTGGAAACAGATGCCACCTTCTCTCACGCTCCTAGAGCATTCTCCACATACCTCTATTATAGCACCTTCTTGTGCTGCAACATGAGAATTTGCTAGCTCTTCGTCTCCCTAGCTACAGTGTGAGCTTCATAAGGCAGGGATTGTATCTTATTCTCGTGTGTAGCCTCAGCATCTAGCCCAGTGTCTAGCTCCATGGAAGGGAAGGAGGGAGGGAGGAAGGAAGGAATGGAGAGGGGAGGGAGGGAGGTACGTAGGTCACCCAATATGAGAAATAAATCCAGTTCCCTTAAGGAGTGCATCATTCCTAAATCTTCGATGTTTAACGTTTTCCCACCCAAACTAGACCTATCTGACGTCCCACTTCGCCTCGGTGAACTGTCACACTCAAAGTCAATACGATTATATAATCTGCCCGGTATTGGAAGGATTTGTTAACACTTATCTCTGTTTAACACCTTTCTAAGGAACACCCATTCATTGTAATGTTATTTGTCTCTGAAATGATTTCCCCCCAAGTATATTTCATGTGAGTTCATTGTTTACATAGATATGCATTTTCCACGGTCCGAGTACTATTGTGTGGTCTTGGCCAGTGAGAGCTGGTGTGGCACACCGGAGGGTAGCCTCTGGTTCTGTGACTACTCGTGTCCTTGTGCACATATTCCCAGCCATAGCATCCTCCCCATGTGTGCCATCATGGAGTATGTTCTGTCTCCTCTGACTCTCTTGCTACTGTTGACACACAGTGGCTGGGGAAGAGGCGTGGGAGTAAAAGCCCAGCTCCTAGTGCCATCGGGGGAAGTTTCGGGAAAAGGGCAAAGCCAGCTGGCAATTCAGGCTTGCCAGGAATTCCTGGGACCTGGAAACCGGTGTCACCGGTGTTCTAGCCTGGAGGGTCACTGTGTAAGGAATGGGGAGCAGTGGGAGCTGCAGGCACGGCGTGACTTTGTGGGGATCTTAGGACCATGGGAGGTGACAGAGTGCGATGCTAGGAACGTCACTCCACGGGGACCCTCAGCGTCCGAGGTTGCGTCCCAGAGCCAGGCAGGATATGCGTGTATTAGCCCTGCTGTCCATGAGAGCTCCGGGAAGCTAATCTGTCTGGGGTAAACCCCCTCCCTTCCCAGATCATATCCTCTCATCTTTCAAAGCCCAATCCAAGGTTTGGCCAAGTTTCTCCTCCTCCTCAGGATATTCTCCTCCCCTTGGAGCTCTCGCTCTCTCTCTCTCTCTCTCTCTCTCTCTCTACCTTAGCACCTGCTGGCATCCCTCTTGTCCTGTGAGCTGTCTCTCTCCGGGGCCCCGTGCCAGGCTGTGGATAAAGGCCTGAGTGCCTGCCATACTGCAGATTCTTTCTGCAGAGGGTGACCAGACCCTTACACCGAGGGCCAGGCGTTGTGTCTTGTGGGCCTCCGACCGCAACCATATCCCATGTTGGATTAAAGCGCCCAGTTTAACAAAGGGGCAACGGACTTGCTCACGGGTAGACGGTACAGCCGGTGAGCTGATGTGGCACAAGGACTCGGCCCATTTGGGGCATTGGTTTTCGATGATAACTGTCTGGATCAATTAGACCCTTCCTGGGAGTTGTCACTGTATTTCACGTCATCATAGAGCTTATTTGTGCTTTCCCTTGGGCTGGGGTCTTTTTATTTAATGTTTTATTTATTTTTGAGAGACTGAGTGCAAGCGGGAGAGGGGCAGAGAGAGAGGGAGACACAGACTCTGAAGCAGGCTCCAGGCTCTGAGCTGTCGGCACAGAGCCCGACGTGGGGCTGGAACCCACGAACCATGAGATCATGACCTGAGCCGAAGTCAGACGCTTAACCCACTGAGCCACCCAGGGGCCCCAGGTCTTTTTTATTCCCTCTCTAGATCATCAGGTCCTGGAGGACAGAGTCTTACCTAATCCTTCTTTCCTCGCCCTCTGTCCCTGGGTTCTTGGCATTCAGGAAATATTGAGCAGGTGAATATGAAACACGTTGGCCTGATGCCTTCACCCAAGGACTGGCCTACTCTTCTGGCTTCTTCTCAGGTTCTGCAGCCAACGATACAAGAGAGAAGGGATCAGAAAGGTCTCAGCATCCCTGAGCAGTGTGAATTGGGCCACTGGAGAGGGCAGTGGAGGCAACAGCAGCAGCTGGCCAAGGATGTGGTTGGAGGGATAAACACACAAGATGCCTGCGGGCCGCCCAGGCCAGAGAGGTCTGAGGCTTGGAGTCTGGGATGTGGGGACAAAACAGTCCTAAGACAATGAAGACAGAGCCAGAGACACGAAAAGCGGACAGGGGCAAGCCCGTGGAGAGGGACAGACACACAGACAGAAATACCAAATGATGTTCATCCAAACGGGAACACGTCTGCCCGTGCTAGCCAGCGTGAGCTCCTGCTTACCCCCAGCCCCAGGTGGTAAGAGCCTCAGAAGCAGGGGATCTTGTATTTTGTTCACCTCGCTACGCCCAGGGCCCCACAGGACCCACATAGGGCCTGGCACACTGTAGGCTCCCGGTCATGGTTTTTAACCTGAGCCAAATTGATAAAAAAGGATTTCGCAGCCTGTCTTGATGCTATATCCAGAGGGCTACCAAGGTTTCAATCACCTTGAATGTTATGAAGTTCTCTCCCTTAAATCTAACTGCGCTTTCCTGACACAGCTTAAGTCCATTTCCTCTCCAGTGGCTTAAAATGCACGGGATGATTTTTCCGCCATTCAGGAAGAAGGAATGCTGTGTCTAAAGCCTGGATTCAATAAAGCCAGATTTTTAAAAAACAGCTCTTAGCATCTTCTACTACAGACACTGGTCTGGGCAGGGCTTTTTACTTTATTGAATCCAGCTGAATAGCTTGACTACATTAATAATGGGGCTTCATTTCCAACCACTGCCTCCCAGTCTTTTCCCCTAAAAGCCTTATGGTACTTAAGCAACTGCTAATACATGAATAATTGCTGGTGGCATCATTTCCTGCCATGATTTGACCACCAGGATGAGGTTTTTCTTCTTGTACCTAATCTGGAGTTCTCGAGCATGCCATGTGTGGGCTTGCAAGATCATATTTATAAAACACAGTAAACAAATCCAACTGTAGCTATGATTTGGGCTGCACTGAGGTTCTCTGTGCTGAGAAATTAGGGATTTGGGAAGATTCTGTCGGGCGTATAGTAACATTGGTCTGAAGGGGATCCTCCCTCAAGCTTGTTGAGACGTTTGAGCCGGTATCTCCACGGAGCGTGGGTAGTGCCGTTTTGAGGTCTCCCAGGATGGCACAGTTGCCTTCCTGCATTTCAAGGGGACGCTGTTTACTTAGTGCCTGTATCGCCCTACTTCCTTTTGAAGTCTCCCCGGAAGATGACATCACATCATTAGTTCTCTTTACGTTGGACTTGAGTGATGATGGTCTTTAGCATACATAAGCGGACGAGGTATCCATGTAGAAGGCCGCTGAAAACACACCGCTTCGCTGCAACAGGAAAGTCGCTTAGCCCTTAGGAGCACACACGGGACCCACATGGCCTGTGTCTAAATCCAGCTCGGACACTCTCTGGCTATTAGTTACCTACTCTGCCTCAGTCTCCTCATACGTGATGTGGGGATAACACTACCTACCTCACTGCGTCCAGACGAGATCCCGGTGAATTGATATTTGTTAGATGCTTACGTCGATGCTTGTGCGTGGTGAGATGTAAGTGCCCGGCGTTGCCTGTATTTATTTGTCCTTGTGTTGAAGAACCAATGCATTTATTCCTCTCCACCCAGCCGCCGACTGGGATGAGCGGTAAAGTCTTTCAGCCGGCACGCAGTCAGATTTAACAGGGGGCTAGAGACTAGGCACGCCTTGCCGGTCACACCTTTTCGGCAAAAATAAATGATTAGTTCTTTTCATCTGGAAGTCCCATCTGCCCATTGCTGTGGGGCCGGGGACTGCGGGGATGTGCAGAGCGAAATTCCTCACCGCCCTCCTCAGAGAACCTGCAGTCGATGTGGAAAGCACGACTATCATCCGTCCAGTAGCAAACTGAGACCAGAGAGCTGACATGATGAAGTATCAAAGTGGAGGAGACGTACACGGTCAGAGAGCAGGCAAAAGAGTTTTTAGAGTTGGTTTAATAGAAAAAAGGAAGTGAGAAGGAGGTAGGAAACACTATCTAGAGCGTTCGGCAGCTGTATCACCCGACGTCCTTCCTCCAACAGTCCCCCGTCCCTGAGCTGGGCCCTGCACCTTCTGCAAGTGAGAGAAGAATAAAGACAAACTGGAGAAATAAAAACGTTTTCACGTATGTGAGTTATCAAGTCAGACCACAGCAGATCCCGGGAACGTTTTTCTGTTTTGGAAATGAAGCAGTGGTGGGCTGTGTGAGTGCATGCATGCGTGTGTGTGTGTGTGTGTGTGTGTGTGTGTGTGTGTGTGTGTGTGTGTGTATGAGGGGGGGGGGAGAGGGAGCGCTCCTCTTCTTAGGTCTAAAATCGACTGGGACAAAAAGAAACAGAATTCGGATCAGTCTTTTGTTTATGTGGATCTTCATCGTGTGAGATTTTTATGGGTTTTTCTCAGAGCTTCTTGATAGTCTGCTAATACAAAATAAGTTTATGAGGTCGTTTGCCTGTCTCTTTCCTCCTCGGGACCTTTTATTTTTCTCTCGCTGGATGATGTGCTCTGCTTCCTCCGTGGGGCCCGTCCCAGGCCGGAGCCGGGAGCACGCAGTACCCAGCAGCTCATCTGTATCACGGTCGCTCAGCCCCCGTGAAGGGAAATAAACAGCACGTGGGAGGGGGGAAATCTGTGTTCTAAGAACTGCTTTGGTTTACACATCTATAGATACACTCAACCAGTACTGCGGGTCACATGTACCGGCTGGTGAAACTGAGCATGAGTCACTTTTAAATTACTCATAGAGCAAGAAATATGTTTCTTTAAAAGCCAGCGCCGTTGGCTTCCACACGGAGCGGGGGGGTGGGGGGGGGGTGGGGGGGTGGTGGTGAGCAGGAGGCCTCATAAAGCACCCGGGCCTCCCGTGACAGCTGGCCTGCACAGGGCATCTGGCGGGAAGCTTCGAGGGGTCCCGGGCCCGAGGGCTCTTTGCCGTATGTTAGATTTGGAGGTGAGACCCTCCATCAGTGGAGACCCCTGTACCGAGGCAGCTGGTGCTTAGGATAAATTTGCGAGTTAGCCCATCTTTGTTTTACAGCCTCACTTTGTAATGGGCGCTAGAACTCTTGATGAAGGCCTTCAATTACTCGGTCTAGTGGTGGAGACCAAAGCCTGTGGGCCGGAAGTGTGGAATAGTATGTCCATTCGACAAGAGGTCGGGGAGGGGGAGGCTGAGGAGAGACAGATCCAACAGGGATCGTGTCGTGGAGTACGGGGACTTCAGCTGAGCCTTGAAGGGCTTAGTTTGCTGTGAAAGAGAAGGAATGACATCCCAAGCGACGTGGAAAAACCATCTGAGCCACACACACACAAAAAAACGCATAAATGACAAAAATGGCATGCTGGTTTTTTTCTGTTGGGAGCCTAAATTTTTTTGAAGTAAAAAATATACATATACAGGACGAGAACAATCACCAAGGGAGCCCAGGGCAATGCTTACTAAATTGGTCCAAAAGAGGGATTTCACCAAATGCAAATGAACAAAGAACAATACATGTGACTCAAAATATCCGTTATGCTCTTAGGCGAGAGGGTGTGAGGCAGGGAGGTGACCTTTGAAAGGTTTTAAAGTTGTAAACTTTTGCAACCACATTGTTTTGATTGCCGGGGGATTTAAGAAAGGATTACCTCAGGGTACCATTTTGGAAAAGTGATTTAAAAAAAAAAAAAAACCTACTTCCTGCATAATATTTTAGGATGGTTTTGTTTTGTTTTGTTTTTTTCATTCTGTTTTTGCTTTGAAGACCGACAGTCCAAATATCCGTGAAGTGGGTCGGCCTTTCCTGAGACACTACCACCCAGAAGAGTGGAGGTGCCTGGCTTCCCCTCCGTCCGTCCACTCCCGGTCCCTCTGCCAGAATTGCGGTTCACTGGAACAAGGGTACCTCCTATTCCCACCCCAGAGGAAGTACATTCAGCCTTGATTTTCCTCTCGGCCCAGCCCCTCCCCCCTTCGACAGGCCAGGAGGGCCACCTCCCATCAAAGCACTGTCCCTTGCTCTGGGCCAGACTTTCCCTGTTGGTCTCTGAAATTTGGGAAACAGGAAATGTTAAGAAAATGTCTAATTTGCCTGGTCTTGCGAACTCCTCTTCCGATGTTGCAACAGAATTTTGGAAACGAGCTCAGCGCTCTGAGCCCTGCTCGCACCCTCCTAATTGGAGAGCGTTTGCTCCTTTGAGACTCTGGTACATTTGACTATCCAGCCTCAACTTCCCTCTTTCTAAACATGTAAACCCCAGCGCCTGAAGATCAAAACCAGAAAAACCCATGCAATCTGTTACATGATCAAGTGCCAGCGGGGTTGCAGAGCGGGGCCTGTGCGCCCGTCCCTGAAAAGCCCCTTGGCATTTAATAAAAGCACCGTCCCTGCGAACGTGTCTGTGCAGGTTCACGCACCATCTTCAGAACCTTCGCTACCTGTGTTTGTAGGAGATGATTGATGATTAGCCTCTCTTCCCACACATTTGGCTTTGATAATCTCCATGCACAAGAACATGCAGATGCAAATCGTTTAAAAACAAAGTGGCTTCCAGGGGTCTTTCTGGGAGGGTGGAAAAGCTCCCTATCTTGACGGAGAGGGGGCGGGGGTTCCAGGCGTGTATGCGTTTGTCAAAATTCGTGAAAATGTACACAGAAAACGTATTCATTTTGCTATACGTAAATTACAGCCTTGATGGGAATTTTTTAAATACTAAAGGGGCTTGAGGGTAGAAAAGCTGAAAAGTGGGCGTGATGTAAATAGCCCCATTTAAAGAGATGTAGAAACATAAGGGTTGGCCAGCAGAAATGAAGCAGGGAACATATGTGGGCAGTCCCCACTGTACGGGAAATCTTTGCAAGGTGAGCAGATTGAGCCCAGTTTATAGACACGATAGCTGGTTATGTGCACGCGTCTGTGTTTTCACATGTGGGGGGGTTTTCTTTTCATCTTTATGTCCATTCTTGTTTGGCTCATTTCCCTATTCAGTTGGATTTTGTCTTCGATTTCCTGAATATGACTCCTCCCCAGTACCTGATATCTCAGGCCTGTAAGAAGTGAATGCCCAATGAACGTCCCTCCCTCCAGAACACTCTACTGAAATTAGCCAGGGCATGTTGGCCTTAGATGCATAATGTCAAAACGGAAAGTGAAAGGAGAAACATCCATACTTGTGCTAGTTTTGAGAAAATTCCCACGTCTCTCTGCTCCTAAAAAAAAAAACCCACTTCAGCACTTACTTTGGAAAAACTACTTTTGCCTAACCAGAAAAAGAAAACTTGGTACTCCGTGAGTAGTGATATTTATTTTAAAGCAAGGAAACACTTAATGATTATGTCTGCATGTGGGCGGGGGGCGGGGGGGGGGGTACCCTGGCTTTTCCTCCTGTTCCTGGGGAATTAGAACAGGTGTGGAAATTCCCCCAGGTTATACTGTGTCAGTTGACACGTTTGTATACAGAGTTTCATGTGTGTTTTTTTATTTTTCTGAAAGTTATTCTCTTGTCATCATCTCATCTTGAAACTAGAGAGGAAGGGAATGGAAAAGCAAATTGCTAATATCAGAGGCTTCTGGAAATTCCCCTTTTATGGTACACGAGTCTTTCTTAAGAACAGTTCTCTTTCGGTTGTGTTTTTGTGATTTGGGTGAAAACCACTCTGCTCGGCCCGACCTCTGGTTCACTTAGGCATGATCCCAGCCCTCCGGAGAGCAAGGGGCTGGCTCCGGACATGGCCAGGGGATGAAAAGTTGATGTGTACTGCTCGGGAGGAAAGAGACCCATGTAGAGACTTTGTTTTTAAAGTAGATAAACTGAGCATAAATCCACATTCACATGATTTAAAATCATTAACTTATCCAGTATCGCTTAGAAACCGATGAATCTCACATGAACTAGTGACTCACCCCTGCCCGCGTGGTGGGCAGGCAGGCAGCTGTCTAAATATCTATTGGCATTTTGTATTAACGAACTGTGATCAGTTCCAGTTACACCCCGGCTTCAATGGAAGCTCACTGACCTGTTTTCGAGTCAGTGCAGTGCCGGCTTATTTTAGAGCAAAATGCTTTTTTTCCCCACCCAGCTTCAGAAGATGCGTGGTTAAAGACAGATGTAGGCCTTGGATTCTGGTGCTGGGACAGGCTTGTGTCCGATGTGCCCGCAGGTGGACAGGGCCAGCGTGGGGCCAGCGGATGGAAGGAGCCCCTGGAGGAAAGGCCATCTTGCTGCTCCTGGGACTGGCTGGCAGGCTGCCTGGGGGCGGAGGGCCCACCACAGACTCATGCTTGGAATGTGGGAAGCATGTGCCAGCCAGTCCCAAAGCTGGGCTTTGAGGGACTATGCTAATTAGCAAAGCCCCTGCTAGGGTCAGGTCACTGGGCGGCCAGGTAAACAGTATCAGGTTATTTCTGCACCGGCAGACGGAGGCGGTGGGCTAGAGCCCTTCCCCGCGTAGAGTGGTTCTTGGCAGTTACTTATTAATTGTACCTCAAGGCACCGCTAGGTTCGACAAGAAAAATACTCCTCCAGCAGCTCTCTCTCTGACTTCCTCTCTCCCCCAACATCCTCACGCTCTACTCCTCCAGCGTGGGAAACTGAGGGCACCTCCTACCTGGGAACTCTGAGCACAGCCAGCCTCCCAGGCCCCTGGAACACACAGCCTGTTCCCTCCTCTAAGGAACTCTAGATCATTCTAGGCCAGGTGAGTGGAGACCCAGTCGGGGCTGTTCTTATGAAATGTCTTGACTTTTGGGTTTCTTTTTCCTGCTACGCTGAGCCCTCTATGTATTTGTTTTCTTTCTAATTTTGGCGTTAGAAATAAAAGAAAAGAATGTTTGGGTACAGTGTAAAAGTTTTCTCGTATCCACGTTGGAAACTCCCCAGTCCCCCTGAAACCGGACAGGTGCCTGTTTGTTTCTCTGTCAATCAACTGTGCGCACTCAGCAGGTCAAGTGCTGGTAACCGGGGTGGACACGGCCCCGTTTCAGTGTTCTAGAAGGACTCGGTGGCTCTGAGTTAGGAGCAAAGCCTGCCTCTCCTCTTCTTTTCTGATCTTCTGATAGAGACCACATCGTGTTCTCTTCACGGTATTTTGATGCCATATGGTGTATAAACACAGGTGTGACCTTTACACCGTGCACGGGGTTACAATATAATGGGCGAGAGAAGATAAAACCAGCTGGAGTTTAAGGTTAGAGCTGAAAACAGCTAATTCGAATTTTCACTGAAAACAACGTCACAGAGCCCGGCACGGGTGCCCTCTAAGGGACGCTCTTCAGTCCCTTCTAAACGAGCCCCGGGCGAAAGGTTTCCACGAAATAAGCCATCTCTTGAGGTGCAGACATGCCTGGTGACACCCACTCTGAGGACACCCTCCTCTGAGGTGCCCTGTGCCTCCTGCCCGGCTGCATGGAGGGGAGTGTTGGGAACTTTGTTTTGTGTCTGGTCCTGGCTTCTGTGCTGGCTGGCATTTCGCTTCTTTGGGACTCCGGTTCCTCACGTACAAAAATAGAGGGACTTGGAACCTGTTCCTTACGCTTCTTGCATTCTGGCTTTTCTGGACGGAGGCTCAGCCTGGAAGCCTAATACCATTTGGGTACTTAATTCTGAGGGGAAAAAAAAATATGTATATGTGCGTATACATATGCATACATATATCAGACCCACAATTAACTTAATTGCTTATTTGTGCCAAGGCTTTCTTTCTTAACTCCGGGACTTGCTGTCTGAATTTGAAGGAGGGTGGCCCCAGATTCATGTTCGCAGAAGTAGCCGCTGCGGCTTTTTCTTACTGAGCAGCCAGCTCAGAGGAGAGGAGACGGAGGAGAAGCTGGAGAGCGAAGTCTCCAAGGTTAACACCACCACCCCAGAGCTGCCTCTGGGCAGACACTTTTACCTGAGTCTCTGGTTGTCCGGGAAGTCAGGACTCTGGGCGCAGAGCTGCTTTGAGGTTATGAAATCCACTGGTTTGCAGTCGCTGAGCAGAGCAAGAGAGGGGCCCTCGGGTCAGGACGTGGGCCTCCGAAGGAAGCCTCTGTTTCTGTTTCTGTGAATGTCAAGTGGACGGGCAGGTGGACATATGTGGCATCCTTGTGGTGCTCAGGGGAGGAGGAGGGGAAGGAAGTACAGCTCTGGGCATTGGGGGAGGAGGGTCCTGCCGATTCTCTAAGGCTGGGGTCGTCAACAGGGGACTGTTGGCAAGGTCTGGAGACGTTATGGGTTGTTTCTGCCAGGCTGGGGTTTTTATTTGAATTTAGTGGGTAGAGGCCACAGAGGTTACTACATATCCTACGATGCCCTCCCCCAAGAGAGAAGTACCTGGCCCCAAATGTCAACTGATCTAAGTCCTAAAGCTAGTTGTGTTTTCTAAGTTGAAAACACTGGGCTGGGGCAAATGGGAAAAGTTATTTGCAATTTTCCCCGCTCAAGGGACAATCTGCCTCATGGCTGTTGGGTGAGGCTTCGTGTTAACTATAGCTTCCTTCACTTCACTCCCTGTCTCTGTCTTCCAGCCCCTCAGCCCTTTATTTCCTTTTTCTTCCTTCCTTCCTTCCTTCCTTCCTTCCTTCCTTCCTTCCTTCCTCCCTCCCTCCCTCCCTCCCTCTCTCTCTCTCTCTCTCTTTCTTTCTTTCTTTCTTTCCTTTCGTTTTGCTTCTCCACAAACTTCATGCATATTAACTGGGTGTTCAGGGATGAAACAATTTCTGGCCTCGAGAAATGCCCTCAGGCAAGACACACAGTGAGAACAGAAGTCCCAAGAATGCTAAGTGCTCCTTCCCTTGGTCACACCTGTGGTCTACACCGGGAGACAGAGGGTGAGCCTCTGACCGGCAAGGAGAAAATGAGGGGAGGGTGCGGAAGAGAGAGGGTGTGACCGGCGCTCCAGGGAAAGAAAGGGGGCGAGGGCTGAAGGTGACCCCGACAGGCCCCCTCTCTTGCCCACCTCCACTCCCTGCCCCACTGGCTGTATTTCTTCCTCCCACCACCTTACTTGCTGGTCCATCCCTCTCCTCGCAGCCACCGTCCTGCTCTTCCCTCTACGCACCAACAGGGGGCAGCAGAGAGCAGCCAACAGAGCCTAAGGCGAGGAACCCAAGGTGGGAACCATGGCCTCACCTAGACTCCAGAGCACCCCTTGGCTTCCGTGCCGACACCTTGATGCCCTGCGACCCTCCTCTTCCGTCAGCCTGTCTCTGCACCCTCAACCCCTGGAGAGCGCTCCCCACCCAGCGCACAGCACATCCCACGCCAACCTGGCCACGGATCATGTTCAGGCTGGTGACTCATCTAGTGTTACTGACTTGCTGTGTGGTTTCTCAGCCTTTCAGACGAGGCTATTTTGCCTCGTCAAGCTGACTGTCCGTCCCCTGAGGCAGGAGCCGTGCTCTGCCCCCGATGTTTCCCCCAGGCCCCGGTCCAGCGCTGTTCCCAGAGTCTGTGCTCCATTCCGTGGATTAATGGGGAGGGCCCTACCATCTGCCGCCTGCCTGCTGTCTCCCGGCAGACCTGCCTTTGCCCAGGCCCTCGCAGCCAATGCTATCACCCCCTCATCTTTATAGGTGAATAACTGAGACCCAGAGGCGTTAGACATCTTGGTCCAGGGCTTAACGCTACGAAGCAGTAGACTTGGAAACCCAACTCGACGTTTTAGACTCTGCCACGCACCGTGTTGCCATCCCAGTGCCATCCAGGCCTAAGAACCTTGTACCGCATCTTCCCTTGAGCACTTCCTTGAGTCTTTATGGATTGTGCTGTTCATTTATTTATTCGCTCCCCATACACACAGCTTCTGCCAGCTGTCAGGCATCGTTAGACCTCAAGAGGACAGAGATGAAGAAGGTCATTGCTGCCCGAGAGGGGAGGGACATGGACACATGGCAGTGAGCTTGGTGGGGAGCAGAGACGGGGGTGGTGGGGAGGGGACGGGCTTGGTCAAGAAGAGTTTCACAGAGGAGGTGCAGTAGAGCAGAGTGTGGAGAGGCACGAGGATGTGGTGTGGGCCAGGCTCAGCTGGAGTCCCGTGGGGTACGAGGCACGGGCTGGGTGTGGCTGGAGGCATGCGTCAGGGCCGGTTGACCCTGCAGATAATGGAGGGTCGCTCAGGGCCTTTGGATGAGAAAGAGGGACATGATCCTTTGTGGTTTAGAAGGAGCCCCCAGCAGCAGTGCTGAGGCGGGTGCCGCAGGGAGCAGGGGGGTGTAGGCAGGTTGGGAGCCGTGCAGTGGGGTAAGGGGATCTGGCATCGGAGGGCTGGAGAGAGGAGGCGTCAACAGAGAAGACAGTGACATGTGTGGGTGGGGAGGGAGGATGGAGACGTTGGGAATGACTTCAGGGTCTCCCACTAAGTTGCAGGCTACCGAGGGCTGACCAGAGGGTTAGAGGCCGATTTTAGGAAGGCTTGATGAGTTCCCTTAACGAGTGCATTGGGTTTGAGGTACCCGAAATATACGTGGATACGTTTGGTTCCGGGTTAGGGTTCCACGGCTCATTGGGAAGCCATCAGCGTAAAGGCCCCTTAGCAAAGTTGTAGCTAAAATAGGAGAAGAGTATGAAGTCTCTACTGCTTGGGGGCAGCCAGTTCCATTAGTCCATCCCTCTGTGTGGAATAGCACTGCATTTTCTTCGTTGCTAAGCTACCTACTCCAGGTCAACAGGAATGGCCCACAGTTGGAAGGTTCAGGGATGTGATAAATAAATGAGTTTCTTCTTTTCTGTACCACTGAGAGTTCACGAACATCCCCAGATTCCACATTCAGGCTTCCCCTTTCCAGGGCCACAGCTGATTTGTAAACATCATCGTCTTATGGAAGGTTCCTCACCTCTTGACTATGCTGTCTGTCTTCCTCTGGACCTGCCATTGGCTTTTTGAACTATCCAGGTCTGTATGGAGCATCCCAGGTGGGGACCTCATGGCTTGGTACAGTTACATGTCCTTTCTGTTGCCTGATGAGGACCAGGCTGGCCTTTGTGCACTGAGATCTGGAGAAACTAGCTTCCCTGACTCCAGATCTCTTCTCCTGGGCTTGTAGCTGACAGCCCAAAGGTATCAAGTCTAGTTTGAATCTTCGTGGTTGTTGTTTAAGAATGACCTTGCCTAATGATATTAGGAAATAAGGTCCTAAAATCAAAACCACAAGCCCTGCAAACAGAACTTTACCAGCTTCCGACATTGCACACTGCTGTTTTCATATGTGTATTTCCTACCACTTCCTTATAAACAAAAGTCCCCAGGAAAGGGACACTGAGAGCTCCGACAGTTCAATGGAAAGACAAGAGAGGGCCAGAAGGGACTCACAATTACTGAGTGCCAGTCCCTGTGCTGAGCTCTTCACAGAAGTCACTTCTCCTGGTGATGACTCCAGCACCAGAGTCTTATTTTCCACATCTTATGAATTAAGAAATTGAGGCTCAGAGAGGTTGAAGAACTCATGTCACCCGAGTTAGATTTAAGCATTCCTGGGAAAGAAAGGACAGTTAACTCATCCAACGCATTGACACAGCGAGTCATGTGCAGAGTCCCGGTTCAAGGCCAGATCTGCCTTATTCTAACACTTGTGTGCCCTCCTTTGCATCGACCTTCATCCTGGAAGGGTGGAAGGAGGAGGCCCAGGATCAGAGGCCAAGCGAGGTAGTTTCTTAGGTGAGAGGGCTGAAGCTGTATGGGTCCACGAGCCTCTTACATTGTCTGCTGAAAGAGCCGTTGTGAAACAGATGGAAAGTACCCAAATTGAAGACACAGTGAGGCATCATCACCCGACCAATCCACCATACAGCCATAATGGGTACTCTGTAATTTCACCCAAACCAAGTAATTACGTCTTCCAGTAAGAAAGGAAGGTGCTGGGACGCACGAGTGGCTCAGTCGGTTAAGTGTCTGACTTCGGCTCAGGTCATGATCTCAAGGTTTGTGGGTTTGAGCCCCACATTGAGCTCTCTGGATCCTCCTCTCTCTCTCTCTTTCTCTCTCCGTCAAAAATAAATAAATATTTACCAAAAAAGAAAAAAAAAAAAAGGAAGGAAGGTGCTGAGAACAGGCACATGATTTATTACATTTTTGCCTCCCGGGAATACTTCTCCTTTTATGATTTGGCAGTAAGAATATTTAGGAGTAGCGCTCTGTACATAGATTGGTTGGCTGTGCACGTGCGCTAGAAAATTAAGGACTAGATTTCATTGTCATCATCCCCTCTGACCGCACTTCACAGCAAAATCTCAGGCGTGTGGATGAATTGGGGGGGGGGAGGGGGGAAGGTTTCTACCAACTAATGAAAAAAAATCTTTAATTTTAGAATCTCTTGAAAGAGATTGTTTTTAAAATTTCAAGTACCCCAAGTCAGGCACACAGAGTGTTGTTTCCAAGTGGTGGCTCTGTTTAGCGAATAATGACCACATCAAAACGCCAGGCTCAGTATGGTGTGCTCTGTTTCTGGTCCCCCAACAGTCACATCAGTTTGGTGTCAGATGCGTGTTTCTAAAGAACTCGAACGTTGTTTTCTCTTAGTGAGATAAACAAACTCCTTGATGTCTATTTATAACCATTCGTTAGCGAGTCTCTTGTCAGCTCTACACGGCAGTTGGAACACACGAGAGATGTTTTGCAGGTTGGCCGTTGAGTCCAGACTGTCTGTTTCGACCAGGGTCTCGGTATCTCCTACCCAAGCCCCTGCTTGCGGCTCTGAATTCGTATTTTTCCGAATGGCGTCCAAAGCTGTTCTGCCAGCTGCCGTAGATTATATATGGAGAGAACAGCTACCAGGTTTCCTCTGTCCCGTGAAGGAGCCTGGCCTTGAGCATTAGCCAACGGGCCCATTTAACTCTGTTTCCCAGCTCATTTCTCCAAGGGCTCAGTGCACCACTGAAAACCTTCACCTAACAGAAAGCCAGTGTTTGGGGGGCATTTGGTTTCAACTTGCTTGTGTTTGAACATTTATATTTATAATAGTGCTAATCTCTAAGGGACTCAAATCACATTAAGAGCTTTATCTAAGGCTGCCAAGGAAATTAGCATGTATCCACATGACTGGGAATGATGAGAAATGGGGTTGGGCCTACAGAAATTTAATAAGCTCCGACTTTCATTTCAATGATCTTTTCCATGAGATTGTCTTTTTCAGCCCGCGCAGTCAGGCCTGGGTACACATTTCCCCCTCCGCCCCCAGCTCGTGCCGTCACCTGCACCCCGGGCCCCTCACCGCCGTGGCCACCTTGCTGGGATGAACTGGCCTGCTTTATCCCCTCCTGCTCTGCACTCCCCCCCACCCCCCGGCCCGCGTATCTGTGACACTTACTCGTTCTTTGTTGTCTTTCTCCCTCCTGGCTTCTCACAGACTTGTCTCCTGCTAGAGGGAGAAGAACGTTTGTGACTTTCTCTTGAGCTCACCCCAGAGTTTAGGTCAGGCTAGCCTCGTAACTGTGCCCGGTAAGTAATGTGGGATAGATGGTCAGTCCGTCAGGGGGTGGACCCACCGGTGCACCGGTAGGAGTTAGATAGGCCGTGGGGAAAAGCAGCTGGGGGTCACAGCACACAGTCGGCGTGGGGAAGGGAATTTCGGGGGGAAATCTAGATAGATTGACTTGATCACTCTATCAGGCCAATTTATAGAAAAGGCACAAGAAGGGGAAAATTCCCTGTGAGCCGTTGGAGAGATGAAAGAGACGTAGGGAATGCCCCTTACTGCATTACAGAAGGGGAAACCAAGATGACTTACCGAGTAATTTTTTTGACGCTAAAATGAAAGCTCAGCATAGTCAGGACAAAAAGAGGCGCATTGGCCTTCTCGGTAGAGACACGGCTTGGTACTCTTTGAAGAATGTTGCCCGTCAAACTAGGAGAATATGACAGGAGTCCCCCAGTGGAGGGTGGAGAGTCAATCCCCACTCTCCCAACTGGGATAACTCCTTCGTAAGCATCAGACTTGGCGTTGCAGTCCGACATTCCTAGAACTGTTACTGCCAGAGCTCTGCACGATGACTTAGCTAAGCTTTGGCATTTCGTTAGGAATCCCTATGTAAATTTACTTCTTGATCCCGACACGGAGACTGTTGGTTTATCACTGAAACAGCTCACCAAAGGCCGAGCAGAATCTGGTTGTAGATTCGGCTCCAGGCTTTTGGGTACAGAGCAGCCTTTATAACGACAGTGTCACAGCCTGGGGAGGACGTAACTCAAGGGAAGATAGGAGCAAAGACAAATGCAAAGAGAAAGGGTGATGGCAAAGTAAGAGGGATAAGGGAAGGGGGAAGAAAGAGTAGATATACATAGCAATAAGAGGAGAAAAATCATTACAATGCCCCATGGACAAAAAAAGTGAGTTTTCTGTTTTTCTTCAGGCCCTACTGCACCCACCACTGTTGCTAGAAGGTGAGAGCAGGTGCGTTCTGTGGAACCCACTCTTGAAGTGGTGTCTCTGAAGCAAGAGGGGAGACACCATAGCAATCTTTCTACCAGATCTCTGCTTTTGTTTTGTTTCATTTTGGGGCTGACTCCAGCAAAGTGGGGAAAAATCCTAGGTGGACAAAGGCAACTTCCCTCCCTGAATCTAAAAACCTTGTGTCGAGAGAACCCTTTCTGGAGAGAGCCATCTAGTTAAGCGTTGTGCTTGATTCCACACAGAAACTAGAGAAAGGGTTATTCCTGGCATCTCTTTTCCTCACTGCTAATGCCTCTGCCAGGCCACTGTAGGGACAGTGGAAAGGAATATTGGAGATTCCATCAAGAAAAGGCTTTTAAGGGAAGGCTGTGTTCTTGCATTATTACATCGACTGTCTCTCTGAATACAGGACTGGTTCCAGTTTTTGTTCATATGGGTTGAAAGTGGCAGAATTAAATCTCACCGGGCTAGAATAGCAAATTCGGCAGAAAGAAGTCAAAGCCCTCTATTATCAACCGACACTTTCGATAGAAATTACCTTGGTTTTTTTCCCCCATAATTTAAAATTCTTCAAAGTGACAGAGATGTTATAAGGAAGGGAGCCCCTGTTGTATCCAAGCTCACAACATCATGACTCTGTGCAAGCCCGTGACTCTTTTTAGGGAGACCGTGTGATAGAGTAGAAGAGCCAGGTATTTGAGGGTAGAATTATGGGTTGGAGTCCTGGTTCCACTCTCGCTTAACCACCATGTATCCTTGGGAAAGTTACATATTTTTGATCGTCTGTAAGATGGGGGTGACAACAGTCACGACTTACCAGTGGTTTGTTGAGAGGCTCACTAGTTGGTAGGTATGGAAGCACTTTCTCAACTAGAGTACTCCGGGTGAATATTTGTTTTCATTCACAATAAGTACCTTTGTTGTGATGGGAAAGAGAATGCTTTTGTTTCATTTTCACTATACGTTCACTTTTTATTTAATAACCCTTTTGGTGTTCTGCTATGTTCCAGCCGGCAAACCAGAGACCAGGAGGACCCTCTGTCACTTCCTACTCTTATATTGAATTAGTGTGAAGTTTACTCCTTAGCCAGCACTGGATAATTTTTGGCCTTTGCAAAGAAGGATAGAAGTCCAAGAGCCAGAGAGATTAAGGATTAAATTAATTTTTAAAATAACAAGTCTTTTCATATATTCTCTTCTCATTTGTATGGTGCTGGTAATTTTTAAAATGAGATTTTCTTGAGGGCATTTCATACTAAAAGTGATGGAGTTCCTTGTCCCTTGTAATTGCATTTCTTTTGATTTTCGTTTATTATGACTTGCATATCACTGACACTTTTTTCCTGGAATGTTCAAAGTATACATCATCCAACTAAAAGGAGAAAATACTGTCTTAATAAAAAAGGATAAGAGAGAAAGAGCAAGAGTGGATATCCCTCTCTTTTGGTTCCAAACAAGGCAAAGTCCTCATTCCTCATTCTTTGTACATGCCAAGGTTGATGTCATGGATCCAAACCAGTTTGGGGTTATCTGAAATGAAGAAAAAAAAAAAAAAAAAGGCACTTCAACGGTCTTCTGAAGCTTGAAAAACAAATTTTCCACAGTCTGATAACCCAAAAATGACTGAATGGATTTTCTGTGTAATTAACAAAGCGGTGGGGGCCTGGAGGGGCATTGGGGAAAAGATTTAAAAATGGAAAGTTCCAGTTCAAAGGGGGTGCTCTGGGAGAGCCAAGAAACGCTGGAGGGGCTGAAAAGGAATTACATGGTTATCTGGAGTAACATGGGTCTTTTATCTGAGGAATAGGACTTAAAACCATAAAGTTCCTTTGGCTGATGTGTTAACTTACCACTAATGAATATTATTTATGAGTGATAAGTGGGACACATCCAGGGAAGGTGTCCGTTAATTTTTCATAAAACCATCTCTGCGTTACTGAAATACGGCTTTCGTTCCATTTGGAACGTAGTCCTACGTAGCTGTTGTGTGGATTCCTAAGCAGGAATAGGTAGTTGAGACTTCAGGAACCATACCTGGGATTCTCGTTTTCTGGGGCCTTGATGGTTTGGGAAGTTGTTTCTTCTCTTCCTCCTCCTTCTCCTTCTTCTAATGTTTATTTATCTTTGAGAGAGAGAGAGAGACAGTGTGCAAGCCGGGGAGGGGCAGAGAGAGACAAAGACAGACTCCGAGGCGGGCTCCAGGCTCCGAGCTGCCAGCACAGAGCCCGAGGCAGGGCTCGAACCCATGAGCCCCGAGATCATGACCTGAGCCAAAGTCCGACGCTTAACTGACTGAGCCACCCAGGCGCCCCTGGGCAGTTGTTTCTTCTGCTGTCTAGAATATCAAGCAGCTTCCTAACTTCTCTCTCTATTAGGACAGTTACTTCCAGGGTTCTTCTTGTGAAGCCAGCTAGCTCTCGGGTTCATGCCGCCATTTGCACCTGAAACAGATAGAATGGCAACTCTGAGACTCTCAATGAGAATCAGAAAGCCCTAGTAGCCTGTGTGTCTCCCAGTCTCCCCATTACATCACCCTTTCCATCCTCTCTGCTTTGGACGCACAAACACAAAAGAATCCCGGAATCTACAAGTTATGTAAACTTAGATCCCGAGAAAGCCTTCAGAGGACTTGTGGGGGGAGCTTCCTCTTCCTGTCACTAATGAGACTCTTGAAACCTGGAAGGATGACTCCGTTGACAGAAAAGAGAGAGCCTGGGACACCCAGAGGCCACAGCTTGCCCACTGCATGGATTGTGATGTGACCAAGGATAGCGTGATGAGCTTCTGAGCCAGCACATGGCTCTGCTTGGGCTTTTTTGCCTTTGAAAGAGTGTCTTTCATTGTCAAACATTAAACCTAGGAATTCGTACTTTCTTATCAAAGGTCTTATAGATTTGGGGCGTCTGGGTGGCTCAGTGGGTTAAGCGTCTGACTCTTGATTTCAGCTCAGGTCGTGATCTCACGGTTCGTGGATTCTAGCCCTGCGTCCGGCTCTATGCTGACCGTGCAGAGCCTGCTTGGGATTCTCTCTCTTCCTCTCTGTCTGCCCCTCCCCTGCTTGTGCTCTGTCTCTCTCAAAATAAATAAATAAAACATGAAAAAAATCATCCTTAATACAACTATCTTCTCCAAGTGATGTACTAAGTTAGTAAAACTTACCGGTTTGAATCTATAACCCATCCACCATAAACTTATGCCCAGAGTCAGACATCTCTCAAAACCCTCCAGGTGTGAGTGTGTGTGAAATAACCCTCATTTTTTTTTTCAGTTTTTCAGGTTGTTTTAGTAGGTGAGGATTACCTCAAAAGGCATTTAAATGATGTTTCAAGTTTAAACGGAAATGAAAAGCATACAAAGTTGTAAGACTTAAGAATTTCAAGAATTTGGCAGAGGTGGAAACTCACAGGGAAAAAAAAAAAACAAAAACATGACATTTGGACATTTTTGTTCTGCTCTTTAATCCGCCGCATGTCCCCCTCCGGTCGTCCCGTCACTACCAAGCCAGTATTTAACCTCGCAAGGGTTAACTGAGCTTGTGGTTCAAGCACCTGGCTCAGACTCCAGCCGGGGCCACGGGCGTGGTGTCCAGTCAGACTGCCATGGTCAGGGGGCAGCGAGGACACCTGCATGACCTTGTACCATCTGCAGGGTTCAGTCTGGCCCAGATTCTCCCATAGCGTCCATGACCAGGGTCCCTTCAGCCACCAGGATGTGGGCTGGAAGGGCCCCACGCAGCTAAGGCCAAGCCCTTCCCGTGAATGCAGAGGCCAGCGTGAAGTCTTCTTCCCATCCGAGCGGGTGGGGATTACCACTTTCCAAAAAACACAGAGCAGGCCTGTCCTGGAAGGGGACAGACAGGGGGAGACCCAGAACAACAACAACAAAAAAGTCAGAGCCTAGGAGTGAACTTTAGGAAGACAAGGAGGGAGTGGGGAAAGCGAGGCAGAACACAGACATTGGAGAAGAAGAGGGGTCTGGGGTGTGAGAGAAGCAGTCAGTGTTGGAGTCTGTCTGAGTCTGGAGCTGGCTTGTGAGGTGCCAGGGGACTGGCTCGGGCCAGTCTTCTCTGCACCTCACTGCCCAGTAAACCTCCCAGCAGGATGGAAAGGGTCCTGTGCCAGGGATGGAGCTGAGCTCAGAGCCCCGGGTACAAAAGTGACAGACCCGGGGATTTGGCCTCTGCTGGCCTGTCCTTAATTTGGAGAAATGGAGGCATTGAACACACGTCCTCTCCTACAACTCCTGACATTTTAAAGAAAGTGTTTTTGGGGGCGCCTGGATGGCGCAGTCGGTTAAGCATCCGACTTCACCTCGGGTCATGATCTCGCAGTTCGTGAGTTCGAGCCCCGCTTGGGCTCTGTGCTGACAGCTCGGAGCCTGGAGCCTGCTTCGGATTCTGTGTCTCCCTTGCTCTCTGCCCCTCCCTGGCTCTCAAAAATGAATAAGCATGAAAAAAAAAATTTAAAGAACATGTTTCTGGCTTGCTTGGCCCGACTGCAGCAATAATCCCAAACTTGCCCCACAAACTAGCCTTCCAGATACAAACCGAAGCAAACATTAAAGGATTAAACACCCATCAAGCAGATGCGTTCTTGCAAAATGCTCTGTGGGCAGGTTGCTAGGAATTTAAAGGCCTCTGGCTTTGTTAAATTATGAAAAACTTCCAAATGGAAGTCAGCAGAGCAAACTGTTACAGTCATGAGACTTGTAGGTGATGCCTGTTGGCTTGGCCGGATGGCAGCCTGCTGAGCGGGGTCAGGTCGGTGTGGCCCCGGGGGCCCCCACGCGCCTCCCTCACCCCTCGCTCTGCTCGCCTGCCTGCCGGGGACACAGTTGCTTTGGTGGGAACCGCTGAACAGGACCCTGGGAAGGACTGAAATCCAGCCACCACTGTGGAGGCTCTCGGGCCACCTATTTTAATATCCTAAATAGGCTTCAAGTTGGATTTGCTTTTGCGTCTCCAGGAAATTTTGCCTCCTTCGCATTCCAGAATTCCCTTGTGAAGCAGCCTCGTGAATAGGAGGGCCTTTCCTGAATACCGTGGAAGGAATTTCTCCTTCGGGATGCCTGCCTCTGTCTTCACAGCATTTTTAAATGCTCTCGAGGTGGCGTGGGCAGCAGCAGGCCACCAGGGCCAAACCACAGACTGGGGAGTCACAGAGCGTCACCTGCGTTCCCGCGGGATCTGGCTCCGCAGAGCGCCCGGGGCAGGTGTTCAGGGGTCCGTCCTGGAGACGCGTGTGCTTTCTCCCTCATCCCGGGACTTCTTTTCTGTTGCTGCGGCCCTGCTCGCTCTGACCCGCCCCTGGCCGCACTGCCAGGCCCACTTAGGACCTGCCACAGTAGGGCCACCAGCTCCCACCTTGATTCCGTGTCCCAAGATGCCATCCTCCTTCTCTTCCTTCATGCGGATTCCGGGTTCAGCTCCTGTCCCCTCCGGCCCATCTTCAAGGCCCCCCGATGCACTCATCGAGCCTTCCCCGTGACTCCTCAGGACTTGTTGTCTAACCTCTCCTACTTACCCCTCATGTCCCCCAGGCCTCGATCTCCTTCTTGTCCGTCTCTCGGGGGAGAGGCAGAGCGTGGTTGAGAAAGCACATGCCTGGGAGTTGCAGAGGCCTCGATTCGAAGTGCACCTTTGCCACAGTGCGCTGTGTGACCTTGGGCAAGCGGTGTGACCTCTCTGGCCCCAGTCTGTTCTGTATAATGTCATTTGTAAGAGCCACCCCATGGGGTTTGGCACAACGGGCAGTTCTCTCTCCTCATCCCAGAAGTAGACACTAAATAAACACTCCATCAGGGCTGTGACTGAGGTTGGATTGATTGATGCAGATATGTCCAAAAGAGAGATCAAAGCCAGAGGACCCAGGGCCACACTCGTGAAAGCAGACCCAGACAGGGCTAGTGAGAGCCATCCAAAGTTTGCACTAATTTTGTTATGAGAAGCATGTTGCATGGGGATCCAAGATTCATGCAGTTGGCCAAGGGCTTCTTCCCTCAGTGGAAATAAAACTTTGCTAGACCCACAGTCCCGCCTGAAGGCTCCAGCAGCCCGAATCTGAGTTTCTCCTTCTGTCCTTAGCGGGCAACAGTATTTCCAGTGAGACGGTGCTGTCTCTCTGAGTCGTCCCACTGGAAGAGTGTTTGTTGGGTGTTTGATTTGGGCAAGGTGCTGTATTGGGTTTAAAGGAGCTCGTGGTCGTACAGACCTTCACCGTGGCCGCTCGCCTTCCCCCTGTGCACTGAGCGCAGTGCCGGGCATAGAGCAGGTGCTCGGTGCATATTTGCACCATGAAATCCCACTCGAGCCGACCTGCTCCAGGGTGTTGGCGATGACAGGAGCCGGCAAGGCCGTGCACGGCGACACAGGCGCTGACCGCTGACCTGCCAGCTCGGCCGGTGAAGTCCCGGCCCGACCCCTTGCCCGAGGAACGGTCGGTGGGCGTAAGGCCCAGGGGTTTGGCTCAGCTCCCATCCTGGGTCCAGCCAGCAAATACTTGGGCGCCTTCTGCGAGCAGGTCTCCCGGGCTCCTCGCTGCCAGCCAAAACGGTGTCCAAGCATGTGATGGGAAGTGACCAAGCTCCCCCGGGGCACAACTTCGGTCCTTGTACTGGCTACAGACTGAGAACATAGGACCCGCACCGTCAGGGGTAGGTCTGGTCCTAGACACATGTCTGAGCCTGTCAGCGAGACGAGGACCCTGGAGCCAGTGCAGCATGGGGCTTCCAGAAAAGATGCCCGCTGCTGACTTCTTAGCCAGTCCTGATGCCAGACCGGGCCCGACTGGAGGCTGGCGGTGCCCCGCGGAGCTCCCGCGAACTCATTCTGCTTTGCTCTTTTCACTCCGATGTGCCCCTCAGGTCCAAGGCTACTTTCAGCAAGTTCCTATCAGGAAATGCGGGTTCTTTGTACTCCCCACCACCACCAACCTCAGTCAACACTTTCTGATTTAAACAAGTAAGCATCAGACATTTGGCCCTCAACTCCGGCCCTCCGCGTTTCATAAATGGACCCCCTGTCCCCCCAGCAGCAGTGTCTTGATGAGAGCAATTAGGCCGAGCTGCAGAACTCAACAAGCATCTGCTTTCGGTTCCCCTTTTTGACATATTTTCATGAATTAACTCTTGCAGGGGCAGGGAGAAGGGTCGGCACCTTGGCCGCGCCTCGCGTCCACGGGCCACGTGGCAGGCGCTACATGCTTGGCCCAGACGTCACCTACAGGGAGCACACACTCACCTGCCACCAAGTGCGCGGTGATGAAGGTCATGCTCGTTTGCCACGGCAGGTCCAGACTCTGGCGAGGGAGCAGGGAAGGGAGCCCCTGCCCGGTGGCTCCAGAACCCAAGGGGGAACAGTTGGTGGATATATTCCAAATGCTAGTCTGCCCAAGGAATCCCCAGCCCACGTCAGGCAACGGAGAGTCTTACACGGAGGAGAAGCAAAGCTTCCCAACTACTCCCCACTCTGACACGGCCAGTTCTAATTAAAATTGGCCTGAGAGAGTGGCGCCGGGGTGGCTCGGTTGATTAGGCGTCCGACTCTTGGTTTCGGCTCAGGTCATGATGCCGGGGTCGTGGGATCGAGCCCTGCGCCGGGCTCCTTGCTGAGCGTAGTCCCTGCTTGGGATTCTCTCTCTCTCCCTCTGCCCCTCTCCCTGCCCTTGCTCTCTCTCTCTCTCTCTCTCTCAAATAAAAATAAAAATAAAAATGGCGTGAGAGGCAGAGAGTTCTGTGGGACAAATACCTGGATGTTGGCTGTGGGGAACAGAGATGGGAAGCACACAGGCCATCAGACCCACAGCAGCTACCTACCGTGCTGGAGAAAGGAAGGCAGGGAAAGAGGAGGGAGCCGACAGCAGGAGGCTCCAAGGCCACAGGTGGATTTGGGAAAAAGGAGGGCTGTGGAGGCCAGAGTGTGGCACAGTCCACACGGAAAGGAACCAGGCCAGGGGCTTATGGTAGTTGGGGTAACAGCTTCTGACATGTGTCAGGACATCCCAAGTCACATCCGAGGAGATGCAGGAGGAAAGACGGAGGAGATCATTAGCTGTGGAAGCCCAGGGGGATAGACTGCAGATGGCCTACCAGGAAATTTCCAGATAAGGGAAACCTAGGGCCCGGAGTCGCTCATCCAGATCAGCACCAACCATCCCGACATCTCATCCAGAACAGTTTTCACCGCCTCACTACCTCCCACGTGTATAAAAATTCATAAAAAGGAGGATAACAATTGTGCAGAGTTTTTAACCAAAGGAGCCCCACCTCCCACACACCTGTGAAGCCAGGGTTACCGAACAGTGAGTGTTTCTGTTGGATTCCATGTGGCATAAAAATAGTCCAGTCCCCTTCCTTGTGTAGTGTGGGAAATGTAATTAAGGTTTTTTTATATATATAATCGACATTTCATAGAAGTCAACTTAAAGTGATTCACCTGTCGGTTTCTGGTATATTCACAAAGTTGTACAACTATCACCGTTATGCCACTCCAGAGATTTTTATCGCTCCAGGAAAAAAAACAAAAAGGCCTATACCCCTCAACAGCTGTTCTTCATTCTCCTCTATCCCCAGCCCCTGGCAACCACGAATCTGCTTCTGTCCCCATGGATTTGCCTACTGTGGACATTTCATATAAACGGCACCCTACGGCACCTGACCATTTATGCCTGGCTTCTTTCAAACTTTCTTTTAACGTTTATTTATTTTTGAGAGAGAGACAGAGAGACAGGGCACGAACCGGGGAGAGGCAGAGAGAGAGAGGGAGACACAGAATTCAAAGCAGGCTCCAGGCTCCGAGCTGTCAGCACCGAGCCCGACGCAGGGCTCAAACTCACAAACTGCGAGATCATGACCTGAGCTGAAGTCAGACGCTTAACCAGCTGACCCACCCAGGCGCCCCGATTTATGCCTGGCTTCTTTCGCAGAGCGTAATGTTTTCAAGGTTCATCCATGTTGTAGCTGAATCAATGATACGTTCCTCTTTGTGGCTGAATAATATTCTTTTGGACGATGTTCCACCTTTGGTTTATGTGTTCATCAGTTGGTAGACACTTGGGTTGTTTTCACTTGAGCTATCCTGCCTAATGCTGATGCAAGTATTTAGGTACGAGTTTTTGCGTGAACGTGTACTTTTAATTACCTTGGGTATACGTCTAGGAGTGGGATTGCCGGATCCCACGGTAACTGTTCAACTTCGGGAGGAACCACCGCTGTTTCTCCCAGTGGCTACACCACTTTCTGTTTCAGCAATGGGTGAGGCCCCAGTTTCTCTTCCTCCTCACCAACACTTGTTACTGTCCATTTTTTACATCATAGCCATGCTAATGGGTGTGAAGTGATATCTCATTTGTGGTTTTGATTTGCATTTCCCTGATGATTCAGGATATTGAACACCTTTTCTGGAGTCTGTCGGCCATCTGTAGATCTTCTTTAGTGAAATGTCTATTCACGTCTTTGCTGGTTTTCTAAATGGGCTATTTGTCTCTTTGCTGTTGAGTTGTAATAATCATACTTTTTTTTTGCTTGGCGTACTTTCATACCCCACACAATATGGTAAAGTGATATTTTCCCCCCGCAGTGAAAATAGTATAGGCCCAAAGCAAAAAAGGGGCCGGGCGCCAGAAAATGCAGGGCGCTCAGAGACTTCTAGCCAAAGAGGGCAGTGGAATGAGGAAGGTAAGGAAGAAAAATGAAGAACTTTCTTTTAAAGCCAAAATGCTGCAAGGCAGATTACTATGGCCTCTGCTCCGGTAGGGTCCTGCAGAAGGCACCCTTCTTGGGGACTAGGCGGGCTCGGCTAACAGTGAGGACAACAGCAAAGTGTCTCTTCTCTCTTCCCCGGAGCACTTCAGGATAAATGCGTCTACACACACACAAAGTGCTTTGGATGTATCGAGAAAACGCTCGTGCCCATTAAGGCTACTGTTAATGCAGGAGAATATATGTATGTATACACACACACACACACACACACACACACACACACAGAAGATCGAGTGAGACTTACAGGGCAGGGCCTGTGTCTTATTTGGCTTCTAGGCCCCTCAGCACCTTACAAAAATGTTTGCTTTGTGAATGAATAAGCAGCCTGAAGATGAGATTTCCAGTTCTAGTGTAGACATGGCCTTTAATCTCCCCCCTTTTGGTGTACTATGCAAACACAATGAACCAACCGGCAGGATTATTAACATATATTTAGCGCATTTCGCTCTAGAGGCATTGCCTTGCCCGTCTCCACCTACAGTCTTCTGAAGTCCTGAGCTGTTTGCACCTCCTGGTAGGAGGGACCTAAGCCCACAGGTGGCTGGGTACCCTCTCCCTGCAGTATTTGCATAGCTGGTACCCCGGGGTTTGTCTGTGTGCCTCACTCCTGATAGCATCTCCTACCCCAGCCCGGATGGCAGGTAGGCGAGCGGAACCTGGGCGATCCGACGAACGGCGAGCTCCCGTCTCCTCCAGCAGGTGGACATACCAGGCATCCCGGAACCTGGCTCCGTGGCTACAGGATCCCCAGCACGGCAGACTCCTTTGCAAATTATTTTCATTCTGTGCCCAGCTCAGGAAACAAGGAACCTTTTGGGCTTCTCATTTTCTGCCCTCCCTAGTTCCTGAGGGCCCCTGCCTGATTTGCATCCTCAGCTCAATTTGCATCACAAAATACACCAAAACTGCCCTAGACCAACTTGGGGAGGCGGGCAAGTTTTGTTTTTTGTTTTGTTTGGGTTTTTCATCTCCTGCCATTTCTCTAGCAGGTTTCTAGTTACGTCCACATGACACTTAGATTAGGTTTCATTTTTATGTCGTTGGCCTGGGATTCAGCCGGCCCCTCCTCCCTGACACAGGGTCTCTCCAAGATCAAGCCCCACTCACTGCAGATGGCTTTGGGGGGCTGCAAGCCTGGGAGATGGAGTCACTGCATGAGTCGTGCTTGAGTTTCTCAAGCAGACAGCTGTGTGTCCTTCAGCTCTGTGCTCCATTGGCGGTTGGGTGTTTTGTTCCCTTTCCTTTTCCCCCAAACCCGGAATGAATATTTTGGGAGTCAAGGCGGGTGAGGGAGGAAGAGCTATAGGGGACCGAAGCCGGCCACTGCCAAAGCAGCTCTGATCTGGAGACGGAACCCTCAAGACTCATTCAGCACAAAGTGGCTGCAGAGGAAATCCTGCCGAGCCCATGATAAGGGGGAAATGGAGTCACTTCCTCACCAGCTGCTTTATTCAGGTAGAAAAAGTCCTCACTTCCTCGCGTGTGCTCTGCGGGCCACCACTCACAGAACCCCGGGACAGCTTGCTTCCCCTTTTGATCTCAGCCAAAGTTGGAGTCCAGAGAATGACCGCCTCCTTGGCTTCAGGGAGAGCTCTCGTGTCTGCTGTGCTCCCCGCCCCCCCTCGCTTCCTTCTTTCTCTTTGTCCCACCATCTTCACTCTCGCCTCGCGATGGCTCTGCGGACTGAATCGGGAATCGGGAATCGGGAATGAGCTCATACCACTTAGTGGAATGCAAGCTTGTTGCCACGGGGGGTTTCATGTTCTCCTAGATGTCCACCAACAGCTCGGGACCTTTGAGCATCCCCCCTCAATCCTGTACAACAGGCCCTAACCTGCCTCTCTTGCCAGTGTCCAGGATTATTGCTTCTTTACCTCCAGGCAGCATTTCCAAAGCGTGCCTTCGTAACACAGCAGGAATCTCCCTGACAGAGGAATCAATGGTCAAATGAGTTTGGAGAATGCTGCACACCTTATCCCTGTCTTGGAGACTCAAGGCACACAGCTAGAGATGTTATTCAAAATATTTAACGACCGATATGGAACAGACACGGACCAGTCAGATCCAATGCTGACTTAGGGTCTGGTTGAACATCACCCCTCACAGGATGATGCCAGATACTGTTGTGGGGCCTGGGGGGGCGGGGGAAAGCACTGGATTTTGTTTCAGCCTGCCATTTGTTAGTTCTTTGAACACCGCCCTTTTAAAAATATCATCTATTAAGATACGTTTGGAAAACCTGCTCTACAGTGAAAGAAACCCATTACTTCAGTTCCAGAAACATTTGCTGAGCGCTTAATAGATGACAGACAGAGGCTCCAGGGATTCAAAGATAAAGAAGATGTGGTCCCTGCACCTCCAGGTGCTAATGGTTGAATGGGGGAAGACAGACATGTAAATAGATCGTCCTCAGATTATCCAGTGAACCAGGAATAGTTGAGGATTATTTAGCTCAACCTAGGGGATTAGAGGAAATGATTGCACTGAATCCTTGAATGAACCAAAGGTAGTTTACAAGGCAGAAGCGGAGCAGGAGAGCTAGGCTGGGGTCAGAATATCGAGAGCCTCAGGTGCATGGTAAGGATTTTAGACCTAAGCATGAATGTGACAGGTTTGATTCTGAATAGATCATTCTGGGGGCAAAACAGAGAGGAGACAGAAGAGCAGAGCACAAGGCTGGCGGCCGAGAGACCAGATGGGAAATGATAACGGTAATCCTGGGGAGAGAAAGTAATGAGGATAGAGAAGTGTGTAGGTGGTCAAATTGGTGGTACGTATACTGGCCCTGTCTGATCCCCTGGACCTTACCACTAGTTTGGGGCTCCTAGCTTGGCCTCCAGCGATGAGATACGGCATGTACAGCTCTTCCTGCGAGGGCTTTCTCTGGCTTCTAGAACCCACCTGTCTGTGTACACAACTGGCCTAAAGTGCTGGGGTATTGACTTCTTCATTAGAGCAATCCTCAGCCAGTGAATGGAAGGAGACGGCGTACAAATACCCCAGCTCCCTCGCCCATTAGTGGGATATGTTCTGCCCCCAGTTTTCCCGGCAGGATTAAGCTTCCAGGGCCAATAGCAGTTACCTGCTTGATAAGGTAATTTCATGGCTGCTTTCCCACTCCCCTTCTAGTTTTCTGGGATCATCTCCCAGATAAACTGCCAACACTCAAATCTTCTTCTTGAGGAAGACTTCTTGGGAAGTCTGCTTCTTGGGGAACCCAGCCTCAGACTGTGGGCTTCACCAATGAATTGGTGAGGGGGTGAGAAGGAGGAAAACCTCTAGGGGACACTGAGAGGGTAGGTTTACTTGAAGCACAGGCATGCGGAAGGCAGGAAAAGAGACAGGCTTGCTTGAGGGGGCTGTGATAATTCCAGTTGGGGACAGGCTAGGTTGCATTGTTACTTCTAGTGGGGCATCACAGAACGCCACTGGAATAGGAATCTGCTAGGCCGAGGAGTAGGTGGGTCTGGGTATAAAGATTTCTGAGACAGCATCAGAGGGATGGTATTTAAGAGCATGACAGTGGGGACGCCTGTGTGGCTCAGTTGGTTAAGTGTCAGACTCCTGATCTCAGCTCAGGTCATGATCTCACCGTTTGTGGGTTCTGCACTGATGGCACAGAGTCTTCTTGGGATTCTGTCTGTCTGTCTCTCTCTCTGTCTGTCTCTCTCTCTCCCTCCCCGACTCGTGCTCTCTCTCTCTCTCAAAATAAATAAATAAACTTAAAAAAAAAAAAAGACCGTGAGAGTGAAGGAGTTTAGTCAAAGAGAGAAGATAGTCCAGACCGAAGCCCAGGGAGCACTGAGTACCTATCAGGGTAGGCAGAGGAGGAGGTGCCCATGAAGAATCATGGCAGAGAGGAAATTCTCCAGGATGCAAAGATTTTCAGTGGTCTCTGTGTCCAGAGTGTGAAAGTACTCAGTAGATGCAACCTGAGAATCATCCAGTGGATTTAGCCACAGGGAGGGTATTGATGGACTCTGGAGGGTGTTTTCAGAGGCACAATGAGGGAAGCAGCCAGGCTGAGTGGATTAAAAATGTGGGCAAGAAGGCAGCAAATGAGGGTGGGTTTAGTTGCTTATCCAGGAAGGCCAGGAGAGAGAAGATTATGGTTAAAGTAGAACAGCGTCAGCCTGGGCATTTTGAGGAGATCTGAATGTTTATATGCCAAGGAAAAAGAGACAGAAGTAATGATGGGGGTGAAATTGTAGTTGAGAGCATGGACAGTAGATGGAGAAAGGTTCCAAAAACCATGGGAAACATTGGAATCAGGGTGCAGCGTGGGAAAGCACAGGGAAGGACAGATAGGGTTGTAATCAGTGGGTGGGCCAGGACAGGAAGCCTTGGTAATTCTTGCCCAGCGGCCCCAATTTTCTAGGAGAAGAAGAGGTGAACATCAGTTGCTAAGAGGTAAGAACACTTAAGAAAAGTGGTAGCTATTCAGAATGGTCATGGAAAGGAACAGAGAAAAGATCTGACCCAGGGTAAAGGAGGGCTGAGTGGTTTCAAGAACTCACTGAGTCTGGGAGCACCTGAGTGGCTCAGTCGGTTAAGAGGCCAACTTCAGCTCAGTTCTTGATCTCATGGTTTGTGAGTTTGAGCCCTGAGTCAGGCTCTGTGCTGATAGCTCAGAGCCTGGAGCTTGCTTCGGATTCTGTATCTCCCTCTCTCTCTGCCCCTCCCCATATCACGTTCTGTCTCTCTCTCAAAAGTAAATCAATATTTTTAAAAATTTAAAAAAAAAAAAAAACTCACCGAGTCTGAAGACCGTGAATTTAGAGCAGCAGTGGTCTGCATTGTTGGGTAACTTACTTCAGGAACACTTGGAAGGGGTGAGGCTGCTGTGGAATGGAGTCAGGGTTGGACACAGAGGAAGGTCGGGGATGGGAGGAAGCATGTTGAAGGAGGCAGGGAAGAGGCGCTCTGGGAGGCAGATGAACCCACTGCTGGCCAATGTTCTGACCCGTTAAGCGCAGGAGATAATAAACCCAGCTTCCACCCTCCTCCACCGCCTCATATCTGCTTACCAGTGCATACGGTAAGTAATCTACTGTATCTGTCTAGGTTTCATTTGCCTCATCTACAAACAAAAGGGCTGATGTCTTTACTTGGCATTGTTATACCAGTGCAGATCTGAACTTCCTTGGAGATTCCTTTCAACTCAAGGTTTTGCCATTACTAGGGTTCACCTTTTTCTTTTCCTTTTCCTTCCCTAACTTGCAGGCTGTCATGAAGAAGGGTGTCCCCTGGAGACAACATTATAAAGCCATGAAAAATAGAAACTATCAAAGACATTCTATAGCAGTGTTCGATTTCCTGTCGGCACTATCTGATTTCCTTTTTACTTTCCTCTTACTGCTGACAGGACCGTCTGCTCTGTGCAGGATACAAAATGGCAGCATGCTTTGGTTTCATTGACTTCAGATGTGCACATAGAGACATCATCCCTCACTGGATTGGAAGCTTGTTGAGGGCAGGACGACTTTCCCCCTTAGGATCTCCCATGACCATAGAATGTCTATATCCACAGTCAGCTCAAAGACTGTGGGATGTAGCTGAATTTCTAATTTGTTCATATCCAACCAGGCCATATTAAATTTTCCCTGAGGCACCTGGCTGGCTCAGTCGGCAGAGCACGTGACTTTTGATCTCGGGGTCATGAGTTCGAGCCCCACGCTGCATGTGGAGATTACTTAAAAATAAAATCTTAAAAAAAAAAATTTTTCCAGTGTTTAAGGAGATCTGCAAACCACCACGAGTCAGGCCCGAACTTGCAGACGTTGGTTTAGCTGTTACTTGTTTCACTCCAAACTATGTTGGGAACATCTTTCCTTGCCAGTAAATACAGAGTTCAATTTTTAATGGCTGAACATTATTCCAATGTATGGATGTGCCATAAGTTTACCTAACCAATCATATTTTCAGACATTTCAGTTCTTTTTACGTTTTACCTGTCATAACCAACCTGTGCATTTTATTATTTTTTAAAGATGAATAGCTAGGGGTGGGATTCATAACAAAAGGATAGTATTTTTAAAACTTCTGATATGCATTGCCAACTACAAATCCAATTATCTTTACCTGGGGGTCCATCAATCGTGTAAGACTATCCGGGGCTCCCACCCCCAGCCCCCACCCCACCCTCTTCAGTAGAACTGTGTTTTTTTCGGTTTTTGCCAATCTGACTCCTCTGTATCTTAATATCATTTTATTTGGAATCAGATTTAAATGAAACTTCTTGAAGGGTACTGGAGGGACAAGGAAAATTTGGAGAGTTGCCTCAAGGGAAGGGTGGGTGTGAGAGAGATGGAGAGACAGAGAGATGGAGAGAGATAAAGAATCAGGTGGGAGAGGTCCCATGACCCCACGACCAGTCAAAATGCAGGAGGGCTGAGGACACTTTTGCGGTCCCCTTGCTTGGAGTCTTGAGTATGATCTGCTCCTGCCCACACCCTCCTGGCTTACTTCCAACTGTGCAGCAAGGGTCTGGGGTCGGAAGTCTGGCCTTCCGCCCTGGTGGGCCAGCTCTGGGTGGAGCTCAGACTCAGACCATCTGTGGCCTCTGAATTTGAAGCTGGTGGAGAAGCGGTCTACAAAAGAGCACCCAGAGCTGGGACCCTGCTCGTGTCCTCTCTGAGGGGAGGGTCAACTGAAGGAGAAAGGCTACTCACCTCGGAACCTGCCACACACATCTCTGAAATCTGGCGGTGCCCCTGCCCCAGTCCAGACCTGAGCAACAGTTGTTGTGGTGACCCCTAAGTACACAGATGGAGACTTTGTCCACATCACGTGACGATGCCTCAGGTTTTCTTTTTCCCTCTTTGTTGCTTTTAATACATAAAATGAGCATGTGTTTATTTAAAACAGCTTTCAACCTTAAACAAATAATGACAGACTGTTCAAACAGACTTCGGAAATCGCCCTAATCAGGATGTTTGAAAAAGCAAGAAGACTTTCTATAAAAGTAGCTTGTGGGACCTTCAGTCCTGAAAGTATGGGTCTGCTTTGCCCTTTGCAATCGGAGGTGGGCAAACCTTGGGGGCCGGATCCAGTCGTGGGAGTCAAATGATGCCCCCCAGCCCCACACCCTGACCTAATAATTTCTGAGGAAGTATAGAGGGCCAGCGTATTATCACCTCCCATCTTTGACCGGAACACGTCATGTGCCTATTTGTACATTTTAACTCCTTACTTCTATAGAGATGACCAAGCATCTCCGGAACCAAAAGCTGACTCCTTGGAGGGAGCTAGTAGATTGCTCCTGTGAAATGGTGGGCTCAGTAGACACTCTGAAGGGCAGAGCAGGTTTGCAAGAGGGCAGACTAGCAAACAAGTTAATACGGCCACTTGTTCACATTCGAGGCCATGTTTGCAAGTGGCTTTGAGTCGCCTGTGTTAATCTTCACAACAACCAACTTTATGGGTGAAATAAATGAGGCCCGGGGCTGGATAATTTGTTCAAGGTCATAAGCAATAAAATGTCAAAACCGGGATTTCACCCAGACCTTCTCCCCCAAGTTGAGAGCCATTCCCAGTCACCTGGGGCTGAGTCAGCGACTCAGTGTTTATTCTTTGGGTCAAGAGATGCTACTGTGGCTCATCCCACTCTAGAAATTATGCATTTCTTTATAATGCACATCAGAAATGGCCCCTTAGGTCCATTAGAAGCACGGTTATTTACACGAGGGGATGGTGGTCGGGAGAGGGAATCGTTCAGCCCCAGAGAGGTAGGGATATTTGGAGGGGCATTTCTTCTGCTCCCTGGTATCAGTAGCGTGCACCAGGCAAACAGGGAGAAGATGCCAGCCCCAGTTTGTCTCCGCTTCCCCCACATTCTCAGGATGGCTCTGCCGCCAGAAAGGTCAGAGAGCAAGGGGCTTAGTCCGTTTCATATTCTGCCAAGGAAAACCCCATTGGTAACTAGAGGAAGGCTGGACCCAACCATGGACCCTCTCGATGTCAAGCCACATTGTACACAGCCCAGGGCCGGGCCCTGAAGGCTGCCAGGCGTCGTCTGGGAAGTACCAGCCTGCCCATCCCGCAGCGAGAGCAGCATGGAAGGGTGAGCTGTTAGGTGTTTGCAGCTGTGTCTGTGGGATCCTGGGATGCACTTTACAAGAAGCAGAGTTTCTCCTGCTCATAAATCTGTCCTGACCCCTTCCTGCCCCATTTATCCCTGATTATATACAGGGAAGGTATGTTCCTTAACAAGCATTCGTGATCGTTACTTCAGCTTTGTGCTAAGAACACTAAACACGTATTTCATTTATGTCTCTTGCCTTGCTTTTCTAAGGCTCCAATTTAGAAAATGCCAACAATAGAGCAGAAAAGAAGAAAACCCTTGCGCCCTCTCCTGGTAGCAGTTAATCTAGTGCACCTGAAAGTACAGTGCACCCACTTGCTGGGGACCAGTCACTTGTCTAAGGCTAACTAACTCATCTTGTGTTAATCTGACCCAAGCTGTTGACACGCTAAATGGACCATTAGGTTTTCTGTGGTCCGTGATCAGAGTTTCTCCTAACCCTTCACCCACGTGAAGAATGGGCGGATGATTCTTTATGGTGGGGACCGTCCTGTGCGTTATAAGATGGCGCACAGTGCCCCTGGCTTCTCCCCACTAGGTGCCAGGAGCACCCCTACCAAAAATGTCTCCAGACATTGCCTAATGTCCCCTGGGGAGCAAGATTACCCACTTGAGAACCACTGCCCTAAACCCTTCTCTGACTTCCGTGAATGGTGTTGCCGATCACTGGGCAACCAGGGAGGGAGTGGGAGTGCCTCATCACAAAACCTTTGTGCCTGTGGGGGGCGATTTTGATGACGGATCAACTGGGTTCACTTCTAGGAATCTGTCCCCCAAAAGCAACTGAACAAGTAGACAGGAACTTATGAACAAAAATGTATCATAATATCGTTTACGACCGCAAAAGTTTCAAATAGATAACCGGTTAAATCAAGTACAGCATATATGCAAAGGAATACTATACAGTCATGAAGAATAACCATGGAAATCTACATTTAATAACATGGGAATTTCCCCCCAATGATGCCTTAAACTCTCACCTTCAGGACTACTCCTAAGATTCCCAAAGATTGTTACGAACAGAGGGAGTAATTTCAAGTAGGCAGGGTAAGCATCTGGTAAAGCATTGGGCCAGAGACCGAACTCGAGCCGGTGATTGAATTCAGAAAACTTTAAGTGCTGCTAGTTGAACAAATACTCATAAACACCTACGTGTATCAAAACCATGAACGGCACTGGAGAGACAAAGCTGGTACCTGGTTCCTCCGTGCAGTACTTGCCCTTCACAGATAGAAACACTGAACATTGTCACAGGCACCTCCACCCGGCAAAGCCAGAAGCGTTGGCATGTTACCGTCTCACGTGATGAGATCGTGTGCTGTGATGCCACGTTATTGGGAGTAATGTGGAACTATGTCTTGTTCTCTTCATGTCTGAATAAATCACACCAAGCAAAAAGAATTTCTCTTACCGTTTTATACATTCAGATATATTAAGAGAGTTGTCCAGATACTCATTGGGTCCAACGAATGTCCCCCGACAAATCTGATAAATGAGCATCGAGCGGTTGATCCAGTGTGAAACAATCCAGAGAATGTCGTTATGACGTACTGCAGACCCGACTTAGATGCAGCAATAGGAAGGGAAGATACGAGTCGTCTTCTTTTCTCAGGGACCTGGGTCTGCGGTGACGCGTAACGAACTGACCAGAAGTGACCACGCGCTTTGCAACGTGCACAACTCGAGTTAAATGCAGGGTGGTGGTCATCCAGCCCGGCATCTCCTGGAAGAAACCCCGTGACAATTTTTTTACCCAGGGAGGACTCTGTTACTTTGGAGCCTAGGCATGCCACCAAGGGAGGCCACCCTGTGTGTGTCCGCCGCACCAGCATCCGGACAGATGCTGTCCGGATGGCTGTGAGCCGTAAGAGGACATCAGCAGACCGAAGAGCACCAGTGCGCCTCTGGGTTGGAATCCAGTCGCTGCCATTGATTAGACAAACCCCTTAGCCTCTGTGTTTCCTCCCTCCTCCCCCAGTTTTTCCCCCCTCTTCAGAACAGAAGTAAAATGACTCCGTAATATTGGTATGAAGGATAAATCAAATGATGCATTTGAGACATTTATTACAAGTGCCTAGCATACAGCAAGCATTCAAGAAAGGAACAGACTCATACTCAGTGTTTCTCATTATTTTTAGGATTGGCCATGCTAGCTAAAATTGCAAAGCCTCCGATATTTGCTAACAGCCTTTGCCATTTTATTTTTCTCCTTAGCACTTAGGAATCTCGAATACACTCTAGGATGCATTTATTTTGTTTACTGTCTGTGGCCCGCGACTAGATAAAAGCTCGGTGAAGTAGGAACCTTCAGTCTACATCACTCACTGCTGTGTCTCTGTGGTACCTGGCCCGTCAACAGGATCTCCACGACAACATCTCGAATGAAAGTAAAAAGAGTGGGTCTGAATCACCGCTCCGAAAGAGCGTTTTACTTTTCCCTACGCCCTTCTGAAGGTGCCCCGGTCCTCTGGCTGGATGCCACTCTCCCTGTAGGCTGGCACCCTGTGCTCTCTCTCTCTCTCTAATTCTGTTTCTTTTGTCTCCCCTTCTCTTCCCCGCAGGATGCCTTTGTGGAACTGTACGGCCCCAGCATGCAGCCTCTGTTTGATTTCTCCTGGCTGTCCCTGAAGGCCCTGCTCAGTCTGGCCCTGGTGGGGGCTTGCATCACCCTGGGTGCCTATCTGGGCCACAAGTGAAGTCAGAAGGCCTGCCACAAACAAATATGCAAAAGGTTCACTAAAGCAGTAGAAGTGTATGCATCGCCAGTGATGTACCATGAAACGAAGCCGTGGTCTCTTAAAAACAAAACCTAAAACAAAACAAAAACAGCTTTCGGGCTCAGCGTCGAATCAGCTATTTACTGCCAAAGGGAAATACCATTTATTTTTTACATTCTCAAGAAAAAAAAAAAAAGATTTATTTATTTAAGACAGTCCCATTGAACCTCCTGTCTTTGGAAACCCTACCGCCAATTGCCAAGCCCCACCTGGGTAGCTCCACCTGGCTCTCCTGTGCCTATAAACACGGATTTGTTTTCCATGTTGTTGGCTGGACTGACTCACCATCTGAAGAGCAAACAAACTGACAAAGGACTTGACTGTTCCAGAAGCCGGCTGTTGGAAGTTAGGAAGAAGGTGTTCATTTTCCTTGCATTTCTTTGCCCTGGGGGCTGCGATATTAAGAGAGGGAAGGCGCTCGGCGAAGTCCATTCTTCCTGGCCCGAAGAACAACACACTTTGCATATGGTTCACATGGTACAGACCCAGTGGGGAGAAAACACTGGGGAACTTCAGATGGACTTGGTACCCACCAAGATTTCCACAGCGAAGGACAGTGATGGGGAAAATGCCGTTAAACCATAGGAAAGTATTTTTTTAAGCTACCAATTGTGCCGAGAAGCATTTTAGCAATTTATCCAATAGCATCCAGTACCTTAAGCCCTGATGTGCATATTCATACATTTTTGGATACACTCTCCCCCCCCGTCCCCCAATACTGGCTCTGTCTGTGTATGAGACCGAATCCTCCCGAATGCGAGGAAGTGAACGTTTCGGTGACTTATCCAGAAGCATCAGGCCGCCACAAGTGCCTGCGTTTCCCTAAGAGGCCACAGTCTGAAGCCCTGCCTTGCCCCAGCTCGGAGGCCCCGTCCTGGAACTGAGCCTGGGCACTCGCTGGCCGGCTCCAAGGGTTTTAAACAGAGCAGTGTGGTCTCCGAATGTCTGGAAGCTGACAGAGCTCAGAATCCCACTGTCAAGAAAGAACAGTAGTCGGCCTGGGCCTGCGGCCCTGGGCCCTCCAGTCGGGCCCTTTTCCCTCGTGGAGCGTGCAACCTGGAAGCCGAGGCTCTTAAGACGTTGATCACCGTGGAGGGGAGGAAACATAGGCACTGCGCCTTTCCCGGCAGAGGGAGGTGGCCATGCCGCCACCAAAAGGAAACCGGGGGAAGGAGACAGGTGCAGCGCGTGTGCGGAGTGGCCGCCGCGCATGCGTGCTGGCTGCGCAGTTGAAAGCCAGGCTTTAAATGACTTTGGGGAAGGTCGTAAATCCTAAAGAAAGCGTTGAAACGAGGTGTCATGGATTAACTGACCTATGTCTATGGGATTACGATGTAAAACATTATCTTGTCATTGTAGTTTGGGGTTTTTTTGGAAACCTGACAGAGGGAGAAAAAAAAAAAAAAGTTCCAGGTGTGGCATGTGGGAATTTATCTGTACCTCCTGGGGCATTAAAAAAGAAAAAAAGGAAAAAAAAAAAAAAGTCAGTGGTGAAAACTCTAGAGACGTAGTAAAGAAGTGAAATCTCCAGCTAATAAACTAGAAAATATTTTTTTCCAGTTTAGAATCGGCTTTGAGACATTTATGGAGTAAATGTGGCATTATTGCATTATATACCATTTATCTGTATTAACTTCGGAATGTACTATGTTCAATGTTTAATGCTGTGGTTGATGTTTTGAAAGCTGCTTTAAAGAAATACATGCATCTCAGCATTTTTTAAAAATTGTATTTAGTTACGGCCTCTACACTATTTGTTAGCAAAAATTACCATCTTTCCATTTGGGGTTTTTGTCTCAATTCTTTAAAAGCATTTCTGATAAGGAGAGAGAATCCCTGGGTCTCAGCGACGTGAAAACCCCCTGGAGCGTGCTGGCCACTGAGGGAGATTGCTTCAACCTAGTTATGTGTGTTTCCATGTCAACAGAATTGTTTATTGTGAAGGACGTATCTCTTGTCCCTTTGACCTTGTTCCTTGAAGGTTTCTTAGTCCCTGGGCAAATCAGAATCTAACTCATATTAGTTAGGACGACATCCATGTTTGGTTAACCCCATGAGATTCATTCAGTTGAAAATCCAGATGGGAAATGACCAGGGGATTACATTCTGGCCACGATGGTTTGATCTTTAGAGGGTTGCTCTACGTGGTCTGTTTTGACACAGATTCATCCAGAGCGCTCCTGCCCTCCTTCCACAGGGCCCGTCCCATGGCTGTCCTTCAGATTCTTCCTGAAATGCAGTGATGCCTGTGTGCCACCCTGAGAAAGCAGGAAACCCATGGTATGAAGCCAGACCTCCCTGGCAGGCCTCAGGGAACCGGATGATCAGACCTTTGAATGAGTCTAATTTTTAAGCGAAATACTATTTTCGGAAAGGTTTACATTGTCAAAAGCGATGAGTATGGAATATCAAATCCTGTGCTGCTATCCTACCAAGATCATTTTCGTGGAGTCAATTTGCAGTATGCTCCAAATAGCGAAATCCTTCAAGCTGCTTTCGAAGTTAACAGTGAAGAACATGGACATTTTTAATATAAGACTGTCTTTTGTTGTTGTTGTTGTTGTTGTTGTTGTTATTGTTCAAAGAGGATTTGAAGAGTATTCTAAAGATGTATATATATATAAAAAAAAAAAAGGTCATGGGGGCTAACTTCTGGCTGGTTTTCTTTTGCTGTGGGGTTTTGGTATCTGGTTTTAATGGTAAATGTGCCTGGCCACCTGCCCCCAAAACCGTATAGTATCGTGGCTTCACTTGCTCTAAGAGTAGTTGTTGCATTTTTCTTGTTCTTAAAAACATGTTAGAAGCAATGGACGTATATAAAAGCCTCAACTTGTCATTTTTTCTTCTTTCCTTCAATGCCTCCATTATTTCGCGATCAGACAACAGAGAACCGTTCCCACCTATCTTGTGTTGAGAAGGGATACACACCTGAATTACCGGTTTATATGTTGGCCAAGGTCAGGGTTAAAGAGAGCACATACATTTTCCGAATTGGGATCCAGGGCTCTAAAAAAAAAAAAAAAAAAAAAAAAACACACACAAGGACAGGCGTGCCTGCGTGGCTTAGTTTGTTGAGCATCCGACTCTTGATTTCAGCTCAGGTCATGATCCTAGGGTCGGGGATCAAGCCCTACCTTGCACTCCATGCAGAGCATGGAGCCTGCTGAAGATTCTCTCTCTCTCCCCCTTCCTCTGCCCCTCTGCTCCTCTCCCCCACTGTGCTCTCTCTTTCTCTAAAAATTAAAAAAAAAAAAAAACAACAAACACCACAGGGGGCACCTGGGTGGCTCAGTTCGTTGAGCATCCGACTTCAGCTTAGGTCATGATCTCATGGTTCGCAAGTTTGAGCCCAGCATCGGGCTCTGTGTTGAGAGCTCAGAGCCTGGAGCCTTCAGATTCTGTGTCCCCCTCTCTCTCTGCACTTCCTTCGCTCGCTCTCTCTCTCTCTCTCTCTCTCTCTCTCAAAAATAAATAAAAACATTAAAAAAACCCACACAAGGTGAAAAGCACCCAGGAACCACCTGGGTCCTCCTGAGCTCTCGCTGCACGAGCACTCTGAAGGCTCAAATGACAACTGACGTGCTGCACAGCACACGGTTCGTCTCAGGTGTTGCAGTGGCTGAAAAGTCTTGTAAGTTTAAGATTTGAAGTAAAGTCACATTGCAAATTAAGGAAGCGCCTTGCAAAAAACAAAAAAACACCCCAACATTCTCTGCCTCAGCTGACTTCTCCCTGCATATTCAGATCTGACCTTCCATTTAGATGTGACTTTTATTTCATTAGTAAACGTTTATTGTTTATCATCTAAGGACCTAGTCCTGGCCCAATATGGGAAATTAGGAAGTGATTGTAAATCAAGAGGAGTTAAAATAATCAGGATAAAATGTAAATAAGTAGTTTATGTTATAATGAAACGTATGCTAAAATGACTAACTTATAAATGTGAACTTCAATGCTAATTTCAATTGTACTTTTAGGGCAGTGGCTGTTTTTATACTTTCTTATCACTTATAGTTAGTAATGTACACCTACTCTATCAGAAAAAAAAACAGGAAGGGCTTGAAATATAAGCCATTCTAAGGAAATTAGGGAGTCAGTTGAAATTCTATTCTGATCTTATTCTGTGGTGTCTTTTGCAGCTCAGACAAATGTGGTTACACACTTTTTAAGAAATACAATTCTACATTGTCAGGCTTATGAAGGTTCCAATCAGATCTGTATTGTTATTCAATTTGGATCTTTCAGGGATTTTTTTTTTTTTAATTATTACAGGACAAAGGACATTTGTTGCGAGGATGGGAGGGAGGAAGAATTTTCAGAGGAGCAAAACCTTCCCGAGACAGGTTCAGGAGGTTTTCAGAATGGCCAGGACTGTAGGGGGATGGGATGGAAACAAGTGGGAACCTTTAGTGGGTCAAGGTGATGCCTCCATGAAGGACGTTCTGCAATAAAAGAGAAACAGTTTTAAGTTCTGCGGCGGGCGTAGCTTCTAGAGACATCACAACCCCTCAAAGTCCAGCTCTCTTTTAGACATTTATCATTAATGGTAGATATTTCAAGCCTGGATATGTCTAATGGCTAAACAACTAACTTGCACTTTTAACCCCCAGGATTCTTCATGAGAACTTCGGGTTGGTAGGGACATCTATTTCTAAATATTAGGCACAATACAGTGCGGGGGTGGGGGAGAGTGGAGTGTGAAGCTGAATTGGGTTAAGTGGTAATACAAGTCCCTTATCCTTACCCGAAGAATCCCTCTGTTTCATGCCTGTACTCACAGGACAGAGTTTGGACAACTGTGAAATATGCATCCCACCGGAGAAAACCAAGTGGAGTGGGAACGGTTTTGTACCAATTCATAAGGACAACCCCAGAAAAATAAGGCCAGTATCCCACTGACGGCAAGGTTGTTGAGTATACAAATTGTAGAGGCCTATTTTAGGCAGATGGGCTTGAGCAATGAAAGGCAGAAGGACCCACAGCACCCACCTGGCTGAATACAGACAGCCCCCTCCATCAGGTGACTCACCTCAAAATATGCATCGGCCCTAACTGACCGATGGGCTGCTTACAACGGGACACGGTTAACCAAGAAAGGGAAGAGTCCGTAGGTGGACATACCTCCTCATCTTCCCCCTTCAAAAACAGCCCCACCCGCTGCATCCTTGCAGACCGCCTCTCCTCTGCGGTCCTGCCCACTGCTCCCTTGCAGCGTATTCACGAAACTTCTATCTCCTCGGTTCTGCCTCGGGTGAATTCTTTCACCTCCCGTGCCACCGGCTTCTACCCAACCATCGTCGCCCCACTTTGGGGGGCCTCCATCTGATCGAGAAACACCCCGCTTAGACACCACACAGATCGTGTTGTTAGGTGAACAACACTGCTCAGAGCTGACGTCCATAAAAACAAAAAGCAAGAATAGACTTGATGGTGAATCTAGCTCTCTCTAGTAATAGGTAATTTCTGTTTTTGAATACATGTCCTTCTTGGCAGGGGGACAGTGGAAGAGAATAATCCAGCCCCATTCATCTCAGTAAGAGGTGCGTTGCCAATAAAATTCATTTTTCATATTTAATAATTATAAAAATTTATTACCTATTTGTACATCTTTAACAATTGGGTAATAATAATAATAACAGTTGTAATAATTACTCGAGCTAGGAACAAAAATGTAAAGCCTTGTGTCACAAAAATTCATAGACTTACTTTGGTGGTAGAAATTTAATTAATTTTAAACTTTCAGTTTTACAAAGTATCGCATCAGGATAAAACGGAGGGTAGAAAGATGAATTTTGGAGAGAAAAGGAACAATGTAAAATTTCCACGTGTCAAAAAAATAACTTGTCTTTTTTTTTTCATGTAGATGATGCTACAAATCATTATGGTATCAAATCATTATGGTATTTAGATTCCAAGTCTATAAATAACAAATCTATTTAAATTTTTTCTAATATTTTTTTTTTTTTTTGAGAGAGAGAGAGAGAGAGAGACAGAGTGTGAGCAGGGGAGGGGCAGAGAGAGAGAGGGAGACACAGAATCCAAAGCAGGCTCCAGACTCTGAGCTGTCAGCACAGAGCCTGATGCGGGGCTCAAACTCATGAACTGTGAGATCATGACCTGAGCTGAAGGGATGCTTAACCGACTGAGCCACCCAAGTGCTTCTCTTTTTAAATGTCAATTGTTAACTTTTCGGACAGGCTTGTTAAAAATATGTGTCAAAATTCTATTTCAAACTGGCTTTAAATCAGGGATTCTCTCTTGGAAGAGACCTATAAACAAGAAAGAAACGGTGCCATCACCAAAGAATGGCCAAATTCTGATTGACGCATTTTAAGATAGCTGAGTGAGGAAGCCTAACTTCTCAAGACTTCTTCATCCCATTAAAGTCTATCTGGAAATTGCTCAAGCATTTTATCAGGAATCATAATTACTTCATGCAAGGGGCTATAAATTACATCATACAAAAATGTTCTGCCATCGACAGTTTGGGGACAATTTTCTTTCCCATACTATTAAGAACGCATTGGAAATTAAATCCTCTGCAACTGTTTACATTTAAATTGGAAAAATTAAATGTCAAACATGTGTCAGGGTGGAATTTGTCTTTCAAACTTCTTTCAGTGGCACACCAGCGCCTCTCAGCACATCCTCTGGGCTCTGTTGAGAGCTCCATAGCGGAAGAGAAGGGGGGGGGTGGGGAAGAGCAGAAGATATACTCCCTCCCTCCAGGACCCAGCAGGGCTTTTGTGCTGAAATAAATCTTTCTGTCAGCACCAAGCAAGTAGGTAAATGGGTAATAATAATTGCAATAATTGCTCATTCCAGGAACAAAAAATAATAACAATAAAGCCTTAAGGTCACAAAAACTCATTTAAATGCACTGGCTTCCTTTTGTTATAGAAAAGTATGAGAGGCGAATCAATTTTAAATATTTTCTTTTCGTTGCATATTTATGCAAAAATTATTGTTTGTTTGTTTGTTTTGCATTAAAGAAAACCCTGCAGCCTCATTGCCCACCTTCTACTTCATTCTCTGTCTGTGTAGTCTTGGTTGTCTGCTCCTGTACCATTCTTAATTTATGCTGCTGAAATATCTGAGCCCACATCGTTAATGAAAGGCAAGCCCCAGCGCAATCAGGCCCTGTTCTTTTCTTCTCTCTTTTCTTACTCCCTAGAGAAGAACTCTCTGTGTTGACTTTAATTACAGCCTCCTTTCAGGGTCTCCTATAGTTCCTCCATGGACCCAGAGTAAGAATCTCTGAGAGGGAGCGTCAAAGCTCTGAAGAGCCTGAGATTTTTTCCCTACTTGAAAGCTAACAAGTCTGTTTGCCCCCATTTAATGGATGCTGGTCGAAAACATGAGATCCCTGGGTCAGAGACAAAGGACAGATTATTACTCAGAGCACTTGCAGGAGCCAGAGTATGAACATTTTTGAGCCTGGTCCCTAAGCACCAATTCCCATGAGAGTATGTGAAAAGGACCAGAAGACATCTGCACACACAGTGGGTTGTGATACAAGAGAGGAACTCTGAGTTTAGGAATTTAGGCAACTCGAATCATTTCTAATGAGCAGTAAGCATGTCTGCCCTTTGTTCTGGAAGAAGGCACCATGTCTGTCTTTGCTATACAAACAGCCTTGGAAAGTCTGGAACAAAGAGCAGTCAGGGCCTTGCTTGCAACATGAGCAGAAACATGAGAAACCCATGGTGAATCGTCTCCCAGCAGTAACACAGAACAAGTCTACCCATGCTGCAGATCAGACCCCTAAATGCAAAGACAGCAAATATATATATATATATATATATATATATACACATATATACATATATATATAAACACACACACATATACACACACACATATATGTGTGTGTGTATGTATGTATATATAATTTATATATTTATATTTTCCTGGATGGACACACCCCATGTATCAATAGCTCTTTCATAGGATTACACCAAATATGATCATGGTTCCTAGCTAAAAGCTAACTCAATGCTGCTGGTCATCAAAGGTAACCTTGAGTCTCTCTTTTCCGCTACCTGTTATCCACTGGCACATCAACCAAATCTAATTTATAATCTGTTCCCAAGGTTAGGTCTTTCCCTAGCTTCCTCTTTTCTGTCAGTGGTATTATCATTTCCCAGTTTTCCAGGTTAAGCACCTTGGACACATCATTCCCACTCAGTGCTCTTTGGATGGGTTGATGAATGGATCCAGTCATCCAACAAACACTTGTGGAAACTCCTCTCCAAGCACAGGTGCAGGACTGGGCTCGGGAGTTTAGGAATGATTAAGACCCAGTCATCAGCCTCAGGAACTCTCATTCCAGTGTCCTGCCTATTTGTTTTTGTTCTTTTTCTTTTTAAAAATATCTATTAAGTCCCATTTCATAGACTCATTGTTTTCTGGACACATCTTTAGCATCAGTCAGGAGTCACTTGCTATTTACATTACTAAATGTTGTCTTTCAAAACGGGCTGTTTAGGGGCAGGTTCCCATAGACAGACAATAAGCATGTCTTTCTTTCTAGGAGATCCAAGCCTTGGATCTTTCTCTGAAACAGCTGGCTTCGATGCTTATGTAGCTATGGATTTTTCTCTGCATTCTTTCTCTGTTTTTCCAAAGTTTGGGGCCCATTTCATCTCAGGCAGGCAGGCAGGAGCAGAAGCTAGCTGCAAAGACTACGTCAAACTCCATGGAAAGTAGACCCAGACTGGCTTTGATCTTCTCTCCCAAGGGGAACATCACCTCCTATATCCATGTGGAAATCCTCAGCTGGGGAACCAAAGAAAGAAAAGGAGGACTAAAATATTTATAGGAAAATTATTTCTCACAAGCCAGCATTTGTTCTAAAAGCTTTTAGAAATGTAATTATTTTTCTTCTTCTTGGGCTTTTCTGTTTTCAATATGAAACACTTTCAAGTCCCCTGGTTCCATTTCCAGGAAGCAATAATCCATTTTGCCTTGGGTGGAGTTTAGGAAAAAAACTAGGTTGCCGAAATGAAAATGTTTCCTTTGAAATTGTCACATGGAACTCTTGCCACTTCTTTAATGTCTTGCATAAGAAGGGCCCTGTTCCCAAGGGCACGATGAACCAGCTGTCCTCTGGCCCTTTGCTGCAAGAGACTCTGTCCTATTTTACTCACAGCTGTACTCCTTACCCCACTTACCCTCACCTACCAAGTGACTGTCTTACCCAAAGGGGAAACTTCTGGACCAGCGCTGTCCAATAGGAATACAATGTGAGCCACAGATGTGATTTTTCATTTCTAGTAGTCACACATTGAAAATTAAAATAATACATGAAATGAATTTTAGTAATATATTCAACTTAATCCAATAATCGTGTCAACATGGAATCCATACAAAAACTATTGAGGTCACTTCCGTTCTTTTTTAAGTGAAGTCTTTGAAATGGGCATGGAACGGACAGTTGGAGCACCTCTCCATTTGAACCAGCCGCATTTCAGGTGCCAAGAGCCACATGTGACTGGAGGATACCATGCTGGACCGCCAGTCTCTGGACTTACGTACAGCTTTTTACAGCTCACACACGACACTGTCTATGAAACGCCTTCCTCTGCCTGGCCCCAAGGCCTCCCCCCAGTTGCTGCTAATTCAGTTGCTAAGGCCGGAAAGCATCTTTCTCTTCAACTCCCCTCTTTCTTTCTAGACTTAACTAGAAGCGTTCTTGCTTTGGAAACATTTGCTGCCAGTGAAAGGGAAACTAGATTGCACTGTGTTCAATGGAAGTATCGCGAGCCCTATTGGCAGGCATCAAATACTTGGTGTCAGAAGATCTACGCCCAAATTCTGGCTTACTAAAAGCGTAAGCTTGGTTAAGTATTCTGCCTCTTTGAGTCTGAGGTCTCTCCTCCATTCAACAGGATGTACCGTTTGGTCCACTGCATCCTGCCAGCCTCCTGGGACAGTGGCAGGAAGGAGATCAAAATAGCGGAGGTGTGCAGGGGTAGTGATGGCACGTGAAATGGAAAATAACTATTTATTTTTCCAAGCCATTAAAAGCTGTGCCGCCACAGAAAACAATACACCACAATATCTACAAGACAGAATAACCATTTACATTAAGAAACCGAATCAGGGCGCCTGGGTGGCTCAGTCAGTTGGGCATCCGACTTTGGCTCAGGTCATGATCTCATGGTCAGTGAGTTTGAGCCCCATGCTGAGCCCCATGCTGAGCACAGAGCCTGCTTGGGATTCTGTGTCTCTTTCTCTGCCCCTCCCCTGTGCGTTCTCTCTCTCTCTCTCTCTCTCTCAAAATAAATAAACATTAAAAAAATTTTTTAAAAGAACCTGAGTCAAGAAGCAAATTCTTGTAATTAACCACAATGTCAACAATTTTCTTAATCATTACCAAACCCTGACTTTTCATTTTTCTTTACACACAGACACACACACACACACACACACACACACACACAGAAAGAGAAAGAGAGAGGATGATAAATTACGCCCAGGATAATAATCAACTGTGGTCCTTGGAGCCAGGTACACATCATGAGAATCCATCTTGATAATGCCTAGCGATAAACTTAGTAACGATCGTGACAATGACACTGCAGAGAACATTGCACGTGGACCTTATTTTCAAAGACCAACAATTTGAGATGTCTAGAGAGAGTTCCTGCAATATCTCTATCCCGTAACCACCTGGATATTTCCTTGCCCTGATAGCTTTTAGATGAGTAACATTAGCTTCTAACATTCCCTATGACACCACTTAAAACTTACCTTCTTATTGTTTCCTTAAAATGAGATCTGTGTGCAAGGGACTAGGGGAATACGTTGTCTTCATTCCTAAACTGTTCTCTCCCAAGTGTTACTTAAAAACAAAATTCTAATTTTAGACTTTTCCCACTTGCCTTCACTAATTACTTCCTTCGTGTTCCGCCCAATGGTACCATCACTAATTCAAGTTCAAACAGAACTTAGTCACTATTTCATCACACTCATCTCCTACCTCTGGGGAAGCCACGTATGCTCCACAAAGACAGAAACCAAGAAGGGTCCTGGGCCTCATGAGGCCACAGTTGTTGTCACTCTGAACCAATCACATGTGACTAGTTTGCTCTTGTCCAGGAGCACGGAGCATGTTCTCACCCCAACATCCATACTTGCCAGTTGTGTGATGTGTGGAAGTAAAGACCAACCAAATGAGGACAGGCAAAGGCTATTTATTCAGAGCCTGTTATCTATAGCAAGGAAGTCAGCCACCATCACTTGCATTTGGAAGAGACTCAAAGGCAGGCAGAAGGAAGGAAGGCTTTACAGTGGAAAAATGTAAGGCTTTGGGTATGCCCCGATTGGAGGCGGTTGGCATGGGGAAGCCATAGGAGGGCCAACTAATCCTATGTGATTAGTTGGGGACCATATATGACTTTCTCTGGCTGGTCCTAAGTTGGAGGTGGGGACAAAGATCAAGGAAGCTGACAATTATTAATCAGGTCCTGGCCATCTGGGGCCAATTGTTTCAGGGGTCATTGTTTGGCCTCCTGGATTGTTACTAGAGACAGAAGTCTGACTTCCTACAGTGTGATTTGTAGAGAACGGGCCAACTTCCTGACCTGGTTCCTGTACATAATGGGTTGGTTTCCTGGCCTGGTTGCTATAGATTATGGGTCAAAGTTCGATGTTTGTATATGGTCTGGCCATTGTCCATTTGCGTATTCAGTCTCTTGATGAAAAATGAAGCCAGTGAAGATGCAGGAATCGATGAGGGGATCAACACGCGTGATCAGGAAATTATCAGATGAGGTCACCAGAGTTATACACCACCCTGGCAGCTGCCCAGCCATTTGTTAATGACAGCCTCTAATGTCTTCACCCACTTCACAGCCACACAGATTGGTGACATTTTCCAGTCCCCAATGCCACATTATCCAAGAGTGCCTCAACTACACTCGCAGTCCTGCCAACACCACGGAGGACATGGCTGTGCCGGGCTGGCATGCGGGAGTTCAGTTCAATGTCTGTGCGACACCTTACCCTTGGGGCCCCAGATCTTTCTGAGATAAAGGACTTGGAAGTATCATCTTGGGTTCAGCAATGCTTAAGTGCTCTGCCATAGTTTCTTTGGGAGAGATGTACCCACATCCAACTGCCCCAACTCATCTTTAGGTCAGTGTAGTAGATGGCCTTAAGTCACACTCGGGATCCATTCCTGGCTGTGATAATGCAGTTTTTGAAAACTCATGGAAAAGCTACCCAGCGGTTACTGGGCTGATACTTTGTGAAGTGCTTTAGCTACGCTGCCTTATTTAATCTATCCCAGCTGCCCTACACGGTGGGTACCATTATTGTTGAATTTTCTAGGTCCCACTTAGCAAAATCAAGGTGTCCTCAAGAGCCATGCTCCTTCTGGAGGTTCTGGGGAGACTCTGTATCCTTGCCTTTTCCAGCTTTTAGAGGCACCAGCATCCCTGGGCTCATGGCCCTTCCCTCACATCACTCCAACCCCAGCTTCTGTCAGCATCTCTCTCTCTCTCTCTCTCTCTCTCTCTCTCTCTCTCTCATTCTGATCCTCCTGTGTCTCTCTCATAGAAGCTTATGTGGCACTGAGCCTACCCAGACATCCAGGATAGTCTCTCCATCTCAAGATCATTAACTGAATTACATCTGCAAAGTCTGCTGTACTGTGTAAGGTGACAAAGTCACAGGTTCCAGAGACTGGGACAGGCACATCTTTGGGGGGGAGCCCATTATTCATCTTGTCACAATTGATAAAAAAGCTGAGGTTCAGATAGGTTAATTTATCTTCCCAAGCAAGGCCTCATAGCTCATAGTAGTGGAGCTGAGGTTTGAGTTTTCCAACTCCCATCAGACTTCCCTTTCTGAGTTCACCAACAATGCCCTTGAGGCCAAACTCAGTACATTGTCACATGTGCAAACTATAACCTTCAGCCCTGCACACCCCCAGGCATGTTGGTTCCCATCACCGCCAGCCAGCACAGTCAGCCTCTGGCCATCCACACATCTTGGCCCAGAAGCTCCAGTGTTCAGGAAGACCACCATCTGTGGGGACAAGGTCTGGTGGCCAGAGGTGCCCCTCTTTAAAGCTCAGCCTTGGCTTCCACAGCCACAGTCCAGAAGTTTCCTCTGGTGTTAGTTCATCTTGCTTCCTTCCTGTGCATCCTTCCATGCACACCTCACTCCCACTCTAACCCCCTTAAAATTCTTCCCTCGCTCTGTCTTCAAAGCCCGTAGGGATAACACAAGGATGATGCCTTCCCTACAGTTCCTCTCTTCATTTCCTCTTTATGATAGGTCAAGGGTTAGGACGAATGTCTGGCTTAACCGATAATTATTTCCAAGGAATGCAAACACACCCGCCCCTGGATAGTCAGGGTGCTGTGGACCAGAGGACTCTGGGAACTGTCACAGCACATCTCCCGGTTGAATCCAAATGGGAGGAGGAAGATACTCTTGGTACGGCCACAAAGGTCTGACCTGCTCCACCTTAACCCTCCCTCTTGACTATAAGAAAACTCAGGAAGCCCTGGCTCAGCCAACAGGGCAAAATTACAAAAGAGACCAGAATACCACTATTGGGCGTGCTAATTCTCCGACCTTCTGGGCTCTGGCCCTTATTTGCCAGACCTGGAGTATTTGATGGATACTCCATTTCTCATGTGGTCTTCCTGCCACTGTGCCAAGAGGGGATGCTCTGCTGCTTTCTTTTGTATTTCTTTATTGCACGTGGATGGACAAGGACTTGGAAGAACGAAAGGAGAGGTATTCATTATAAAGAGGAAATTAATAAAGACCATGGTGAGCCCAGATTCTTTCTTTTATCTTCTCTCTATACCATGGTTCCTTTAACCGTTAGAATAATTGCAGATCCATTTCACTTAATTAATAACTTGAAACAATTACACAGAATTCCCTTTGATCTCCACTTGGGCAAATTGTATACAGGGAAGCCTCGTAGGAAAGGTGGTTCTCACAGGAAGTTTCTGGTCCTCTCTTTCGGATGAACTTTTTCAAAAGAAGGGTTCCTGAGTCCTGAATTCCCCTCCCCATTTTTAATGGTCTATGGCCCTCTGTATTTGTTTTCTGCAACTGAGCAAGGCCCAAGCCCTCCCACCCACCACGAATTCTGGCCCCCAGTGAGATCTTGCATAAATCTTGGACACGGTTGAGTGAGGGAGACATTTATTATCTGTGTTGGCTCTCAGTGGCTAATTGTCTACGTGGACACACGTACGGTAAGCCTGTACGACTGTTCTCCCAGCCTGAGTGTGACCAATGATATTGACTGACTGGGTGTTATAATGATAGGTGATAGGTCCTGTGTCTCCAGGGCACAGCTAACCTGTTGGCCCTCTCGTGTAACTGATTCCAGTTTCTCAAGGGCCTTTAGGAGCATAACAATATTACTAGCACAATCTAGGACGAGGAATAAATGAGCAATGTTTCTCCAAAAATTATTCCAGTCTTCCTTTTTTTTCTGAAATTCACAGGTCACTAAAAATAGGAAAATAATTTAAACATAGTTGACTATACAATGCCAAGCATCGCCCAAAAGAATCAGTGTTCTTATTTTTTCTTTTTTTTTTTTTTTCAGAGAGAGTGTGCATGCGAATGGGGGAGAAGGGCAGAGGATGGGGAGAAAGAGAGAGAGAGAGAGAGAGAGAGAGAGAGAGAAGTAAGCAGGATCCACGCTCAGCAAAGCCCAATGCAGGGCTCCATTCCACAACACTGGGACTGTGACCTGAGCCAAAATCAAGAGTCAGACGCTCAACCGACTGAGCCCCCCGGGTGCTCCAAGAATCATTGTTCTTATACTTACTTCGAGACCATTGTTCTATTAGATTATTTCACTTGCAAAACTCAAATATACATTTAGTACAGAAAAGTTCTTTCAAACGTACAGTTTAAAATAAAGGACATCACACAGGATTCCCAAACAGTGAAGAAATATGTTTTCATAAATCCCTGGAGATCCTTGGAAAAACCATTGACCTTCATGGGTCTTATTTTCTTAAAATTCAACAAAAATGAACGCCTCGGCTGGGTAATCTCTGAGACAGCACAGTTCAACAGAACTTTCCAGGATGAGGGAAATGTTCCGTATGCTAATTCTATTTAATTTAAATTGAAATAGTCACATGTGGTAAGTGGCTATGTATCAGACAGGGCAGCTATAAGGAAAATTGACAGAGGCTGATGCTCTTGGCCTGAGGGGGCCTTGGGTTTACAACTAGCCTGCTGCTACTGGGGAGAGCCACTCCTCTGCTACAGGTTTGCTCTCAGACACTTGCAGCTTGGTGAGGAAGGGAAAGCTGTAGGGCCTAGTAAACCGCACACCCGCTCTGTGATCAGGAAGACCACTTAGAATCCAAAGGAGAGAGGAGAGGATGGGCTGAGCACTTTCGGATGCAAAGTCACGAGACAAGCACGGCATCTGACGAGAAAGAACAGGGCAACGTCTTCTGTGATCCATTTGGCCTTCCTGAATGTCTTGGGTTTTTGGACAGAAAGCGAGAACTTAGTCTAGTTAGATAGGAGGGCTGGCTCCCTGCCGCCAATCAATCAGAAGGCTTTTAAGATGGGAGTCGATGAAAAATGTATTAAATACACACACACAAAATAAATCAAATGCAGTGAAGTTTTCAACTTAGAAGCACTCCTGAGGGCCAGAGTCTGGGTTCTCACAACATAAAACCTTCATTAAGACCTCATTCTATGTTGGACTCCAATTCTACCTTTCCTAAGGGATCAATGAGGTCCATCAAGGTATTGCCACTTTTTTGGTGTGGGGGGTGCGGAGGGAATCTGAAATGTGGTACTTTCCTACCCTCCCCCAGACCTGATTTACTCTCTGAAAGAAAGGCAAGGGACATACTCCGTTCGCGTCATTGTGTTTCGGACCATCACTGGCCTTTAAATTGCCACATTAAAAACTCTTTCCAGGGCCCCGTGGAGCTAGGCGATTATGTTTAATATAACCTTCTGGGTTTGGGTTTCACGCAGACCAACAAAGAATATGGAAACATGTAATTCCATACTGCCCAAAGTACTTCTACGGCTTGAGTCTCAATTAAAATGTTTGTTTACTTATCTGCTAATCTCATTATTTTTTTTCTAAACCCGCTCTCAGTGAGTGAGAGTTCAGAGTCTGAAGTTCAGCCATTTCTGAAATATGACCAAAATGGAAACCTGGAGAGAGAGAGAGAGAGAGAGAGCGCTATTCACCTGGGGAGAGAAATACATAAACCCCCACGTGAATGACTTAGAGTGTCCTTTAACTTTCGCTAACAGAAGACCATTTTCTATGGAGAAAGTATGTGCACAAAGGAGTAACTTCTTAGAAATTTAGCAGTGATTTTATCGTGGTAAATTGAGCCACGTCCCAATGAGAATACTTGCTGTTATTGCTAGAAATGCATAGAGCCTGTATTTATTTTCAGAGGGGTTTGGTATCATTTTTATTCGTTGCTCTTCACAAAAAGCAAAACAGAAACCATCCTAAACCTCTGAGAGGTAGATCAGATTTTATCTCTCTCTCTCTCTCTCTTTTTTTTTTTCCTTTCCAAAGGAGGAAACCACACAAAGTGTTTTGCCCCGGGGTCAGCTAGCCCATCGATGGCTGGCCTGGGGTTAGAGGCTCTGGTCTCTAGACTCCCAAGCTGCTGCAAAGTCCCTGGAGCTTATCCTTCCATCCCCATTGAGGACATGCCTCAGGGCGCTGTCCACCGGTAACTATGCCAACAGACACGTCCTCCTCCCTAAATACTCCCCATTTCACCATCCAGAGTCCCTGAAGGCTCCCAACTGCCTCACCAGGGAGACCTTCTCAGGTGATTCTTTTGCCTCCTTTATAACTAATACCACCTGGATGGAGTCCAAGATCCCTCCTGTTCTGAATGATCTTCTATAGCAAATAAGTCATATTATTAGTTTTCCTATGATCTGGCCATAACCCCCAGGCTGTTCCAAAGTCCTGTCGGTTGTCTTTCCCTGGGGAAGAATGTAATTCTGACAGAGCATGGCTTTCCCCCGGTGTCATTGAGGGCTGGGGAGAGCGCCTCCCAGGCTGGGCACAGGATTGCCAAGCAAGGTCATCCCTGTCCTTGGGAAGGCTAGAGAAGGGTCACTGTCGAGAGGAGCCCACTTCTGCCTGCAGGCCAAAGTCAGGGAGAGGAAATGCATTGTCCCAAGGCTCCCTTTAGCAGCAGACCCTGAGGAAGAGATCTCCCTGTGGCTTCCAGAAGAGGACAGAGCAAGATTAGGAAAGCAAAGCAAACAAGTAAACTGAATAGGTCAGTGAAACAAGAGCCTCAGCTCTGCACCCATGTTTCAAGTTAGCATATCATCCACATTTCCCATGGCTGGCCACTGCAGCGTTTCCCAAAGGATGTGCTTTGGAACAGTGGTTCCAGGAGGCACTTCGCAGAAATGGAGTCTCACCATCAAACAGGGTGCTCGAAAGCAGGGTGTGATTCCCTCATCTTGCCAGCTCCTTCCCAGCTAAAGGCTCCAGTGACTCCCGGGAGCCCTTGCCCCTTGAAGCCCAGCCCTGGTCTCCAGGACCTGCTTCGCCCCACACTGCAGCAGAGGGACCATCTGACTGGAGACCTGTGGTGTCTGTTGCAGGGCACTGGTGCTTCGCGCAGCAGACCAAGGCCTTGGCTTCTGTCTGTGTACTGTGTTGATCCACTTAGAAAATGCTTCCCAGCTGATATCAAAGAGGAATATCCCAATGGAAGATTTTCATTTCTGGGTTCCCCTAGGCCTCCTGACCGCCAGCCCTGCCCTGAGGGAAGTGGAAAGACTCTGTGTTTCCCTGGCCAGGGGTCTCCCTGAGCTGATGCCGTGTTCCTATTGATGTGGGCTTAGGTCGACCCCCACTCAGAGAGGTAGCTGATTCTTCTGACCCACACGGTTGGGATCCCAAGGATCCAAAGGAGCCTTCCTGAACCAGGTTTTAGTCAAAGCAAAAAGGTTTTCTGGTTTCTTATCCTCAGGTTTCCACTCTTGCTCAACAGAATCGTGTCCTTTCTTCCTTCCTCTCTCCTCCTGATCACTAACCAAGGTCTTTTTGGAATGATTTGCTCCAGCCCTCTCCAGCAATTTTCAACTGCTCCCTTCACCTTCTTCCTAAAGTATCCACACACGCCTGCACCCATGTACCCCCATGCACACATGCAGGCATGCACACATCTACATACACACACACACATGCATACACACATGCATGCATACACCTACACGCATGTGCATACCCGCATGGATGCACACACCTACATACACACATTCACGTGCATATACACATGCATGCATGCATGCACACACCTACACATGCATATACACATGCACACACATACATATACACGCATATATACATGCATGCACGCTCACACCTACATACACGTTCATACACACATGCATGCATGCACACACCTACACATGCATATACACATGCACGCACACACATACACACGCATATATACATGCATGCACGCTCACACCTACATACACACCTACACATGCATATACACATGCACGCACACACATACACACGCATATATACATGCATGCACGCTCACACCTACATACACACATACACATGCATATACCCATGCATGCACACACCTACGTACACACATACACGTGCATATACACATGCATGCATGCACACACCTACACATGCATATACACATGCACGCACACACATACACACGCATATATACATGCATGCACGCTCACACCTACATGCACACCTACACATGCATATACACATGCACGCACACACATACACACACATATATACACGCATGCACGCTCACACCTACATACACACATACACATGCATATACACATGCACACACGCACAAACCTACACACATACACATGCATATACCCATGCATGCACACACCTACGTACACACATACACGTGCATATACACATGCATGCATGCACACACCTACACATGCATATACACATGCACGCACACACATACACACGCATATATACATGCATGCACGCTCACACCTACATACACACCTACACATGCATATACACATGCACGCACGCACATACACACACATATATACATGCATGCACGCTCACACCTACATACACACCTACACATGCATATACACATGCACACACGCACAAACCTACACACATACACATGCATATACCCATGCATGCACACACCTACATACACACCTACACGTGCATATACACATGCACGCACACACATACACACGCATATATACACGCATGCACGCTCACACCTACATACACACATATACATGCATATACACATGCATGCACATGCCTACGTACACACATGCGTATGTGTGCGCACACACCCACATACTTACACGTGCACGTACGTGCATGCACACCCCTGCATACACACATACACACATACATGCACACATGCACACACATGCACACACCAAGTCCCCATTTCAGTCTGTGACACCATCTTCCAACCTTTATCCTAGGTGCAGACAACCCTGCGCAGTATAAACTGGAAGGCCAAACAAAAAAAAAAGTAGGAGTTTCCTTATCTATCTGTCAGCGCCTCTTCATTACAGCTGAGCTAATTTGAAACGAGGTGACTCCTTGCCCCCACTGCCATACCCTAGGAGGATCTTTTTACACAGCAGATGTTCATCTCCTTTGCCCACAGTGTGGGGACAAGAAGCCGTGGCTTCCCAGGTGGGCACAGGTGAGAAAGCGCCTGTCACGTCCTGAGAACATCAGGAGCAGTGATGAGAAGTGAAAAAGCAGAGGAGGCATGATGGCCAAAGAGGAGCCAGGACCCACACTAAACAGAAAGAGGCACCATGAAGACAAAGGGAACGGAGAACAATAAACAAGAGTGTGTTCCTGACCAGTCCCAGGGTGAAGAATAGTTTCCAGGAATCCTTTTATACGTTACCAGTGAACTCTACCGTCATCAACACTCTCTCTCTGGATCTTCACCCCGCCCCCCTTTAATTCTTGGAATCAGGCACAGCGGATAAACTGCTGACACTCACTGTCTCTGTCACAGACAACAGTTTCAAATTATTGGTGAGCAACTGGTGGTCACACAGGAGGGGGAGAGATGGCCAGACGAGAATGATCGATTGCGGGGGGCTGGGGATTACATATGCAGAGCAGAGCCAGGGAGGTCAGACTGGGGGTCCGCCGTCCTTGACCACATCTGTTTAAGCTCAGCAACGGTAAAACATCAGCACGGCAAGCCTGTGCGCCAAGGGGGCTCCACGCCCAGCCCAGAACAGGAACCAGAGGGGATTTGGGTGGATCTGCGAGCAGTGGGAGGGCGATCTCGAGCTCGCACACGCATATACCGCACCGGGACTGGCTGCAAAGCACGGTGTGGTCCTCGCAGCCTTTATTCCAGTGGGAACCTCAACATCCTTGAACGTGGCCTCAGGCTCCTCAAAGCCCGTTCCATTAGGGCCCTGGGGCTTCATCGAGCCTCCTCCCCTGATGTCTGCGAGAGCAGAAGCGACCTGACCACGGACTCAGGCCCCGGACCGCCCGGTTTGCGCGCTGGGGTCAGGGTCGCAGAGGGGAGGCCAGGCGAGCCTTCCCCGGGGAACCGGGGCCTCGGAGCCGGTCGTTCCCCTCCAGGCCGGCAGGGGGCGCTGCCGCGTGCTCTCTGGCGCCGGCTTGCGGGAAGAGGGCAGTCCCCCTGTGCACACTCCCCAGGGCTGCGCACGGCTGGCCTGGCCTTAGCTTTCCTGGTCTCAGGCTTGGGGTCGTTTTGCCTTCGGGGCCACAGACTCAGGTAGAGCGAGCCCAGGACCAGGGGTGGCACCGGTGCGAACCGTGGGTACGTCCCGTCTCTGCTCGCTCCGTCCGCCCTCAGCCGCTTTCCCTTCCTCCCTCGTTCTGGCGTTCGTTCTCCCCTCTTATTCTTTTCCTTCTTCCTAGAGTCTTAGGTCCTAACAATGGGCAGCCAGCTTTGGCTGGTCCTTCCGTGGAATTGAACCTGCCCTGGATGGTCCTGCCGCAGCCTTGGGACGTAGAGTGTCTCCGTGAGTCTGAAGCAACCAGAGGCGCCCATGGCGCCGGGACTGCGGGCCCGAATCGGCTTATAATCAGGTACAAACACGTGTTTTCTTTTTATTTTTTTAAAAGAATGTTCATTTACTTGTTTTGAGAAAGAGAAAGAACGAGCACAAGCAAGGAAGGGGCAGAGAGAGAGAGAGGGAGAGAGAGAGAATCCCAAGCAGGCTCCCCGATCTCAGCGCAGGGCCCAATGCGGGCTCGAACTCAGGAAAGGTCAGATCATGACCTGAGCGGAAATCAAGAGTCGGGGGGCTTAACCGACGGAGCCACCCAGGTGCCCCACAAACACTCCTTTTCTATCTTCACTGCTTCCGTGAAGTCCTCTACTTCCTGGCCAGACAGAGGACCAAGGTGGGGATGAACCCAATGCACAGGAGGGGGTGTGCAGGTGGTGTGGGGCGAGGGTGCAGGTGCAGTGCCTCCGAGGGGAAGGCTCCTCGTCCTTCTGTGGGGACGGCTTGGTGGCAGGGTGAGGACTTTATTGGCGAGCTGGTGGGTATAAGCCTGGGGACACAGCTGTCAGAATACTCCTTGAGTGAGCAGAAGGGCTTCGTGAATGCCCTGAGCATGCCCAGCACTGAATTCATAGTTAGCCACGTGGGTGGAGTCTTCCCAAACGGGACCTGTGTCCTGGGGACCCATGGGTGCCCGACCCTGACCAGCGGTGAACCGCAGCCACGGCACGTCTTGAGCCACGAAAGGAGGCCAGGGGCCAGGCACCAGGCTGAGGCTTGAATGCATACAAGGAAAATCGCACACCACCCCACACACACGTGCGCATGCACACACACACACACACACACGAGACCAACTTGAGAACTAAAAATAGGGCATGTACAGGAGATGGTGGAGGGGACAGCCCTAAAGGAAATTCGTTTTTGACCATAGGGGTAGGAAAAGGCTCATCTCCTTCCTCAGTTGGCACAGTGGTTGGTGATGCAAGCTGAGCCGGCCCAGCCCGCTCGTCGCCTGGACTGTCAGTTAAACCGCCACCAGGGGAAAGCGCCCCACCTCGGGGCTGCGTTCACCTCACGCTCTGAGCCGGGACAGGCTGGGACGGATCCTTCCAGGTGTTGGCTGTTTGCTCAAAAGGCACGCATTGCAGCCACAGCCGCCTCCACTTTCCCCTTCCCCATCCCAGCCACGGGCCCCGCTGCCCCCAGGGAGGCCACGGCGTGGAGCTGAGAGGCGCCAACAGCTGCCCCCCGGGCGCCCGCCCCAGCATTAGAGTGTCGTTCAGGCCTCGGCTTCCCACCAAGAACCAAAGCTGAGTTAATAAGTCAACCATTTACAAGCTGCCTCGTACTCTTGAAAGATAAGGGGTGCCCTGAACCTGGCGATAAAATTGTCCAAGGTCAGAGGCCTCTGGGGGAGATGTCTTTGAAAAGTGCTGTTTCGTGCAGTCGGGGCCGCCTTAGCTTGTCCAAGCCCTCCCGGAAGAGGCACCGAGACAGGTCCCATGCACCCACGGGACGTCGTGGGGCCGTGGAGTGCACCCTCGGATCACGCGTCCCTCAGGCTGGTCCTGAATCCTGGACGCCGGCGGCCCAGGTCTGGCTCCTTCTGCAGCCCTGCTTGAGGCCGCGGCTCTCTCATCCGTCACTTCCCCCACTCCCTGGGACCAATGGAAAGACTGTGGTGTCTGCCATCATGCACTTAAAAATTAAAATGATTCCAACCATCACTTTAAAAATTCCAGAGTTCTGATTCTCTAATAATGATTACTTTAGCCACAATGCCCCTGCTCCTCCCCCTCTTCCTTTTTCTTTTCTTCAAGTGACACATTCTTTGAAAACATTTATTGCATTTGGTATCCCTGCTTGCCTGGTGGCCGGAGCCTGGTGCTGGCCCTGTCCTCGCTCTTAACGAACAGTTTCCAGCTGTGGCTGTGTCCCTCTGCCACCAGGACCCAACCCGTTCAGCAGGTCGAATTCACCAATTCCACTGATGTCCGTGATCCTTAAGTTACAGGTATGGGTACAGCTGGTCTGTTTAGAATGAGCTCGAGCTGGGGGCTCCAAGACCCAGGGTACCAGTCCAAGTTCCGTCTCTAACAGGCTCTGTCTCCTCGGTCAAAACACTGACTGTCCTGGGACTCCGTTTCCTCAGTGATAAAAACGAGGATGTTCCCTCCTCTGCAAAGCGATTTAAAGCTCAGTAAGGTTCCTTCCAACTACTACAGCCTACACCTTTGCCATCAGCTTGATTCAGGCCCGCGTCCAGACGGCGTGTCGGCCTCTCACGGTGGCACCTGTCGCCAGCCTCACGCTCCGTTTTATCTGGAAAGCTCTAAAAGTCAAGATAGTGAGAGGAGGCTGAATGGCACTTTGCCCTCCAAATCGGGGATTCGGATCAAGCTGGAGGTGGGGGGTGGGTGAACTCAGTGCCCAGACTTGACATGTTAACCGCCGGATGAATTATTTTCACTTCTGTGAAAAGGCCTCTGCTATCTCTTCACCAAGAAGCCTGCCGCATCTTAAAACCAATGTCACGAGTGTCTTCTGGAAGGTGGAAATGGGCAGGATGTGGTTTGAACTGACAAAAAGATGAAGCGGCCCATTCCCCATCAGGGAGTTGGAAGTGATTGCACGGCATGAGAAGGAGAGACTGAGTCTTTCTGATGTGGGGCCAGCTGGCTAGTCAAGTCTGGATCAGCCAAACCAGTTCCTTGCTACTAAGACGGGAAACAACAATAACAACGAAAATCACATACACACCCACCACCAAAAAGCAAAACCAAATCAACCAGCAATATTTCTTGTGTTCGATAGTAAAACATCGAAGGGGCGCCTGGGTGGCTCAGTGGGTTAAGCGTCCGACTTCGGCTCAGGTCACGATCTCGCGGTTCGTGAGTTCCAGCCCCGCGTCGGGCTCTGTGCCGACAGCTCGGAGCCTGGAGCCTGCTTCGGATTCTGTGTCTCCCTCTCTCCCTGCCCCTCCCCTGCTCATGCTCCATCTCTCTCCGTCTCAAAAACAAATAAAACATTTAAAAAATTAAAAAAAAAACACCACATTGTATCTGTCTGGCAATGTTCACGCTGTAGAAAACATTCCTGTACACTTCAGGCTGGTGATAGCCTTCAGAGAAATGTAGAACCATGTCGGCGTTTCCAGATAGGAGCACCGACCAGGGTATGGTAATGAAGATGGCAAGATACAAGGCAGGCCCAGGAATCCCCCGCTCCCGATGTCTGACTGGAGTCTAGTGTCTGACTTCATGTAAACAGAGCCCCATTTCAGAGGAGACCCAAGGCAGAAGCCTCCCATGCCACATTGCACTGCCTTGGCCTGGGGGCCACAGCACCACTTTATGGTGTGCCCCTGTGCCTGTCACCTACTGGCCCATTAAGTCGCTCAGTCAAAGTCTGCTGGCTCAACAGTGGGCCGTCAGTGGTGAAAACACCCAGAGGCCGCTAATCTCCAAAGACTCAGGTCCAGAATTCTGCACACTACGATGGGATCTTGTGGTGGAGAGGTTTCTGCCCTGCCCTCCTAAGCCAGTTAAATACATGAAAAGCTGCCTTCTTCGCTTTCCTGGAAAGGAGAGCGTTGCTCTGAAGCAACCGGGAGTTCAATGAGTACCTAGAAATGAGCGGCGGACTACTTTTCTCAGAATTTGGAGTCCACCTGGCTTTGTCACTTCGTGTCCCACGTGAGAGCACTTGCTCCCCCAGGTCCCACCTTCAGGGACCTTCCTCCGCGCATTTGTTGACACTTGTCTTTGCGGAGAGGAAGCATTCTGAAGAAGGGCACGCTCCATCACCATTGTTGATTGGCTGGCTTGGCCATATTTCAGGCCGTTGTGCTGCCAAATGATTTTGGGGAAAGTGTCATGACATCTCTGGGCTTGGTTCCTCATCTCTAAAATTGGGGTGATGATAACAGCACCCACTTCGCGGGTGGTCACGAGGAGGGAGTGATGGCTTCCGGGGGAGTGCCGGAACAGTCCCCGGAATGGACCGTCGCCCCAGCGCATGGCGGCTGTTGTCCCTTTCGCAGGGTTCTCGAAGCAGCGTAAATCATAAAACCTCAGCCAGCTTGTTTTCTTCACAGACATTATCCAGAGCAGCAGATCGTGTTTAATGTTTCCCTGGCTTCCTTCCCTCTATTTTCAGTCTCTGGGGAGGAAGGGGGTAGGGCAGAGGGAAAAGGAAGGACAGCCGCGTGTGCAAACACCACCTCTGTAAACGCCTCCGATTAATTCACGGCACTCAACCAAAATTACTTTTTATTTTTAGCTCACAGAAGCATTTAATATATGATAAAGGTTACACATCAATGGGGAAAGACAGGACCACTCAATAAATGAAAGCTGGAAAAAATGGCTAGTTATTTTGGAAAATGTGAGTCTATTTTTATTGTTAACCATCACCAAAAATTCTACAGATGGATCAGAAATTGGTGCCCTCCCAAGTCCAAAATCAAATGGATGATTTTCAGAATGAGACATGCCTTTCAAAGCATAAAAGCGGTAGAAAGGCATACAGATGGAACCACGTAAAATACAAGCCTGTGAAAATTGCAAAATAATATAATCAAGGGGTAAATGTCATGCCAGATTAAAATATTTGTGACATACGCAAAAGCCCGTTATTGGGTTAACTTATCTTTTTATTCCATTTTAAGAGCTCTTTGTATATTAAGGAAATCAGCGCTTTGCGTCTCATTGTGTCATATGTCATTATCTACTTGCTTATGGTATTCTCTGTCTTGTAGAAGCTTTTAACTCCTATGCGGTTAAATTAGTAAATCTAACAGAAATTAATTATAAGCTGACTTCATTGTATATATATCTATATAGTCACCTTTAATGTCACCTGAGATCTGAGCCTTGCCAAGAATAACGTAAACTGTGCCAAAGCACTGTTTGTTGTTGCTAGAGTTTAAGTTGAGAGGGGTTATACAGAACTTTGGATCTAGACTCTCCTGTTGCCTTAAAAAGCTGGGGGGGGGGGGGGCAAACACTGTTTTTGTTGGAATTTTGACATAAAGCTGCCATTCTTAGAGCCTTAAAGCCCTGTCTGTTTTCAGTCCATGCCCTCATTTCTTTGTCTGAAATACCAACCAAGTCACCAGCTCTCACTGAATGTTTTCAGAGGCAGAAGCCAGAGAGTTATTGCATCCATGATGGCTGGCTCCGTGTGGAGTGGCAGGCACCAAACATTCTGTGATGTTCCTCTTCCTACTTTCCAAGGTCTCCTGCCTCCGTGTAGGCTGGATATCAGCATACCTAGTTCCTTCACTGGTTTCTATCCTGTTTTTCAAAGCTGGGCATTTGGAATTTCCCAATACGGACTAGAACAGGTAGGCAGGGAATCAAATGCTCCCGAGGAGGTGTCTCTAAATTTCCATGAAGTTTTTATTAGTTCTGGTAGGCAAGAAGGAAGGAAGGAAAGGAAGGAAAGGAAGAAAGAAACCCAGCAAGTCATTTGTTAAAGTCATAAAGCTGAACTAAATGGATAAGGTCCTCTAATTGACCTCGAGGAAGCTCAGGGACACCGTAGATCAGCTGCTAAATGACTTGTGATGTCTCGATTTAGAGAAGATGTCTGGCTCCCTAGCAGATCTGTCTGCCCATAAATTTCTTGATTAGGCTAAAGGCCTCCGCCAACAGAGCCAGATCTTCAACTCAGGATGTCCCCTTGAACTAGTATCGTGACAGAAAGTGCATTGGACGTGGGCGACCCAGTAGTTAAATTTAAAATTGTGCTCCTCGTTCATTTCCAAGAGATCAATTTCTTAGTCCAGGTGGGAGATGGGAGTCCCCATGCTGTAGCTGTGAGGCTCCTGGAGGTTTATTAATGGCATCTGCGGGCTGGAGGCAGCCTCTCCTTCTGACTTCATGCTGCCTGCCCAGGATGCCTTGTTTTAAGTACATCAGTGCCCCTTGTGGGAAAATACTGTTAAACATTTATTTCTGTTGGGTCAGTTCAGGCTCCACGAGACATCGCTGAAATGCCTCAAGTAGGTTCTTAGTATAACTCACTGGCATCGAAGATAAGCAGAGAGCTGCTAGTGTGCCTCAGTTGTCTGTTCAAAAGAGGACAACTGGTTAAAGAAGCCGCATGAAATTTGAAGCCTATGTACCAACTTTTCCACTCTTCAACCATTGGAAGTGAGACTATGGACAAAATACTCCTGTTTGTTTATTTTTTTTAAAGTAGTCTTGATGCCCAATGTGGGGCTCAAACTCATGACCCCGAGATCAAGAGTTGCATGCTCCACTGACTAAGCCAGCCAGGTGCCCCCAAAGACTCCCTTTTAACTTACTGTTGGGGCACCCGGGTCGGTTAAACATTCGACTCTTGATTTCGGCTCAGGTCATGATCTCCTGGGTTCGTGAGATCGAGCCCTGTGTCGGGCTTCCCACTGATAGCATAGAGCCTGCTTGGGATTCTCTCTGTCCCTCTCTCTCTGCCCCTCCTATGCTCATGCTCCCTCTCTCTCTCCCCCTCTGTCTCAAAAATAAATAAATAAACTTGAAAAAATAAAAATAAAAGTAAATTACTGTTTACAAAAAATTTTTTTTTCTGTTTTCCTTCTTTCTTTTTTTTGTTTTACTCTGAGTATTCTTTCCATCAAGAAGAACAAGCTTATCATAGAAGAAGTGAAAATCTTGCTTAGGAATGCTTTTAAAAAATGCAAAGAAACAAACAAAAAAAACCTCAAAAGTTTTTATTTTCTGGAGCTTTCTTTTCCCAAGCAACTAACCTATTTTCTTCTGGGTAAGGATTTCCTGCTACCAAGTATAACCTAAAGAGCCCTCTCAACCAGGAAGAGGCAGCACCAAAAATCAATAGCTATAACCACAGATCCTGCCCAAACAGGATTGCTCTGGGATGAAATTACCTATGTAAGTGATTCCTTAACAATGGTAGTCAAAGCCATTGACATTGGATCACATATCCCAAGCATCTTAAATTAATTGAACATTAAAGAAATGAAACCAGGCTACTTGATTTGTACTTCTGTTTGTAAACATGAAATGGAATACTCAGAGTGTCCCTTGGATCCTCTGGTGGAACAGTTACTCCTAGGGGGAGTGCTTAGAAGTACCTGATAGCCCATGATTTGCACATGAATTGGTATTTTGATCTTATCATCTTATGAATTTCCTTCCCGTTCCTTGCCCTCCCACCAGCTTTACAATACCCTAAATACCAGCAACAAAGGAAAGCCTTGCCCCTCTTGTAGCCAACTCATAGGAGACCTAGAATTTCCCTCCTGCGAGGCTAGCACACTCTATTTCTGCATTGACATCCTGGACAGGCCAGGACATCCTGGATCGTCCCTCAGGCCGCCCCCGACCCCCACATAAATGGGGAAAAGCTTTCTTTAAATTCCCTGGAGGTACAGAGATTGTGTGATATATATGAATCTCATTCCACAAACTCAGATAGGAAAAAATAACACATTTCTTAATTTTTTTTTTTTTTTTTTACTGTTTATTTATTTTGAGAGAGGGAGAGGGACAGAGAAGGAGCAGGGGAGGGGCAGAGAAAGAGGGAGAGAAAATCCCAAGCAGGCTTCTCCCTGTCAGTGCAGAGCCCAACAAGGGGCTTGAACCCAAACCGTGAGATCGTGACCTAGCCTAAATCAAGAGTTGGGTGCTTAACCGACTGGCTGAAAAGTTGATCTTATTCTTGATTGGTAGGGGGAGTTTGGAAGCCCCAGGGTCCAAGACCGAGCCTCATCGGGTACCCCACAAACCAGGCACTGAAAGGGAGTAAAGATTGGGCTCTCCTTTCTCAGGGGCGTCCACCATATTGCCCACCTATGGTGCCCGCATATTGATATATTATGTCTTCCCTTCCTCTCTCTCTTTACGTAAAACATCTCCCTGGCCCCCCAAAATATTCTCTTTTTTCAGCATCTCTCTAATCATGTCCGGTTGGAGACGTCTAAAGGGGAAGTACTTGCCTGAGCCCTCAAAAGCACACCCACTCACACCGCACCAAGCAGCTGGTCCTCACCTTAACCCTCTGGAGAAACTCAGCCTCCTCTGAACACCAAGGGCCTTGTCTGCAGGCAACTTCCACTTTCCCACTGCGATGGAAACCTCCTAGACAAGGCCGAGTCACTGTTGACGGCCTTCTGTTTCATCATTCTATTTTAATGCCCATTTATTTATGTGAACATGAAGCACACCAATTTCATCACTCGTCTCTAATTATTCCAACACCGGTCCCCATCTCGCGACTCCTGCTGTGGCCACTGTTTCTGTTGCCTCTCAAGTATGGTGACTAGTTTCCTCAATGTTTGCCGATCTGTGTGGTGGGCTCCTGTTCCTTGGAACTGTACCTGTGGTAGATCTGGATTTGAAGTGTGTTCCTTCAAGAGAGGTTTCGTGTTTGCTTCTGCCTGCCACCCAGGCTGCTACTGGCCTGGAATCCTCTTAAACAAAAGTTGGGGCTTAGTATTTTGGGGGCCCCTGAAAACTATGAACTGTGGCCACAGACCACACGGGAGTGTAGGCTTGTGGTTAGGAGCTTTCTCGGGAGATTTTCTTGGGGAGACTTCATGGGAGACTTCTGGTTTCTCGCTTCATCCGGAGCCAAGATTTAGACAAGCCAGTGTTCTTGTTGTTCTTCTGTCTGGCGGTTTCTTTCTAGTTCAAGAGTGGCACTCATCAGAGGTCTTGGCTTCGGGTAGGTATCTCCAATCTGACCGTCTTTCACCTCACAGGCATGAGCTCTCCACAGCGTTCTAGACCTTGGGTTTTGAGAGATTATGTAGCTCTGGTGGCAGTGGATAGAGCCGAGGACCACACAAGCTGGAAGGTCAGAAGGATGCATCCTTTCAAGGCTTTAACAGTTTCCCTTTCTTTCCCTTTCCCTTAGCCATACATTTATAAAGTTAGATAAGGGACGTTTCTTCAAAGACCGAGGCTGCCATATTGCCCATGCGACTTCCCACCATAGTCTCTCTTTTTTTGTTCCTGTTAATCGTGTCTCTCTCTCTCTCTTCCCTTAGTCCTTCTGACACTTTGAAAACCACATTCCTGTATTCTTCTCCGTTTGAAATACTTAGCTACAGTTTTTGTTTTCCTGACTGAGCCTCTGATCCAGACACAGTCCCCGAGTCTGACTCAGCCCCTCGGTCCTACCTCCCCGTCTTCCTTCTTGCCTTCCCATTGCAGGGACCAGCAGGTTGTGGATAAGAAAATACAAAGCTAGGGGAGCCCGAGTGGCTCAGTTGGTCCAGTGTCCAACTTCGGCTCAGGTCATGATCTTGTAGTTTGTGAGTTGGAGCCCCGGGTCGGGCTCTGTGCCTGGAGCCTGCTTGGGATTCTAGGTCTTCCTCTCTCTCTCTGCTCCTCCCTACCCCCCCCCCCCCCCCCACCAGTGCTCTGTCTCTCTCTGTCTCAAATAAACATTAAAAAAAAAAAAAATACAAAGCTAAAACAAACTTGAGCATCTCACACGCGTCAATTAATGCAATTGCCCAAATTAGTGTATGGGAAAGAAAAAGTGGGAGTCAGTGCTAGGTTCAGATTTTCTGTGCACTTGCTAGCAGTGTTCCCTCAGGAAAGATACTTCGTGTCGTAGATCGGGTTGTGTTCTGCAAAAAAGGTGTCGAAAATCTCGCCCCCAGTGCCTCAGAATGTTTCTTATTTGGAAATAGTCATTCAGGTATAATTAGTTGGGATAAGGTCTTCCGGGAGTAGGGTCGGTCCTTAATCCAATATGACTGGGGTTCTTTTTTTTTTTTTAATTTTTTTTTAATGTTTATTTCTTTTTTGAGAGAGAGAGAGAGAGAGAGAGAGAGAGAACAAGTGGGGGAGGGGCAGAGAGAGAGGGAGACAGTTATATGACCGGCGTTCTGACAAGTAGAGGAGAAGGTACAGACAGGACACGCAGCAGAAGGCCACAGGAGGACACAGGTAGAGGCTAAAATAACGGCGGCTGCAAAACCAGGAAGCCCACGGATCCACAGCTACCGCCAGCAGCTAGGAAGAGGAAGGCAGGCTTCTATCCAGAATCTCGGAGCATGGTGCCACTTCCCCTTGAACTCATACTTCCAGGCCCGAGGACTGTGAGAGAAGAAATCGTTGGGTGAGCCACACAGTGTGTGGTTCTTTTTTAAGGCAGCCTGAGCAAACTAATATGTTACCTGAGTCTGTTTCCTTATCCATAAGAGTGGATGGTAACACTTTTATACAGTCCTTTAAAAAAAAAAATGTTTATTTTTGAGAGAGAGAGAGAGCAGGGGAGGGGCAGAGGGAGAGAGAAAAATCTCAAGCAGGCTCCATACACAAAGTCCGATGCAGGGCTTGATCTCAGGACCCTGAGATCATAACCTGAGCCGAAACCACGAGTCGTATGCTTAACAGACTGAGCTGCCCAGGCGCTCCTATACAGTCCTTTAAAAAAATTGTTTTTTCTAATTTTTTTTACATTTATTTATTTTTGAGAGACAGAACTAGACAGAGCATGAGCCGGGAAGGGGGAAGGAGACGGGGAGACACAGAATCCGAAGCAGGCTCCAGGCTCTAAGCAAGCATTCAGCACAGAGCCCGACGCAGGGCCTGAACCCATGAACCTCAAGATCATGACCCGAGCTGAAGTCGGATGCTCAACTGACTGAGCCACCCAGGACCCTCTTAAATTTTTTTTTAATGTTTATTAGTTTTGAGAGAGAGCGAGCGAGCAGGGGAGGGGCAGAGAAAGAGAGAATCTGAAGCAGGCTGCAGGCTCTACGCTGTCAGCACAGAGCCCGATCTGGATCTCGAACCCACAAACTGTGAGATCATGACCTGAGCCAAAGTCGGATGCTTAACTGAGCCACCCAGGCACCGCTAAAAAAAATTTTTTTTAATGTTTATTTATATTTGAGAGAGAGCAAGATAGTGCTGGAGTGGAGGAGAGACAGAGAGAGAGGGAGACGCAGAATCCAAAGCAGGCCCCCGGCTCTGAGCTGTCAGTGCAGAGCCTGATGTGGGGCTCGAACCCACGAGCCACGAGATCATGTGCTGAGCCTGAGTCGGACACTCAACCAACTGAGCCACTCAGGCGCCCCTTTAAAGATTAAACTAAGACAATGTGTGCACAGCATCTGGCTCCTAGAAGGCAAATAGGACATAGTAACTGTTACCATTATTTTGCAATGTTGAGCCGGCTCTTGCTGGCTGCGCTCCATTCCTGCCCACAGTGCCCGCCTCCCTACACCCACACCCACACCCACGGTGTGTCCGTTCTATATGTAACCCTCTGCTATGTTGTGGCGAGGCGTCAGTGCTTTTGTCCCTTTCAAAACTTCCGGAATGTTCACTTCAGCTAGGCTTCACCTGGTTGAAAGGTTTGGCCAACTGTGAAAGGATGGCCCAGGAGATAGGACAGTTGGATAACATGATGTTCTCAGCTTGGCCCTGCCCCACGTGGAGGCCCTGTTCCCTGTGGCTTTAACGTCTGTGGCCTTAACCTCTAACCACAAGGAGTTGCCAGTTGTAAAAGTTGAATAGAAAGTGCAGCTAGCTTACATTTGCCAAGGTGTTTGCCCATGATTGATAAATAGGAGATAACTTCTGTTCTTTCAGTGTGCCTTATTTTTAAAAAAGATTGCTGGTGGTACCCCAAACTCAGACGGACGGAGACGGCGTGGGCTTGGTTCGGTTGGGTCTGAATCTATATGGGGGTCACAGGGAGAAAGGGGGTGTATAGCACCTGATCCCTCCTCAGGTACCCGAGGAAGCTGCTGATGATTCTTGCTCCCGCTGAGGAGCACTCGAAAGGGATTGTTCAAAGGAAGTAGGTAGCTTCCCAAAATGTCCACAGTGGGGATTAGAAACAGACAGGCTGCAGCCTCACCCGCGCACACGCACACACACGGACACACACCAGGAGAGCCCAGCTGCAGGGAGAACGTGGATGTGCCCTGCCCGCCTCTGGTGTCCCCTCGTCTCTGGCTACTGGCTGCTCTGAGCTGGAATCGGAGCAGCCACAGACCAAAGACGCCACCTGCAAATCTGTGCTTGTAACTCCTCGATGGCGCCAGCCCCGCTCCGTCTCCTCCACTGGCTCAACAAATCAGGATTCTAGAGAAAAGGCAGAACTCAGGACTGACCTGCTCCCCGTCTGAGTCATCTTACCTTTGAGCCACAGTTGGATGGAGATCCGGAGCCATTAATAGCACACCTCTCCAACAAACACATGACTGCCTGAAGAGAAACAGTCCCTGGGAACTCTAAACAGCAATTAGGCAAAATCCTAAATTACAGAGTTCTCACTCCGCAGAAAAATGCCAATTATAATTTTGCCTCCTCCAAAAGTCCACAGCCTGATTTTGCCTTCCATCTGCAGAACGCTTCCCCCGAGAGGCTTTCCTGGGCGAGCCAAGAAAGGGGACTCGGTGTGGGTCATGTCAGTCTCTGTGCTCTTTCCCACTGAGATCTGGGAGGGAGGGAGGGAGGAAGAGGTCCAGAGGCAGAAAGGGAGAGACTCCCTTTTGCAGCATTTCTGGCAGCCATAAATACATGCTGGGTGGCAATGTGCTATGCACCATGGGGGATAAAACGAAGTATGAGATGTAACCCTTACGCCCAAGTAGCTTCCGATCTAAAACAAACAAACAAAAAAAAGTCAAACCTAGCAGTTTCTTCAAGCACTTAATTTTCTGCCACACGTACTTGTGGCTGTTGGCATTCAGGAAAGGGGGAGGCCACTGAAAACTGGAGGAAGAAATGCTTCCTGGAGGAGAAGGATTCTGTGGTGGACCCCAATGACAAGTGGAGTGAACAGAAGAGATGGAGAAGAGATAGGGGAAGAAGAAATGGCCCAGGAAAAGGAAGACAGCAAAGCCCTAGGCTGTAGTGAGAAACCACCCTCACCACTGACTGACCGGGAGTGGCCCTCTGCCCTCCACGCGTCTCCCATGGACCCCAGGCCAGCGTGAGGACATCACACCTGCCCTAGGCCTTGGTTCCAGCACTTCCTGGGTGGCGGGGCCACAGTGCCCTCTGTGCCTCCCTGTGTCTTGCTCTCCAGCGATTAGCCCCGTAGCTCTGGGTCCCCAGGGCCCAATGGTCCTGGAGGAGAGGGCCTGTCTTTGCTTTCAAGCCCAGCCTGAAGCTCTGGGACATAAGGCCCAGGACATGACTTGTTGAATGAGGGCGAGTGAAGGGGAATAGCACGAACTAAGAATGAGCTCCAGGAGAACCCCCACCTGCCCATCTCCTGTGTTCTTGACCTCGCCATCATCTCCCTGGGTTCTCAAGAATGGTCCATGGGCTCTCGGTGTATGTGGCCATGACACGAAGGAGTCAGGCATGTTGGGTCGGAGGCCTCCCCTGCTCCGTTCCAGCAAGGAATTGGGTTTGCTGTATTACCAGTGAGCTCCCTACCCAGCAGGATATGGGGTGTCCTTCCCTTCTCAGTTAGGTTTGGAGACAGCTCTGCTGTGTGACTACAGCTCCCCAGAGCCCAAAGGTAACAAGGGGGGAAGAGGACGGAGGAGGAGGAGAAGGAGGAGGGGGGAGGGAGGGGGCTTCTCCACCTGCTGCCCCCAGGGCAGAGGCCTGCCCTGTCACTCTCCCAGCCAGGGCTCCATCTGGGAGCGGAGCTTCCTGGGTGGCAGATCTGAGCTGGGCCTGGCAAGGAGGAGCCGGGGCAGCTAAGGAGGACGAGGCAAGGGGTACCCGGAGCCTGCTAGAATGCTCAGGATGCAGGCCCTGCCGGGGTAGCCATGGGAAGGGGCCAATTCTCTGAGGGCCTTGAGCCAAGCATGGAGAATTTAGCCAGTGGTAAAGGAGAGCCATTAATGAGTTTTCAGCAGTAGAGACCCGTGCTTAGATCTGTGCTTGGGAAAGATGCCCCAAGCTTTGCTATCATCAGCTGTGAAGGGTTGTCTGGGTGAATGAATCATTTTACAGGTCTTGTCTCGTGTGCACGAATCCATCAGTATCCATCTCGAATTCATTATCCAGACAGCCAGGGCACTCAGATTTATGGGGGTGTGGGAGATAGTTGAGTGGGGGGAGAATTCTGGATGGGGAACCTTTAAAGTCTCTCCGACCCGAGGTGTTGTATCACCTCATGTCCCAGGGAAAAATCTAATTTCTCCACATATTATTTGGATTTTTTAAATCTCCCTGTTGTGTACTACACCAGAACTAGGTTGCTGTATCCTTGTTCCAACTGTAGAGGATGGTGTAAATCATATGATTAAGTTATGACTGGGTAAATCAAGAGCATGTGTGTGGGTGAGAGCCCTCTGTAGGCTACACACGGCACGATAATAATATCCTCGCTCGTGTACGTACCCTCACAGAGCCAAGGCACTTCCAACACCTACCTCACTTGAGCCCCGTAACGACCAAGGCATGAGCTCCAGGGTCCAACTGCCTGGATGGCCCCCAGCCCTGCCGTTTGCATGCTCTACAACTTTGGGCAAGATACTTGACCTCTCTGTACCTCCGGTGTCTCATTTATAAGACAGAAACTATGGTAGAATCTACCTCCGAGGGTGTTGTAAGGACTGAATGAAACAATACTTGCCAAGTGCTTAAAATCGTGGCTGGCACATAGGGAGCAGGTTGTAATAGGTTGTTATTTCTTCTCCTTCTGGCTACTGAGGCATGGCCAGAATTGGAATTAAGTTTGTCACTTTCCCGTGGACTCACCACTGATTCTTGGCCCTTCCATGTGGAAGGGCCAACATCTGTGAAGTTCCCATTTGTACTTTTTTCCAGCTTGATTCTAGACTGCTTATAGGTCTGCTTTCTTTTTCTTCTTGGATTGTGTCAACCCCCATCTAATTAGTAATTAACATATTTGCAGATATTTAAGATTGGATGCCTGGCAGTGAATTACTCTAATTCACATTGTCCGATGTGAATTAAACCAGAGGCATTTGTGTTCCCAAGTTTCCTGAATATTCTAGACAATCAATGAAGTTTGCTGAATGAAGAAGCAATGTGAAGGGCAAGAGAAGGTACCATTTGGGCTAACATAGATTCATTATCCATCAGGCATATCACATACTGAGTCAATACTGTGAGTAGTTATAAAATGATCTCATTTAATTTACTAAGTGTGGAACTTAAATCATACTGAACACAGTCATGAAATCACATCAATTAATTCTGGTCAACTGACCAGATACTCTGCTACTTGATAAACTTTAAAATGCAGTGTTTGTTGATTTAGATTAACCATGACTTAAGAAAACTAAATTTACAAACTTAACAAAATTGGCAAATTAGAGGTCATCTGGCTTACAAAAGCATTCTGCAGTTTTATAGAAAAGGTATCCATGGGAAGTATCTGTAAATTTCAAACTCCCCAGAGTGTTAAAAATATCATTTAGCTTTCTGAAATTCCTTTTTGTTTTTGTTTTTTTTTCAGGAATACATTCACTATACAAAGAAATCCAGCTATAGGATATTGCTGCTTAAGTAGAAATGGTCCAAGAACAAATGTAGTGCTAATGAGTGTATAGAACTTGTAAAAGACTAAATATAGAAATGTAGTAAAGATGCAAAATGGGAGAAAGAATGAAAAATGACTAGAAAAGGAAGGGAGGAAGAGGAAGAATGTCAGGAAGACTAAAGCCCCAAAAGAATAAAGGTACACACAACGAAACGAGTTTATGTTGTCATCCTTAACTTAGAAGAGGACAGCTAGACCCTGCTGGGGCAGACAGCATAATAGTAGCAGGTGGCAGAGAGAAAGAAGCTTCTTAACTCTCTATCAGGCACATGTTCAGTGTCCACTCAGGTAGGATCTTGGCCCTCAAGGGTAGAGCCAGATGCCACAGGACTTTGGCTTAAAACCCAGCTGCCCCTGTGGGGAAATAAGTTCTACTTACATAAACGGGTTAGAAACACGCTTAGGGCGGAAAACTGCCACCATGGGGGAAATGCATCTGAAGTTAGGTAGTGAGATGCTGTAATGGGATCACGAGTTACAAATTACTTTCCATCTGACCAATATACTATCACAAACTCCACTTGCCCCTCAGATCCTTTGCTTCTTGCACACACAAGTTAATGATTACTATCTCATTGTTTTCCCCACGTTCACGTGTGTAATATCTTGTTTTCTTCACGTTCACCACGTGGGTAATATCTTGTGAGCTCAGTAAATATGGAGATGAAACCCGTTTGGGCCTCTTGTCCCCTCCTGGACATTAGCCTCTCTTGTATTCAATTCTGTGTCCACTCTCTTGTTGGACAGGAGAGAACTCCAGACTCATAGTCTGCGACATGCCACCTGCTCATGACTTTACCACACTGTCCTGACCTCTATGCTTGGGTTCTTTTTCTGGATCTAAGTTGGCAAATTGGTTCAACCTTTGATTCAGCCTTTGTTTCTCATTCTTTTTTTTTTTTTTTTTTAAACATTTATTTATTTTTGAGACAGAGAGAGACAGAGCATGAACGGGGGAGGGTCAGAGAGAGAGGGAGACACAGAATCTGAAATGGGCTCCAGGCTCTGAGCAGTCAGCACAGACCCCGACGCGGGGCTCGAACTCACGGACCACGAGATCGTGACCTGAGCTGAAGTCGGACACTTAACCGACTGAGCCACCCAGGCGCCCCTGTTTCTCATTCTTTAACGGAATGTTTTGACCACTTTAAGACCCAGGATCTCATGTGTGTGAAATCTCCCAGCCAACATATACCTTTAGTATTCTTCAACCCTTTGGCTCAGTTCTTAACTCTCTCTCCTTATTGCCTCCTTTGATAGAGCTAATAGATTGGAAGAACCAAAGCTTGCTGTAGACCAGAGTATACATTGATTATAGCAGAGCACTTGATTAAGCTGCTCATTTAAATCTCAGTGGAACTTGTTGGCAACTTGCACAGTGCAGGATAATAGAATTAGGTCAACAGTGTTTCCCAAAGAGTGTTTTATGGGATTCCACAAGATGATATCCTTATACAAGAACACACATAACAGAGTATTCCACATTCTTAACAATTCACTGGGCACAATAATACTCTGAGAATTTGGGTTTTTTTAAAGTAGATCTTAAACACTTTTTAATTTTTATTGTTGAGAGAGAGAGAGAGAGAGAGAGACAGAGCATGAGTGGGGGAGGGGCAGAGGGAGAGGAAGAGAGAGAGAGAGGGAGACACAGAATGCAAAGCAGGCTCCAGGCTCTGAGCTGTCAGCACAGAGCCCCATGTGGGGCTCAAACCCACCAACCGTGAGACCATGACCTGAGCCGAAGTCAGACGCTTAACTGACTGAGCCACCCAGGGGCCCCAAAGTAGATCTTAGTATTTAGAGAAACGGTTCCTTCATCAGACAGAAAAACCCTGTGTTTGGCCAGTACTCAAAGAATACTGTTCAGTGTTAATTGGTGGAGACATTTCTAGTCCAGATCAAAAGGCTCTGTACTTGTCCCTGGTTCAAGTCAGTTCAACATTTTTTTTTTTTTAATCCATGACTTGGAATAAGAGGTAAAATCTATGCCTATCAGTTGGTGCTGGGAAGACAGTTAATATAAGGGAAGGCAAGGTCAAAGTTAAAAATAATCTGAACGGTGATTCCTCAGTGTTCCTTTTTTACTTGAATCCTGGACCATCTACACTTATGTTTAAAGAATTAATTGCACAAAAGTATAACGAGGGGGAGCTGATTTAGCAACGGTATATGCATGACCCACAAGCACAATCTGAGTCAAGATCATGCGAATGCAATCCAAAGCCACATTGATAGAAGCTTACTTCTATTAATTTTAGAATTAATAGAATTTTGGTCTGGAAGTTTACTCTCCAGACCATGTCGGAGTATACATTCCATCCTAGATACTACATTTTAAGAGGGCCACTTGAGACTAAAGACTTTTTTTTTTTTTGAGGCTAAATTAAGTGTAGAAGAGATTGGGCAAGATGAAAAAAATCCATTATATGAAAACTGTTTGAAGCCATTAAACATGCTTAGTTAGAATAGGAGAAAACCCTAGGAGGACAAGAATATGGATTTGTCTTCACATATAAAGGATTATCATGTGTACGTTGTTTAAGAATTGTTCTGTGTGCTCAAAGTCTAGATAGTGAACCAAAGGCTAGTGGTCAAATTTCACTTCAGTATAACACCTTTTGTGTTTAATATGGTCCAATGATGGAATAGGTTGTCCTCGTAAGTAGTAAATGAGTAAATGCCCCATCATGGGAAATTTTCAAACAGATGCTAAATGCCCAAGTGTTGAAGTTAAAGAGGTGGTGACATCAGAGGCCACTTTCGGCTTGGATACTGAGAGTTTTTCTGGGCATTAAATATTTTAACTACCTCACTTGGGGGAACGATAGCGGGGGTTACCTAGCCTGTCCTTTTCTTTTTTTTTTTTTTAATGTTTATTTATCCTAGCCTGTCCTTTTGACATTTCACAGAATCTTGTCTCGTGTCTAATCCTCTACATGGTTTCTGTTTTTAATTCTATGTTCAATCTGAAAATGAGAAAAGCTAGGAACCGTAGCCCCTGGGGCCCTGACCTGCCCTCGTGCTGACTCTTGTTCTTCCTAAGGATCAGGTGTAGCTCATTCTTCATTGCTGCAAGACACCCCCATATCTTTACAACAGGTTTCCCTTTTGTTCATACTGGCAGACTTGGTTTCTGTTCCTGACAAATTAAAGAACTTTAATTATGCCCCAGTCTAGTAGTGCCTTTTATAATATTATCTCACTTAGAAGATAGGTTCAAGTTTATTTTTTTAATGTTTATTTATTTATTTATTTATTGGGGGGGGAGGGCAGAGAGAGAGAGAGAGAGAGAGAGAGGGGAAGAGAGAGAATCCCAAGGAGGTTCCATGCTGCCAGCACAGAGCCCAACACAGGGTTCAATCCCATGAACATGAGATTACTACTGGAGCTGATATCAAGAGCCAGACACCTAACCGCCTGAGCCACCCAGGCACCCCTAGGCTCAAGTTTATTTAAGCAGGAGTTTTTGTCACATTTTTATAATATTCTTCCTTCCCATCCTTATACTTTGGGCATTGAACTCCTAGAGCAATAGGACAGTGAATCTGATTTGAGCCTCATAGTAATTCATCAAGAATAGATGGTATTTGTAAAAACCCAAAAAAGGCTGCTGTGAGCAGATTTATTTACATTTTAATTTTTAAAAAATACACGTCCTGCAATGCACATTTTATTTGGAAGGCAGCCTTCCATTATGCAAATACCCATTTCTCTGTGAAATGTCTCACTAATGGTGTAAGTTTTATACCTATTGTTTCTGGCCTGGAACCAAGAAAACGGCACAGCCACTCAAAGTTCACTTGTTACACAGCTGGTCTGACAGTTAATTAATGGGCTTTCTTAGGCTGGAGGGCGGGAGGCCTCCCTGAGCCAAGTGTAGGACCCAGTTGGCTCTCATAGGTCAGGTGCCCCTAATGAAGCTCAAACGTCATGCTGTTAACTCCCCGAACTCTTGGCAGAGTGCAGCTTTCTGTTTGGAAAGTAATGGCCCCATGTCTCTCATGAACAAGTCCTGTTAGAGATCAAAGCAATCTTTCATAACCTTGTTTTTTTTTTTTTTTAAATTTTTTTCAACGTTTTTTATTTATTTTTGGGACAGAGAGAGACAGAGCATGAACGGGGGAGGGGCAGAGAGAGAGGGAGACACAGAATCAGAAACAGGCTCCAGGCTCCGAGCCATCAGCCCAGAGCCTGACGCGGGGCTCGAACTCACAGACCGCGAGATCGTGACCTGGCTGAAGTCGGACGCTTAACCGACTGCGCCACCCAGGCGCCCCTCATAACCTTGTTTTGATGAGTTAAGGGAAAATGAAGCAGAAACATGAGGATTAAGTGTCCCTTAAAACTCCCCTTGGGATGTAAATACTGGGAAGAATGTGTTGGGCCAAACCACGTGTCAGATCCCAAACATGGAGAAGCAGAACAAGGCTTGTGACAAATTGAGGTATATCTGGGTTTGCCTCTATCTCATTGGTCTGTGTTATGATCCTTAAGGGGGGCTCGCTATGAAGAGGGCGCCTAGCTTTCCTGGGGAGGGGGGCGTGGCTCCCACCAACAGAGCTGAATCTCTCCAAATGGACCAAGTGTAACCATCTAAAATTTAGGTTGTTATTTTTCCTTTAAATCAATTATTACATCAAGGGATTCTGCATAGTGACACGTGTCTCTTAGGGCTCCAAGCATATGAGAAATAATGATTTTATGACGAACCAAACTTATTTTCTGTAAAATCGATAAAAACACAGCCGTCTCAAAGGTGTATCTATGACATAGGTAACATCAAAGAGGAATGCTAACTCAATCTGTTTCCTTTTGTTTCTGTTTCCAAATATCTTTGTATCTGATCTGAAACATTTATCCTGAAATTCTTAGCAGCTCCAAACCTACATTTATTCAAAGGAGTATCCATAAAAGATAGAGTTGGGGGGCTGGGGGTGGCAAAGAAATGATCATCCGTGAGAGGAAATATAGCTTGGGAATAATCTAAGTGAGCAATGATTATACGACCATAGAGGGCTTTGTTTGTTTGTTTGTTTTTACTGACGTGAAATTCACACAACATAAAATTAACCTTTTTAAAGCGAATAGTTCAGTGGCATTTAGTATATTCACAATGTCGTGCAGCCACCATCTCCGTCTGCAAAACATTTTCGTTACCCCCCAAAGAAACCTCTTTCCCAGTAAGTGGTTGTTCCTCAATCCTTCCTCTCCCCAGCCCCTGGCAACCACCCTCTGCTGCCTGCTTCTGTGGACCTAACCTCTTCTGGGTATGTCACATCAATGAAATCATCTAATAAGTGATGATTTGTGTGGTGGCTGCTTTCACTTAGCATTGCAGTTTTGAGGTTCATCCACACTGTAACGCGTATCGATGCTTCCTTCCTTTCCGTAGGCTGACCGGTATGCCACTCTAGGCACGTACCACATTTGTTTATCCTTTCGCCCACTGGTGGACCTTGGGGTTGTTCCCACCTTTTGGCTGCTGCAAACATGTGTATACGCGTGTGTGTATGTGACATCTGTTTCCGATCCTTTTGGGTATATACCTCAGAAAAATAGGAATGGAACTGTTAGAAGACCAGCGGATGCTAGAAAGAGCTGCGGCTGTGCTCCGCGTGTCTGGTTTTTACCCCAGCACCATAGCACACACAGGTCACAATCCACACAGCCGGAGAGTCTCTTGATCTTCCACCAGGGGATCCGTCACCAGTTCCCCTGAATTGGAGCTAAGACTGCTACCTGGCATTTCAATGTCCTGAAGCCATGAAAGCATGAGAGAAAAAGAGAGGTCATGGTGATCACTGGAGGGCTGGTGCTGCCTATCCAGGGCAGCTAAGGAGAGCTACTGCACAAAGAACAGTGTTCATGGAAGCTGGGGGCATACTCCTTAGGGTGTCTGTTCGTACTGCCTGCCCTGTGGTTGAGGTTAACAAAGGACTAATCAACTCCATATGGGCGGAATCACCAAGGATTCACATTCCTCAAGACTGTAGGTCATGGTCACCTGGGCAAGACAAGAATCTCAACTGACTGAAATGCTGGCAGAAGGCAGGGGAAGTGTGGAGCAGAAGTTGGTTACTCAACCAACCTTATTCTTTTTTCTTTTTAAAGTTTATTTGTTTATTTTGAGAGGGGGGAGGGGCAGGGAGTGAGCGAGAAAGAGAATCCCAAGCAGACTCTGAGCTGCCAGCACAGAACCCAACGTGGGGTTTAATCCCACGACTGTGAGATTATGACCTGAGTGGAAACCAAGAGTCGGATGCTTAACTTACTGAGCCACCCAGGTGCCCCTCAACCAACTTTATTCTTATGATCAGTGGCAGAAAAGCAGACTGACATCTTTACCAGTATTTCCCTGCATGCTGCTAGTATGTAACACTTTCCTTGATTTTCAAGTTTAAATGGAATTTACACCCCTCGGTATATGCCACCCAAAATGAAAACATGTCTACAAAAACTTGTCCGCTTACATTCATAGTAGCATTATTCATAATGGTGAAGAATGGAAACAACCCAAATATCCATCAACTGATACTTGAATAAATAAATTGTGGATGTCTATACAATAGAATATTATGCAGCAATCAGAATGAATGGATTACATTAGGAATAGGAAAAAAAAAAACATATCCCAGATCAACAGAAATGAAAAAAAAAATCATAAGGGAATCTGTTGTACAATTTTATGTCAATAAATTTGGAAATACAGATGAAATTGCTGATTTTCTAGAAAAAGTATCTTTCTGAAACTGAAGAAATAGGAAAACCGAATGAAACTAGTTTAGCATTAAAAAAAAGTGATTTGACAGTCAAATGTTCATACCTCCCAACCACCTCCCAGAAAAGACACTAACTAGTCTTAGACGACTTTATTAGTGAATTTTACCACACCTTCAAGGAGAAGGTAATCTCCATCTTACAGAAGCTATTACAGAAAATAGAAAAGGGTAGCAGGCTACTTAATTTATAAAGCTAGTATGGGTTTGACACCAAAATGAAACCAGGATAGTACAAGTGCAGGCATACCTCATTTTATTGCACTTCATAGATATTGCATTTGTTTTGTTTGTTTGTTTTTGTTTTGTTTTGTTTTACAGATTGAAGGTTTATGGCAAGCCTGGGTTGAGCAAGTCTATTGGCGATATTTTTTTCAACAGCATTTGCTCACTTCCTGTCTCTGTGTCGCATTTTGGCAATTTTCTTGGTATTTCAAACATTCTCCTTATTGTATTTGTTACAATAATGATCTGTGATCAGTGATTATAACTCGCTGAAGGCTCAGGTGGTGGTTAGCATATTTTAGCGATAAAGTGTTTTTTAATAAAGGTATGACTTTTTTTTTTTTAGACACGCTATTTCACACTTAACAGGCTACAGTATAGTGTAAACATAACTTACATGTGCTGGGAAACTAAAAAATTCACTTGACTCACTTTATTGTGATACATGCTTTATTGTGGTGGTCTGGGACCACATCCGCAGTAGCTCTGAGGTATGCCTGTACAGGGGGAAAAAAATGTAGAGTAATATCACTTATAAATGTAGACTAAAAGACTTAAATAAATATTAGCAAATTAAATCCAACCAGTGTATTTTTTACATGATCATTACTAGTTTGGGTTTATCCCAGGATTGTGAGAACATCAGAAAAATCCATCAGTGAAAGTTCACCATGTGTTTCGGATTAAAAATAAATAATATAACATATCTGGTTCTATAAATTTAATACACACTCTTATCTAAAAGAAAAACTCTTAGGAAAAACTAGAAATAGAAGGGAACTTCCTTACTCTGATAAAGGGTTTTTACCAAAAACCTAGAGCAGTTACATCACATACTTCTGGAATCTTCCCATTAAAAGCAAGAACAAGGCAAGAAGGGCAATTATCGCTGCCACAACTCAACATTATACAGGAAGACTAGCTAATGCATTAAGAAGGAAGGAAGGATGGAAGGGAGAGAGGGAGGAAAAGAATGTGTGCAGTGTGGAAAGGAAATGAAAAGCTACTTTTAGGCGTAGAAAATGCATAGACATCAACAGATAAACTATTGGAAGCGATGAAAAGAATTCAGTAAGGTTGCTGGTTACAAGAGCAATATAAAATTCGGTGTTTTTTTGCTTATATTTCAGCAACAAATTAAAAAAAATAAAATTGAAAGAAATCTGTCAATTCACAATAGCAGCAAAAACTGTAAAGAACCTAAGGAATACAGAGGCGCTTGGGTGGCTTGGTTGGTGAAGCATCTGACTTTGGCTCAGGTCATGATCTCTCTGGTCATGATCTCCCAGTTAGTGGGTTGCAGCTCTGAGTAGGGCTCTGTGCTGACAGCTCAGAGCCTGGAGCTGCTTGGAATTCTATGTCTCCTTCCCTTTCTGCCCCTCCCCTGCTCGCTCGCTCTCTCTCTCTCTCTCTCTCTCTCTCGCTCTCTCCCTCTCGCTCTCTCCCTCTCTCTCAAATAAATAAAAATTAAAAAAAAGTACCTAAGGAATACACATCATGTAAAATGTCGAAGAAGGGGGAAAAATTACAAAATTTTATTAAGGATATAAAAGAAGATCTGAGTAATGGGTAAAAAGCACTAAAATGTCAGTTATGCCTAATTACCCCTAAATTTAACTACATTCCAAACAAAACCCTGCAGAATTTGTTTGAGTTTCGAAATCGATTATAAAATTCATATGAAAATTGAAATTATGAAAAAAAAAATCGTTTTGAAAAAGAACAATGAGAGCCGAGGAGTCGCCCTGCAGATATCAAGGCATTCAAGTTGCAGAAGTTAAAATACAGTGGTCTGGGCAGGAGGACAGAATAGAGAGCCCACCGCAAATCCGTGTGCATGCAGGAAAGTGGAACAGGATAGAGGTTAAAGTACAGATGAGTGAGAAAAGAATGGAAGCATCGGCGCTTCTTTAGATTCCTAGGCCAATTATGCAAAAACAGATTGAGGGGTGGGGTGGAATTAAAGATCTCTACACGAAAACCTGCAACACAGAAACTACTGGAACGTGCAGGAGAACATCTTTACAACCTAGAGTGAAAATGCTAGCCGTGAATCCGCCCGGACCTTCTGGCTATCCAGGGCACCCTACGCTAGTTCCTACACCCGCAGACCTCCTTTCTCAAGGTAAGCAGTATTTCCCCAGACTGCTTCCCGGCTAGAGTGGAGCATGTGACTCAGGCCGGCCAATCAGACGCCACCGGAGGCCTCGGGCGGAAGTGAGGAAGCCGGCTGGCTGCCTGGAGGCGTGGAGGGGCAGAGGCGGTGCTGGAAAGGTGGCGGATTCCTGAAAGAGCTAGTTTGTTCTAGGGGTGTTCTTTCATTGAGGCTGAGGGATCTTTTCCCATCACCCCCAAACGTTGTGTGAGCTTCTTACTGTCTCGTAAATTTCTTTTCTGCTTAAACCAGTCGGACGGGATTCTATTGCTTGCAGCTAAGAGCAAGAACTGACATAGAGCCCCCCCCTTGGACCTGAAAACATCTTTAGAACGAAATATACCATAATCAAAATTAGATATAATAATACTTAAAAAAAAAAAAAAAACTTGGAGAAGACATTTGCAGGATCCATAACAAAAGAATCAATAAATATGTTTATTTTACCATAGAATTTATATCTAATGGAGAAAACACCTAAATAAATAAGAGAATGGAAACACCCCAATAGGGAAGTGGGAGAAAAATGAGAACAGGTAATTTTCCAAAGTGTAAACCCAAATGCCTTAATTACATATTTTTTCTTATTTAAAAAATTACATACATAGCATTATGGTATTCATATTCTATAAATTTTTTCACTCAAGAGCATTTATGAGAGTTCGATTACATCTTGAGAGCAAAAACTTGTAGAATATGAACACCATAATCCTATTTACATAAAATCTTAAATAAAAGCAACATTATATATTATTGATGAAGACGTTAAAAATGCAAAAAAAACCAAAAAAGGTGAGAAGCTAGAAGCTTCTACAGTAAGCTATGACAGTGATGTCATTTGGGGTTAGAGAGAAAAGCCACTGAGTGTGTCAATCAAAGAACACCAAAGATTTACTTGCATTTTGTTTCTGGGGGGTAAAAGTTGGCAGTTGTTAATGGTTGGTCTGGATTCTTCTACTCCATTTCCCACACTTAACGTAGGAATTATAATTTGTCACGTGTGCTCCCTCTTTTCTTTTCCTTTTCTAAAATCTGAGAAAGACAAACTCACCATTTCATCTGTCCATTATAGGATGTTGTGATAGCATCATGAGAGAAATAATGGCATACTCCCTGTATATAAATTACAGAGGGAAACTCCATGTTGATTCCCCCTCCAAAAATAAGCTTTAAAAAAACCCAATAAGCAAATTTCTGTAGCTTTATTTTCAGTTCAGTTTTAAATTATATATATACTTCATCCTCATGAAATAAAGATAAAAGACCATGAAGATTCATTTATAATGATTTTAGGTCTTTAAAAATAACGAATGGTTGTTTTTTCTGCTGGCATTGTCATGTTCTTTGTACTGATTCTGTACTTCTGTGTAGCCACAAATACAAACCATCCCCCCCCTCCCCCGCCAAGGCCACAACTGTGATACGCACTTGTCATTCACAGGCCAAGCCACAGGATGCCACTGTTGCATTTGTGCAATAGTCTACTTAAGTTGAGATGACTAAAGAAAGGGGGGGGGGGGATCTCTTCTTTTATAAACAGACACATGATAACTAAGTTTTAAGATTTAAATCTTATGAGTTCTAATTTTTTAATTCCCTTTAAGTTGGATTTTAAATACCACATATTGAAATCACCCGAGTCTTTTAATAATTACATTGAGAATAAAACAAAAGTAAATTATTTTGGAACTGTTAAAAAAAAATGTGGGCACCCACAAATGCTAAGAACAGAGTCCTCTGAGAGTTAAATTCTCAAAAGTGGTTTCTATGCCAGCTAACTGGGGTCAGTTGCTATATTTATATTCATGAGATCTCAGTGATATATTGCTTGCTAAAAAACTGACAAATAATGTATTCATGCATATTAAAACCTATCTAAAATTATTTGTTTTTTAATGGGGGCAGCGTATTTTTGAAATCAAAGTGTTGAGTAAATCAAGTAATGGTGTTCCTTTGACTTACCCAAAGATAGTTTATTTGCATTTCTAATTGATCCACAATTGGTAACGATACTTGACCCTTTAAATTTCTTTCTGATCCCATCCCAGACTCTAACAGGTAATTAAAGGTTTATAAATTGACAATTACAGGTCCCAGAGAAACTGATATTTAAAGGGAAGCATTCCTTTTGTCTTATGAGTCAATAAATTGTACAGAAAGTCATTCCCAATGTAGAATACATCCTATTAAGAAGTTAGGAATATGTGGTCGATGCATATAGGAAATAAATTGTATTCCCTCAAAGAGACTGTAGTCTAATTAGGGACACATGACATGTCGTGTGAAAAAGAAAACAATGCCATTAGGAATATGAAGTGCCAAAATATTGTAAAGTGCCCAGTTCTGAAGAGAAGAGTCCCCAAGGACTGGAATGGCCAGGAAGGCCTTTGGAGGAGGCAGAAGTTGTGACCAGCCTGCTCAGTGTCACTTCCTTGCAGTGTCCCCTGTCCTCTACTTGGCCCAGCCTTTCCTCTGCCAACTCAGTCAGTTCTTGTCTTCGGAAGATTTTCATAGCTCTTTGAACATGTGTTTACTTTGTAACTCTCAAAAATTGTTCATTTCTGCATTCAACAAATTCTAGGCACAAAAAATACGACCCACATGGTCCCTGTCCTTGGAGCTTCCGGTCTAATGCATTGCCATTATTTGCTCATTTGTATCTCTCTTCTAGGGGCCTGTGACCTATGCAATGTCCCCGGCGGGGAGGACAGAGCAGATCGCGAATAAAGGTCGGTTCCGTGAATGGTGTGCCAGGATGGGGCCGAGGCTGGAAGATCAGAAGTTAGCACAGTTGTCCAGCCAAGGGGTGTTGGGAGAGAAGGGACAGTTAAATAAAGAAGACGAAAAAGCCAAAGGACATGGTGTGTCCCACCCGCAGTGAGGGAGAGGACGAAGCCAAAACCAACTCCCAGGATGACTTTACGCAGTGGGTTTGTTTGCGTGCGTGTTTCTTCACCCATGGCATTGGCCTCCTTTTTCTGTTACAGAATTAACCGTGTGCCAGCCTAGCTATTGTGAAATGAGTTTGCCTAATCTGCCGTAAACTGTGATCCTGCTGTAAAGGGCAGGCCCTTGAAAGATCAGTGCGGAATGAGCCTCTGTCCTGGCCCACGAGCTCGGCAAGGAGGTGGCAGGCCGCTCCAGGTGCATGAGTCAGGCTGCCTTGGTCCCAGCTCTTCACATGCACCCACGCCACAGCCCTTAGTTGATTTAGAGTTCTAGGCAATTCTTAGGGGGTCAGCGTGACTCATAGGGGCAGGACATGAGCAAAGCGATGGGCTGAGCAGTTGTAAGGTCATAAATTTTTAGACTTAACTAAAATAGTCCAAGTCTGAATGCAGGATACCGGTTGCCCGAGCAACCGAGAGGTTAAAGCAGCAATAAATTACGGGCGGTCTTATCAAATAGAGCTGTTACGGCTTTACGACAGAGCACTAGCACCCTCGGTGTTGGCTGCGGAACACAATTCAGCATGGAGAAATTATCAGCAAGTTCACATCAAAGGAAAACAGAAGACCATGACCCAGGTCCAAGGCCTGAGCAGATTGAGGTCTTAATCTCAGACAGTGTAGAGAACAGAAGGTCCGGGTCCTAATCTCTGCCTTTCCTAATCGTGTGACCTGTGGGCGGCTCACCCGGCCTCCCGGAACCGCAGGCTCCCTCTTTAAGAAAGAGATGCTGTGAGGCTCCAGTGAACTGACCTTCATGAAAACACTCCAAAAACAGGGGAATATGAAAGAAAGAAAAAGAAAGAAAGAAAGAAAGAAAGAAAGAAAGAAAGAAAGAAAGAAAGAAAGAAAGAAAGAAAGAAAGAAAGAAAGAAAGAAAGAAAGAAAGAAGAAGGAAGGAAGGAAGGAAGGAAGGAAGGAAGGAAGGAAGGAAGGAAAGAAAAAGGAGGGAGGGAGGAAGGAAGGAAGGAAGAAAAGGGAGAGAAAAGAAAAGAAAAAAGAAGGGAAGGAGGGAGGGAGGAGGGAAGGAAGGAAGGAAGAAAAGGAAGGAAGGAAGAAGAAGGAAGGAAGGACGGAAGGAAGGAAGGAAGGAGGTGCTATCTCTAAAAGAGGAAAAACAAAATTAGTTGGGGAAGAGCATCAATAAAGCTATAATATCTTAATGAAAGTTATCTGTGTGCCAGCAATTGAGATGAGTAAGATCATCTGAACAAAACCCACACCCCTAACAACTGTAAACAGTCATCTTGTGTTACCACTCACACTTGACCTGCAGGGACCCGGTGTTCGGGGTGAGGTAGACATTTTTGGCAAGGCCCTGGCACTCACCGTGCCATAGTCATTCTCCTGGGTCTCAGGCCAGGGTTTGATTAGTTTTGCTAGCGCCCCGCCTGTCCAGATGCCTCTGTCACTCACTCGGTGCCTTTCTCACCCCACCCTGCTTTGTACATTCTCTCTCTTTGTCTCTCTCGCCCTCCCACCCTCCCCCCTCCTTTGCGTCTCAGCCCGCACATGAGTTCTGCTACCAGCCAGATGGATTTCCTCTCTCCCTCTCATTGTCCATCTCTCCTTGAAGACCAGGCCAGAGTATCGGCCACCCAGTGACATCCGCCCCCATATACGCTGCCTTTGCTAAATGGTTGTGTTGTCATCTTGCTCTCTGTCCCGCGGTAGACAGCAAGCTCCTTGAGGAAGGCCCAGGAGGGATCGTGTTTATTGCTGTTTATACCACATTCCCTGAGAGTCCACTTAACACAGGTTCGGACTCCTTGGCTGAAGAGGACGGGAGGGCAGAAATGGAAATGGCGGTGAGCTCTTAGCCCTCGGATAAGTGCCTGCGGGGCTTAGCCTGTGCTAATCCCCAAACGTTCCTTGCTGAGGAGACAGCTGTCTTTGGTCTATAGGAACTTGGGGACACATATGTATTAGGTAGCTACCAAACATGTGGAGTGGTTGAGGTGTGGGACCAGGGAGGACCCTGCGTCAGACCAGGAGGGAAGCCAGTGACTGCATTGTCTCCCTTTCTGTATACCCTGACAGACTTGGAGGACAGGGACAGGTGTGGGGGATACCCACATCTAAAGATGTTCAGCCCATCTGAAGATAGCCATGGAACAGAAGAATATGTGCCCAACGAATGACCGATTTCACCCTTCTTCTGTCCCAGATGTAACAAGGATTCAAAGACCAACCCCTCTGACTTCTGTGTCCCACCAGCAAATCCAACCAGCAAGCCACATGGGGAAGGCTTTCAAAAGACAGAAGGAAGTGTGCCTTCTTGCCCTTGTTGAATTTTGCCTTCGTGGTCATTAGCGTATCTTCATTTGTGACATGTCTATTCAAGTCTTGCACATTTTATTTGTTTATTTTCAAAAAATTTTTTTAATGTTTATTTTTGAGAGAAAGAGCACGAGTGGGTGAGGGGCAGAGAGAGAGACACACACACACAGAATCCGAAGCAGGCTCCAGGCTCTGAGCTGTCAGCGCAGAGCCCAATGCAGGGCTCGAACCCACGAACTGCGAGATCATGACCTGAGCCGAAGTTGGACGCTTAATTGACTGAGCCACCCAGGCGCCGGTATTTATTTTTTAATGTTTATTTATTTTTGAGAGCAAGAGAAAGAGAGAGAGAGAGTGAGAGAGAGAACAAGAGCAGGGGAGGGGCAGAGAGAGAGAGAGACAGAAGAACCGAAGCCCGCTCAATGCTAGCAGCAGTGAGCCTGATGTGGGGCTTAAACTCACAAACTGTGAGATTGTGACCTGAGCAGAGGTCGGATGCTTAACCAGCTGAGCCACCCAGGCGCTCCAAGTCTTGCACATTTTAAAACTGGGTTGTTCATCCCTTTACTGTTCATTTGTAAATCCTTTGAGTTCTTTATATATTCCGGGTTCAAGTCCTTTGTCAGATTTTTGTGCTGCATATATTTCCCCCAGCCTGTGCAGGCTCCTACGTTCAGTTTCTTAGCAATGTCTTTTGATGAGCAGAAATTCCTACTCTTGATAATGTCTAAGTTATTGCCTTTGTTCTTTGATGATTAATGGTTTCTGGGTTCTATCTGAGAAATCTTTGCCCACCACAAGATCATAAAGATGGAGTTCTATATTTTCTTCCATTAGCTCATAGTCTGGATTTTATGTTCAGGTCTGTAATTCAGCACAGATTAATTTATATTTGTGGAGCGAGGTGGAGGTTGGGGTTCATATTTTTCCAGATGATGTCTGCTTTTCAGCAACATTTGTTAAAAAGACCTTTCACCATTGGACTGACTTGGCACCTTGGTTAAAGATCTACCGACCATATACGGGGTAGGTCTGTTTCTAGAGTTGTTGACCTGTGATTTTTGAGCAACACGCTCACCTAGAGAGTGGGCCTTTCAAGATTTCCTCACCCTTGGGCTTTACTTTAGAGGGACTAAGAAATGGGCGCCTGGGTGGCTCAGTTGGTTAAGTGATTAAGCGTCCGACTCGATCTCTGTTCAGGTCATAATCTCACGGTTTGTGAGATGGAGCCTCATGTCGGGCTCTGTGCTGATCGTGCAGGGCCCATTTGGGATTCTCTGTCTCCTCTCTCTGCCCCCCCCCAGCTGATGCTGTCTCTCTCTCTCTCTCTCAAAAAATAAATAAATAAACTGTAAAAAATAGACTAAGAGAGAATGTTTGGTTTTGAGAAAATAAAGCACATGCTTATTGAATTAGAGTTCTTTGGGGAAAAATATTTTCAGACACCATAAATAAGCAACATGGCAGGCATGAATTTTCCTCCACAAATAAAATGAAGGACACATTTCTTTTTTTCTTTTTTTAAAACGTTTATTTATTATTGAGGGACAGAGACAGAGACAGATAGAGCATGAACATGGGAGGGGCAGAGAGAGGAGGAGACACAGAGTCCGAAGCAGGATCCAGGCTCTGAGCTGTCAGCACAGAGCCCGACATGGGGCTGGAACCCACCAACCGTGAGATCATGACCTGAGCCGAAGTCGGATGCTTAACCGACTGAGCCACCCAGGAGCCCCCGTTTTATTTTCTTGAACTAAAATTCAATTTGCCTTTAAGGCATTATACCTCCATGCTGGTAAAAAGATAATTCTAAGTCTTTCCTGAGATTTCCCCCCTCCCTGTGGTTGCAAGAGAATCTTTTCTTAGGAGGTTGAAAATGATGGGAGGAGGGGAGGGCAGGGTGGGAAGAGGGACCTTTACTCTCTTGTCCATTAAGAGGGAAATGAGGGGCGCCTGGGTGGCTCAGTCGGTTAAGCGTCTGACTTCAGCTCAGGTCACGATCTCACGGTCTGTGAGTTCGAGCCCCACGTCGGGCTCTGGGCTGACGGCTCAGAGCCTGGAGCCTGCTTCTGATTCTGTGTCTCCCTCTCTCTCTGCCCCTCCCCTGTTCATGCTCTGTCTCTCTCTGTCTCAAAAATAAATAAACGTTAAAAAAATTTAAAAAAAAAAAAAAAAGAGGGAAATGATATCCTTAAGAATCAAGACTGAACAATCCCATAAAGGTGAGTTGGAGTGATAATAGAGGTTGGGGTTCATTTTTTTCCATATGGGTATCCAGTTGGTCTGGGTCCTATGCCAGATGGAACACAGAGATCTCTGAATAGGCTGGGGGGTCTCTGAACTTCGATAGGCTATCCCCTGATGCTGTTCCCCTCTGATGCTTTATCAGCTCCCTGGGTATTGTTAGCTTCTGTGGAATATGGCGGTGGCTATCTGATGTTTTCACCTGCTTGATATGTTTCCCTTTCTTCCAGCCACTGCACTTTAATTTCTCTTTGGGAAACCACTCCTCCCACCCCATCCCACCCCACCCCTGGAATAGATGGAGTTAATAAGTGATTGACTAGCTCCTGACCCAAGATTTAAGCCAGTCCTAAGCAATGAAAGTCAGCCCCTGGGATTCCTCTATGGGAATTCTGTCTGCTGAGCTTCAGCTTGGTGCACTGTAGACTCTACTTAGTGGGTTATCCTACAGAGAAAGAATCTGACCGAGAATGAAGCCAGCCCAGTAAGCAGCCGAGCCATGAGAGAGCCCCAAAGACATCAAGTCCTTCTGAGCAACAGAGTTCAGCCATGCCTAAAGCTAGATCCACAATTTCATGAGCCATTAAGTTCTCCTCAACTGTCAGCCTATTTAAATTGGAGTCTATCATCGGAGTGAAAAAAGTCCTGATATACCACAACTGGGGCAGCCAACAACCTCTGCCCTTCCCAGTCCAAGGCTCTCTCTCTTCTTTTCCACACACATACTATGACTAAGCCCTCAAGAAGAGCAGTAGCCAGGAAGTGGCTGTCTTGAAGGAGTTCCTACTTTCTTACCTGCCATGCTGACTGCCTGCTGAGAATAAGGGTAAAGAAAAGTCAAAGTGAGGATGAACATGAACTAGCTCCTCAAGGTGTCAAACTCCCACACAGATCTCTTTCTCTGTCCTGCTTTCTTGCCTTCCTTTCCTATCCATTTGCTCTTCCTCCCCGGTAGTCTTGTTTCCAAGCCAATTTAACACATAAATCACTTACTTTGTGCCCAATACTGTTTGGAATCAGAAAACATCACCTCAGCCCTTGGAAAGCTCAGGTGTAATGAAAGAGAATTTGGAGCCGGGACAGCGTCAGTGAGGGAGCCTGGGGCCAGAGGACAAAGGGCAGAAAAAGTCAACACTTTGAATTTGAAGCAGGTGATGATGCCATTGAATGAGTCCCTTCAGGGAAGAGGAGGGGCTGGCTTGGATGATGGGGAGATGAGAGTCAAGTCAGATGAGAGACCGCTAGGCTCAGGATTCTGAAGAAAGAGACGTGAGGGTCCATTACATTATAGAACATTTTTGTTAAATAATGCCTGAGAGATGATCTGACACAGGTAAATCCTTTTATTTCTTTTAGGTAAAATTAAATCCAACTGTACACCTCAGTTTCACAGTTTAGTAAACAAAAGAACGAAGCCCGTAGTTCCCACAATAGGCAGGGGCCATGCATGTCCCCAAGATCCTTCAGGGCCTGCCAACCAGAAGAATGGGCTCTTACCTGTTTCATTAATTCTGCTTACTCCTGAGATTTTTAAAAACAAAAATCGAAATAAGTTTGAAAACCCAAGGATTAGTGTCCTTCCCATGCAAGTACTAATATAATTTCTTCCTTCTTTTGAGCCACATCTGCCCCGCACCCCCCCACCTCCCCAAAACGTGGATCTAAATTCCCTCTTCTGGTTCCCTACCCCTCATTGTACCCCAAGACTCAGAACCCAGATCTCAGCTTTTTTCCCCACAGTCTCCTTTGCTGCCTTTAGGACATCACCTCTCGTTTCTGAGCCAAAGACACCCAGATGTGTCAGTACAGCCTGTCGTCTATCTTGTGCAGGACCTTTCTGCCTGGATGCTCTGCCCGCAGCTCCTCCATGAGAAGGAACGAGAAGAAATCAGAGTGACCCTGCTCAGCAGAAAAATCATCCTGGTGGAAACCCACCAGTAGCAGCAGCCACTGGATGGCTAGAAATACTGCCATCATTATTACCTTCTCTTTGCTTGACTGGACCTCTTTTAATGTAACGAACCCCAGCTGATTTTATAAAAATAACAATAATTTTAAGCCAAATATGGTAAAATAGAAACCAAAATTACCCGGAACATTTCAGTGTTTAAATGCTTCCCCCTCCCCCCCAACCTGTTTCGCTTATCCAGGAATGTGTTCGTGAAATTTTGGAATCGGGAAAAATTGAATATTACAAGTTACCCGTTCACATTTGAAAAGTTTTTGTGCATAAGATGAAACACCTTTTGTAATTTATTTAAGCAATCCACTCTTGTTAGATTTTGAGATGTTTCCAACTGAACTCCTATTGTTGGACATTTTGGTTGCTTCCAACTTGGCCCTGACAAACCAACACAGAGCCAGAATAACTGGTTGAAAATAAATTACAATAAAGGAGAGGGGAGAAAGGAGGAAAATGACTGGAGAAATCCTGGAAAGATGGGCCAAATTGCTTAAAGAAATAAAAGTTTGTAAAAATGCCCTTTTGTGCACAAAATGTGCCAACATTTGTAAGACAAAAGAAAAAAACACAAAACCAACAGTGATTAGAGATTATTCATTTTCTTTTTTCTTTTTTTTTAATATTTATTTATTTTTGAGAGAGAGACAGAGAGAGAGGGAGACACAGAATCCAAAGCAGCTCCAGGCTCTGAGTTGTCGGCACAGAGCCTGATGTGGGGCTCGAACTCAAGAACGGGGAGATCATGACCTGAGCCGAAGTCAGATGTCAACCAACTGAGCCCCCCCAGGCGCCCCATAGATTATTCATTTTCAACCAAATTATTATTATTTTTAGAGAATGGCTCCACTAAGTTGTTTTAAACAAAGTCACGTGCATGTCCTCCGCTGGACCAATGCTTATGTAGCCAATCAGGTTGTTCGTGATCGTCCAGCGTTATAAACTGCAAGAGGGTTTATATTAACGTTTGCGAGATTGCCTTCTAAAACCCAGTGCTTTTCTCCCAGACCTGGTGGTGGTCCGGATCTGTTCCTGTCTGGTCCACCGACAATGCAACATCTCACTGGGTCTCATTCCCGGCCCCTTCTCCTCTGCGTTGCTCAGCACCCCCGCGGTGGCCTGTGCTGAAGGGGCAGGAACAGTAGCTGTCTGGGCTCTGACATCCAAAGCTTGTCTGGTACCTGTGAGAAATGGAAAGCCACTCTAAAAATAAGTTGTTTCCTCCTGCTCCCAATCCCTCCTCAAAACAGTAAGAGGATGTTTCAGAGTTTTCAAATGGAAATGGTCACAGCAGCCAGAGGCCATGGTCTTGACTTTGACAAGCCTTAACCTGTCTTCCTCTAGTCCTCTGAAACAGGACCGAGTTCAGAACGAGAAATTAAAAGACCCCCCACATAGATTTGTCCATAATGCCACTGTTAGAGTCCCATTTCCAAGGGAGACAAATTCACTTCTGGCACCTGAAGTTGCTTATCTGGTTCCTCAGAGCTGCAACATTGAATTTGCTCCCAGGTATGAATCGAACCATCAAATATTCTTTATATCTGCTGCCAGGAACAAAGGTGAAAACCAGCTCAGGTGAGTGCCTCACAATATACTCTATGCTTCAAGAAAACTACAGCCTGTCTTACCTCTTCACTAGACAGCATATTATTTTTCTTTTATATATGTATGCTTTGTCGGAACCATCTGAAAGTTTCAGACACCGTGACACTCACCCCTAAATACTTCGGCAACCATCTACCACAAGGGACATCCGCCAATACCACAACAGAATTATCACACGGAGGAAAGCTAACATTAATTTAGTAACATCTGGCGTACAGTCTGTATTCAAATACCACAAGAGTCTTATAAAATTTATTTTTTATCACTTAAAAAAATTTCATCCTATAGCTGTGGTTCATCACTGCCTTTGGTTGTTATGTCTCTTGCAGCCTCAAGAAATTTTAACTTAGAATAGTCCCTCTGGCTTTTGGTTTTGTCTTGTTTGTCTGTTTTACATTACTTGATTAAAAAAAAAATTTTAACGTTTATTAATTATTGAGAGAGAGCAAGAGTGAGCAGGGGAGGGACAGAGAGAGGGAGACAGAGGATCTGAAGCAGGCTCCACACTGTGAGCACAGAGCCCAACGTGGGCTTCGAACTCATGACCGTGAAACCATGACCTGAGCCGAAATCAAGAGTCAGCCATTTAACTGACTCAGCCACCCAGGCACCCATTACTTGATTTCTTTTTCATTCACACCAATTGTCTTGTAGAATCTCCCACATCCTAGATTTGTCTGGCTCTTCCCTGGTGACTAGATTCAGGTGAGACATTTTGGGCTAGACGTCTGTCCGAGTGATGGAGGCTGTACTTTCTGCATTGTAGCAGAAGGCAGGTAACATTCGGCTGTCCCAATGCTAAGTTTGTTCACTCTGTGGCCAACTTCTTCTTAAAACATAAAATTAAACCACACATGAACAAATCTATATTTTCTAATTGCCTCTCTGCGATGAAAGCCCAGTGTATCTTACAAAGCAATCTTCCTGCACAACTTTTAAAAAATTCAGCCCTAAGTCACGAGGCTTCTCCTTTCCTGTGAAGTGGGTGTTTGAAAAGCCTGTGAACTCATACTGGTTATCTTTCACAGAATCTGGAATTTCTCTTACCAAGACCAAAACCAAATCAAGCAAAAGCAGCACCTTGCAAACCGAAAAACCCAGTCTTCACAGGGTATGAGTTTTCAAGCCGAGGTTCCAAAGTGAGACAGATTGCTCAGGATAGGAGGCAGTGGGGTTGCAAATGTGGCCTCTGTCCTTGGTCTAGAGGGTCACTGGCCACCTCGCCCAGGCTCCCATCATTCACATGATGGGAATCCTGCACGCGCTGCCGGGGCAAGCCCAACCGGGAGACCCAGAGCTGGATGCTGCTTCTGTTTTGGAAATCAATTCAGGGGCACCTGGGTGGTTCAGTCGGTTAAGCGTCAACTCTTGATTTCGGTGCAGGTCACAATCTCACAGTTCGTGGGCTTGAGTACCGCGTCGGGCACTCTTGTTGTCAGCGCAGAGCCTGCTTCAGATATTGTCCCCCCCCCTCTTTCTGCCCCTTCCCCACTCATGTGCGCTCTCCAAAATAAATAAACATGAAAGAAAGAAAGAAAGAAAGAAAGAAAGAAAGAAAGAAAGAAAGAAAAAAATCAGTTCAACAGACTTCACTCCTGCCTGCTGAGAAACAAGGTAACTTCTAGATCCAGAATAGTCTGTGGGCTTGCACCGAGCTGTTCTCTTTGTATTAAGAAGAACTGGAGGGAGGGAGAGGAAAAGGAGATTTTTTTCAATGCACTCTGAAATGGCTAGAATCCTTGTTGAAATTTTGGACTTACAGAACCATTTTCAGGAAGAGACGTAATTTGTCTGCATCAGTCTGAGTGAGTGTGTCTTATGATTTTGAATCTGATCAGAGCTTTTGATGATCAACTATACAGGGGAGATGGTTCCTGTTTGGGGAGAAATCCCCAGACTTCTAGCATCTTTTCCTAAATGCAGACCTAGTTCTGTCAAACTTGATGGATATTTCAGTCCCCACAGCTTCTTATTGCTGCTTTTCATTTTGGGGAGATGCTCAGCTGATAAGAAAATGGGCTGAACATTCAATCGATAATAGTGACATAAATAGTCTCTAGTTGTATAAATAAAGCTGTTTTTACCTGAGCGATATTTTCAACCTCTGGCAGCAGCAACTTAGCAAATGCCCTTTTGGGAAATACCCCCAATAAATATTAAATTTGAAAAGAGTTTTGTGAACCGAAGTCTCCCCGCATGAAATCACAGAAGGCAGATCTTATTTAAAATCGGTTTTCAGCTGCCGTTTCTGGTTGCAAGGTAATGAATTGTCCTACTAATTGAACTTGAAGTTCACCTTTCAATTATGAAGCAAATTGCAGAACCCAAGGACGGGCAGGTAAAAGTGAAATGATGAGCAGTCATGTTGAAACTAAGACACCCTTTGTTCCGTCATCTGTGGGCACAAGAGCTTTCTGTCCTTTGGAAATGCCCCTGGCAGTGTCTGAGAGCGTAGAAATCTCAAAGCATCTCAGGGGTGTGCCTAGGGAGAGAGAGAAAACAAGAGAGGGAGAGAGAGAGTCTTCTTGTACTGCATTTCCCTTTATTTTCTTTTATTACATGAGAAAATGGTCTTCATGTGACAGCATAAATTAAAGACGCTTGAGTTTGCTCCCTTCGGTGTTGACTCTGAGGGAAGCTGAACAGAGTGGTGGTAAATAACTATATAATTGAAATCGCCTTGCTTTGTTGTTACCTTAGAAGGGGACTGTTGTGTAGAGGCTTCAGATTTATTGAGATAGATTACACCCCTGGGTGTAAATCACTTTGTAAAAGTAAATCAGGCAGTTTCCATAATTCCCTTAGGCCTCTGGGGTACAGTTTAATACACTAAGCCATAATTTACTATTAAGGGGGACCCTTGGGGTGACTTTTTCCTGGGGAATCATCTTCTCACTGGGAGACCCACTTATGATGCTACTATAAAGAAGCCTCCCTGTCTTCTCTCTGCCCTGGCCATCTCATGTTATATGTCCAAATGGGGAAGGTTCCGACTCCCGGTTTGGAAGGCAGAAAGTTGGGTCTTACGTTTCTGGCACAAGGAGACATTATCTATTGTCTGGAACACGAGGAGATACCACATGAAGGATGCCATCTCTCTCAGCCCTGGATCCAGGAGGATTTGCCCCCCTTCCATCAGCTGGGCTTTATTTGGAAAGGCCAGCCTGGGACCTTGGCACTCCGTTTCATTATGAGGTTTTGAATAGCAGACACTGTTTCCTTAAAGTATTTCTCTAAGACTGTTTCTCTAAGACATTTAATTTGCATTTTTGTTTGATTTAGGATATGACCATGTTTTACATGTTTCAAATCCTATTTCTGATTTGCAAAAATAAGAACCAAGTGGTCATCTAATCCTTAAAGGTTAAAAGGAAGAAGTAGAATGTGGGAGTGGGGGGATGATAAGAGTTAAATATGGTTTGAGTTTATTTAAAATGTAATTACTTTTGGCCTTTGTAATTTTGTTCCTCTTTCACAGAGATGACAAGAATTCCACAAACAATGGCAGTCAGTGGAACCTAATATGCAAGAGAGGATTTGGGTGGTTCAAGGTGAAATTAAATCATCTGTGTAGGTAAGTGCATTATAAGCAATCTCCAAGCTTCGTTCTTGATTTTCTAGTTTCTGGTTTCCTTCTTCTGCTGTGGTGCAATTCTGCTCCATCTGTAGCCAGTGGTTCAATTGCCGCCCTGATGACCAAGCTCCTAATAGCTTTGTAATCCTTCTTTCACACCTACATTTTTCCATTTCATTATTAAGTCAGTAGGATTTAGGCAGCCTCTCTCCTGTGCCTCTTTTCCTCTTCTCACGGCTCTACTGTTTTACTTTTCAATTTAATTTCTTCTTTCTAGCAGTTTCTCATTATGTAATTCAAAGACTAAGGGTGCAGAAGACTACTCAGGCTGGCACACTCGTGTTCACATTTTTAGTTAAAAGTCCTAGGAGACACTTCCTTAAGCAACAGTAGAGGGATAAGTTTGTCAGAGTTGTCCATTGTTCTGAGTTGCTTTAGGAACTTGGTCTTTAAAAAAATTTTTTTTAAATATATTTTTAAATTTATTTATGTTGAGAGAGAGAAAGAAAGCATGAGTAGAGGAGGGATAGAAAGAGACACACAAAATCCAAAGCAGGCTCCAGGCTCTGAGCTGTCAGCACAGAGTCCCATGAAGGGCTCGAACCCACGAACCGTGAGATCATGACCTGAGCCGAAGTTGGATGCTTAACCGACTGAGTCACCCAGGCGACCCAAGAAAATTGGTCTTGATTATAATGGGGATGTTTAAGAAAGTAGCAAAACGTCCAGAAGATGAAGCTCCAAATCAAACTCTGATTTGTAAATTTGTCAAAATCATCCCTACGCCCAGCAGTAGCCCTGGAAACCCTGCCCCATCCTGTTCCCTTTCAGGAGGTGCGCAAGCCTGGGACCGGCTGTGGACAGAGCACCTGAATGAAGTTCTCCTCCTCATGTGGTTGGTCGACTCTGTTGGAGCCGACAGAGGAGGTGAGAGGCCCAGCCAAGTAAGCAAATAGATGCCCCCTGGTCAAGAACATTCTCTGGAGAGACAAATCAGAAAACAGGAGTGGTATCAGCCACACATCCGCCAGGACGAGAAGAAATCCAGGAAGCCAGATAGACCTATGATGGTAGCGATTTAGAAATATCACTTCCGGGTTTATGGGGAAGAGTGGGGTACACATAGGTATTGGATTCGTCAGATGGAAAATGTCCATATACACACATGAACATACAGGTGTATATGTGCACGCACATATGCACATGTATATTCTAACTTAGGCAGTGAGGCCTTCAAACCTAAACATAGAACTCTGACATCATATTGAGGGCTCCTGGCAAGTGGCCCCTAAGTGTGTTCCCTAGCTTCTCTCTCTATGTCCAATGTGAACCCACTGGCCACAGACTAGTTACGAAGTTCTCAAGTTATACTCTGTCGGATCTCAGCTCCATAGCTCACTGACCTCCATTTCCTCATCTATAAAATGGGTATAATGTGAGTTATATTGGGTAGGCTGCATTAGCAACCTCATCAAAAGAGAAAACATATAATAGACTTAACAACTAGAAAACACTCAACAAGTTGCTAGTTATTGTTACTTATTATTATATTCCCTTCTTAGCCTTTGTAATTGATAACAATAGAATTATAGGTGGTTGCAGGGGGCGCCTCAGTGGCTTAGTTGGTTAGGCGTCCAACTTCTGCTCAGGTCATGATCTCTCAGTTTGTGGGTTCGAGCCCCGCGTCGGGCTCTGTGCTGACAGCTCTGAGGCTGGAGCCTGCTTCAGATTCTGTGTCTCCCTCTCCCTCTGCCCCTCTCCTGCTTGTGTTGTCTCTCTCTCTCTCAAAAATAAATAAATGTTAAAAAAAAAAAAAAGGAATTATAAGTGGGAATTTTCTGTATAAAATACAGAGGCTCTGTGACCCAGGATTTTTTTTTCTTCCACATCCTCTATTCTTAGTCAAATGCAATAGAACATGGAACTATAACTGAACATCAGTTATTACGTGACCAAAACTCCAGGGCAAACTTTTGGAAGGTTATAAAACTGTTGCCAGTTATGAATAAAAATGTCCTTAAGACTTGTGACGGTTTGGCAATTCCTTAGAAAAAGATCACAATTTTCAAGTCAATTACCACACTGTAAATGTCAGATCCTCAATGCACGTGTTTTAGATATAAAAAGGTAAGTTGAGAAGTCAAGAAGAGCTAGATCATAGCGTAAGTTTTTCTTTTAAAAAGGTCCATCGTTTCTGAAAAATGGGCAGGCCGGTTTTTCTCAATGCCCGGAATGCTAAGACCTTCCAGGGGATTCCTAAGACAGATTTTGGGGCCTGCTGGACCAGGGGTCGTGGTGCTGAGGGCTGTGTGCCTGTAGCCAGTCACCAAGGTGAATCTGTTCACTGGGGTGGTTTGGAAAGCATGTTTACATGGTGTGTCCACTCCCACTGCTCAAAACTCCCAGAATCAAGGACTTAGAGATCTGTTTGTGATGCTCCAGACCTGCCAATGTGATTTCAGCAATGCTTTTGCCCTACTTGCTTGGCTTTTTAACTAAAATGATCTTTTGCTGATTTCAGAAGTTAGGTGAAAATACAGGAAGTACATGGGGCGCCTGGGTGGCTCAGTTGGTTAAGTGTCCAACTCTCGATTTCCATTCAGGTCATGATCGCACGGTTCGTGAGTCTGAGTCCTGTGTGAGACTCTGTGCTAACAGCACAGAGCCTGCTTGGGATTCTCTCTCTCCCTCTCTCTCTCTCTCAAAAGCAAAAAATTTAAAAAAAAATTAAAAATAGAAAATACAAGAAGTACAAATAAGTGCAAGGAGATTATTATGGTCATTCACAACTCAGGAATACCACTGTCAACATTTTAATGTTTTTAAAATTCTTGTTAAAACACATACATATGATTATATATACATTTTATTTTTCAAAAATGGGAATATGCCATGTGTACTATTTATAGCCTGCTGCTTTTTACTTAATAGCAGATGATGAACTTTTTTGCATATAATTAAATGCTTTTAGCACCTTTTCATGATTATGTATTACTCTTTTTTTTTTAATTTTTTTTTTAACGTTTTTTTTATTTATTTTTGAGACAGAGACAGAGCATGAACGGGGGAGAGTCAGAGAGAGAGGGAGACACAGAATCGGAAGCAGGCTCCAGGCTCTGAGCCATCAGCCCAGAGCCTGATGCGGGGCTCGAACTCACGGACCGCGAGATCGTGACCTGAGCTGAAGTCGGACATTTAACCGACTGAGCCACCCAGGCGCCCCTGTATTATTCTGTTTTATGAGAGGTCCATCATTTGGTTAACCATGTGAGCCTTTTCCTCTTTTAAATAATTTTAAATAATTTTAAATAATACCATGATGTATGTACTTGCGTACCATCTTTGTTCCTGAGGTTTCTGGCTTTTTTATTTCTTTCTGCGTATTGTGGGTTGAACCGCCTGCCTGGCAGAGATGTTGCCCAGAGAAGCCAAATATGTGGTGTATCTCACCAATAAGTGACTCAGCATTAAGAATGATCTCAGGAATCCCCATACATTGATTTTACCAATAAAATTAAGGCCTAGAAAAGCCAAGAACTTTGCAAAAGCATCGCAGCTAATGAATGCAAAGCGCAGACTAGAATCTAGAATGTCATGATTCTCATTTGATATACTTTCCAACCTACTGGATCATCCCCCATAGCGCCCTGAAAGGTGAAGTTTTAGGATCATGCAAATGCAAAACATATAAATGTGTATGCGTACATATATGTGTATATACATCCACACATATAAATTTATACACACGCACACACGTATATGTTCTCATTTAGGAAGAATTAAATAGAATTACTTCATTAGTTAATTTTTTTAGGTTTAATTCTTGATTTTTGAGGGAGAGCGAGAGAGAGAATCCCAAGCAGGCCCCACGCTATCATCATGAAGCCTGACTTGGGGCTCAATCTCACAAAACGTGAGGTCATGACCTGAGTCAAAATCAAGAGTCAGACGCCTAACTGACTGAGCCACCCAGGCGCCCCTACGTCATTAGTTAATTTTTAAAAACCAGCTCTCACTATGGTATTATAGCATGAAATAATTCTAAGCTTATCATTCATGTCCCTGAAAGATTTTCCAGAAGAGACAGAGGTGCAGGCAGGTCAGTCCCTGGGTCTCCAAGTACTCAGTGCACATGAAGCACCATTGAGGGCTAAAACCAGTGCCATCCCACTAGAGCCCGGGCACAGACATCTCCTCTGACTTTCCTCCTGCCTCGCCATCAACTCTTGGGAAACCTGAGAAGACACTACAACAAAAGTTTGTCCAAAAGCCAGTGAAGCAATGGAGCAGCCAAACCTTGGTGGCTTTTCACGAGTGTTGGTGCCTTTAATATTGCTGTCCCAGGCTCATAGACTCTAACGATCACAAAAATATGCTTTGAAGCCCAAGATGACGATCTTACATAATCGCAGTGCGGCCAGTGCTTAAGAGGCGCAGATACTGAAGTCAGAAAGTTGCCAACAACCCTCGGAAGGTCTCAGCATCAGGCGTAGTTGTACAGAGCAGAAGCCCCTTTTAGCTGAGACTCGTTCTGGGGTGCACAGCCTCCTTCTCTCCGTCTGAGCAGCCACATTTGTATGCAGGGGGATTTTCCAAATAATCCCAGAGGCAACTCGGGTTCATATTTCTCTCTGGCTCGGCGTGAGCGTAGAACCAACATGACTTCAGCAGGGTGGGCAGGCCTGGTGACATCATTTATCCATGTCAGCAGAGACTTTAGCTGGTGTTTGGTGATTTCGCTACGTCGGGAAAATAAGCCAGTACTTTCTGACTCGGGGTAGACAGATCGTAGAAGTCTCAATTGCTTTTAGATCTTTGCAGTTCTAAAATTGCAAGCCTGGTATTTTTCAAATACCTAATAATACAGTAGTATTTTACATAATTGCTTTCCCTAACATTCGTAGAAAACTATAAATAGTCCTCTTAATAGGCACAGAAGTACTTATATTCCAGATGTTCCCATGGTGAAGGGACTTGAGCTGTAATTTCCACCTATTTCAGAAGCACTGAGACAGGGAAACTTGACAGACACATTCTTTTCGTTTGCCTCCTACAGATTCCCACATCCCCATCCTCGAAGCCGGTGGGAGATGATCTGATCTCCCGACACTGCCGGGCTCAAGGCTGCCTGCGGCAATTCCTGTGCCTTTTTAGCTCCATCCAAAATAAACCTCGCTCAAAACCTTTCTGGGAGAAGTGCTGTAACCTCTGCTCCAAGAGAGATAAGTTTCATGCTTGTTTGCTTTCTCGTTTGTTTTTAAAGACTACTGAAGGCAGGCTGAGTGAAGACTTTCCAGTGGTACTTTATTGGGGTTCCCTTTTCTTGATTTCTGGGTTTTCATGCCTGGTTCAAACCCGCTGATGTGTGAATCTAGCAAACAGTCTCTCTCCACAATTTAGAACCTTCATCAGTAAAATTTGGGACTTTCTGTAGGCTGAACTAAAATCTGCAGCGCTCTTTGGGTAGTCTTGTCTCCTGGAATCAGAGCATATTTGAATCATTGGGCCCTAACTCACACCTCGTGGTACATTGTAATGCATCTTCAAAGGCACTGTGGACCTGATTGTTCCCCGCCCTGGGCCTGGGGTTGGAGAGGATGCAGGGCTGGGCGGCACAAGGGGATCTGGAGCCTCTGGGCCTCATCCACAAGCTTTACGGGATGTGCCAGCAGAAGGGCCACTTTCTAAGCTCCTGCGTGGTGTTAGAAACTCTGTTAGGTAGGTCAGGACCAGGAGAGTCCCAAGGAAGTTAGGGATCTGGGGGTGCATTATCTTTTTTCTTTTTTTAAATGTTTATTTGTGTGTGTGTTGTGTGTGTGTGTTGTGTGTGTGTGTGTGTGTGTGTGTGTGTGTGTGTGAGAGAGAGAGAGAGAGAGAGAGAGAGAGAGAGAGAGAGAGAAAGAGAATGAACATGAGTGGGGGAGGGGCAGAGAGAGAGACACACAGAATTCAAAACAGGCTCCAGGCTCCAGGCTCCAAGCTGCCAGCGCAGAGTCCGACGCTGGGCTTGAACTCAGGAACCGCAAGATCGTGACCTGAGCCAAGGTCAGATGCTTAACAGACTGAGCCACCCAGGTGCCCCTGGGGTTGAATTTTCTTAATCCAACTCTTGGTACCTTCCCCTGGAAGTCTTTGGGCCCCCACAGCAGTAGACACTCCGGAGTTGGGTTAACGCAAGTGGATTCCCAAATCCCCAACGTCCTTGGGAACCTGCCTGAGAAAGGACCAGTTCTCATTTGCCAGTCTCCCCTTCCAACTGCCCTTCCTCCTCCTAATGGAAGAAAAGCACACTTCTCATGTGTGCCCCGGAATGTAAACACTAGAGCGCTACACCAAGCCAAAGCAATCTGACATATTAGTGTTGAATCAGGCGTCATGAACATGCTGTCTACGCGTATTTCTGTTAAAGGAAACCACAGCTGCAGAGCTGGGAGTTTTAGTCCAGATTAAGTGTTGGGACTATTTTCAGGATGTCTTTTTCCCCCAACTATTGGCATAGCGCTTGCCTTTGGAGGGAACGCGAGCAAGGAGGAAAATAGGCAGTGGGATCTCTGCCTTCTTTCCGTTGCTCTCTGTGAAGTGTTATCCCAGAGACGCATCTGAACGCATTCATTTGAATGGGTGAAGGGAGGCAAATTCTTTCTAGCAGAAAGCTGAAGTCTAATTTGGCTGATTGATTGGATGATGAGGACTGACTTTGTCAATTCATTTATGTGACAACCATTTTTTTGTAAAAGAAATGAGCTAATTGGTTGCTCCAACATCCTGAATAAGTAGGTTTAAAGCCCTTGATGAGGTAAGAGCATTCTATCAAAACTATTCTATTGGTAAAGACATAGTGAAATTAACAGTAGATTTTTAAAAATCTTGTTGGTAATATTGGGTGAAATAAAATGCCTAAGTGAAAGAATAATGAGTATAATTAATCATCATTTACTAAGTCTTAGTAGAACCTGTTTGGTTATATTTTCCCAGAAATGACTCCAATAACTGAATAACAATTTTTTTTTTTTTTGTAAATCAGATGGTTTCTTTTCCTTTTTTTTTTTGGTTTTTAATAAAATTGGAGGAGGAGGACCTAATTGAGTTGTCAAGTGATAGATTAATAAAAGTAATTTTTGAAGATGGATTAGTATGTGATTTTTGAACTCTCCCTTGGAAGGAGTTCAAAGAATGGAGTGTGCCGTTGCCATAACAAAATTCTTGTTACTTATTTATCAGGACTGCGAGCTGTAGAACTTACCTACGTAATAACGAAAACCAGGAAGGGAATGGAAGCTGCCTGCTGGCTTACTGCAGTAATGGGTCATGGTCACCTGTGGCTGAATCCAACTCTTTAAGAGGGACATTTTCAGTGACATTCTATGTTTATATGTAATGATTACATATCAACATTTGAAATATATTTATGTTGTTTTGCTCAGCTGTGAACTAACGATACTTGTAGCAATAATTCAACCCAGACAGAAAGGAAAACTTAGGAACTTACTGTCACTAGACATTTAAAGATTCCAATTTATATGCATACACCTGTGTCAGAGAAACATAATAGGATCATCAGTTACCACCTTGAAGCATGCACACATTACATGGAGGCAAAATTGTGTGGGAGAAGTGGAATGAAAATGTGGGTTCAAGGAGAAAAAGGAGTGATACAGATGTTCCAAGAGGTAAACAAGAGTGGTTCTCATCCTTTTTAAATGAACCATGGAGGCTTTCCACTCTTCTGATACTTAGACTTTGTTATGTGTATTGAAAAGAGTTCTGTAACCGTTTGTTTTTCAAATGCCCGTGTTTACAACACACTGGGAGCCTATCTTTTGTGACTATTGTAACTTCTGGTGAATTGTCTGGGTGGCTCAGTTAGTTGAACCTCTGAATCTTGATTTCAGCTCAGGTCATGATCCCAGGGTAGTGGGATTGAGCCCCACGTAGGGCTCTGCACTGGGCATGGAGATTGCTTACGATTCTCTCTCTCTCCCTCTTCCCACCCCACCTGGCATGCGTGCATGCATGTGCTCACTCACTCTCTCTTTCAAGTAATTTTTTTTGAGAGAAGGCACAAGTGAGTGAGGGGCAGAGAGAGACAGAAAGAAAGAGAGATGCGGGGCTCTATCTCATCCAATGTGGGGCTCGAACTCATGAACTGTGAGATCATGACCTGAACTGAAGTCAGGTGCTTAACGACTGAGCCACACAGGTACCCCTCAAATAATTTTTTAAAAGAGAAAATTTTAAATGTCAACTAAAAAATGTGTGAGAGGAATGTTTGATTTTAATACTTATATAAGCTTACTAGGGAAAGTTTTGAAATCCACGGCTCCAGGAGACCCAGATTTCTTGATATAAGACAGGACAGCTTTTCTCTCTCCTTCCCCTGAGCTTCTGTTAATAAGCAGCCTGCCTCTGGGGGCCACATGGGACCAATGTACCCTTACCTGCCAAGTGTTTTTAAGCTTGAGCAACATTTGGACCCCTCTTAAAGGGAAATAGCACGTGGATCCCTATTGTTGGGTTAAGTTGTTTCTATAGTAATGTTCCGTTCAAGTATAAAACGCCATTGTAACTCCATGGCTCCTAGACATTGATTCATAGAAACAAATGTACAAATCAAAAATAAACCACAAAACCAACAAAATTAAAATTTTAGTTAACACAGCTGTAGATAATTGCCTGCAAAAGCAAAATGGCTGCTCTCCTTGGGAATGTGGCACCGATGGCCATGGCAGTGGCTTGTTTCCTCGTTCAGCTTTCATTATGACAAACCATCTTCCTGGGGGGCCACAGAATCACTCACTGATTGCCTCCCCTTTTCTCTGTTCAACTACTGTAAAGTCTTTGTGGACAGTCTCACAGGTTAAAGTCCCTGGTGATGTCACCAGGGGGTGTCACTGGGCTTCACCTGGTGAGGACCCTCCTTACAGATCCTACCGGTATATCAATAGCCCACATCACTTGGAATAAGAAGATTCCGTCAGACTCAAGAGCTGAACTTGCTCATTTGGGCCTTTGGACTTTCTGATATGCAGCATTTTGAATTTTTTCATCCTTTACTAGTTCTTTTTTCACTTTTAAATGACCAGATTTTACTTTTCAAATTTTTAAAAAATTTATTTGTTTTGAGAGCTAGAGAGCAAACAGGGGAGGGGCAGAGAGAGAGGGAGAGAGAGGATCCCAAGCAGGCTCCCAGCTGTTAGCGCAGAGCCCAACACGGGGCTTGGATCCCTCGAACTGTGAGATCGTGACCCGAGCCGAAACCAAGAGTCAGACGCTTAGACGCCTGAGCCGCCCAGGCGCCCCAACCACATTTTACTTTTCAAGTATGGAACTTCCGAAAGACTCTGAATTGAAATCTACAAAGCGGATTGAACATAAAGGAACACTGAAGAAGCAGCCGTGACTTCCAGCTTAAACATTGCACAACCCGGTTGTATGGTCTTGGGTAGCCCACCCCCCTCTGAACCTTAGTTTCCTCTTTTATCAAATGAGAGAATAGATTCCATGAAATCCAAAGTCCTAAGCTGCCATCATTCTAAAAGTGACAGGCAAAATTAAATCCCAAGGATGAAAGAATTCAAATGTTTATAGGGCTCCACAGTTTTCAAAGCACCATCTCAATTAGTTCCTATAACAACTAAAGGTGCTATGAGGTATTACTGTTATTCCCATTTTATGCATAAGTCTTGTGCAGTATTGAGAGATGAAGTGACAACTAAAGTTACTGAACTAAGGAGAGATCTGGGAACTCTCTGTGTGGGATGTTGGATTTCTAAATTTTCTCTAAACTTGTTGCCGTTTGATTAGAGGAGAAATTTCTTTACACTTGACATTCCGAAAATGTTCTTTGTCCTCACAGGTCATTGCCTGTTCACATGGCTGTGGATTGTACGGGTTGGATCATTCATTCCTTCATTCATTCACTCACTCATGTGACCAGGATTTATTTACTGGTCATGTCAGCACAGCATTATTCAAAGTGCTATGTGTGGATATAAGAGAACCCGTGAGCATGTTCATGGGCAGCTGGGGAAAACAGCATGCAGCATCTAGGTCTCCCTTTTTTTTTTTAATGTTTTTAATGTTTGTTTATTTTAGAGAGAGACAGAGTGCAAGCAGGGCAGGGGCAGAGAGAGAGAGAGACAGAGAGACAGACAGAATCCAAAGCAGGCTCCAGGCTCTGAGCTGTCAGCACAGAGCCCAATGTGGGGCTCGAACTCATGAACTGTGAGATCAGGACCTGAGGCGAAGTCGAAGTTGGATGCTTAACCGATTGAGCCACCCAGGTGCTCCCCACCTCTCTCTTTTAATGTTCACTTATTTTTGAGAGAGAGAGTGCAAGCCAGGGATGGGCAGACAGAGAGGGACAGAGGATCCAAAGCAGGCTTTGCGCTGACAGCAGTGAGCCCCACGTGGGGCTTGAACTCCCGAAACATGAGGTCATGACCTGAACCGAAGTCAGACCCTCGACCGACAGAGGCACCCAAGTGCGCCACATCTAGGTCTCTTATTCACTGATACAGACGCAGAGCTTAGAACAGTGCCTGGAGAACGGTGGATAAATGAGTGAATGAAACAGGCATTCAATTCTGGGATCACACAATTGTGCCCAACTTCTAAGAAAGTTTTCCCGCCGACGACCCCTCAAGGCTCTGCAGTTCCTCTCCACTCTGCCTCGTAGCACTTACCACCCTGTGCTTGTTCTCCTTTAGTTTAAAGTTTGTGATCAAAGTTCATACATACGTAGAGTTAAAAATTAAAATTTCCCAAAGGCTGGTAATAAATCACAGCAATCCTTAACCCCTTCTCGCCCCTTCTCGCACACTCGAGTTCTGACACCCGGAGGCAGCCACTTTGAACTCTTGGAGCTGTTGCTTCTGGCAACTGCCTTCACAATACTGTGTAATATGCATACACGGCTTGTTCTCGATGTATGCATCTTAGATGATATCTGGTGTCTGTTATGATGGATCACTATGTTAAATTAAGTCACAGGATCGTGACTATGTGGGTATTACTCATTTTGGTTCAAACACTCCATCAATTCGGTCACCCGTCTGTCTTTTATCTTGCCCTAGTGACCGACCGCCTCAGGTATCCTGGGGAGCCCCCTTTCTCAGTCTTCTCGCCCCAAATTCTCTATCTGCCTGTTCCAGATTGGCCATGCTGCTCTTCTGTCTGTTAGAAATTCCTCCTCACCCGTCTCCGGGGTTATATCCACTCCTTCCTGGGTCCCCTTCTTTGTCTTTCTTGGTTTACTCCTTCATCTTTCCGGAGCATAAAGCCCACTCACTTCCTAAGACAGAAGAAATGGGGGCGGGGGGAGATGCTGAGTCCCATCGCATGTCTGGAAATCTGTTTTGTCTCACATCTGAGTGAGGTTAGTGGAGAACTAACTCCTAGATCGAATCCATTTCTCTCAGGATTTAGAAGGCATGACTCACCCCCACCCCTCATCCCCATCTTCTGCACCCAATGTTGAGACGCCTGATGCCAAGCTATTTTTTTTTTCTCCTTGGAGAATTTTTGGGAACATTCCTTTATCTCTGTTGTCAATAGCAACATGCCTTTGGTGTGGATCTTTTCCCTTTGTTGTGCTGGTTGCTCGATCAGCTCTTTCAATCTGTGTCCCAGTTCTAGAAAATGCTCAATAATTATTTTCCTGTCCATTTTCTCTGTTCTCTCATTCTGAAACTCCTCTTAGTCTGTTGTTAGACCTTCTGGAATAACCTTCTCTGCTTCCTATCTTTTCTCTCATATTTTCCATCTGTTTAGCATTTGTATTAATTTATTCAACATTACCTACCAAGACCTGTGTTAAACATTCTCATTTTGGCTGTGGTCTGTGTTTTAAATCTCCAAGGGCTTATTCTTTAAAGATTTTTTTTTAATTTTATTTATTTTTGAGAGAGAGAGGATCCAAAGCAGGTTCTGTACTGTCAGCACAGAGCCTGACGCAGGGCTTGAACTCACAAACTGTGAGATCGTGATCTGAGCCAAAGTCAGACACTTAACTGACTGAGCCACTCAAGCACCCCTCCAAGAGCTTATTCTTAACCCCTAATTGTTACCATTGTATAGTGCTTTACTCTTGCTTCAAAGCTGTAGTGTTTTCTTCTAAAAATATTATTTGGGGCTATTTGTCAATGTTCCCTCTTCCCTGATTAGTTCCATTTCCTCTGGTTTCATTTTTGCAGTTGTTTACTTCAGCCTTCTTCACATTAGAGGTTCTCCTCGTGTGTTTGAGGATCCTTGGTTGTTCAGTATTCAAAGCCCTAAAAGGCTGATTGGAAGCACTAGGATTTGGTGATAGTTCCTCACAAGAAACTAACGCTGCAGACACCTTGATCCTGAACTTCTAGCCACAAGGACTATGAGAGAGTAAATTTCTGTTGTTTAAGCCCACTAGTTTGTGGTACTTTGTTGTGTCATCCCTAGGAAACGAATAAAACGGCCGTGAATTACAATGCCTGTGTTACATTAAATGCATGCACTACAGTATGTTTTTTCACACGAAAAGGGGAAGATTTCACATGTAGTCATTCTACCACCTTAACCAGAAGTCTGTTGCATGACCTGGTTTACTTGTCTGTGTACCTATTATGTAGTCTTTGGGCCCAGGGCTTTTGTTAAATTCCCCTTCATAACTAAAATGCCTGGTCTCTAGAAATTGTTCAATAAATGGGTTTTTTGTTGTTGTTGTTTTTTTCTTAATGTTTATTTTTGAGAGAGAGAGAGAGAGAGAGAGAGAGCGCGCGCAAGTGGGGGAGGGGCAGAGAGAGAGGGAGAAAGAGAATTCCAAGCAGGTTCTGTGCTGTCAGCACAGAGACTGACTTGGGACTTGAACCCACAAACCATGAGATCATGACCTGAGCCAAAGTCGGCTGCTTAATTGACTGAGCCATCCAGGTGCCCCGTAAATGTTTTGTGAATAAATAACTGAGAGATAGATAGGGTGAGAATAAATAATTAAATAGGCAAGGAAAGTGAGGGACTGACCAATAACATGTATGGTTATTCAGGGAAGGCTTCTAGAAAGAGGTAAAAAAATACTGAACAATTGGCTCTGATACATAGTTTCATAGTTTTGTTTTCTAATTTAATACACTAGTAAACAATCTCTTACCCAAAAACTTACCAACCATATTAACTAGGCTATCCCTTTTCTCCCACAATGGGCAGTCCTAGACTAGGCTTATGTCATAATTCAGATCTTTTGGATGACCTCAGAGGGGACCTTTCTGTTCTTCCACAGACTCTCGTTTATTCACACAATAATGATTTCTTTCAACAGGTGGTTGTAAAACAATGAATCAATCACAGATATTTGCTTAGCACAAACTATGTTCCAGTAACTGTCTGGTCACAGGATTTGGCTGTGAACGAGAGAGATGGGTTCTCCCCTCTCAGGTACCTTGAAAAGAGTAACAAATGATTATGTTTAAAAGGCTTCAGTGTGGGAATGCAAGCTGGTGCAGCCACTCTGGAAAACAGTATGGAGGCTCCTCAAAAAACTAAAAATAGAACTACCCTATGACCCAGAAATTGCACTACTAGGCATTTATCCACGGGATACAGGTGTGCTGTTTCGAAGGGGTGCATGCACCCCCATGTTTATAGCAGCACTATCAACAATAGCCAAAGTATGGAAAGAGCCCAAACGTCCATTGATGGAATGAATGGATAAAGAAGATGTGGTGTGTATATATATATATCATATATATATCCATATATATATGATATATATATATATATCATATATATATCCATATATATGATATATATATATATATCATATATATATCCATATATATGATATATATATATATATCATATATATGGATATATATATCCATACACACAATGGAGTATTACTCAGCAATCAAAAAGAATGAAATCTTGCCATTTGCAACTACGTGGATGGAACTGGAGGGTATTATGCTAAGTGAAATTAGTCAGAGAAAGAGAAAAATCATATGACTTCACACATAGGATGACTTTAAGAGACAAAACAGATGAACATAAGGGAAGGGAAACAAAAAGAATATAAAAACAGGGAGGGGGACAAAACAGAAGAGACTCATAAATATGGAGAACAAACCGAGGGTTACCGGAGGGGTTGCAGGAGGGGGGATGGGCTAAATGGGGAAGGGGCACTAAGGAATCTACTCCTGAAATCATTGTTGCACTAGATGCTAACTAATTAGGATGTAAATTTTAAAAAATAAAAAATAAAAATAAAATAAAAGGCTTCAGTGACTAGATTACTTAACACATAAAGACCGTACCTCTGGGGAAGAACAGATTTATTCCCTAGGTGTGATGAGAAAGTGTGATTTTGTGACTTTCATCCAGTTTCCTGGCACTTGTAAGGGACAGATCCATCTCTGAGTTCCTGTGTTACATACTGCAAGATGGGCAATATAGTGCAGCAGACAGTTCATGAGTTCTGGAATCTGAAAAACTCAGGATGAATGGAAGGGCTGACCCAATCCTGGGTCTGGGTTCAAGGTGCTCACCTGTACAAGGGTGGGAGCAATCCTACCTCATGGATAGTCAGGAGAATCTCACTAGGGAAGACCTTTGCATGACCATTTTTCTAGGTTACAATTCTTTTTTTTTTTAAGTGTTTATTTATTTTGAGAGAGCAGAGGAGGGGCAGAAATAGAAGGAGAGAGAATCCCCAGCAGTCTCCCCACTGTCAGTGCAGAGCCCAACATGGGGCTCAAACTCATAAACCATGAGATCACGACCTGAGCTGAAATCAAGAGTTGGATGCTTAACTGAGCCACCCAAGCACCCTTGGGTTACAATTCTTAAACCTGATATGTAAAAAGTCTCTGTTACTAGATATGAGATTAACTTCCTTGGGAAAGCTTATTGAGAAGCCTAAAAACTGTACTAGGTTTTTGAAAACACAGCCTTGAGAAATGTTTTGTCTGTTTACATGGAAGGCAGTTCCCCACTTACTTTGTATCCAACCAGGCCTTCATCACAAATGTCTCTGCTAGGGTTCCATGACCAAGGAAGAGGTCACCACAAAATTGTACTCTCAGTGGCTAGGGGCTTTGTGGACTAGGCCCTGGGTCTTTCACTCAGATTATCTAGTTTTGGTGTCTTAGAATCATGTATAACTTGTTTACCTTGGGTGCTTGAAATTTGTAAATGGCCTACTTGGGTCTAGAGCGAGTTTTGTTTTGAGGCGCAGCTAATTAGAACAGGGCCGAAGATGGCACGAATACTGGACCCTCCTGCAAGCCTGTTACTTGTTAACACTCCAGAGATAGTCCTGACCTCTATCAAATATCTTCTCCCACCCATTCAGCCTTGGCCTATGGCTGCAATGAGGACATTGTGCAAAGTACCAGCAGCAACAAGAACGGGGTCACCCAGGGTGAGGGTCACACGAGTGACAAAGGCATGCTTTATTAAAAAGCTTATACATTCTCGGGGATAGCCAGAGCAACTTGTCTTATTTTTCTACTCGGTTCCAGATATTTGGGAACAGATGAGTAATATTTGCCAGGTTGCACGTACATGTGCATAAATATCTTTTCCCCTCCAGCCTTGAACTTAAATATTAAAGATGACAACCCTTATTATTGTTAGAAACTGCAAGTAAAAGAAAATTCTTATTGTGTGTACTCAAGCAAAATGACTTCATCCATTTCTCCTTGACTTACACAAAGGGAATCTCAAGTTAAAGTTCATGCTTTAGAAAGCATTGTGTAGGAGACTTTTTTTTCCCTCCCACACTGCACATCAAACTGACTTTATTCAACTGCGAATGATATTGGGATAATTAAGATAAGCCTCTGAAACATTGTACGAAGACAAACAGAAATTCCACTTACATAATTAAAAGAGAATTTTTCACAGTGTTTATTGCCAACGAATGCATTATACAGACCTGAGTCATTACAAGTAAATTATTGGCACGCATTAATGGCTGCATAGCACTTTTGATTCATCCATTTCCCATAATACAGAGTAAATTGGTTCATCTAAACAGAACAAAACAAAAAAACAAAAGAAAAAGGAGGGCTTAATTGCAGGTGTCCTCTTTTAGGAATGCTGTCCTTTTAGTTGCAACTCGTAGTAAAATTAGAGGGTATGGGCTTGCTTTATGGGGTTTTTTTTTTTTTTTTCCTGCTTCTCTAAGGTTATTTAAGGTTTCAGCTGATGAATCTTAGCCTTACTATATCTGGGTGGCATGGGAAGGATTTGGGAGTTTGGGAGTGAGTGTTGAAAAACGGCAGCACAGAATGCAGGATAGAATTTGTCAAAAAAGACCATAAGACCAGGGTACAGGGTGATAATGCCTTAAGGCCTCCCTACTCAAATATGGACCAGCACATCTACATCACTTAGGGAGTTTACTAGAAATGCAGATTCCCAGACCTATTGAATCAGAATCTGCATTTTAACAAAATTCCTATTAGCTTGTGAGAAGCACGGCTTTACAGAATATTTGACATCAGCTAATTCAGACATTTTATTTAGAAAGGAATGGACTGGGGTGCTTGGCTAGCTCATTCAGTGGAGCACGTGACTTCATCTCAGGGTTGTGAGTTCAAGCTCCACATTGGGTGTGGAGATTACTTAAAAATTGATCTTAAAAAAAAAAATCACAGAAAATCTCCTTGAAAAAAAAGAGGAATGGACTTTACCAAGGTGACTAATTGGCCACATGACCACTCATTATCATTTGTAATATCCTCCAGGTATCTGGTTAATGTCTGCAGCACCTTTGAAATTCCTATTATTGTTATAATCCTTTTAAAATTTCTATTACTATTTGTGCTTTTCCCCCCTTGGTTAATATTGCTATATTTTTCCCCCAGAAAACAACTTTTGGTTTTGTTGATCCTCTCTAAAATATATTTTCTATTTCATTAACTTCCGTTTTTCCCTGTATTATCGTTCTTCTTTCTTTGGGCTTATGCTTTTTTTTGTTGTTGTTCCTCATTCTTAAGTTGGCTGGCTCTTTGCTTTATTAAGTTTTAGATCTCGTTCTTTTCTAATATAAACATCAAAGGCTATAAACTCTTCTCTAAGTACCACTTTGGCTTCATTGGACACATTTTGATACATTATTTTAAGTTGCTGTGTAGTTCTGAGTATTTTCTAATTTCAATTATAATTTCGTTTTCAGTACATGAACAGATTTTAAACGTTTTATGCATGCTTCCAAACCCATGGGGCTTTTTTAGTTATATTTTTTATTTCTAATTTGTATTTAAGATTATCGCCTATATGTCAGCGCTTTGAAATACTTACCAAATAGGTGTTAAAATTTCTAAGTGAGATGGTGAGTTTGGTAATGTCTCTCATGGAGCTATCAATTTTTGTTTTATACATATTTGAGGTTTTGTTATTAGTTGCATTCAAATTTGTAAATGTTAAATTGGACTTTTTATCATTCGTTATGTTATGACCTTTTTCTCCAGTAATGCTTTTCATATTAAAGTTTACTTAGTCTGATGTTAATATTACTACTTGATTTCTCTTTTGGTCAGTTATTTTTCTTGGTTTGTGATTTTTTCATCCTTTGACTTTTTAGTCTACTTTAACATTTAAGAAGTATCTCTGTTTTTAAAGTTTATTTATTTTTGAGAGAGAGACAGAATGAGCAGAGGAAGGGCAGAGAGAGAGAAGGGGACAGATCCAAAGCCAGCTCTGTGCTACCCAGGCACCTCTATTTTTTTTTTTTTTTTTTTTAGTGTTTATTTATTTTTGAGAGAGAGAGACAAAGCATGAGTCAGGGAAGGGCAGAGAGAGAAACAGAATCTGAAGCAGGCTCTAGACTTGAGAGTTGTCAGCACAGAGCCTGACTCGGGGCTCCAACTCACCAACAGTGAGATCATGACCCGAGCCGAAGTCGGAAACTTAACCAACTGAGCCCCCCTTCGTGCCCCAAGAAGTAGCCCTTTTAAACAGCCTATATCTGGACTTTGTTTTTTGTCCAGTCTGACAGTCTTTGTCTTTTCATTGGAGTGTTTAGTCCTTTTACATGTATAGTGATTACTGATATATTTGGATCTCGGTGTTACTTGTTCTACTATTTTCTTGGTTTTGGTCTTTTTAAGAATTTATTTGGAAATGATGTGCAATAGGTCTTTCTTTGGTGGTTACTGTAGTGTTAGCATGCATACTTAAAAAAACTTAATAACTCCGAGGTACTATTGAGAAATGTAGAAAGCTTAAACTCCAGTCGTGCTCCTCCCTATTTGCACGCTATTATTGCCTATTATTTAATCCTAGCCTTTCCCCCACAAATCAGAGGTTAATGTTGTTATCAATCAACTGGAGTCATTTGTCTGTGGATGGACAGAATGTGGAGAAGGATACAGAAACAATGAAAAAACGGTAAATATTAGGAATGGGGACCAGTTGAGATTTATGAAGGGCTTTGAACTCTATCTTAAAACTAGGAAAGCCCTGAAGGGTCGTCATCGTCCACACGGTCACATTTGATTTTGAGAAAGCTTACTCCAGCTGGAATATGAATAATGGAAAATGAAGACCCGAAGAAGAAAACCAATAGGTGCTGTAATCCCGGGGACAAATTGGCAAGGTGACGTCAGGATGAGAGTGTGACAACGTGCAGAAACCCCTGGCTGCCCCATGGACTGGATCTGATGAGTGGCTGGATCCGGTGGGCGAACGCGAAGCGGAAGCCAAGGATTTCACGAGATTTCGCATTCGGGTGGAAATCATGAAATACGGTGAGAAGCTGAAGAGTTGACTAGATACGTATCTCCTTAGGCTTGTGATGAAAGCTAGAAGATTTATGGGTCTCTGTAGAGACTCATACGAAGCCCTTTCAAAAATGGTAGCTCCCTGTAGAGGACCTGTATCTTCAGAACCCTAGGCGTCAAAGCAAAACCCTCTGCTCACAGACCGGCTTGGCCGCAGGGCAGAGGTCGGGCAAGGGCTGGAGTGCGGTTTCCGCGTCCGCTCCGCGCCTCAGCTTCGGCCCACCCGGACCTTTGCCCCTTCTTCTGGGACCACCGGCTTTCGGGGGCGGGGCCGGCCTCACGGGGGGCGGGCGCTGGCGTGCGCCGCGTCTGCGCAGAGCGCGGGCGGGGGCTCCAGGCGGCGGCGGCGCGGGCCGAGCGCCGTGAACGCGCCCCGTGCGCGCCCCCGTGCGCGCGCGCGGCCGCCTGCGCCGTGCCCACCGCCCCCCGTAGCCCGGGCCGCCGCCGCGCCTTCCCCAAGCGCAGGCTTTGTGGGTCTTTGCGAAAACGCGCGTCCAGGAAGGCGGGGAGAGGCGGCCGAACTGAGTTCTGTTAGACGCAGTCATCGGAGGGTTTGCAGTGCACTGAGAGCTGTGAGTACCCGGGTAGTCACTCAAGTGGCACCGGCGTCCTGGAAAGGCTCAGTTCTCGGTGTCGGAGAGGGGAAGGTGGGCCTGCGGGAAACTACCCCTGATGACGTACCTGAGTGGGTTTCAACTCTGTCAGGCCCGACACCACTTTTAAAAATAAGCCTTTGTCAGCTTCATTGACGTCTAATTGACAAAAAAAAAAAAAAAAAAGGTGTGTATTTAAGAGGTACCGTGTGATGGCTTAATATGCTACACATTGTGAAATGATTCCCACCTGAAGCTAAGTTACCAGGCTTTGGGTGGGGTGAGAGCACCGGAAACCACTCTCTCAGCGAATTTAAAATACACCATACGGTGTCACTAGTTACAGTCGCCAGCTCTACATTAGAGTCCCTGGAACTCATTCATGTCACATCCCAACAGGCGGTGACCCAGAGACCCACTCCTCCCCGCTTCACCCGATCCCTGGCGCCCCCCATTCCTCCCTCAGCATCTCTGAATTCTAATTTTTAGGGCTGAATAATACTCCGTTAAGGGTAGAGAGGTCATGTTTTCTTTATCCATTCATCTCCTGGTGGACATAAGCAGTACTGTTTCTTGACTACTCAAGATTAAGGCTGCAGCGAACCCAGAGTGCCACGATCTCTTGGATACTGACTTCATTTCCTTTAGAGAAATAGCCGGAAGTAGGATGGCTGAAGCATAGAGTAGATCGATTTCTAATTTTGGGGGGGACTTCATGCTGTTTTTCCTAAAGGCCGTACCAATTTACACTTCCACCCACAAAAGCTCACCAGCAAATGTGTCCGTATCCTTGCCGACACTCTCAACACCACTTTATTATAGTAATCAATATTTCGCAACACCCCCCTTTGGTAACCCCAAATTAAATTCATAGGTAATATATTTATCCAAGTGCGTATTTTTTTAAATTGAAGGATAATTGACATATTATATTAGTTTTAGGTGTACCGCAAAATGATTCAGTACTTGTGTCCGTTGCAAAGTGGTTACCATGATGACTACTGACATTCATTGCCTTGCATACTTTCAGAACAAATTTTTTCCCTTGTGATGAGAGCTTTACAGATCTACTTTCTCAGCAACCTTCACCTTCCAATATGTAATAGAGTATTATTAACTACAGTCATGGTGCACACCTTCCCGTGACTGACTTCCTCTCTCTCTTTCTTTCTCTTTCTTTCTTTCTCTTTCTTTCTTTCTTTCTTTCTTTCTTTCTTTCTTTCTTTCTTTCTTTCTTTCTTTCTTTCTTTCTTTCTTTCTTTCTTTCCTTTATTATGACTTATTTTATAGCTGGAAGTTTGTGCCCTTTCACCCCGCAAGTGCATAATTTTTTAAAGAAAAGGGATATGATGGCCTAATATAAACAAGTTAAATAGAGTAAAATCCTAAGTGTCTTTTATCCTTTTTGTGTCCAGTCAGAAAACAAACCACTCTAAGTATTTCAAAAGAAGCAAGTTAATCTAGGGAACTGGTTATAAAGGTTTGGGCAGGGCTGGATGAGCATATGGAGGAAGGTAGGGTTATCCAGGGTTAGTAACTACAGGAACTCACTACCCCCTGGAGCTGGAGAAGCAAAGGGGAAAATGATGTCCCCCAGAGCTTCCGAATGCAAGGCCACGGTGTCTGCCCCCCTGCACACCACACCCGGCACACCACACGACCCAAAAGACAGGGGCAAAAGGGGTCTTCCTGATCTCTTCCATTCCCCAGTGCCTCCCATTGGCAGACCCTCAGAGAAGCCAGATGGGAAGGAATCTGGAAGCTGTAACTTGGAGGTTTCTGGCCCTAGAGGTGGAGAGCAGGGCTCACAAGGGATGTACAGAGCCAACAGATAATAGTTTCAATTTGCAAATTTTTAGGCACAACTACATTTGAAGATATAATGAAGATGCCAGATGCTTGAATCTGCATTTAAATAAATTAGGATTTAATGGAAGTAAAACAAAGTTCCATTAAATGTTACAGACACTTTCTGTATCTGACTTTCGGAAAGAAAAGGTGGAATAGTGGATTCCCATATATGTATAATCACTATGAATGCAGTGACTACAACAGAGATCCAGGTGGCTGTAGTGGTGACTCAAATGTTATGGGCGGCTTTGCCATTCCTGATGAGATTTCGAAACAGTTGAGTTGACAATTTATAGTAAAACGTGTAAACAAAACAGAACTCATTAGTTGCATTGTTACAAAATTCAGTGTATACTTAAATCATGCCAAAAAGCCTTGTGTTTATATGGCAAGTGGAGTTAGGTCTGGAGCTGAAATCATTAGGAATAGGTTTTTTTCCCACCTTCATGAATATCCATCAGGACATTCAAAATTTGAGCAGGACTAAGGATTATAGAACATCCAGTTTCCTGGTCTCTTCCCTTCTAAGTGCCCTTTGCATATCCACCCCCCACCCCCCACCCCCCACCGCCCCGCTTCACCCCTGTTGTTGTAACAACTAAAAATGCCTCCACAGATTTTTGGTCCTCTCTTGAGCAGCAGTACAGCTGTTAAGAGCACAGATGTAGTTGTGTAGTCTTGATACAGAAATATTATGAGATATCAAATAGAAATTAGGTTATAGAATGTTGCTTTTCATTATTTTAGGAAGTATTTGTCCATGCATATGAGAAAAGGCTTGGCATTTATAAACCGAAATGTTAACAGTGGTTATTCCTTTTGTTGGAATTTGAAGAATAGTTCTTTTGTTTTTTTCTGTTTTTAAATTTTTTTTCTACTTGAGAAATTTTAGAACGCATTCAAGTTGGGGGAGAAAAAGGTTAGGTCAGGCAGGTGTATCAGTGAGGATCCTTCTGGGCTCATAGGAACAGTCAGACCCTAAATCTGTCAATGGGGACTGACCCAAGTACCTGGTACGAGCACTTGCTCAGACAAACTTTGGTTCTACCAGAAATGCCACCTCCTTCCTGCACACAAACCACTCTTTGCTGCTCACTGTTCCTTCGGGATGGTGAACAGAGCATGTCCTTCCTGATGTGGGTCCAAATGGGGTCATACTAGTTTTTTGGCTTCATAGCACAGCAGTTTCTTTAAGAATAGGAGCCCGCTGAACTCACCCTCATGCCCGCCCCGTAAATCTCAGGTATGAATCGCCAAACTGGGAGACTGAGTCCCAAGCTTGGACAACATTTTCCATCCTTGGGCCAAAATGGGGGGCATCAGCAAGATGTAGCACATTCAGTGGGTTGCATGCTGGAAGCTTGTGGCGGGCCTGATACTGTGGGCCCTACCAAGAAGACCGAAGAAGGATGATAGGATGGGGCGCCCATGTGTTGGCAGGTCCCAGCATTTTCCAACTGACTTCTCATTGGGATTTAACCCAACACACTGTCTCCAGTCCAAGCTGCCAGCCTCCAAAACCTCTGTCCTGCACAGGACCTTGTGCGGGGATCTCCAGGCAGGGCGTGGGCGTACCCGACACTCACACATCTCCCAGACCTGAACGCCTGGGCCAAGACAAGGGATAGTTTCCAGATGTGGGCTTCACATCTGGGCCAGCCATCAGAAGGCTGCTTATTTGAACAAAGACTGGAAGTACTCAAAGAGCCCCGAGGTCCAGAGAAGGCTGCCAAGAGCTGGCGAGCAGATGAGTGTAGAACAGGCCTCAATTTATGGTTCCAGGAGAGGAAGAAAGCCGTGCTTTGTGGTCCCGCACGGATACGTGTGAAGCAAGGCATCCTGCCCCTTCAGGATGGGCAATGGCTCTGTTCGTAGGATTAAAATCAGGGGCTTCGATTCTAGGATGAGCAGAATTCTGAACTGAGGGTGCACCCCCATTTCCAGTGTGGCACCTCGACCTTCCCCCCCTTTCCACACCACCTCATAACTGGTATTCTGTGGAAATACTGTGGAAATAGAAAATCTTACGATTTTATGGCTTGGTGGGCCCTTTCAACCCATCATCCCCAGCAGACACACACTTCCTTTTTGAAAATTTTTTCTAAATGTTTATTTTTGAGAGAGAGAGAGAGAGAGAGCGACAGAGAGCGAGTGGGGGAGGGGCAGAGAGAGAGGGAGACACAGAATCTGAAGCGGGCTCCAGGCTCTGAGCTGTCAGCACAGAGCCCGACACGGGGCTCGAACTCATGAACTGTGAGATCATGACCTGAGCTAAAAGCTGGGTACTTAACTGACTGAGTCACCCAGGCACCCCATTTCCTTTTATACGTAACCCTGTGACTTGGGCAAATTCCCCACTTGACTGGAGGAGCTGAGAAGAATGGATCTGTTAGCAGTCCTCTTTGGAGGACGTCAGTGAGATCGGCCCAACTTGGAGCAGATTCTTACGTTCCTACAAAGTGCAGAAGTGTACTCCTTGGGCTGAGTCCTGTTGGGCTGAATTGTCTGCCCCCTCCCCCCCCAACCTGTGTTGAAGTCCTAACCCCCCCCCCCCCCCCAGTACCTCGGAATGTGACCGTATATGGAGATAGGGGCTTTAAAGAGATCATTAAGTTAAAGTGAGGTCAGTTGGACGGGTTCTCATCCAATCTGAGTGCTGCCCTCCTGAAGAGATTGTGCACAGACACACGCAGAGGGAAGGCTATGTGAGGACACAGGGAGAAGGTGGCCATCCGCGAGCCCCGGAGAAAGTCCTCAGATGAAACCAACCCTGATGCTACCTTGATCTCAGACTTTCAGCCTCCAGGAATGTGAGAGAATCAATTCCTGTTAAGCCACCCAGTCTGCGGTGCTTTCTTATGGCGGCCAGAACGAACTAACACGGAGGTTGGGGGACGCCCGGACCTCAGTGGTGGCCCCGGCTGCCTGGCTCTGTGGGGAACCAGGGACCAGGCCGGTAGTGAGAACGGGCAGGACGATGAGGAGCCCCGGGTGCAGGTCTGAGCCTGAGGGTGTTGCCAATTTATTTTCCGGTTGGTGCTTTCATTATCCTCACACCGTCGGGAAAGTTCTATGACCTGTCACTGCCCGGCTTCTGCTTTGTGTGGGGCATTAAGGAGGTCCTCGCTGAGGGGTCGGAAGACAGTCATGCCGCAGGTCTTCAAGTCCAGACTCAGGAAGGGGCAGGAGCGTGCCCACTGGCAGTGGCGGCATCCTTAGGGCCTCAAGAATAGCTTGTGGGTCGTTTGAAGAGAACTGGTCTCCTTCAGCGACGCCGGCACACGTTTGTGTGGTTATCACTTGGATTACAGGTAGAATGTAAATTTTAGTAGCCATGTAACCTTAGGGAAGTTATTCCAACTCTCCCGTCCTGTTTTTTGGCCCTAGGGGTAAGTGGGGTTCGCAGAGTGTTATAAGGGTTAAATGAGACCATGAATAGAAAGGCTATGGAAGCACACGGCACTTTGTCTTCGGTGCCAAGTATTTCCTGAGTTCCTCCTATGTGCCAGGTTCCATCTTGGGCTTTGAGGATATAACAGAAGGTAAGAGGAAAAAAATGCCCCTGCTCCACAGAGCTTACACTGTAGACAGGGAGCGACTATAAAGGAAACAGACGTGCAGAAGGAAGTGGGGTCCGCTGGGTCACAGGCTGGTGCAAAGTCAAGGTGAGGAGAGGAAAGGACCCACGAACAGGTGCTTGCACTCCATTCACTGGGCCCCTGGGGGCGGAAGGTAGAGCTGAGCCCTGAGCGAACGAGACATTGGAAGGGCTGCTGCTTCCTGGAGAAGGGGCTGGAAAACTCTGCTTGTTGGCCCCGGGAAATAATTAGGAAGCCTATTTATGTCCAGGATCCTAAGTGAGGGGGGGGGGAAAAAATCTCCTGTTTAAAAATAAAATGAGTTTGGCGGCTCCTCAAAACGTTAAACATAGACTTGCCATGTGACCCGGCAATTCCACTGTGAGGTGTAGATGCCGAAACATCGAAAGCAGGGTCTCAGGCTGATCCGTGCAGAACGACGTTCGTGGTGGCTCTGTTCCCAACAGCCCAGAGGTGGAAACAACCCACCCACAGATGGCTGAATAAGCGAAGCGTGGTACATGCATACAGTGTTCCTGAACTTGAATAAGGAGTGAAATCCTGATACGTGCTCAGCGTGGAGGAGCCCTGAAAACATGCTCAACAACATAAGCGAGACCCAAAAGGGCAAATGACCGCGTGATTCCACTTACATGAGGTGCCTAGGGTAGTCCGATTCGTAGCCATAGAAAGTGGAACAGGTGTTCCCAAGGGCTGGGGGTGGGGGGGGGGGTGTGGGGGGGGGGGGAGTCACTGTTTACCGGGTACAGAGTTTCTATTTGGGGTGATGAAAAGTTCTAGAAATGGACCATGGCTATGGTTACACAACATTGTGAATGCTCTTACCGCTGCTAAATTGTGCACTTTATTTTTTTTAATTTTTTTTTAACATTTATTTATTTTTGAGACAGAGAGAGAGCATGAACAGGGGAGGGTCAGAGAAAGAGGGAGACACAGAATCTGAAACAGGCTCCAGCCTCTGAGCTGTCAGCACAGAGCCCAACGCGAGGCTCGAACCCACAGACCGCGAGATCATGACCTGAGCCGAAGTCAGACGCTTAACCAACTGAGCCACCCAGGTGCCCCTAAATTGTGCACTTTAAAACAAACAAACAAAAATAGTAAATGTTGTGTTAGGTATATTTCACCACTATAAGAAAAAAAAAGGAAGAAAAAGAAAGTTATTTGCCCCAGGTCGCTGAGCTAGGGGAGCCAAGTGCTGAGCCTGGCATCCAGGGGTCCCTTTTTCCCAGCCCTGCTTGCTCCCCAGCACAAAGCGGGGTGCTCACACTGGCCGGGGATTTACAGCAGCAGCAGCACCCCCCGGATGGGAAGGCAGCGGCCTTCCTCGCCTGTTTCTTGCACCTGTGTTTCTTTGTGACTGTCTTTCCCGTCTTCCCTTGAAGTCATATTTTCTCTGGTTTTGGGTTGTAATTAATGGAGGCCGCTCTGCGTGCTGACATGTACCGGGCAGCCAGGCTGCACCGGCTTCAGATCTCAGCTCTGCCACTCACTAGGGGGGATTCTGGGGCAAGTTTCTTTAACTCTCTGTCCCTCGTTTTCCCACCTGTGGGAAGCGGTACTAGCAGGGGGTGGTTGTGGAAATAAAGTGAAGTCACCCGTGTGAGGTGCTTGGAGCAGTGGCTGGCACCCCAAGTGCTTTCATTGTTGGGTGTTCTCATTGGTAGCACACGACCGGGCTGAGGGAGCTGAGGGTCTATGGCCAGCGTGCAAGCTTCGTGGACTTAGAATCCTTTTGCAGGATTTTTAAACCCCCCAGGACTCTCCTAGAACGCTGCATCAGAGCCGGGAAGAAAGGCAAAGATACACAGGAAATGTTGCCCACGCACATCCTTACTTACTCGGCGATGTGGAGTGATCTCTGCATTTCTGTAGGACGTGGTTTATAAATCAATGGGTTGGGATCAGGGCAGTCTAAAATCACTTGAAGTGTGCTCACACGCTTCCACACAATCTGAGCGTGTCGTGTCTGCTTTCATTCAGCAGTGCTGCCCCCTGTGAGCGGTCCGCGCACTGCAGCCCCAAGTCACTCCAGCCAGCTGGGGGCGGGGAGGACTGCAGAGGCCTGATGGTGTTATGTTTCCCCTGACCTAAGCCCACTCCTGATTCTGTTCCCTCTGTTCTCTCTAAATGGATTTGTGAGATACTTACAGCGTTCCTGTTCCCATGAAATGAGGCTTAACAAAAAGAAAAGAAAAAGGCAGCCAGACTCTGATAACCCAAGGAGATACAGCCCCCGTGTGTGATTTGGGGCAGGTTGTGGGTCTCAGCCAGCAAATGGGCTCCTAGACGCCTACGATGTACTCTCTCCTGAAGAACATCCCACTTTCACATTTCAAGACTCAAAATCCAGGGACACAGTGAGACTAATATGTTCTATATTTAAAAAAATTTTTTTAAAATGTTTGTTTACTTTTGAGAGAGAGGGAGAGAGGGAGAGAGAGAGAGAGAGAGAGAGAGAGAGAGAGAGAGAGAGAGAGAGACAGGGCGCGAGCAGGGGAGGGGCAGAGAGAGAGGGAGACACAGAATCTGAAACAGGCTCCAGGCTCTGAGCTGTCAGCACAGAGCCGATGCAGGGCTCAAACTCACCAACCGTGAGATCATGACCTGAACCGAAGTTGGACACTTTACCCACTGAGCCACCCAGGTGCCCTGAGACTAATATGTTCTATATTTTTAAAACTTTTGCACAGAAAGGAAAAAACGACCATATGCTAAATTTTAGAAAATGAAAAATGGAAAGAACAGTTTTGTAATTCATGACAAAAAAAGGCCTACTCTTCTTCCTAATACATAAAGAACTCATAGAAATCAAAGGGAGGGAGGGACGAAGGGAGGAAGGAAAGTAGGAAGGAAGGAAAGGGAGAGGAGGATGAGCAAATATGGGCCACATTCACAGAAAGCAACCCCGAAATACCATTTTCACCCACTGAATTGGCAAAAATCCTCCTGTTTAATACCACACTCTGTGGGCCAGTCTGTGCAAGGGCAGGCACCTTGGAACATTGCTAGTGGGGATGGGACTCGGCATATCCATTATGAAGGGGGATGTGGCCTGTCAGCAATTGCAAATATATGATTCCACTTCTATAGCTGCACGTGTGCACAGAGAACATACAATGCATTGAGATTGTTCATTGCAACATTGTTTGTGATAGAAAACAATGGAAGCGACAGGTGGCTCTTACCACATTTACTTGCCTCCCTGGGATGAACTCTATGCAGTGAAAAAAGAGGAGATGTGCTATCAGTATTGACATGGAAAGAACTCTACAGTATTCCATTAATAAAAATAAGCAAGGTTCAGGGCAGTGTATTTAATCTACTACCTTTTTATCTAAAGGGTTGGAAGATACGAATTTATGTTTGTATTTCCTTGGTTTTGCCTTCACAAGGTTACCCGTGGAGCACCTAGACTGATGGGGATAAGGCTTGGAGTTATCCACTCTCCTTTCCGCTCCTTCTAGAGTTTCCAAACTTCTCTTTCTGTATATTGATTGTTGAAAGCATGAAGGTGTTACCAGTTTACACTTAAATAAATATATTCTTATTCTCGGGGGGTAGTGAGGATTCTCCTATGCTACAATAAGAAAATAAATAGTCCAACCTTTCTGAGAAGCAATTTGGCAATATGTATGGGCACAGATATTTCACTGGTAGGGTCTTGATTACATACTGTTTAAAGCGAAACACTCCCAACTTTTGGAAGACGCACCTGTTAAATGTCCCAACATCAGGGGATGATGACATTCCCGTAAGACAGTGATACATCCATAGGACAGAATACTCAAAGCTAATTCAAATACCACAAAGTATATGTACTGACATGGAAAGTTGGCCATTTGTTATAGAATGGAAAAGCAAGTAACATATTTGCATGCATGGTCTGGTACAATATTTGTAAAATATAGAAATATAAAAGTAAGTAAACTCTGTAAGGGTAATATGCCAACATATCATCAGTGACCATAGCTAGATAGTAGGTCGGGATCAGTTTTGTCTTTTATTCATCTGACTTTTCTGATATTATGTATTAACATTACAAGTAAAGTTAATTAAAAATAACCTTACAGGGGCACCTGGGTGGCTCAGTCGGTCGAGCGTCCAACTTCAGCTCAGGTCATGATCTCACACTCCGTAAGTTCGAGCCCCGCGTTGGGCTCTGTGCTGACAGCTCAGAGCCTGGAGCCTGGCTTGGGATTCTGTGTCTCCCTCTCTCTCTACCCCTCCCCTGCTCATGCTCTGTCTCTCTCTGTCTCAAAAATAAATAAAAACATTAAGAAATAAAAAAATAACCTTGCAGCTATATGTATATATACAAAAATACAGTCTTTAATAACAGGACCAGTAGCATATATCCTGTTACAGCACCTGGTTTTTCATCTTGAATACTTATCGTCCATATCTTTCCCAGTCAGCAAACGCATCTCAGGGAAATCGAGTGGTCAGACTACAATGGTTTTATGATTGTTTGTTTTAGTTTTTTTCCTCAGATCTCCTGATTTTTCTACTGTCAACCCTTATTATTTATGTAATTCAGAAATAATAAGCACTTTTAAAAAGAAATACTTCTGTCTAATAGTTGGCGGTTTCGAAAGCCCTTTTTACAGACTGCACACAATATGTGCGAAACCCAGCAGAGCCATGATAACTCTATATGGAGAAACAGAGACTGGGGAAGTTAGGAGGTTTTCTGGCAGTTGCCAAGCCAATAAAGTGAAGCTGGGCCACGTTGATTAACACGTGGCCCAGAAGGGCTCATTCTACCTGCCATGCACATTCCCAGAGCCCTCCTAGACATCTGGAAGGCTTGGACTCCATTCCTTCTCCACCAGAGAAGTGAACAGGGTCATCTACAATGTCCAATAAAAGTCCTCAAAAGGAGGGGCTAACCAACAAGAGAAAGCATTCCTGGAAAGACAGTTGCTTGAGGGCCCCACACTGAACTGCAGTGAAAGCCTCAAGAATTCTCTTTCCACTTTCCTGTGAACATGCTTACCACTGAATGTGGGAAGATTCACGAATATTTCTAGAGAAAAGGATTCCCGTTAAAATAAAAAGAAGAAAAATAGATTATCCCCATTTATAGCTTGTTTGAAAGTGTTATTAAAGGATAAACTTACTGAGGGTAAGATTATTTTTTATCTCCATATTTCAGTGCTTAGTTATCCCAGAGATACTCAGTAGGTATTAGATGGTTGTGATAAATGGATGGATGGATGGATGGATAGATGGATAGATGGATGGGTGATTGTTTGAGATGCATTAATTGAAAGAGGGAAGGAAGGAAGGAAGGAAGGAGGGAAGGAAAAGGGAGGGAGGGAGGAATGGAATCTAGAAAGAAGGAAGGGAGGCTGCTGGGGTTGGTTGGATAGATGAATGGAAGGTTGGTTAGGGTGGAAGAAAAGATGGCTGACTGGCTGGCTGGTGTGATGGAATAATGGGTGGGTGGATGAAAAGATGGACTGATGGATGGAATGGATGGATAAAGCTGCAGTTGATTTTAAAGTCTAACAGACACTCAAGTACTGTGGGCTGTTTCAGCGTAGGTACAGAGATATTGCTACATAATTTTCTTCTCTTTTAGGAAGGATGGAACTATCTCCGCTTTTTATGCCAGTCTCATTAACAGCCGCCAAGACAGATGTGGGGCCCTCAACAGCAGTCCTTCTTCTTCACATCCAAAGAATGGCAGAGAAAGTTAAGAGGCCGAAACGAGGAGGCACAAAAGTTAGCATCTTTATTTTATAGGTGAGGTAACCAACCTGAATGCAAAACCCCTTTGCAAATAATGAATGTCCAAGCTATTAGAGACCTTATAAAATACCAGGCATTTAAAATAAAATTGTAAACCATAGAAATGAACAAAAGAAGAGGAAGGGCAGGGTCATTAAAGTCATTCAGTGGGACGGGACAGGTCTTCCCACTGTGGTTACTGCCAGGGCTAAATTGCAGTGTGTAAGGCCATCTGCCCTGGTATTCTTCCTGTCACTCCCGAGAGCTTTTTATTCCGCTTTATTTTAGGAGTGCCAAAAGGTGGGTTTCTAATTCTATTCCTCTCTAGTTCTTTTTATAGTACTCAGATCTGGGCAAATACCAGTAATATGAAATGTGTCCTCTTTTTTTTTTTTTTTTGTACTTTAAATCAGCCAGAAGTTTAATATCTTGAATTTCCTGCTTCTTTGGCATTCCTCACCTGCTGTGTGCATGCCAGCTGCACCTGCATGGTTTTCTGAGCACGTGTCTACCTGCCGGACTGCCTGCCAGGCCATTAGCGAGGCCAGTGGACGAATCACACACTTGGGTGTTTTTAGATTCTGTCACTTTAATGATAGTGAAAAGCTCCAGACTGCCTGCAACCCCTCCCAGTGTTTGCCAGACAACTCAGAGCTGGAGGCAGGCGTTCATTTAGAAACTGCCAGCGAGCAACGGAAAGTTCTCAAACACCTTTTACCTCTGAGGACTACAGCGAGTCCTGGCCCTGAGTTTGTTGGGGTCTTTTATTTCTGCCTGTAAAAAAAAAAAAAAAAAGTGCATTCTCCTAAAGGCATTGACTTAAAGTGCTATAGCAGGTGCTGCCTGAACCCCACCCACACACTTGTCTTTCCCCTTCAGTGCTAACAGGCTGGAATTCCAACTGCTGACACCTCATTTTGTGTCCTGAGGACTTTCTCTTGACCTGGAGCCCCCTTTCCCACCTGTGCAGCAGGCCAGAGTGCTGGGAAATTGATGCCCCCGGGGGCAGACTCCCAACAATGGTGAATAGGAGTTGGTGTATAAATGCCCCAGCTCCCTTGCCCCTCAGGTGGGATTGCTCTGAGGTGTATGCTTCTCACTGACTTCCAGAGTTTTCTGAGCAGATTTAAGCTTCAGTCACCCCCAGAGGTAGCTGGTTAGATACCACATGCTTTCTTGGCTGCCTCTTCTCTGTCTTACGTCCCTGTGCCCCTGCCAGCATCTCCTGGGATTGTCTTCCAGATAAACTACTCCATCTGGAATCTCTGTGTTAGAGTCAGATTCAGAGAGACCCCCCAAAAAGGCCCACCTCGACCAATGGGATGCTGTTGCAGGGGTTGGAGGAACACATACTGGACATCTAGAAGATTCCCTCACAAAATCAGAAAGTGCAGCCCCTTCTATAAGCCTCAGCTGTAGTATACAATTTGGGGGCCCTCTGATGCACTTTGGGGTTCCTCTGGCTGTCACCTCCTGTCCCAGGAGTGGTGAGCTGGTAGAGAACCCCAGCCAGAGGCACTCAGAATGCATGTGTAGGTGGACAGAGGTGATGTAATCTGTGGGCAGCCTCTCCAGTCTCCCACCTGGGAGGAAGGAGGCCTAAGAGGCAATAGAGGAAGTGCATTCAGGGAGAAGAATGAGAGGGAAAAACAGATGGCCTTTCTGCATCCTTCTTATTTCGTTTAGATTCAACTTACTTTTTTTTTTCTCTGAAGTGTATTCTTAGTGTTTCATTCAGGGAGGATCTGTTAGGGGCGAACCTTCCATTTTTATTGGGTAAAGAGGTCTCTGTTTTGTCCTTGCTCTCGAACAGCAGCTTAGCTAGGCTTTGAGGTCTACGTTTTCTGTCCGCACGTGCGTTGTCTTCTGGCTTCTATAGCTGATACTGAGAAGGCTGTTTTCAATCGGACTGTTGTTGTTTTGCGGGTAAGCCTGTTTCTTTGTGATTTGATTTCTGGCTTCTTAATCCAGAGAGATTAAATCCTTTATTCCCTTGCTAATTTCTGCAGTTTCATTCTCATCTGTCTGGGCATGCCTTTATTTTTATTTATATTGCTCAGGATTCCCTATTCGGAAAAAACTTAAAAAAGAATCTCAGCCAGTTTCTCCTTGACTTTTGCCGCTCTCTCAATCTTTCTAGCCTCGCCTGAAATTTCTTTTAAGGGTAAGATAGCTCTTGTTATTTTATCCTCCATGCTTCTTAAGCTTTCTTTAGTATTCTCTATCTCCTGTTGGCTCCTTCTTCCAATTTACAGACTCTTTCTTTAGCTGTGTCCCAAGCTGCTGCTTGCCCCATCCACCAAGTGCTTCATTGAAACGATCCCATTTTTCATTTCTACAAGTTCCGTTTGGCTCTTCTTCAAACCCATTGGTCATACTTATCCTCATTAGTTAGTCTCTCGTCTGCGGTTTTAATTTTAAGCATTACTTTATGCACTCTATCTGAACATTGTATTATCTGAAAGCTATTTTTAGTGTGGACATTCACTTTTACTCATGGTGACTGTGTCCTCTAGTGCTTTGTAATTTTTTATTTTCATTGTAAGCTTGCCTTCCACAGGGAAAATGTTGTTTTGTTCTGTCTTGTTCTCTGTGGGAATCCTGTGCAATTTGGAACACAGAAGTGTCCCTCCACGGTCGTTTTATTTTTGCTATTGCCAGTTGTCTTGGGGATAGTCAAATCAGCTAAAAACATCACCACCTCTACATAGCCTCCTTGGGCCCCTTTCTCTCAGCTGAGCCTTGGAACCTCTCCTCTCTGCTCACATAGCTCCTTGTCCATATCTCTATGGCATCTCAAACAGCATTCTGTTTGGAGACTGTGTGTCTGTGTCCTCAGTTACTCTAGAAGCCCCTCAGGCACTCATCAGGTCTAGCAAAGAGCTCATAAATGTTTGCTGAATGAATGAACTTGGAGAAGTAAGTCTTCAATGCCTCACCTTCTTTGAATGGGATGTTATCTTTTGTCCTGACCTCATAGGATTTGGAGACATCATAGGCCCTCTATGATAGATCATGGATCTATCCCATAGACCTCATGGGATTTGGGGAGATGCTTTAAGTCACCCCTAAGATCACTGCATCAAATCCTTAATTCCCTGCCTAAGATAATTAACTAAGGGGCTCTCACAAGCTGTGAAACACTAACACAGGTACCTCCCAGTGCTCTTCCACTGTGCCTGGTGACTGGTTTCCCACTCATTATTATCTGCTTCCTTTGTGCTTTGTGAGACAGGAATGGTTGCAATGGAAAAGATCTGTCGTGTAGTAACACCTTCAAACTTTTCTGAGACTAAAACAAGGCTGTACCTGAGGCTGATATACTTGGACATATGCTGGACTTAGAATCCCTCAAAATCAAATGGCAGCAGCCAAGCAAACAGCCGTATCAACCCTAAATGGCAACTGTGTGTTCCTCCTTTTCCCAGCTTGACTGAGCGCTGTTTGAGAGCATTGACCATGACATACATCTGCTGGGGTGTCCTCATGGCGAGGTCAGAAGCACGGCACCGAATCGTAGGTATGGTTGAATTTTGACCGGTTGAGTTGTAGTTAAAAGTAGGGTCAGCATTCTATATATGAAATAGAAGCTACCTCAGAATACTGGCAGTTCTTAATAATAGCAAAGCCATTTTTGGTTTGTACTATACTTTTTCTTTTCTGCTCAAGCATTTTGTGGTGGGGAAAAAAGGATTGGGATTGCAGTGTTTTTTAGTGGCTCCAAATAGCTATCTTCCTCTGCCCCCTAGTGGCCTCATGACAAATTGTAAGAACCTTCATGGTTCTCAATTTCCCTGGTTGCTTCTATTCTTACTGTTTTTGTTATTGTTTATGAAAAAAAGATTTCCTTAAACTTGCCACAACCTCAAAGTGCCCTGTGTTAAAAATTAAATGAATGAAATATAATTTTACTAGAAAATATATGTGCAGTGAGGGGCATCGAGAATCTAGAATTTAGGAAGTGATTCTCATTCTCCAACAGGCTCCATCCGTGGCCGTCCATCTTTGGTGTTAATACTTTCTGGGACAGTTGTTTGCCACTCTGGGACCCCTTATGTGACAGCTCCATTTGAACCAGCATGAAATGTCCCTCCCCGGCTGCATTCTAGAACCTGGAACCTCCCAAGTAAGACCTAAGCCTGCCTTCACCTGGTGGGGTTATCTGCTTCCCTGCCTGGACTTCTGTCCAGACCAAGAACGGCACCTTCCTCATATGCCTTGGCTCCTGGCACCGAGTTCCTCCTGCCTGTGCTCTCAACATTACACTAGTGTGGGGGAGCCCCAAGAGAATTGGGTTCTCAACACCAAGCATGGTTATTTCTGGTGAAGTACAGACCACGCAAACCATGTCTTTATTTATGCCACTGAGCCTGCATTAGCTCCCTTACAAGCCTGGAATCCGACTGGCTCCTCTTGAGCAACTGACCTCCCAACAGCCCCCGGTCACCTTCCCATGGATAGTGGCCAAGGAAGGCTTTTCTCATTCTGCCGTCATAACGGTGGCTTCTTTGTTCAGTATAGCTGTGGGAAATTTATTTTCATCTCTGTTTTTTTGCCAGGAGACTGGATCATAATCTGACAATAAAGAGAAATTCCAACCTGAAGGATTTTGACCACAGAGGAAAGAACTTCCTGAAAGTTCTCTTTCAGGAAGAATGATGGGATGTCCCTGGGGCCAAGAATCAAAAGTTGTGTTCTTGGCCTCAACCCTGTCTGGCTGCCATGCTCCTTGTCAGTAGCATGGAATTTACCTCAGCGCGATCTTGTAAGGATTATAGGAGGGGAAAAGGCTTTCTAGAGGAGAGAAAGCCTCCTCTCCTTATAATCTTGAATGGACAGCTGAAGGATACTGTACAGTTTTAGGAACTTTTCCCATAAAACCACATTGACTTTCAGAAAATTAGCTCTCCTGTCACTAGCTAGTGGGAACCTCAGGTCACAAATTCACTGGGGTGTAAGAAATGCTATGTTTTTAATTTCCCCTAAATCCAATTCTGAATCTCTGTTAGTTTCCTAGGCCTGACGTAATGAAGTACCTCAAGCTGAGTGGCTTATACAATAGGAATGTCTCACAGTTCTGGAGTTTGTGGTGTTCTCCCTGTGCCCCTGTTTCTGTGTCCACATTTCCGTTCTTTTAAGGATACAGTCATATTGGCTTAGGGCCCACCCTAGTGATCTCATTTTAACTTGTAACTTAATTTTTTTTTCTAAGAGAACCGATGAGCTGGGGAGAGGCACAGAGGGAGGGAGAGAGATAAGCAGGCTCCCTGCTCAGTGCAGAGCCTGATGGGGGGCTTGATCCCACGACCTTGGGATCATGACCTGAGTTGAAATCACGAGTTGGATACTCAACCAACTTAGCCACCCAGGTGCCTCTGTAACTTAACTTAAAAAAAAAAATCAATGTTTTATTTTTGAGAGACAGAGAGAGAGGGAGAGAGACTGCGGTGGGGGGGGGGGGGGCATGCAGAGAGAGGGAGGGAGACAGAGAATCTGAAGCAGGCTCCACGCTGCCAGCAAAAAGCCTGACCTGGGGCTTGAACCCAGGAACCGTGAGATCATGACCTGATCAGAAGTCAGACACTGAACCAACTGAACCCCCCAGGTGTTCCACTTCACTTTTTAACTTAACTTTGTAAAGGCCCTATTTCCAAATAGGGTCACATTCTGAAGTACTAGAGGTTAGGACTTCAAAATATCTTTTTTGAAGGGACACAATTCAACCCATAACAGTCTCCATCCGCCAAGCTAGTGGGAAACCGTTAGCTCCCTCTTCACCACACCCACATATCCTCCAGCCTGGGACTGAGCTGCTGATGTTTTTGCCCAAACCTGAGGACCTGGGAGAGCCCTTTGTCTTAAGTCTTACTTGCTGCATGGTGCCCAAGCTTGCATGGTGTCTCCAAGTCAGCAGCCAGCCAGCCATGCTTTGCCTGAAAGCCCCAAACCCCTTGCCTCACTGGCACTCCAGTGTCCAGAGAGTTGGCTGGGTAATATGGCACCCTACGTAAGTATCCTTTCTGAATATTGCCACTTCACCAGGGACCTGAGGGCTTGCTAGTCTTGACCCTATTCACCTTTTTCCTTTCCCTTCTCGAAGCCCGTAAAGGGATCCCCTCAAGCAGTTCCAAAAGAAACAGAGCCACTGACATTAAATAGATTTATCACCAAACCTTCCCTGGGAGAGGCCACTCAGAGCCTGCTTACTTCCATAAAATGGAGGGAAAGAAAAAGATGAATAACAAAGCTTGGATATCAGTGCCTTGTCCTGCCACGCTTCTAACAGTGTGCCCAACAGATAAGCCACAGGCCAGTTCACCAAGAGAGGCCACGCTGGCTGGAACCTCAGACCTGAACATGGCCTCCTTCTCCTCCACACTCAGTTCCGAGGCACTTGCCTACCTGAGCAGGTGTTGCTGGGACCTGCGGGTGACTCGGCGTGAATGAGTTTTGCTGGGATTGAGAGGACATTGGGAATGCGATGACAAAGTCAGAGTCATCTACTGGGAATTGGACACAGAGCCCAGAACAAGAACCAGAAGGGCACAGTTGGAGAAGAAATTGAGGGGTCCATAGTCTCTCCTGAAGGAGAAAAGAAGTGACCACGTGCTTGGGCAGAGGCTCTGTGGTATAAGAAATGTATTTGGCCTTTGTCTTCATTCCTGACACAGAACTCCTAAAATCCTGGAATTTCCTGAGTGGTAGGGATGTCTTTTGTTATTCCTGAAGAGCTCTTTCTGCTCACACCTTGGTTTACGCTACTAGGGTGACTTGGAATGCAGTTCCTAGATTGCCAAGGGATGTTTTGGGTCCTAGAAAGACCCGGGATGGGGCTGGTCACTAGAAAACCAAGTGGTTAGAGAGTCGGAACTCCCAGCCCCACCTAGCAGCCACCATGAAGAGTAGTAGGGGCTGGAGATTAAGCTCTGTAAAAACTCTTGATGTGAGAGATTTGGTGAACTTCTGGATTGGGGCGCGCGTGCGCACACGCGCGCACACACACACACACACACACACACACACACACATATCAAGTGCTGGGGTAGTGTCATGCACAGAGGGGCCACGGAAGCCCCACACCCCAGCCCCCGCACTTTGCTCTGTGTGTCGCCTCCACCTGGCTGTTCCTGGCTGTTCCTTTATAATAAATCTGGTAAACAGAAGTGTTAACCTGAGATCCGTGAGCAGTTCTAGCAAACCATCCAACCTGAGGAGGGGGGCTGTAGGAACCCCTGATTCATAGCCGGTTGGCCAGAAGTATGGGTAGTCCAGGACTTTTGACTGGTGTTTGAAGTGGGGCAGTCTCGGGACTGAGCCCTTAGATGTGTAGAATCTGCCACAGACTTCAGGTGGTCGGTGTCAGACTTGAATTCAACATTAGGGCACTCACTTGATGTCCAGAGATTTGGGGACATTGTTGGTATGGAAAAAAAAAAAACAACTCCACAGGTGTTGTCAGAGTTCTGAGTAAAAATAGTCCAGAGTCATCCTGACCCCAGAAGGCCAAGAGGAGCAGACTGGTGGACTGAGGTGTCCCTGTGCTTGAGATAGAGAACAGAGGACAGAGAAGGTCCCCCTGGGGCTCCCAGGGCCCTGAGGGCCCTGTCACTTAGGTCCACAGGGCCAGAGACTCCTTTGTCTTTCACCACCTGTGAGATTTCCTGTCACTAAGGAGACTCGCCAGTGACACCCACAGAGAATGGTAGGTCCACATGAGGCCGCCCGGCGGGGACAGGATGGAAAGCAGAACCATGGGGACACTTGTGCAGAGACACACAACGGCTGCAGGAGACCAAAGAGCGCCTGATAAGAGTAAGTGGGACGTGCACATACAGCACGGTTGTGCACACGCACACATACGTACACGCACACTGATGGAGCTTAGCTAACATGCATCTCAAAATTTTAAAACGCGGTAGATGAATGAAAAGAAATTGTAGTCATTGTGAGATTTGAGTTAGTGCCCTGGGAGATCAGGCACGAGACCTATGTCATTAACTAAGTTGCTGGATTCCAAATGCCCAAAACCTATTGTCTTTCTCTGTACCGGCAGAAGTAACTAGAAAAAAAATATTTTTTAATGGCGGCTTTTACAACCGGGTCAAGAAAACATCGGATACCTGGGAAGAAGTCTAAGGACGTTCAAACCCTCCACACTGAAAACTATAAAACGTCACTGGAAAAAAATAAGTCAAAGGAGACCTAAGCAAATGGACAGATATATAAAGTTCATGAAGAGGAAGCCTAAATATTGTTAAAATGCCATTTATTCAAAACTGGTTTATAGATTTAAAGTAATCTCAATTAAGATGCCAGTATTTTTTTTTTTAACTGGCACGCTGATTCTAAGAATTCATTGGGAAATGCTCCCATTACCAGTACTTGAGAATTTTAATTGTTCCAAAATCTCATCAAATGTTGGTATTGTCTTTTTATTTTATTTTGCTTTATTTAAAATTTTTTTAAAATATTTATTTGAGAGAGAGAGAGAGAGAGAGAATGAGTGGGGGAGGGGCAGAGAGAGAGGGAGACCCATGTCCTTCATTTCCAGGGGGCTCTTCTGCTGAGAGACGCCCATGCACTCAAAGATCTCAAACCCAGAAAATACTGACGACAGACGTTTCCTTCAGTGATTCTCAGCTGGGTGAGCGCTGGAGTGCCAAGGGTTGAAGCATGTCTTTCTTCCCCCGACTCTCAAGATGCCTGGGCAGCCACTTGGGATCATCACCCTTTCTTAGAGCCCCCTGGTGCCTGGTGGGAGAGCCATGCCTCTCGGGCGTGTTGGGACGGCAAAATGATTGAGAACCAAGGCACAAGTGGATGATCTCGGCGACTTCCAAAATGGACGGGTGTATGGCTTTCCCAAGGCTCCAGGAGAATTAGAATCCCAGGAAACCTACCTGTGGGGGTACAAGTATTCTGTGCCAAGGTCTCTGTTTGGTGTGAGTCTTCTGAAACAACCTGAGACTATTGCATATTCCAAGATACTAAGTTTAAGGCTACTTAAAAAAAATCTGTAGGTTGCCAGAGTTTTCATTGTCCTGCATGTATTTTACAGAATATTTTATCTCTTCTTAATAACACCTTTTTGTACTAACGTCTAGGAAGATAACTCCGAGGTGGTATAAGCAGCGCTGCTCAGATTTCCACGTGCATGTGAATCACCCGAGGATCCTGTTAAAATGCAGATTCTGAATCAGAAGGTGCAGGCAAGGGCCTGAGATTTTGCATTTTTAAGATGTTCCTGGGCAGGACTGGTTACAGAATTTGCAGGGCCCTGTGCAAAATAAAGAGGCAAGAGCCCTTGTTTAAAAATTACGAAAAAAAAATTCAAGGTCGGGGTGCCTGGGTGGCTCAGTTGGTTAAGCGTCCACCTCTTGATTTCAGCTCAGGTCGTGATCTCACAGCGTGTGGGTTCGAGCCCCGCATCAGGCTCTGGGCTAAGATCGTGGAACCTATTTGGGATTCTCCGTTTCCCTCTCTCTGCCCCTCCTGTTCTCTCTCTCTCTCAAAAGTAAATAATAAATATTTAAAAAATCTTTTCAAGGTGAAGGGAGAACATTCAACCAGTCGTGATCCTTCTAACCTCAGAGTCCTCCTGAACGTGGGGCCCCGTAGCACCGGCCGGTCACACACCCACGAGGCCGGCACTTTTCCCAGGTGATGCCATAATGAGCCAGTCTGTAAAACCCGACTCTTCCTTAGACTCCGAGTTCTCAATATGGCAGCTCTGACCTGAATTCCATCAAGAGAAGTTAGTTCCTCCCGCACCCAAAATCTCTCACTGTAAGGTGGTCTGGAGATGAGAGGCCTCAGGTATCCAACAGTGCGCGGACGGTACAAGGTCCACATCTACTTACATGTGTCTTCAGAATTTACTGATTTGGCGAGACGATAAACAAGTGATTCATAAACCACAGGGCGCTGTATAAATTTTGGCCCCTCTACTGTAAGATGCCTTCAACTTGCAACTCGGCGAGAGAAACTGACGCGAGGCCCTCTGGTGCCTTCCTATGTGTCAGTCCCCAAGTTCAAGCCAGCTCAGCTATTGTAGATCCCTGAAATTCCGTTTAAGTGAATACCAGAGAGAGAGGATCCAGGGCGGGCGAAGAAACCGTGATGAGGATCTTCAGTGCTTCCGGGAGGCGCTGAAATGTGAAATAATTAACCTTTGGAAAGCCTGCGTGGTGACTTGGTATTTTTCCACCCCACTGAGGCTAAAAGGTTAATTAATTTTCCCTGTGTGTCAGAACCAGCCCTACAATTTAGAAGTGATGGCCGGATGCCCCTACCTCCTGAGCAGCAGTGGGATGGGGGTATTCTCTTTGTGGGGGTCACCCACCCACAGGGCCGGAGCTCCGGGAGAGGCTCCCATTCCCTCTCACCCTTTACCTTTGACCCCCACGGGTGCCTCTGTGGTGTTCTGCCAGAGGTGCCTTTGGGGACCTGCTCCTGGCCCCACCTGTCTTCCTGCTGTTGACCTCTGTGGGTGCCCCTCCGGGGCTGGTGCTGTTTTCCGGTTTGGCCTCGTCAGCGTCACCACCCACCCTCACAGATGTGGAATTTCGGAGAAGAAGTGCCCATTTACCAGGGATGTGGCCTCGCCCTCCGGGCCAGCTGGCTCAGTGCCAGGACAGCCCTGCCAGGATGGTCCTCTCTGTTCCGAAAGGAGGCCCCAGAGGTGGATGCATCTGTCAGAACTTGTTCTTTTACGAATAGTTAGTGCTCTGGTTTTCAGTTTACCGTGAAATGTGGTGCTGGAGTCCGTTCCTCACCCGGAGTTGATAAAAGGACTCTCCATCTTCTTCTCTTGTCCCTCGATAACTGTGATTGTCCGCCCGACTGCACAACAGAATCACCCAGGGTGCTTTAGAAGATACTCATGTGTGGGGCGCCTGGGGGGCTCACTCAGCCAAGCATCTGACTGCAGCTTAGGTCATGATCGCATGGTTTCGTGGGTTCGAGCCCTGCATCGGGCTCTGCGTTGACAGCGTGGACCCTGCTTGGGATTCTCTCTCTTCCCTCTCTCTGCTCCTCCCCCGCTCACGCTTTCTCTCTCTCTCAAAATAAATAAATAAATAAATAAGCTTTAACAATAAATAAATAATAAATAACAAAATACTTATGTGAGTCCTACCCCGAGGCCAATTAAATCAGCATCTCTGAAGGTGGGATTCTGGCGTATGGCTATTTTTTAATACTCCGCGAGCAGCTCTCGCATGGAGCCAGCGCTGAGGGCCGCTGCCCGGGAAATACACCGACGCTTCTGGTAGCACAGAGCCCCCCCCGGAAATGCTGTTCTAGTCTCAGCTGTCTCCAAAGTGCTGTTGGGGATGTGTTGCAGTCACCCTTCATTCCCCAGAGCAGCAGCCTTTCTCAGCCCCTGTCACTTCGTCGCGCCCCCTAATCCGCCCTGACTTCTGACCTTCCCAGCTCATGACCCAGCCCCTCCCCCTCCCAGTGCAGAGTCCAACTCCAGGTGCCCACGCCGGTCCCAGCCCCTGCCTCTTGTCCCAACGCCGTACTTGGGTTTGTGGAGCCTCAGTAGACGCACTGAGGGCTGGCGACAGAGCCAACCCTACGTATCCCCCATCATGCCCTTCGCCTCACCCTTCTGGGAGGGGGTCTCGGGCCTCAATGCACCTTTCCCCTCACTCCCTGCCAGTGTGGACATACCCAGCCCAGGGTTCTCATCCGCCCCCCCCCCCCCCACCCCCCGCCCCCGGTGTCTGCAGGAATGCTGAAGCTGTGTTGGCTTGAAGAGCACGGAGGACTTCCAGGCTTTGGCCATGTCCTCCTTTCCTGTCGCCTGCTGGAACGCTATCGCAGGCGTGGGCATGTGCACATCCTAGTCGTCTCAGGGGATGGCAGCTGTCATTAGGGCACTTTGTTTCCAACCTCTGCGACAGCCCCTGGCCCCGGGGCGTCTCCTGGCAGTCTAGCTCGCCCCCGGGCTCCGCAGCTCGTGCATCACTGCAGGTGACACTGGCATGAATCAGAGCAGGTTCTAGTCTCGGTAGTTCACGGTACAGTCTCATTAAAGAGGGGTCCCTAACGTGTAACTCATCAACTCGGAAATCACCGATCCAAGTACGCAAGGAGGGCACCACCACGGCTCGACCTCTCGACTCCCCGCAGAGTTTGCCCAGGTTGTTTCTGAGAGCAAGCAGGGTGTCGTTACAGGAGTTCCTGGGAAAGACTCTGTTGTGGGTGGAATTGTGCCCCTCACCAAATTCATACGTTCAAGTCCTAACCCTCAGTACTTCAGAATGTGACCTTGCTTGGAAATAGGGACTTTGCAGATGTAATTAGTTAGGATGAAATTGTTACTGGATTAGAATGGACTTCAATCCAGTGTAGCTAGTGTCCTTAAAAGGAGGGAAATTTGGACACAGAGACACGGACACACAGGGAGAAGGCCATGTAACAAAGGCAGAGACCAGAGCGCTGTGGCCATAAACCAAGGAATACCTAGGATCGCGAATAACCACCGGGAGGCGGAAGAGGCAAGGAAAGGTCTTCCCCTACGTGTTTCGGAGGTAGCATGGCCGTGCTGACTCCTGATTTCAGCTTTCTAGACTCCAGAGCTATGAGAGGATAAGTGTTTGCTGTTTTAAGCCACCTGGGTTGTGGCACTTTGTCATGGCAGCCCCAGGAAACCAAGACAGGGGGTAACCCCCACCCCAGCTGTCAGTCTGAGTGAATTTCTCTGGGTTTAACATGCTTCACATCTCAACAACCAAAATCCCATCTAATTGGCTTGAGCAATGAGGGGATTTTTGCTGTGTCTCAAATTACTTGCTAGAAAGAGACACCCCTGGAGATAGTTCCCATCAGATGAGTGTGTAAGCATGGAGAATCATACACGGGGCACATGTGTTGCTGGGGCAGGTGGGGGTTGGCTTTATAATCCCAGAGGGAAGGCTCTGTTTTTCATCTAAACGTATGCATTCAGCGCACTTCCTAGTTTTCCTAGAACAAAATGGTTCTTTACATTTATGTACTGGAAGTAGATTTCATATCAGAGTCAGCCTCAACAGTGACGTACCAGGTTTAGCTTCTTGAGGCAAAAAGCCTCCCAGCAGTTTTTAAAATCTAGTATATTCTATCGAGATTTCAAAATTCTTAGTGCTGAGTTGTAGCCAGGGCATCCTGTGTGTGGGGCTGTGGGGTGTGTGGGGGGGAGGGTAGCTGTGGGTATATGACAGTTTAATGGAGCCTTCATAAAATAGTCTGGAATCTTGTTCTCAGTGATTTTCCAATTCCTTTTCCAATGTACTTCTTGAGCATGGTCACTGAGATCTATCCAGGTGGAAAAGCAGCTGGAACCAGAGCATTCCTCAGCATTGGCTCGTCACAGAGCCATAAAAATGACAAATTCCTGTGAGTCCAAGTACCAGATACCCCAGCCTGGCACACACCGGTGCTGTTGGGGAGAGAACCACAGACTCTTGCTTGGGTTTCTCCCTCTAGGGAAAAAAGCCACAAAGAGTCTTGGATGCTCAGCTCAGTCAATTTCAGCGGGCATGTGTTCTCTACTAATCGATACTCAATTTTGCCACCCGGGAGGGTGCTGTTTTGAGCAGCTGTATGCCTATAGAAAATAATAAAGTGATTTATTTTTATGTTGAAAACTTCAATATTTGATATACATTCTAGCAATATTGCCTCCCGCCCACCACGCTTCTGCCTCTAATGTTTAATCGTAATGAGTTGTAGTTGCAACAGATTAAATCAATTGAGATTGAAAAATGAGATGTAAAAAAAAAAAAAGGTAGAAAAGCATATCCTTTGTGGTCAATGTTAATCTTGCAAAGGATTTTTTTTCTGTAAGGAAGTCTGCCAAGAGCAAAGAAGACAATGAGGATAGAAAGTGACTCACTGAATCAGCAGCTTCAGAGAGGTAGGAAAGAGCTGGAATTAGCTTGTGTTTTGGCAAAGAGAAGAGAATCAAGAGGCTGGTTGGGGCCCCCCCCAGAAACGCATCCTGTGAGATGTGAAGGAGGAGTGTGTGTGACCGAGGGGGTCAGGAGGATGGGGGACCATGCTGCTTCAGAGGGAGGGTCATCCGGGCCTCCAACAATGTGGCCCCCACCCTCTCACACCTTAGCTCCCCGCAGGGCTCCTTCCTTTTTCCTGGATTAGCTTCCTATTCCGGACTCAACATTCAATGCTCCCTTTAAGTCAATAAACTCTCCAAGATGTGACTGTTCTCTCTACCCACTTCACTTCTGCTTGGGTTGTCACAGATATGGACTGTCAGAGCCTGGAAGGCCACGTGGAACCTGCTTGATAAGAAAATTGGATCGGTGGGGGTCACTCCCTTGGGACCCCAGCACTTAGTTCACCAGACTAAGAAAGCTGAGGCTATAGGATGCTGTCAAAACAAAGTCTCCCTTCGGCTCAGGTCATGATCTCGCGGGCTGTGGGTTCGAGCCCCGTGTCGGGCTCTGTGCTGAGAGCTTGGAGCCTGGAGCCTGCTTCCAGTTCTGTGTCTCCCTCTCTCTCTGCCTCTCCCCCGCTCATGCTCTGTCTCTCTCTGTCAAAAATAAAGAAACATTTTTAAAAAATTAAAAAACAAAACAAAACAAAGTCTCCCCAGACTTTCTCAAATAATCATGGCCTGGAATTGTCCCGAGCATTTTGCAACCCCCTCTGCCATCACTCCTTGACTGTCAAAAAAGCTCCCAGTAATGAAGAAGGAAGTCATTTGTGTGTCCATTTGATAATTGTCACATACCTGCGATATGTCTGGTACTGGTGGTCATAGTCAGGATTCTTCATGAAGACAGACGAGTGTCTACTCTCATGAAACTATAGCCCAATGAGAGAATGGTGAACAAATAAGCTGGATCATTTCACGTGTTAATAAAGGATATGGAGAAATTCAAACGCAGTGATGTAGTACAGGGTGACTTTGGAGGGCCCACCTCAGTCTGATTGGTCAAGAAGACCCTTCTGCAGAGATGACATCTAAACTGAGGTCAGAACCGAGAAGGAGGCGGACGTGACAATGCCTAAGCAAGAGTGAGGTTGGGGGAGAGCCTTCATAAGGGGCCTAAATGGGGAGATGTATGGCTTGTTCAGTGGGGTGTGACTAGTGATTCCCGACAGGACTGATTCCCACCCTGGGTGATTGGCAGTGTCTGGGGACATTTTTGTTGCCACAGTGTGGGAGGGTGCTGCCGGCAGCTCGTGGAGAGGGCCAGAGATGGCTCTAAACGTCCCACAACATCCTCCACAAACAAAGATATATTGGGACCAAAATGTCACCGGTGCTGAAATTGAGAAACCCTGAACTAGAGGCTGTGCATGAAGGTGCAGGTGGACGAGCCATGGTGGGGAGGTCACAGGGTCATATCAGACCCTCGGGCATTCATGACGAGTTTGGGCTTCATTCCAGGGTGATGGAAGGCCCCTGGATACTCCTTCTTAGGAGCCCCGTGTGGTCTCCACATCTTTTTTTTTTTCTTTTAGTTAGGCAAACACTACCTTTGGAAAGTGATAGTTGAGGTTGGAAGGAAGTGGTACATAATTTACAGTTGTGGTAGTTGAGAGTATTTACTGTGATCACGCTCATAAACTTATGCTTGTTAAAATCAGAGACATCATCAAGGAGTTGACTGCTTTCAGATGAAGTGTGTCTGTTGCTCACATAGGGATGTTGGAAGGATCATTTAAGCTTTGCATGGGAACTGTACCCTGTGTATGAGACGTTAAAGTCTAGTATAATAAATGCGTTGCATGATTTAAGAGAAAATATTATGCATATCTTTTTAAATAGACCGTGATTGATGCCTAAGTTGTTCTCTGCAGACTGTGTGTGTTGGGGGCTCCTTTATTTCTGCAGGCTCGAAACAGGCATTCGTGTACATTTTCATTCAAAACGCAAAGTCGAAGGCACAGATTTTTTGAGGAAAGCTCTCAGCTCGATGCCAAAAAAAAAGGGGGGGGCATAGTTGAAAAAATTGAGGGCCATCGAGGAAACAGCTACAGCAAAGGAAGACAGACATGCTGAGCAGTGACTGAAAGAGCGGTGAAGCAGCACATGGCAGAGACCCTCAGTAGACAGCGCTGCCGACAGGGCTCCCTTGTTTCCCTCCATACTTGATTCCTTTCTCTTTTTTTTTCCCCTTGGCATGCTGGTGTCACAGTTACCTTCTCCTCTGTGGCATCCTGTCTGACCCCTACATCTCTCTTCCCCAAAGTGCCGGTCATGTTTCCCATTTCCTCATGATCTCTAGTGTAAGTTGCAAGCAACTTGAATAAACAATAAAGTGACGACAAGCTAATGTAATCAGTTGTTGTTAATCCATAACGATTGCCATTATCTTCTACGATCACACTTCCATTCATTAAAACGCGCCCAGTGCCTGAGCTGCAGGCCACACCCAGTAGGCGTGGACTTCCGGGAAAGGCTGAGGCGGGCGCCATTTTGACTTCCGGTTTCTGGTAGCCGCATGCTCACTAGGTCACGGACGCGCCTGCAGGGGTCAGGCAGAGGATGTAAGTGAGTGGCGCAGACCGTGTGTAAGACAGCCGTGAAAGAAATGGTGCTGAACTGGAGAATCAAGGGCCATATAAAGGCAGCACCTGCCACTCAGTGGCTACTGTGGGCCTCTTCCAGTGCGGCCAGAGCCTCCAGTTGATCAACAGCAGTTTCCAATAGAAACTTCGTTGTGTAAAATCCCCTCCGCTTTAAAATTCAATGCAGGCCACCTGTAGGACTCCCGAGATTCCCTGGAGATCTGGCTTCTTCCAAGTGAAGACTGGCGACAGCTCTGGAGGCGGTGATGTTCAGGAAATCCCACCTGTCCTCTCCCTGCTCATCCGTCGGGACCCCCCACTTACTGCCCCCCACGCCCCAGCCACGTGTGTGCACCCCACAGGCGGTATCTGCACTGTTTGCCTTCTGAGGAGCCCAGCACCAGGACCCAGCCCGTGGGCATCCCCCCATGGTGTTCAAAAGAGGGAGTATTTCCTGCCGGTGGGGCTCAGTTGGAGGGGCTGGGTCCCCTACAGCAGGGCGCTGGGCGTCGGGCTGGGTCAGGGGAGAGAGCTACGTGCTGAGGCTGCTCTTCAGGGGAAGCCCGGAGAAACCAGCAGTGTGGGTCTCCTGGGACTCAACTCGCAGCTGTCGGGGAAAGACTGGCCTGGAGGAAGCAAGTAAGTGCCTGCATTTTGTTCTATGTGTGAACACGTGTGTGTGGTCGGTGGGTTGTGTTGGCTTGTTGCTTACCCGCTCTGGGCGCCTATTGTGCCTAGATCTTTCTGGGGAGTGGAGTCCAGGATGGAGAACCCAGGAGGCTGAGAGGACTAGCTAGTCCCCCTGGGCTTCGGTTAGTCCCCCTGGGCTTCCAGGAGTCGGAGCGGGATTGTCCCGTGGGCCCAAGTTGGGCCGGGGAGGCACTTCCTTCGGTGGGAGAGCTGCTGGATCTAGTGTGAGACTGTCTCCTGTGCTGGGGGGGCGGGGGGGTGACACCGTGCTGTCTGGGAAGTCGGTGTGTGCCCGCGAGCTGTGGACTGGTCTCCTGCCAACACCCCATGGGTCTAGATCTGGATGTGGCTGGATGACCGTAGAGCCCTCCCCGAGGTGCCCTCGCCTTTAACTATGGGGCCGGTGGGGGTGCGATGGGGGAGCTGCTCAGGCGAGGTTGACCCGGTCTGTGCTTTCAACGGCTGTAGGGACAAGTAGTGCTGGGTGAGCCCTGAACTCAGGTCTGGAGGAGGAGGAGAACGGCGGATGGCTGCAGTAGGGGGTTGAGGGCGGCCAGAGCTGACAGCAAAAGGGTGTATCAGGTGGGCACCCCAACTGGTCCCTTGCTCACCTGATGCACCTGATTTTCTGATTTAAAAAAATATACAGGGGTGCCTGGGTGGCTCAGTCGGTTGGGCGTCCGGCTTCGGCTCAGGTCATGATCTCGCGGTGCATGAGTTTGAGCCCCACGTGGGGCTCTGTGCTGACAGCTTGGAGCCTGGAGCCTGCTTCGAATTCTGCGTCTCCCTGTCTCTGCCCTTCCCCTGCTTGTGCTCTGTCTCTCTCTCAAAAATAAAGAAACGTTACAAATTAAAAAAAAAAAAATACAGTCCAAAAGAAATGCATGTGGGTGGCAGCGTCTTCTACATTTTTAAATGATGGTTCTGTGGGAAGATGGATTGGGGGGGGGGGGGGGGTTGTCGATTCACAACCCTCTCAGGAGCTTCCCAGGTAAACCTGACATCAGCCCTCATCAGCAGAGGGCAGGGAGAGACAGAGGAAAGAAGCAGGCCTCTCCATGTTGGTAGGTGGTGATCTTAACAATAGCAAAGGACGGGGGCGCCTGGGGGGGCTCAGTAGGTTAAACGTCTGACTTCCGCTCAGATCATGATCTCGCGGTTCGTGAGTTCAAGCCCAGAGTCTGGTTCTGTGCTGACAGTTCAGAGCCTGGAGTCTGCTTCGGATTCTGTATGTGTGTCTCTCTCTCTCTTTCTCTAACCCTCCCCCGCTTGCACTCTGTGTGTCTCTCTCTATCAAAAATAAATAAACATTATTAAAAAGAACAATAGCAAAGGAAACTTACAAATGAGTCTTGTCTTGGGCAACAGCAAGATGAGTAGATCCCACACCGCCCTGCAAACCTTGTTTATAAAAGGCCCTAACTGGGCTCAGTCACATGTACTGTGCAGGTGTTTCCATCATCACCATTTCAAGGCTATGTCCTTGGAGCAGCCTGTGGGAGCGGAAAGGCAAGTGGAACCCACACTCCCAAGGGGAGGGGAGGAGCCTCCACGTGGCCGGGTCCAGCTCAGGGGTCAGTCAGTGGCCAGGTGTTTTTGATCACTTTCCCCAACAGGGTGGGAGTATGACGGAGCCTCTTTGGAAGCTCAGATGAGTTCGGAGGAGCAGAGGCGATGGACAGGATGGTTTGGGATGTGTTTTCTAGATGAAGCAGAACGTTTGAATGGGCTGGGTGGAGTGGTGAGGGAAAGAGAATTCCAGACGATCCCTGGGTGTTTGGCTAGAGCAACTGCATGGATGCTTTTGACATTTTCGTGATAAAAACTAAGAAAAGACTCCTTCGGAGTAGAAGACCAGAAGTTCTGTGTTGCCAGGATGAGTTTCTGATACTTATTAAATACCCACATGCAGAGATACAAGGAAGATGCTTAAACACAATGAAAAAAGGGCTATGGAATATAGCATAATTACAGTCGCATTTAAAGATAGTGCTTAGGAAAAAACCTGGAAGGGAATAAAACAATGTTAATGTGTTAATGAGATCAGGGGCCATCTCCTCATTAACGTTCCTATCTTTTCCAACTTTTGTGTGCGTTATTTTATAGTCAGGGGAAAAATCATTATCGGTTACATTTTAAAATGTGTCCATGGCTTCTGGGACAAGAGGAAGCTTTATTCCACTTCCAGGACCTTTGTAAAGATGTGCTAAATAAGAACGTCAGTTAAAAAGCCAACAAGGTTATGGTGTTTGCAAGGATGGCTCATCCTTTTATACATAAAGGTAATTTGGAAGCTTATAACGTGCCAGGTGCCCGGCAAGCCCCTGAGATACAAATACTGGTAAGTCAAGGTCTCTTCAAGGAACTTACAAGATGAGAGGTGCCCATTTGAAATCTTGGAATTAGGGGCGCCTGGGTGGCTCAGTCAGTTAAGCATCCGACTTCGGCTTAGGTCATGATCTGACGGTTTCAGGAGTTCGAGCCCCGCCTCAGGCTCTGTGCACTGACTGTGTGGAGGCTGCTTGGGATTTCTCTCTCTCTCTCTCTCTCTCTCTCTCTCTCTCTCTCTCTCTCCCTCTCTCTCTCTCCTCCCTCCCTCCCTCCCTCTCCCCCCTGCTCACACGCTGCCTGTAAAGATGTGCTAAATAAGAATGAATGAATAAATAAATAAATAAAATCTTGGAGTTAGAAAAGAATGTTGTAAACAAGAGTGGACCCGAAATCCCTAAAGGTGAATACTTTGCTCTTATCACCACTTTAAACCTTTTTCAGGATTAAACAATCCACCAAATGGAAAAGCTGTTCCTAAGTGGGGTCCCAAATATTTTTTTTTGCAAACCTGTCCTATACCTTAAAATTTTTTCTTTAATTTTTATTCAAGTATAATTAACATAATAGTTTCAGGTGTATACTATTCAACACTTCTATACATTACTCAGTGCTTATTATGTACTTTTAATGCTCTTCACCTATTTCACACCCCACCCCCCACCTGCCACCACTCTGGTAACCATCGGTTTGTTCTTTATATTTGAGAGTCTTTTTTGTTCTTTTTTTGTTGTTGTTGCTTTTTTTCCTTAAATTCCACATATGAGGGAAATCATATGGTGTTGGTCTTTCTCCGATTTATTTCACGTGCATTATGCCTCCAGATCCATCCACGTTGTTGCAAATGGCAGGCTTTCATTCTGTCCCCTACTTTCTGAAGGTCTGGCTGCATTCCTTTCTGTCTCCAGTATGCTCTACAAGATGGTAATGGAAGGCACCAGAACTTGCCTGGAAATGGTTTGTGCTAAAGCCTTACCTCAGTTCTATTTCTCCCTTCTATATAAGAGCTGCTCTCAATCCATAGATTGTATGGTACTTGACAGACCTTTTCTTCCACAGAGAGGAGACCTCTTCAGTGCTCTGTAATCTGTTTTGTGATCTCCTGAATCTTCCCCTAGTATACCCCACCCCCATCCCATACTCCACTTGTTCTCCTGAGGAGGGAGCCTCCCTTCCCCTGGATTTCACTAGGGCAATGAGGCCACGATTGTGTCACTAAGGAGAGACCCCCACCCCCCAACACTCCAAACCTTCTTCCTGTTCTTTTAAGCTTAATTTTGCAAATCATATCCCTCTAATATGAAAAGGTCCCAAATTATGGATTTAATCCCCGAAGCACTTCCAGTGAGGCCGCTAAGCTCGATGGAAAACTGCTACTTACCCTCACTGAAGCTCTTTTTTTTTTTAAAGTGTTGTTTATTTTGAGAGAGAGCATGAGCAGGGAAGGGACAGAGAGAGAGAATCTCAGGCAGGCTCTGCACCATCAACACAGAGCCCAATATGGGGCTCGAACCCATGAACCATGAGATCATGGTTCGAAACCAAGAGTCAGATGCTTAACTGACTGAGCCACCTACGCTGCCCCTCACTGAAGCTCTTGTTTGACCAGTGATTCATCACAGGGATTAATCCACTGCCATAGTGCTGTCCTGGGAATGGTGACAGCTAGAGATGACCCAAGATCACTGTGTCCACAGCCTTCTGTGACAAACTGAAGTCCAGGGGTACCTGGGTGGTTAAACTCTTGATTTCAGCTCAGGTCATGATCTCATGGTTCGTGAGATTGAGCCCCAAAGTTGGGCTCCGTACTGACGGTGCAGAGCCTGCTTGTGATTCTTTTTCTCTCTGCCTATCTCTCTCTCTCTCTCTCCCTCTCTCTCTCTCACACACACACTCACACACACACAAAGTAAATAAAATAAATATTTAAAAAATTAAAACAAAACAAAACAAAACTGAGGTCCACAGGGCCCATGGGACTTGCCCAGATTCCCACTGTGGGTCAGAACTCACGGGCGACCCCGGCCTCCTATTCACATGGAAGGTTCTAAGCCAAGCATTACAAACCTTTACCTCCTAGTAAAAAACAAACAAAACAACCAAGCTGGAGCCGGTTGTGGTGCGTGCGTGCGTGTGTGTGTGTGTGTGTGTGTGTAGGATAGTAATCATGCGTGGACCACATGGTGAAGATTGCCTCCTCCGTGAAATGGTTAAGACCATTGGATCCCCCTGAGCCTCAGCTGCTTCTTGCATGTATGACAGTCCTCACCTCCGAGTGCCGTCGTCAAGATGACGTGAATTGCTGTACGTTAAACATTTGGGGCCGTGTCTGACGCTTATTTAAAACCGTGTATGAGTGTGAACCCTTACGGCTTCCACACAATGCAAACAAACAATGGGAAGTTCTGATTGTTCCACACCCAGTCGTTCCTCCGGTGTGTCCCGTGGGCTGAACACAACGTGCTGGGGAGACCACAGCCGTCTCCAGATGTCCTCCTCAGCCAGCAGAGGCCAGAAAGGGACCCCTTCACGAAGCTGTGTTGGTGGCACAGGAAGCCCCTCTGGTGCCAGCTGTCTCCACTCGCCTCCCCCTGGGCCCTGCCATAGGTCCCAGTGGAGCCTGTTACGATCAGGCCACATCAGTTTCATCTGCCCAGAAGATGCCTGCTCATCGGGCCAACTCCTGAAGGGTGCTATTCCGGTTTGTCTTTGGCTCCGTGAGAAACGAGATGGCGGCGGTGAGCTCCTGGGTGCCTGCCCACCGTGGGGACAGTGACATAGGTTCATTAAAGGCATAAATCAGCTAATCATCCAGATTGCAGTTTCCACTCGTTTTTCGATGATTTACTTGATATTTATTGATCTTGGAGTATGGGAAATGGCCTGTGCTGGACACAATAAGCAAATCAAAAAATACAGGGAAACGCCTAACCAGAGTCACTCATAGGCGCTTCATAAACATACCCTGGAGCACAGGGTGAAGCCAGGAGCGTGGGGGCGGCGAGCTAGCTCTGCAGGACATTGTCCACAGCTCCGAAGGACTATATGTACTAAGTTGAACCATTGGAAATGGTGGATATGCAACCAATTTTTACTCTACCAAAACAACAACTGAAAATGGTTCAACCTGATACCTGTACCAGTGCTGTCTGAGGTCCCAACGGCAGGAGAAAACTTTAAGCACCTGCCTCATGCCCATCTCTCTGCCAGCCACCTGGAAAAGAGCTGACCTTCTCTGACACCCCCTGACCTTGCCCACATCTGTGGGCTCACGTCACACCCTCTTGCCCTGGGTCCCTGAGCTCTAACCATTGAACTCTATCTCCCTGGCTTGAAGCCAGTAGGAACCTTCTTCCAGCTGTGGCACTCTGTCCCCTTGTACTGAGCTCTCCCCTTCCCCTGGGGAGCCCCAGTTCTCAGCTGCGTCCACCAGGGGGCACCCTCTGCGTCAGAGCAAGGAGAAGGTCTAGTTCAGCTGTCCCCACCAGGGGGCGCCCTCTGCGCTAGAGTAAGGAGGATATCTACCTCAGCTGTGCCCTGCAGAGGGCGCTCTCTGCACCAGAGGAGGTCTACCTCCATCAAGTGCTACTGGGGGGCAGTCATCTGGCTGATGATGGGGCTCAATCATCAGAAGCCACAGTGAACTAAACCACATTCTCCTTTACCTGCTTTAGTAAAAATGATCCTTTTTCCTTTTCTGCGTCTTTTTGTCTTACTTCACCATTGGTTCAGACAGAACGGGGAGGGAGGCAAAGAAGAGGGATGCTATTGATGCCCACTCCCCCTGAATATCCCACCTGTGCCCCTCCCTTCAGGTCTTTGCTTGTGTAGTTTCCTGTCCTTGAAATTCTCTTCCTCTGGAGAAGAGAAGACTAACTTGTCTTCATTTTTATTTTTCATTGAAGTGTAGTTGAAATACAGTGTTACATTTGTTTCAGGAGTACAGCAGTGATTCAAACACTAGATATGCTGTGCTCACCCCAAGTATGGCTTTACAATGCTAAAACGATACCATTAACTATATTTGCTATGCTGTACCTTTCATCCCTGCAATGGATTCCAAACTGGAAGCCTGTGTCTCTAACTCCCCTTCCCTCATTTTGCCCAACGCTCTCCCCTCTGGCAACCACCAGTTCTCCGTATTTGTAGGTCTGTATTTGTAGGTCTGTATTTGTAGGTCTGTATTTGTAGGTCTGTATTTGTAGGTCTGTTTGTTGCTTTTTCTTGTGTCTGTTTCTTTAATTTTTAGATTCCACGTATAAGTGAGATCGTATGGAATTTGTCTTTCTCTGAGTTATTTCACTTAACATTATACTCTTTGGATCCATCCACGTTGTCACATGGCAAGATCTCATTCTTTATTATGGCTGAGTAATATTCCATCGTGTATACCACATCTTCTTTATCCATGCATCTATCACCAACACTGTAGCTTCCATATCTTGGTTATATAAATAATGCTGCAGTAAACCTAGAGATGCATATATCTTTTCAAATTAGTGTTTTCATTTTCTAAGGGTAAATAGTAGTGGAATTACTGGACTTGTAGTATTGCTACTTTAATCTGGGCGGGAACCTCCATAGTGTTTTCCATAGTGGCTGTGCCGTTTTACGTTTCCACCAGCAGTGCAGGAGGGTTCCCTTTTCTCCGCAGTCTCGCCAAAATATATTTGTCTTTTTGATACTAGCCATCTTGACAAGTGTTAGGTGGTATCTCATTGTAGTTTAGATTTGCATTTCCCTGATAATTAATGGTGTTGAGCATCTTTTCATGTGTCTGTGGGTCATTTATATGTTGTCTTTGGGAAAAGTCTATTCAGGTCCTTTGCCCATGTTTAATTGGATTATTTAGGGTTTGGGGTGTTCAGTTATAAAAGGTTTTTTTAAATATATATTTGGATATTAATCCCTTATCAAATATGTCATTTGAAAATCTTCCATTCTGTAGGTTGCCTTTTTGTTTTGTTGATGGTTTCCTTTGATGTGAAAAAGCTTTATATTTTGTTACTCCAATTAGTTTATTTTTGCTTTTGTTTTTTGTTTTGTTTTGCTTTTGTTTTGTTTAGCCCTAACCCTAACATATCTAGAAAAATGTCACTAAGGCTGATGTCAAAGAGATTATTGCCTATGTTTTCTTCTAGAAGTTTTATGGTTTCATGCCGAGATTTAGGTCTTTAATCCATTTCGAGTTTATTTCTGTGCATGGTAAGAGAAAGTGGTCTGGTTTCATTCTTTTGCATGTAGCTGTCCAGTTTTCCCAGCAGCATCCATTGAAGAGACTTGTCTTTTCCTCCTTGTATATCCTTACCTCCTTTGTCATAGATGAATTAGCCACAGAAGCGTGGGTTTATTTCTGGACTCTCTACTCTGTTCCATTGTTTCTTATGTCTGTTTTTGTGCCAGTACCATGCTGGTTTGGTTATTACCGCTTTGTAGTAGATCTTGAAATCTGGAATGGTGATATCTCCAGCTTTATTCTTTCTCAAGATTTCTTTGGCTTTTTGAAGTCTTCCATGGTTCTAAACAAATTTCAGAATTATTTGTTCTAGTTCTGTGGAAAATGTTATTGGTATATTACAGGGATTGCATTGAATCCATAGATAGCTTTGGGTAGTGTGGACATTTCAACAATATGCTTCCAGCCTACGAACATGGAATATCTTTCCATTTGTTTGTGCTGTCATCAGTTTTTCTCGTCAATGTTTATAGTTTTCTGAGTACAGGTCTTTCACCTCCTTGGTTAAGTTGATACTGAGGTGTTTTATTCTTTTTGGTGCAATTGTAAGTGGACTTGTAAATTGTAAATGGAATTGTTTTCTTCATTTTTATTCCTGCTACTTTGTTATTAGTTTATAGGAATGCAACAGATTTTTGCATATTAATTTTACATCCTACAACTTTACTGAATTCATTTTTTACCTCTAATATTTTTTTGATAAAGCCTTTAGAACTAAGAAAAAAAATTAATGTTTATTTATTTTTGAGACAGAGGCAGAGCATGAACGAGGGAGGGTCAGAGAGAGGGGGAGACACAGAATCTGAAGCAGGCTCCAGGTTTTGAGCTGTCAGCACAGAGACTGACGCAGGGCTCGAACTCACGGACCATGAGATCATGACCTGAGCTGACGTTGGATGCTTAACCATCTGAGCCACCCAGGCACCCCATACAATTTTTTTTTTTTTTTTGTATAGTATGTCGTCTACAAATAGTGACAGTTTTACTTCTTCCTTACCAATTTGGATGCCTTTTATTTCTTGTCTGATTGCTGTGGCTAGGATTTTCAGAATTATTTTGAATAAAAGTGGTGAGAGCAGACATCTTTGTCCTTTTCCTGATCTTGAAGGAAAAGCCCTCAGATTTTCCTTATTAAATATGATGTTAGCTTTGTGTTTGTCACATAG